>NC_081249.1:110918914-111536606 GCF_030490865.1 Poecile atricapillus
ACCTCCCATTCCTGTCCTCCTGAGATACTGATCTCTGTATATGGAAGGTAGGAAACACCTTAGCCTTTATAAAAGCAGCAACAGCTGCTGCACAGAGGCCTTCAGCCAAATGAGACAAACATCATGGAAACAGTCAGTACCTGCAGCTGCTGGAAGGGAGGCACTTCCCTGGTCAGGATGTATGAGATTTGCTGTCATCCAAGGCAGTCTGCGACATCAACATTTTCTTGGCACTCTTGTGGTTTCCAGTGCCCCAAATCAAAACCAGGCTCAAAACCAACCCAAATTTCTATTGCCATTGTCAGGCTGGATTGGCCTGAGCTGCTGGGCAAAGCCACCCCACTCTGTGTGCTTGTAACCTTTTGGAAATGAAAGATCCAGCTTCTGAAAAAAACCCTCAGGAGTGCAGTAGATGGTCTCCTTTGGCCCTAGCGGATCTCCAGCACAGTTTTCAGAGTATTCTAATGGGCACTTTCACACAGGCTGTTCTGCAGGTTCTCCACCCTCACCTGCCACACTTCCCAAAGTCCCTACAGATGGCAGAGATAGGAGAAAAAAAGAAGTGGTTGTGCATTGAATCACAGAATCATTAACATTGGAAAAGACCTCCGAGATTATAAAGTCCAACCTTTGACCAATCACCACCTAAAGCCCCAAAACTCAACTACACCATAGCACTAAATTCCACATCCAGTCATTTCTTGTACACCTCTAGTGATGATAACTTCCCATCTTCCCAGGCAGCCCATTCCAAGGGTTAACCACTCTTTCCATTAATAAATTCTTCCTGATGTCCTGAACCTCCTCTGGTACAGCTTAGGGTCGTGTCCTCTTTTCCTGTCACGTGCTGCCTGGGAGAAGAGGCCAAACCCCACCTGGATACAACCTTCTTTCAGGTAGCAGAGAGTGAAAATGTCTCTCTTGAGCCTCCTCTCCAGGCTGAACACACCCAGATCTCTCAGCCACTCCTCAGACTCGTGCTCCAGAGCCTTCCCCAGCTCCATTGCCCCAACACTTCAATGCCTTTCTTGAAGTGAAGGGCCCACTGATTTTGGGAAAGACTACAGACCTACAGCTCTATCACAACATCAGGTGCACAAATCCCATAGAAACAACAGAAAGAAGAAAGTTCAGTTCTCCTGGCCAGAAGCTACCACAGCACTGGGACCCAGTGCGTGATCAGACAAAAAATACAGACATCATCAAGAAAACAGGGTGTTAACAATTATTCCTTTTTGTAGTTAGAAGGTCAAATTCCTCTAGTCCTGTGTTTAAATCTCTGTAACTCATTTCCTACTTTCTGCTGATAGGAATAGAATTCAGTCACTTCAGCAAGGTTGTGAAGCACTGGTGAGTGGTCCTTGCATTGACAGCTCCAAGCACTATCCCCATTTCCTAGTGGGGGAGATTCAGAAAGTTCAATATCACCTCTTTGCAGAAACAAATCCACATAAAGCGAAGCTATCATAGCAAATTTTCGTGCACGTGTTCGCATCACGGAGAGGTGGAGGGGGATGCAGGAGAGATTTCACAGGCAACAGGCAGAAATTAAAAGAGAACCAAGTGGCCAGGTGGTGAGGGAGCTCACTTCTGATTTACAATTGCAATGATTGCGATGAATAGGGAGAGGCTGTGATTAAAGACGTGTCTGAAAATAACAGTAATGATTTCCACTTGTATGCCTTTGATCAGGCAATCTCACACTATTGTATAAATGAAACCTCCCAATATCTCTGTGAGCTTGGAAAGCCTTCTACTGACACGAACATGTCAGAAATAAATACCAGCTGAATGGTGTTAGACAGGTGATGGTTTAGATATTTCATCCTCTCTTGGAAGAAGAGCTTCTAGAGATGGAATTTGTCCCAATTATAAAAGAGGAATAGATCCTCAGTATGAGCTATATTGGACTACATGCATAAATTACAGTGCAAAATGATCATTCAGCCCATTCAGTCCTCATTTCTGCAGGTGAAAATGCCAATAAGGGAACTAATCACCTGTCTGTAAGGGTGATTTTAGAAGATGGAGACATTGCCCATCAAGAACACCACTGGGAGTCATCAACTCTGTTCAGACAGGTTGCTGGTAACCATCAGGAGGTAAGAACTGTACTTCCAGTCTCACTGACTGCAGGATTAATTTGAGTGAGCCATCTGGAGTGGAAAAAATGCATATCGTTACCGTGCCCTTGTGCACTACATTCCCCAACACAAAACTGTGCAGGACCATCACATCCAGCCATAAGCCTGATGTGGAGTGTCCTGGACACCTCACCCCACCTGGCTCCCTGTAAGCCAGGAGGCATCTAGGCAGCTTTTTCACCTGTTTTGCAGCTAAATCCCATCCAAGGGCAGGACACATCATGGAATATTTCCCTTGCAAATAGCAGAGTGGACCCAAAACTGAACAGAGCATGTAGTTTTCTGTGGTCAGATTTTTTTTTTAGTGTTTGGTAAGATTGACACAGTTATGTTTGGTCTTGATGGGGTGTTGAGAGGGTTAAATATGGCTCAATACTTATTTTACTTATGATTATGTTCATCCTCCTGTCAACAAGAAAAAAACCAAAATATACTCTGATATTCAGATCTGGTTATTTTAGTTTGCACTCTTCTCTGTTATTCAGTGAATATGAAATTACTTTTCACCAGTTCAGAAGATATTTGTATAGTATTTTACAAGGATAAGTTGTTGAGGTCAGACACCCCAACTTCACTGTTATGGTTGATAACCATAATTCCTGGCCTTCCTCAAGAGCCAGTAATAAGCTGCCTGCATTAATCCTATTTAGATGTTTGATTTGGCTATATCTGTCAGCAGACAGATTATATAAATACAAGATTTGAAGGAAAAAAAAATCCTCATGCTGCATTTAATTAAGAGCAGTTTTACCTTGGTCAGGAGAAGGAAAACCATTACCCAGCCAGAGATGCTCTCCAGGTGGCCAGAGGAACCTCTCTCCAAAAGATGAGGCAGTCCTTAAGCTATTTAGGGCAGTGTCAAAACACCACCCTTAAAAATGTAGAATTTAAATATGTTTTGTGAGGAAAGAAGTCTGCCTGAACTCTCCAGAAGCCTTCACAATGGAGACCAGGTCTAAATCCAGGGTGTTGGTTCTTTCCTCGCTGCTGCTGTCCCCTGCCCTGGGGACAGGACAGAAGGAATGGGGTCGGGGCAAGCTGCTCCCTGCAGCAAAGGCTCTCCAGCAGCAGCAGAGAGGTGTTAGCTGTGTGAGCCCTCCAGCCACCCAGCCCAGAGCATCCAAACACCCTCAGCTCCTTCCCTGCCCAGCTTCCCAAGCTCCTGCTTGAGCAGGGTTTGTTAGAAAGAGTAAAGCCGTGCTCAGGTATTGCTCTGTCTGCCTGTTCCCCTCACAGGTGCTCTGCTAAGTGGATCCTGCTGTGTTTAATAGGCTCCCCCACCCCCCTGTAACCTACTTACATATTTTCTGGGAGTCTGCTGGCCTGGTGATCCTGCACTAGTACAGTCTCTGGCAGCTGCTCCAGGAAGGGTCACACGGCTCCTGTAATTAAAACAGGGTGGAAAAAGGCAATTTCTCTGCTTACTCGAAGGAAAAAAAAATGGGGATGAGGGGAAGGATAGCAAGACAAGGCTTGATGATAAGTTGCCTCAAAGTTCTTCTTTGTTAATACAGAGTAGCACCAGAAGCCATCTGGCCCTGTGCTATCACCAGATCACTCAAGTGACATTAACAATTATGGTCATAGGTGGAAAAAGTGTGGTCACGTTTGATTTCTTCTGGCCTTCTTCCTTCTCCCTCACTTCCCTGGAATAACTCAGCAAGGCACCTCAAGTAGGGACCTCAATTACACGCACCATTGGCACCCCCAGTTCTGCAAGCAGCAGAAGCCGTACTCCTTAGAAACATCATTAAGCACAAAGCTCACGTGAGTTTGTCCTGTCAATTCATTATCTGGGAATTTTATACCTATATGCATGTGAATATGTACAACCATGCCTGCTCCTGGTGTATTTCAAGTGGAAACTTCTCAAGGCAGATACCTTTGGGTACCACATGCATACCAGAAAGGGGCTGTGAGCTTAGAATTCTGTCCAGGCTGATGCTGACAGCTGGTCCAGTGTGAGGGAAGCCTCTCTTCCTTACAACCTGACAACGGGGATGAGGGTTCTATACCAGGGGCTGAATCAGTCAGAGGCATCATTAATACATCTGATACAGTCTCTGTGGGAGTGCACCAGGGTAATTCAGGTTGTGGGTGTCAGAAATAGTGCATTAGTTATGGGGAGGTGGGGGTTGTAATCAGAAAAAAAGTACAGGATTTTTCTGCAGGTTGTTATGAAATCACTTAAAGAGAGCATGTTGCAAGTCATTCTGCTGAGAAACAGAGCATCCAAAAGAGAAACTGCTGTAGGATGCTGAAGAACTCGTATTCTCAGTAATTGGGAGACTGGTGCAATGAAAGTTTATCAACTGACTGAGAAGAGATGGAAGCAGAGGCTGGAGAATAAGGATTACAGAGTCCCTCTTCTCAGCAGGGCTCTCTGTTTTCAAATAAGCTTGCAAGCACTGCATTGGGAGTCTCACAAATGCTGGGTGGCTGAAGCCACAGCCCTCTACAGAGACCCTATATTGGCATAAAATAAGGGGATTCTGGAGACCTGCACTGAAATGTCACAAGCTGCTGTAAAATCCCCGGGTTGCCCTTCAGCACTCTATTTTCACTCTACAACTCTCCTGAAAAGATAGGGACATAAATAATGGACTGTAAGGAAAGGAGGGGTGGCTTCTTGAAACTTCCCTCTGCAGGAAGAGTGTTCCTAGAATAAACCCTCGGTTTGGACACTGAATGGAAGAAATCTGGGGCTGGTGGGCAGGATGGTGTTAAGGTTGCAGGCAGATGCTGGTGGAGCCTCCTGCTCTTTCCTTTCTCCCTAACATTGTTTCCAGAGACATTTAACAAGAATTGGACATTTAACTTTTATGTTGGTGTAGTAAACTAACCTTGCTGTTAACTCTGTCTGGTAATAAAATATGGTCTCTCTATAAAGAAGATTTTCAAGACCTTTTTTTTTTTTTTTTTTTTTTTTTCTTTCCAGAAAGAGTAAAGTGTTTTTTAAATCTTTCCCAGCCAGAGTTAATTGTGTCATTACCAAGAGTCAGGATACAAGTTTCACATTTTCCCCACAGGGGTTGTAGCCCAGTAGCACTCACTGCTTCACCATGAGAAGGGAATTTCCATTCAGTGTGTGGCAGGATCATGGATTCTCATGCTGAGAATAATCTGTTCTCAGAAAGGGACTGTAAAGGATCCTCCAGGCTGGTGGAGCTGAAGGTACTGTAAGTGCTGGACAGGCTGGCCCCTATAGATTAGTCCAATGGGCCATGAGGCTCAGAAGGAAATTTGGCCATTATTTCTTCTGACAGGGATGGAGGTAGCATGGGGCCCTAGACACTGAGTTACCCACCCTGCCACAATAATTCTTCCCGGAATGCCATCATTTCTGAGACCATTTAGCATTTCGGTGGTTGCTCTGATCTACTCTGGGCTAACCCTTGCTCAATAAACTATAATAAACCTATTAGATGGGTTTGCCCAAGTGTACTGCCAGACCGGGACAGAGTCATTTTTCACTGCATTCGGTTACATCCAGAGTAACGGACCAACAGGAATTAATGCTGCTGTGATGGAGTGGTGTGGTCTGAAAATGACCTTTCCCTTTTATCCTCACACTCTTTTCTGAGAGCTGTTCTTCAGTGGGGCATAGCAGGTGTGTGTGCCACTGCAGCGGGGTCCCATCCCCAGATGTGCTGTCATCTTAGGTCTGGGGAACCATGCTCTGGCAGCTTCTAAATTATGGGCAAAAGAGATTTTTTTTCTCCTCAGTGTTTGAGGGCTTTTAGTATCTACAGTGTACCCTTTTCTTTATTAATTAATGTTATGTTTAAAACATAAGCAGGTTCTTATTTCTGCTCGGTACTTATTATAATGCCTTGTCAGCATTGAGTGCCTTTCCTTTCCCCTCAGCCTCAGAGCTGGGTTCAGCTCCTGGTGTGTCACTCTGGTCAGAGCTGTGTTTTGGAACACCAGCACCTGTAGCAGCGGGCTGGGGGTAGCTCACAGCCCGGAGAGGGGAGCCTTGCAGGGATGAGGAATGCCTGGCCATGCCTCCTCACCCGGCCCCAGGGCTGCTGCAGGGCCCCTGGCCCGGGCTGGGAGGTGTCAGCCCCGGGGTGACAGCCTGGGCACGGTGTCCCCACGCCTGCAGCAGGCGGCCTGGGCCCCGCTGGGCCCACCGCCGAGGCTGGCACCTGCAGCAGGGGGAGAAGCGAGAGCGCGTTTGGGTTTAGCGTGGGGATTGCTGAGGTGGTATCAGTGCTTCACTCCAGTCCTGGTGTTACCCCTCTGTCAAGGCAATTGCTGCTCTCTTTGCTAAAAGCACAGAAGCCCGGAGAGAAGCTTCCCACGGGAGCTCATTCCCCGGGAAGTGGCCGGGCTCGGTGCGCCCAGGCAAGCTGCCAGCCTCAGCCGGCCAGGACACTGTCGCCAGGCTGAGCTGCTGGTTAAACACCAAGAAAAGCTTTGTGTCTCCTCACCGCCCTTTTCCACTGAGGCAGGGCGTGTGTGGGATGCGGGATGTGGGATGGAGAAGGTGCCACCCGGGCGCCGCATCTGCACGGAGAGACCCCGCGACAGCGAGGGGCAGACGGCGGCCAGGAGCTCGCCTTCCTCCCTTAAAGCACGGCTATATTTAGAGGCAAACTGCAAACAAAGTGACGGTGAGCTGCTGCCGCTGCCCATAAATTATCCAGCTGCGTGGGATGCGGATGGGCTCACCGACACCTCCCGCGGCAGCGCGGGCAGGAGAGGCGCCCGGAGGGAGGAGATGCTGCCTTCCCCATCCTCGCAAGGCTCCCCCCGCAGTGCCCCTGGCCCCATCCCAGCCCCACTCCCTCTCCCCAGCCGGCAGGAACGCCGGTTCCGCGGATGGTTGCCATGGGTTACATGGGCAGCGGAGATGCTCCCTTCCCAAATAGCAGCGCTAATTGAAAGCTCCGCGCTCGCACGTCAGGCTTTGCTCCAGCAGGTTCACACGGGGCAAGGCACAGCTGGAGCTCGCTGACCAGCACCACCGGGGCTCCTGGGCCCCAAAACCTCCCCACAGCCCAGGTGGCCCTGCAGCATCCTCGCAGCATCCCGCTGCTTGCCCACAGCACCGCCCGGCCCAGCAGAGAGGGCTCTCCTAGCACAGAGGCTGGAAAATAGTGCCAAAAGAGGGGGAGCAGGATGGAGGAGCAGCGAGCCAGGCAGGCAGCGGCCCCAACTGCACGAGATGCTCAAGGAGCGATACCCAAAGCACAGCCCAGCCCCTGGCTGATCCAGGCACATGGATCTGATCCCGGCAGCAGAGCTGGGAGCACATCCCGGCACTCCTGGATGAGGCTCTGTTCTTGTGTTCCCCCTGGTGAAGCAGTGCTTTCACCAGGAGCTCAGCAGGGCTTTTCCAGGTGCTTTGCCGCGCTGACAGGAGGCCGGCGGGATGAGGGGATGCTAATTGCAGAGGAGGTGTGTGGTGGGGCACCTCAGGGATCAGTGGCAGGCCCCGTTTTAACCTATTCCTTTTTTAAGATGATTAGAGCACGATCAATAGGCTTGCAAAACTTAGATAGCATAACCTGCTGCCACCAATTAAGCGAGATATTTCAGTCCTGCAGGGGACTCAACGTGTGGCACAGACTGTCAGTACAGCTCCTGCAGGCAAGAAGGAAAGCTGGTCTCTTGCTCAGGGGGCACTGCCTCAATCCCACTCCCCATCCCACCCCCGGGGACTTCCTGGCTCCTTTTCAGGCTCTGTTTCCCCTGCCCTGCCCGAGGCTGCTCTGAAGATGAACTCACGTCTGCTGGGGGTGAGCACAGGACGGTCTGTGCAGTGCTGTTCTTGCAGCCTGAGCACTGGCAGTGCTGTTTCTGCATTATTACACCTCTGATCTGTTCAGCTCCTACACCAGTGATGTTCCACCTGGGGCTGCACCACTTTGCATACAGAGAAGATTTTGGCTCTCAGGTGGCAGAGAGCCTGTTCATCCCTCCTTTTGTGATCCCTTCCAAAGGTTCAGCTCTGCCTTCCTTGATGCCAAAACAAACCATCTCACCTCCCTCTGGTTTGGCCCAAAGCATCTCTGGGTTTGGTCATCAGCTGCTGCAGGTTTCTCCAAGATCTTTTCAGGGTTTCTTGGTGTTTGATGTGAGCTCAGAGGGACGTTTGCAAAACTCTGCTGCCAAAATCAGGGCCTCAAGGCTACCTTAGCACCCCTGCTTGTCACTCACCTAAAATCTGAGAGTATTAAAAGAGGTGACTTCAAATATTTTAAATTTATCGATCATTTTGGTGTTGCACAATCTTGTTGGGAGATTTGGTGCCCTTCCAGCGCTGCTCCTTTCATTTAATTGCCCCAACGCTGCAGGCTCCACATTGCCTTTACTCCACAGACTCCTTACAAGATTCGCAGGAAGTTCTGCTCCAAAACATAAAAAAAACCAACCCACCAACAAAAAAGTGCTGCTCAAATTATTCCTGTGCAATCTTAACCAGCCCTCTTAGCTCCTGCAGGGTTTGCTTTGCCCTCCACTTGCACAGACAAACCCTGGAGGCCAACACCATTCACATTAGAGAAACCCATCAAGGGGCAGAAGGGTGCAGCACAAACAGACTGGGCTCTCAGATTCGTTCTGCATGAGGCAACAGTGGCATCAGGAATGTGACAGCATCTGTGGCATCTGGAAGGCATCAGGGTGTCTGCAGTGCAGAGTGAGGAGTGGCAGCGCTGCTGGGGAATTAACCCTGACTGCAGTGTGGTCAGGACAGCGTGCTGGACTGCAGAGGCATTGTGTGATGCACTGGAGGTTGACCAGTCTTTATACACACAGGCCCTGAATACCATCCCATGTGCTGTACTGTCAAAAAAGTATGATGCAGCTAGGAAAGCTCAGAGGAGGCTTGACTTAGCAAAAACTGAAAGAGTTTAAGATGTCTTTCCTGACCAAACATCAGCTAAGGCTGTATAAAATTCTCTTCTACAAGTATCCTAGGAGGTATAATGACCACAGTGGGAGAGTAATTGCATCCAGAAGCCAAAAGGAAAATTGATAAATGGAGCAAGATCAAATTGAGTTTAAAAAAAAAAAAAAAAAAAGATGGATAAATATTTTTCCTAACATGGAAATCTGTTGAGCCAGAGAAGAAGGAAGCTCCTCTGGCTGAGCCATTTCAGAACAGACTAGAGAATATGGCCAACATTGCTCTCCAGAGCAGAGCAGAGAGTACACACCAAGACACAGATCTTTCTCTTTAGTCACAAGCCCATGGGGATGGCAGCATCTTACCTCGTTTTTTACAGCCACCAAAGGACCAACACTGGATTTCCATGTCTACCTAGCTCAAGTCTGGCAGGACACGTGCAAGTTTTAGGGAAAGGAGCCAAATTTTACAGCAGAGCCTTGCCAAGTGCTCCCCAGAGCAGTCCTGCCTTGCTCTCCAAGGCACAGGCTGCAGTGAGGCTGAGAACAGCACGGCCACTGGGCCGGCTGGCTGAGCGAGCACGTCTCATTAACAGGGATTCATCAGCACTCTTGTTAATAATGCAGGAGCTGCCTGTCTCTGGGGGAGTTCCTCAGCAAAAACTGCACTGCTTCTGTATTTCAGACACAGCCTGTGCTGGTGTGATGGGCTTCCACGCTGACAAAGCACTTTGGTTATTTGTTACTCTCAAGAGGCATCCCGGTGCTGAGCAGTGGCCCAGCCAGAGAACAGAGGAGAGAAAAGCCATTCCTGTGCCTGTCTGGGACCCTGCCCTGTCTCAGCATCAGCAAGGATCAGTCTGATTGCTGGTGAGAGTGTTCTGGTCCCAAGGCCATCTTTGGAGAAGCCAAGAGTAGGAGGTCAGCCTGTCCTGGCCTTATCCTCTGTCCATTCACTCCACTGCAGGGAGAGGGGATTAGCACACAGTGGTCCTGCTATCTCCAGTCTCCTCCTCTTTTAAGATAATCTCCCTGAAGCCTTCATCATGGCCTTCACATCTCTGCCAGCACAGGAGTGAGTAACTGCAGCTGGGCCCAGACTCACATGAAATTGCTTGGTCCTCCCTGTATTGCAGCCCATATCAAGGATGGAGCAGATGTAATTCCCTGTTAGGATCACTTGCAAGCGTTGTTTTGTCAATGCCCACTTGTGTGTGGCAGCACATGGGATAAGGGATAATTCCATGATGCATGACAGGGATACAGCACCACGCTCTGCCCAGGGACAGCTTGCCCACTGCCAATCTGAGAGCCCTGCATCTCCTGATGGAAGAAGTGTCCTTTAACATTCACCCTGAGAAAAAGCCTAATAGGAAGAGACTTCTTGAAGTCTTCAAAAGCAACCTTGCAAAACAGCCTATAAACTCCCCCCATAAAACCAAGAGAAACTCTCCCCCAAACTGCCCTTTGGCAGCTGCAGGCTGTTCTCCAGCCAGGCATCTTTGGGCATGCATAGAAGCAGCAATCTCAAAGAATGGCCAGGGCCTGTACCGAGGAGTTCCCCAGGAAATGTGAACCTCCAGCCAGGACAGCATGCCTGTTAAAAGAAAATTATTTGATTGAGATGAGATCAAATCCACCACCATCCCCTGGGAGGAGTGAGCATCTCCAGGCCTCTCACATCCAGACCTGGCAGGTGGAAACAGCCACACTTCCCAGCTCAGGGACATCACACACTGGGGTGGGGACAGCTTGCCTCTCCCATGTGGGAATTACCGTGGGCACCCAGCACAGCAGCCAACTCCCATGCAGGAGGGGTCCCTGCTCTGTTCCAGCTCTGGTGCCAGCACAGAGGTGACAGCTCCATGCCCTGAGCCATGATGGCTGTGTGGATCACCTGGGACTTTGTCATACCCTGTCACCTCTCACAGACAGAGCCTTGCTGGTGGCACCATGGGGTGAAGCCAAGGAACGTGACCAGCTTCAGGGTCAGCTTGGCCTCTTCCTGCAGTACAAATTCTTGGGACCACCCTCATTTCAAAGCACCTTTTGTGGGTCATCCATAGAAAGATGAGACCTCCCTTTCCAACATGCAGTGCACACAGATGGGCAGCCCTGATGGGAAGTGCTGTGTTCTCCTGTCTCAGGAATAAAGGCTGGGCCATCCTGGCCACACTCAGATCAGCATCTCTCTCTGTTTCCCAGTTAGGCCAGCAAAAGCAGGGGGAAGCATTGCTCACAGCTCTCTCTGAAAGCTCAGGGGAAGCTAACAATGTGATTGTGAAGCCCTGCAAAAATTCAAAATCTTGTGATGACTTCAGTGGAAAGAAAAAAAAAGCCCTTACCCTTAAGCCTGGTAAACGCCCAGGCAGCTCCTGAGAGGGACAATGGCCCTGAGGCACATCTTGGAGGACACAGGGAGGATGTCAGAACAACTGTTGGGGCCAAGCTGGTCCAGCTGCCTGGGAGGAGATTCATCAGCTGATTGTGTATTTCTGTAAAGAGCCAAGGGCAGTGTGGCTGGGAGCTTTGTGCACTGTTTGTCTGAGGAGCGGGGAAGTTCCCCCTGTTCTAGCCCAGGGAACAGTGTCAGGCTGCATCAGGAGGCATTGTTGGTGCCTGGAAACCCTCTGCTCTCCTCTCCACTCTAGCAGTGCTGTTAAGTAAACCGTATCTAAACATAGAAAACTGGCTAGCTTGGGTTTGGGAAAGCACCCAAGAACTCAGATCATTTCCATTCCCTCATCACACCCACAGAAAACTCACAAGCTCTCCATCCCAGTGCACCAGGCACACTATGTGCCAGGCTTTGAGAAATTGCCATGCATTCTCATTTTGGCTAGGTGATAGCACAACAGCACTAGCCTCTCACCAATAGAAAAAGAGAAATATAAGGAAACCACAAAAAAAAGTGATGTGAAAAAAACACCATCAGATTCTTCCTAAAAAGGTTCAAACATAGGCACCAGTCTGAGCAGATCTTATTTTCTAACCTCTACCCACTAATGTAAGTAGTAACTTGGATGCCTTGAACTCTTTATCTGTGGCTGGCAGCCCACAAGAGTCATGCCTTGTTCCCACAGGGACTTTCCAGTTCAATGCTTGGAAGAGCATCCATTAAGACCCTCAATTTCTGTGGAACCTTTGAATTTGCATGCTCCCAGACACTGCCTGAGGCTCTCTGGGAAAGCTTGTGGGTCAGTGGTGGCAGAAGCACTCCCAGGCTGCTCCCATTTCCCAGGCCAAGGTGGTGCAGGAAGACAATGAACAATTGTTCTTTCCCCATCAAAGCCAAGACTTCATCAATTAACAGTAAAAGATAGTCCTAGGCACTCACAGGAGCACTTGCCAGGTGTCCACTGTTGATTCAAGCTCTGGAAAGACCCATTTTCTCTAGTGGTTTCCTGGAACAGGAAGAGGGAGAGCAAGATTCACCCTACCAGAGGTTAAATTTGGGAGAAAGGAGGCAGAGAAGAAGCCCTCGCTGTCAGCCCTGCCCTGCTGCTGGGGCTGTACTGTACGTGCCTGCTTTCAGAGGCCAGATGCTGCCAGGCAAATGAAGATCTCCTTATGTTTGTTTTAAAGCTGGAAGAATCTCTTGAGATAAACATTCTAAATTAAAGATAAAAGTGCTGTGGGTTTGCTGGCAGCCTCTGTCCCCCTCCCCAGGGATAAGCTCTTGTTCACATGCATCTTTCAGCCACATGCCCTGGCCAAGGGTTGCACCCAAGGTTCCCTCTCTTCAGGGGCCTGGGAGGTAAGAAAATCCCTCTGCCCCACTGCCTCGGCTCCCTCTGATGGCAGGTCCACCCAGAGCAGTGCAGTGTCCCAGTTTTCGTTTTCAGGATCTCTTGGGAGGATGTTAAATCCCAGCTAGCCCTGGCTGTACTTAAAGTGATTGTAATTCACATGGATTGGGCTGTGGTTATAAGCTGAATTACATTCTGATTTAGCAGCAGGGATTAAGGCTCTGCATTTTAACTTATTAACCCAATCCAAGTTAGGAGATTCCTTCTTGCTGCCCTGCTAAGCTCCTGCACAAGGAAAGGGGAGGCTGCTGAGGAGATGGAGTGGGATGGGCAGGCTGTGCCCAGGCTGTGTCACAGCTCCTGGGGCAGGGGAAAAGTGGGGAAAAGAAAGCACAAAAAATAAAAAAAGGAAGCTAGAGCAGTTGTTCAGGACTCCCTACGCACGGGGAATTTGCTCTGTGTTAAGCCTGGTGGAAAGGGGGTACCTGAGTGGTAAATTCCCCATCCCCAACCAGCAACCAGGGAAGTGTTTGCCGCTTGCCATTGCTGCTCCAGCTCTGCACCAGTTGTCTCCCTGCCCTGACCTCTTGCTGGAGTCACCTGCAAGAGTTAACTCCTCTCTCTGGGCCGTTCCAGCACTGGGACAACTGGAGGAGATTTGCTGCTGTGGCTGAAATGAGCTCCTGGGGCAGCCTGTGACACACAAACACCTCCTGTCACCACAGCTCCTGAGCAGGAAACCCTGCACCTCCAGACACAGGGTTCACCCACTTGGCTTCCCTCTCATGCCATCAGACAGACAATTGAAAACAGCCCAGGCACACTCTAGAAAACTTCACTCCATTTAATATTTAATGAAAACCCAGTGTAACTGTCATGTCCTTTTCTGTTTTCTCTCACTAACACTGCTGGCTGCACAGGTATCTGTATGTAAACAGAGCCTGTCTCCTTTCCACTCCATTGCACCTCTCCAGATCAGGGCACAGCTCGTGATACCTGTACTCACCTTCAGAGGAACTCCTGGGGCAGCCCTGTCATACACAGCACGACCTATTCCGTGGTGACCTCACCAGTTCGGGCATCTGAGGGCATCCCAGCTCAGCCCAAGGGATAGCAGGATCTGGAAATCCCATCCACCATCAAGGAATTGCAAGGCTGCAGTGATGATGTGGCATCCCACTTACCTCTGTGCCATGAGCCTGATGCTGCACCCCCCGAGTGCTTTCATCTCCAGACCCTGCAGTTATTGGCAAGGAGGGGGAGAGGGCATTGTGCTTTCATTCCCTGCCTGTGCTGAGCTGCTGGGTTGTAACACATCCTGGCTGCTCCCAAGAGTGAGCTGCAGCCAGAGCTGGGTAGATGATAGCAGAAGAAAAAACAGAAAGTCGTTTTATGAAACTATTTTTCATCCTGCAGCAAATAGCAGGGGGAGGTCAGACCCAGAGGGTGGTGGTCCATGGCTCCAGATGGACATCAGTGACCCTAAGGGGTCCATACTGGGACAGGCACTGTTTAATATCTTCATCAATGACACAGACAAGGGGATGGAGTGCACCCCCAGCAAGTCTGCAGGTGACACCAGGCTGTGTGGGGTAGCTGGCACGCCTGAAGATGTGCACCAAAGCTGCTGTCCAGAGGGACTTGGACAAGCTGGAGAAGTGTCCCCATGGGAATCTCATGATCTTCAACAAGGCCAGGTGCTGGTGCTACACCTGGGTTGTGCTGACTCCTGCTATCAACATGGGCTGGGGCATGAAGGGATCAGCAGCCCCACTGAGGGTAACTTGGGGTACTGGTGGCTGAGGGGATGGATGGGAGCCAGCCAGGTGCAGCCCAGAGAGCCAAACACATCCTGGGCTGCATCCAGAGCAGCGTGGGCAGGGGGTTGAGGCAGGGGGTTCTGCCCCTTTGCTCTCCTGAGACCCCACCTGAGGTCCTGCATCCAGCTCTGGGGTCCCCAACAAAAGAACAGGGACCTGTGGGAGCGAGTCCAGAGGAGTCACAAAGATGATCAGAGGGTTGGAGCACCTCTCCTGTACAGGCAGAAGTGGGGTGGTTCAGCCTGGAGAAGAGAAGGCTCTGGAGACACCTTATTGCAGCCTTTCAGTACTTAAAGGGCACCTCCAAGAAAGATGAGGACACATTTTAGCAGGGCCTGTAGCGATAGAACGAGGGGTTTTACACTGAGGAGTGTCAGCCCAGATTAGATATAAGGAAGAAAGTTTTTTACAATGAGTGTGGTGAAACACAAGAACAGGTTGCCCAGAGAGTTAGGTGCCTTATCCCTGGAAATATTCATGGTCAGGCTGGACAGGGCTCTGTGCAACCTGATCAAGTTGAAGCTGTCCCTGGTGACAGCAGGGGGATTGGAGTAGACGACCTTTAAAGGTCCTTTCCAACCCAAACTACTCTATGATTCTATTAATAAAAATATTTTACGTTTTTCACCATTTTAAATTCAGTTAAAAACAATTTTCCTTTCAAAAAAAAACCCACAAACACTCAAAATGCAGCACGTACAGAGAATGTTAAAGAGGCAGTTTCCTTCCATCCTTGCAGCTGCTGCACAGAGACATCTCTGAACGATTGCCCTGAGTCAAGGGGAGACCTTTGGAGCAGGGCTTACACTGTAATTTGGAAGCTGGCACCAGACTGAGGCCCCAGAGCACAATTTCTGTTCTTCACATGAATGCAAAGCTGACTTACTGGGCTCTATGAAGAGCAGGGGGCTCTGTGGGGAACTGAGGGCACTGCCCAGGAAGGCAGGAGAGGATCCTGAGAGTCTTCCACTGCACTAAGGTTTTCCCTGCCCAGCATATGGCAGGGAACTCAGTCCAGGGCAGGGAATACACTTAATTGCTCACCAACAAAACCCCCTTTTGTCCCCTCACACAAGGGCAGGGCTGCAGAAACCCTAAGGCTTGGTCTAGAAATCCTAAATCCGTTTGTTTGCTCCTTGAACTCAGTGCCTCAGGGGTAACTCCTGGCATTAGGGAAGAAAGAGAAGACCTCATTTCACACAACCCTTCCCTTTTTCCCTGGGCCCAGAGGAAAGGGATGCGTGAATCCTGGTGTGGGATGCTCCTACCAGCACCCCACTCTGCAGGGCAGACAGGAGCTGTGGGAAGAAACCCCTGCCACACAGTGAATAACCCTCTCAGAAGAAGCAGACCTGAAAATCACGTCTGCCAGGGAATAGCAGAAGTGAAAGCCACACCTGGGAAGTGCACAAGGCTACACCCTGTGGCCCCCATCCTCCTGAGCTCAGTGGCAGAGCAGCCCCATCAGAAATCATTAAAGAATGCCAGAAAACCATGCTCAGCCTGAGCCCTGATGGGTAGGGGTGGCCACAGAGCCACACAGGGACTCTTCCCCACGGAGGCAGCTGCCACTGACGGGGTGCCAGGACGTGCTGCTGGATCTGCAGGCTGGCAAGCACACCCTGCTGAGGTCTAGCATGGCTCAACAACAGCAAATTTACTTAAAGAAGAAGAAAATGGCTTAACTAATCTTTGGTCACCCAGCTTTACTTCTGCTGCTGACACAGCAGGAGGTACTCGCAAGCCCAATGGCTTTATTTATTTAAGTGTATTGATTTTAGCCCAGATTGGAAGAAAACAGGCGGATAAAGGGCAGGAAATTCCTCAGCTGTGAGAACCACACAGAGTACTAGAAATCAGATTTAAACTAGCAGATGAAAATACATTTGCCAGAAGAAGGTAATGAATCATTCTGCCAGGAGCACAGAGATCTGGCCCGAAGCCAAACCTTGCCCATTTAAAAGCAGCAATTTGGGGTATTAAGCGATGACTGCGTTCCTATCGCTGACCATCATTTAATATAGCAGCAGTGCTCAGTGGCTCCCAACCAGAACTCAAAGTCTGCTGCACAAAACCAGAGCAAAACCCTCAGACCTTCCCCCAAGACCTTATTTAAAATCAATGGCCTCAGAGTCAATCAGATTCAATGAGGGAGGGCTAAGCAAGAAGAATGGAGGAGGACAAACCACACCAGAAGATGTGTACTCAGCTATCAGGGCTGCTGTGCACGAGCAGTGCAGAAAACCACAAAAGGCACTGGGACATGCAGGAAAATGACAAGGGGAAGACTTTTGGAGGGCAATATTTTGTTCTCCTGTCAGCTCTGATTATCTCATTAACTTTTTTTTTTTGATAGCCCAGTATCTGGGGCTCCACAAGAGAGGTCACCAGCTCTGTTGCCACGGTTCTTGCTCCTGGTGCAGTGTGACACTGTCCTGGGGAAAGAGGCAGGCAAAGCCAGGCACCTGAAGGGAATCCTAAAGTTAAATCCCAGGGTTGGTCTCTGAAACCAGTTCCTACCTTCTCTGCCAGCAGGAAGGCCTTGAGCAGTCCAAAATGAGAACCCAGGCTCCAGGTGCAAACCCTCTCCTTGTACAGAAACCTCCCAAGGGGCTCTGAAGATACACTAATGTACCCACCCTGCCAACAGAAAGGTGCTGTAGAAGCTCACCCCACAGTGGAGAGCCTGTCCCCAAAACCTGAGGGCCTCAAGTGTCCTGTCTGCAGAGATGACAAGACGCATTTTGCTGCAGAAGGGACAACATCACCAAAGCCAGGAGAGGGGCAGCATTCAGCAGAAACAGGGAGCAGAAGGAGCACCAAAACAGGCACCAGCTAGGGGGATATTTGAAAGCAGGTAGCTTGGGTAGAGTTGCAGCAGAACAGAGCACAACTTTTTTTTCCAGCTGTATCGGGAAATTTCTCTGTTTTAAGGTAAAGTTTTGCATGGCTGTGGACTATTCATGCCTATACTCACAGCAAGCAAGCCCACCAGCAATTCTGCTCCTTCAGAGGGCACAGAGGCAGGCAGGGAGAGCCTCCCCACCCACAGCATCTCCCCATGCCCTCTGCTGTGAAACTCCCTGAAGGCAGGTGACTCCCAGCTACAGAGGGAGACTCACTTCTGTCTGGCAAGGGCAGGAGGGATTCTCCCCAGCAAGGTCGGGCAGGTTATTAGCCCAGCTAACCAATATTCCCACAAACACTCATTACTCACTGCTCGGCAGGCACTGCAAAGGGCAAAGTCTGTCCCTTTGCTGAAAACAAAGATAGGTGCATCCGATCTGATTTTTGCAATCTGGAGCCCCAGTGAGCTCCAGACCCATCTAAGCCCAAGGCAAACACACAGCAGGAAGCAGCTTTGGGAAAACCTTATCATCCCTGTGGAGCCAGAATTCAAACTGAGATATGCAAAGCCAAGGCACCTTTCAGGCATCTATTCCTTACACATTTGATAATCGATGTGCTGAATTGTAAAGATAGTCCCTTAAGCAAATTGTTGATTTGCCTCCCTGGTGAACCACAGGTGAAAGACGCCCAGTCTGCCCTTTCCAAGATCCTCCACTTACCCCAGAGCTGCAGGACTGGGTGTTTTCACAGGAGTTCCAGCTTCCCCTCGCACCTGAGCGTGGCTGGGGATGAAAGCTCCGTTCCCAGAGCCAGGGGGAGCTGCCTTATCACTTGGCAGGGTTTTGCACAAACCTTATTCTCAGTCAACGCAGGCTCTCAAGCTTTGTTTTGAATTCTGTATTCAGGACAGGTCCAAAACTTCAGAGCAGCTGCAATCCAAAGGGGCAGATTGATCTGCTCTTGCATCACAGTTGCACCCAAGCCGTAGTTTCTTACAAGGGAAGGCGCCCTGATGCAGTTCATCCAGCACGGTGGGAACTTGGCTAAAATGCCAATCTGCAGGCAGGGTTAAGATTGAACTCTATTTTAATCTGCCATTTTTCTGATCTCACCAGACGTGATACAAATGCCCAAAACTCTGGATCTAACCTGTCAAACCCACAGCTTGTCCACAAAGAAGTCAGCAGGAATAGTACATGCTCAGCACTTCTGGAGAAGGACAGAGCATGCAAGTCCCTGAGCAGGCAGTAGGTCAGCCCATGTTGACATGGACAGCTATTTTCTTTGCACAGAGGGACCACCCCACTGCAAATGGTGCCCCTGAAATGTCTGCCTTGGTGGTGTGGGGAGGATTTTTATCCTGCCAGCACCACTTGGATTGGGGCCCAGGCTGCGCCCCTTAACGAATCCGCAAAATTAACCATGGGCAAATTTCATGTTGTAACAAAACCTAATGCTGGCAGAGTTTAGCTTCGTTTTGAATGCTGCTGATTTCACTCTTCAAGGCCTTGACCAATTGGGAGAAATTGGCACAGGGCTCCGTTTAGCACTGCACACAGAACTGTGCTCTGCGAGGATGTGACGCAACGACCAGGAATGGGGAAAAGCGCTTTTTAATTATTTAAACACGTCCTCTTACCCAGTACCTCTGCCTAAG
Organism: Poecile atricapillus; assembly: GCF_030490865.1. Classification (NCBI taxonomy): domain Eukaryota; kingdom Metazoa; phylum Chordata; class Aves; order Passeriformes; family Paridae; genus Poecile; species Poecile atricapillus. The sequence goes on from NC_081249.1 coordinate 110,937,993, forward strand.
AGAACATAAGGGTCCAGGCTCTTATTTGCAGCAAAGGTACTGTGAAAAGGGCTACCAGAGATGAATACCATGCCCAGCACTCAAAGCCTGGAGGAGAAGGTCCTTTCAGGATGCTGTGAAACAGCGCATTACTGAAGCGTTTCACTCAGGAACCTGCTGCTCTGCATCTCACAGCTGGGTTTTTTAGAAGTGCTAGATAACCAGAGCACTCCAAAAACCCTGAGTCACTGGCAGAGCACCCCAAGCTCCTCAGCCTCTGAGTGGTCTTCCCAGATTTCTGCAAACCTGGCCTCTTTGCCCAAGTACTTTCTATATTTCTGGGCATTTCTGGTCTCTTGGGATGTTCTGAAGTTCTGCTGAGAGAAAGCTCCTTTAAGAAGAGTCACAGCACACAGCTGGGAGCCTTCATGGCTCCCAGAGGGGCAGGAAAGGCACTTCCAAAGTGTTCAACACCAGCAATGTCTCAGAACCAAGCGACACCTGACAGACACCCAAGGAAAATCCCAAGTTCTTGCCAATTTACTTACCAGTGCTGCTGAGCTGCCCAGGAACAGCCTCTTCAGAGACCTTGCAAGGGCTGCTGAGGAGAATTGTCCTTGCTGCTGATGTACACAGCTGTTTTTTCCCACACCAGTTCTGCCATGGGGTCTCAGGTCAACGTGGGCTCTGCCATCCTGCCCCAGCGCTGCCCCAGAGTGCTCCTGCCAGCTGCAGGCAGCGGGGAGGTGAGCAGCAATAGAGATGGGAGGATTGGGAACAAGTACAGCAGCCTGCAGGAAAAAAACGTGTGGGACTGAATCCAAAACTTGAGGAGGCTGGTCTGAACCCACCTTTGCTTTAAGCAGCCTGGAATTGAGCAAAGAATTGGGTTTTTCTAAATGCTGAGGTGGCTGGCAGCAGAGAAACAAATTCTGGCAGGGGAGAATTTATCCTCTAAGCTTGTTATCCTGTCAAAAGAAGAAATGAGGTTAGTTGAGGCTCATTTGTTTGCAAGGAACTCCTGTCTCTCACTATTTATCACCGCATGTGATTACCAGCTGACTTAAACCAAGTGCATCAGAGTTACAGTGGCAGAGCATCACCTGTCCCCTGTCCCCCTCTGCACCTCCAGAGCCCCCAAAACTCTCCAGCCTCCACCAAGGGCTGTGGAAGCACATGGCATCACTGGTCTTTTCACATGGAAAATGTTTGGTTGGGCCCATCAGTCTCAGGTTTAGCTCTGGGATGAGTGAACATCTCCTGCAGGACTGGGTCCTCTTCAGCATCCTCTCTGCCTTCCCAGAATCCAGGTTTCCAGCTTGTGCACACCAGAAGGAGCAGGGGGATTAGATGAATAATTACACCTTCAACTGCCTCTGGAGACAGAGGATATAGAGGACCCTGCACATCTCAGAGCTGAGCATCAGGTACATTCTCTGGCTGGGGAGAAGCCCACAGTGATGCTGTGTGGAAGAAAGATGCAGCAAAACTCCTGCTCCAAAGGATGTGGGGGCACACAGTGAGGCAGCAATAAGCTTGGAGAGACTGGAACGAAATTCCCAAGAGTTTCTTGGTGGTAAGTGATGGGAGAGGATGGGAATATATTTAACAACTGGCTCAGCTAGATTTGTGGGCCTTCCCTGATGAGATGACACAATTATTTGACACCTGTCACACCTACCACTTGACTCCAAGGCTGGCTCCAAGTCAGCTTTAGGGAGGACTGTTGTAAGGCATTTGACATTCGGCTGTACAACACTCTGATTAAAAAATCAGCAGTACATAATATCAATAAACCACACGTTTACTACATTAAGAGCTGGCTGACAGATCTCAACAAGAAATTGTCAGTGGTGAATCATCTACAGATGGGAGTGTTCCAGGCAGGGTTCTTTGGGGAGCTGCTTGAGGCCTGACACTTTCCAGCATTTTCCTCGCTGGGAAGGAGATGCAAATCTCGGTGCTGTTACAGTGCATAAATGACAAAGAGATTCAAAGTGGTGAATAATGAGGAGCACAGGGCAACCATGCAAAGCAGTCTCCCCAGTTCAGTGAGCAAAGCCCTCTTAAATGGCATTTTACTACAAGGAGTTGCTCCTGGAATATGAAATTCCAGGCGGACTCCGGGGGCGCTGTGACTGGAAAGCTGAGGCTCTGGAAGGGGTTTTGGAGCTCATGGCAGCACATGAGCTAACTGCATAAAGATGTGGTGAGAGGTAATGGACATTCCTCCGGGAATAATGAGGAAGCAAGTCAAGTACACCTGTGATCCAGGCTGGTAACATGAATCCCAGCCCACAGTCTCCAGTGTGGTAACAACACTCTGAGAGTATTGATGGAAGAAGAGGATATAGAAAGGAGCCAAATGATCTCAGTGGTCTGGGAGGGAAACCCCCCAAAGCTGTCCAGCAGGCATGTAAAACACTCAAATTATTTTGTTTGTCAAAAAAGGAGACTGAGAGTTGACCTTAAAGGAAAGAAATAGCAGGTCAAGTTCTCAGTGAGGAGGAGGATCAGGAATAAAAGAAGAAAGGTACAAAGGTTGATAGGGAGGAGGACTTGGATATGGGCATTTCCAGTAAAAGATGGATGTGCTTTAACTGAGTGAAGGAGACAGTGAGACAAACTCCAAACTCAGAGGGAGAAACCAGAATAAAACAAAGTGCCGGTAGCAGGGGTTTCTAAAGGATTTAGCAAGCAGTGCAGGAAGAGGAAATGTGGTACTAGAAGACTGGCATGTGATGGATACAGAGACTAAGCCTTGCAGACCTCCTGAGAAGGGAAGGCCTAGATGGAAGCAGAGATAAACAAAATTCAGAGGCAAGGTGGGTTTTACAACAAGGTGAGTCATGTTCTGCACAGATGGCACTGCTTTGGTGAAATAGATCCCTAGACAAAGGCATGGCAGCAGATCTCACCTGTTTGAACCCCACAGAAAATGCCTGATGGTGGAAAATTAGCAGTTAAGCCAGCAAAGTTGAGAATTAGTGCAAGCACTGGAAGATGAGTAACAACCTGACGAGAAAGGGGCTGGTAGCGGGCAGCGTCGAAATGAGGATGGGATGAAACCCCTTTCAGTCTGCTGGCTTTCTTGTTCCTTGGTTTTTTAAACAAACTTAGCACAGAAGAAAACAGATGGATGCTAATGCAATATTTTGGTGACAAAGGGGAAATCACTGCCCATGGGGTGGAATAATGGAATACACAGGAAGAAATAGATCACTGTGAGGAGCCAAGCAACTAACAACAAATAAGAGGCAACAGCCCAGAAGCTAAGGTCTGACAGCCAGGAACAAATAGCTTGAATTCCTCTCACTCACTAGAAGAATAACAGCTGGAACTGTTATTGGAGATGGAAAAGAAGAGACTCAGGTTCTTTAGCAAGCTTTTCTCTGCTGGTTTCCTACCTGACTTAGTTCTGGGCTGGATGGGACTGCCTGACAAGCACAGGGTTTAGCCTTGCTCTTTGGAGTGAGGCTGTATCCCTTGCCATCTGTGGGCTGCCCAGCAGTCTCCCCAGTGACAGCTCTCCTCAAAGGCTGTTCTCCTGAGGTCATGCTTACAGCACCAGCGTTCATATCCCAGGTTAAAATGAGATGACTTTTCACTGAAGCCCTGAAGAGCAGAAAGAGGGGTGAGACTAAGACACAGAGATACCCACTAGTCCTGGCAGTACAAAATGCAAAGGTAATGAGTTTTGTTGCCTTGATAGGCTCAGACAGCTCTGAACCCCTCCAAAGGAGACCCCAGGGTCCAGAGCACGAGGAACAGCACGTGGAGCAGAGGTGGCCAGCTGGGCATCTCCTGATGACTCCGTGTGGGAAGTAAGAGGAGTGGGGGTGCAGATGTCCACTGAGGCCAGAGGCAATGCATTTCTCCAGCATAGCAGGACTTTTTTATGAACATATTTGTCCTTAGTCTCACTCTGAGAAACAACAGATCCAATTATTGCTGAAGCTTCTGTTTAAAGGAAAAAAGATAAATCAGCCTGGGGCAGACACTTGGCATTGAAATGTTCAGCTGCAGCGCTTGGGGTCTGGCAGAACAATAAGCAGCTGAGAGGAAGGCCTCAGTCAGCAGTGTCTGACTGGTGTTAATGGAGACCCAGACCTGTCCAGAGGACCAGTTCAGTGCCACCAGGACTGTGTGGACACCGCAAGCCCAGAGGCTCACTGGCTCTTCTGTGCTCCTTTGCTGAAGCCAGAGCTTTCAGAGAGTCAGCACTGCCTTCTGCCAGAATAATGGCACTTCCAGCAACAGGGCTGGGAGGGGGCAGAGGTCTGGCATTGATTGGGAGGTAAGAGCTACTTATTGAATTAAGGCTGTATTTCCTGGAGTAGTTTTCTCCAGCAATCCCTGCCCATGAGCTAGCTCTCCATAATGGACCAGTCCTACAGCGAGGGCCTCCCACCAAGAACCTCTCAGCTCCACAGCCACCAGGATCTGCATTTCCAGAGTGTGACCTGTTCTGGGCAGGCTTCCCTGTTTTAGCTGGGAATTGAGAGCAGCATGGCAGAGCATGCTGCCCCAGCACACCGAGGTCAAGGATGCTGCGCGCAGCTGTGGGAGAGCAGCGCTCTCATCCCCATCTCCTGGGCATGCAGGAGGACTGGGAGAGCCAGGAGGTTGCTTGTGCATGCCCAGAGGCAGACATTTGCTCAGCAGGCTCTGCTGCTGGCGGCAGGAATGGCAGAGCCCCTTTGGGAAGATTTCCAAGGCAGGGTGCTGTTTTGTTTCTTTAATAATCCAATGCGGTTGTGAGTCAGAGTCATGCCTGGTCTCCCTTGTGGGAGCTGGGCAGTCAAAGCTTGGAGATCAAGAGCTTCACTCAGCCAATGCTGTGTTTGGGGGAGTTCTTCCTCTACTCAGCAGAGGTGGGAGAGGCAGGAGGGCAGTAGATGGCCAGAAACTCATCTGGATTGCTGCCTCCTGAGCCAAAGCTTCCAACCACATCTGCAACACAACGGGTGTCTCTACACGTGCTGCATCTGGATGAGGCAGGGTGTCGAGGAGGTCAAGTGATGCACAGGAGAAGCCAGCCCTGATGGTTGTTTTTTCCCCCCCTTTTGGAAGCAAGTTCAAGACCTTTCCCTCCAAATCTAGCCTGCACAAATGTGACAAACCTCCCTCTTTCACTCAAACTTGTGAAGAAAGAAGCGAAAACTCCTCCATACCAACAGTAACACCTTTTGGAAGAAATCAAAATAATTTGCCAGCTGAAGTTGCAATTTTCTGTGAATAAACACATTCTGCTTCCCTGCATCCTACCAAAGATCTGTTATGATCTACCCAGGATTTCTGATGTGAGGATTTGTTTCCCTGTTGAAAAGCAAACAAAAGTCATGGGTTCTGGCCACAGAGTTCCACACTCTCATGAGCAGTGTATGCCTCAAGTCTCCAGGTTTTGAAAAACTCAAGGTAAAACTTCAAAAACTCTATAAAAGCCAGACTGTCAAGACTAGGTGGGTAGAAGAAGGAGGCTGAAGCCCTTAGGGAGAGAGGAAGAGAAGTAGAGCATTCCAGTTCTCCTCCCAGATGGAGAGAAGTAGAGCAAAGAACAGGAGCTGTGGGTAGGTGATGAGGATCTGACATCAGCCCATGTCCTCTCCACTTCAGCTGTACAACAAATAATGCACACCAGCAAATCAGGGCTGCCCAAAACATCAGCACAAGGCTTGCTGCCAGCAGTGGGACAGGCCAGCTGTGCCAGCTCCTTGCCTCTCTCCTTGGAAGGACATGGAAGAGGACAAGGGCGGCCCTGGAGAAAGCACAGGCAGGAGCAGCTGTTTAAGTGTGTGCTTTGATATTGTGTCACCAAGGAGCTGTCTGCCTCCAAGTCCTGGGCTTGCTGTCAGGAATGCCCTGGGGAGGAAGGTAGCCAGACCCTGTCCAGATGTCCTGAGGCACAGGGCAGGTGAGAATGTTGCCAAGTCGTGACAGGGTGTTAATTAAAAATAGTAATAAAGGTGGCAGCATTAACACCCACTGCTGGGAGCGGATGGCATCACTGCTCTCATGGGACAGCTCCCACAGTCCACCCAGAATGTTCCCATCTGAGCAGAGGGACAGGTAATGTCCATGCTAAAGGTGTGCATGAGAGATCCACAGAGGTGTCACAGCCAGCAGGGCTGCCAATTCTCCACGTTTCCTAAGACCTTTCATACAAGCCATAATTCACCTCTGTAACCTGACGCTGAAAACTGTTGTTCCCTCTCTTGCAGGTTTCTGTGCCAGACTTGCCTCCTGTTCCTTCTGGACCTCACATGATGGAGTAAGAGTTCAGGGCTGAAAACCTGTGCTCAAACCAAGCATTTGTGCTGTAGCCCCGTTTCTCCATGCAGGGGTAATATTCACATCCCTTTGTGAAACCCTCTAGAAGAAGTAGTGCTGCACAGGACTATGACATTAAAATAAATGGGCAAGGAGAACAGTAAACTAGCCTGGAGAAATGATGACATTCCCAAGTGCTCATTCAGACAAAGGAACACCTCCTGCCAACAGCTAGCACCTTTTCCCAGCTGAGGGATGTGCCAGCCAGGTGAGGGTGGCTGCACAGACCAAAACCGAGGCAGATGCTCTAGCTGTGGGCTTCAGGGACCGCCTGCATGTGCCCAGTGCAAGTGTGGCTGGCTATTTTGGGGAGATGCACAGCTTCCCTTGCAGGGTGACCCTCACTGTGGGCCAGCCAGGCGCTGCAGCAGCAGCCTGTGTGCACAGACACTCAGAAACCTGCTCTCTCTCCAGCTCTGGGCGATCATCCTGGGCTCCTTGGTACCACCACAGGTCGGCTTCTCCCAGCATGGATGCTGTCACTGCATCATCTGTTTCCCCACTGAGGTGGACAGCAGCTGCATGGCTCTGATGTGACAGCTCCTGGACTTGCTTCCCTGCAGAGCTGAGCTGGGAATGAGGTGTAGGGAGCCCCACAACACCAGGGGCTGATGCTGGTGAAATGCTTGGTGCTGTGGGAGCAGCTGCTTTATTAATAAGGGAGTGAGCTGCTCCAAGCAAGCCTGGCTGCATCACATGGACACCCCTCACACTCCTCCCTGCAGAAACAGCTGCCAGTGCATCCCCTCGCCATGTCCTCCTCTTCTCTGGGCCCATGGCAGCCCACAAAGAATCTGTCAGACAGCTGGGGCAAGCACCCACCTCAACCCATTACTCATTTTCCCATCAAAACCAAGAGGACCAGCTTGGTAACTGGAGAGCCCAAGTTTCCCAGTGCACATTGGTCTTCCATGCAATCTGCCCTGCTCTTTCTCACAGGGATGGAGGCTCCCTGTCCAGCCCATTTGGATCAATTAATCTCTCACAAGGTGCTTGGTGGTGCAGCCAGCAGCCTCCAGGTGCCCCTCTGGCAGTGGGGCAGCTCCCCATGGCTTTCATCAGGCAGACCCTGCTGGAGATGCAGGGACCTGCTGTCCCCAGAGCCCTCCAGCATGGATGTGCCTCACTGCTCAGCTCAGCTGTGCACCCTCGAGATCAGGGAGCAGCAGGTTCCCACTGCTCTTATCCCCGCACGGCTCCAGCGCCAGGACCCTCCACAACCCTCCCTGACAAAGAAACACAGCTCTTGGCAGGCCCTTGTTATTTCAGCTAAGGCTCATCAACCATCCTTCTGTCACTAAATGCCTTATTATGTGCAATTAATGGACTGACTGAGAGCAGCTACAAAGTCGTTCTCCCCGTGAACCCAGGGAGGCAGCTGGGTTACTTCTAGTGACTTTCCAGCGCTGCCAGCTTCATTACTAAATGCAGCTGTGCAAAGGCAGAGAGGGAGGGAAGATGAAGGGAAGGAGAGAGCTCAAATCCAGCAGCCCTGCCTTTCAAACAGTGGCAAAGAGCTTCCTGCCATCCCCGGGGCCAGCACGTCCCTTTGAGGGGAACTCAAACGCTGGTCACCATCCACAATTACTCCGAGGCAGCGGCTGCCTCCAGCCCTGCCCCACGCAGATAGGTCTTTACCGTGGTCTTTAACTTTTTTTCATTATTATTAATAATACAACAAGAGGAAAGGGAGATAAGAGCAAACTGACAGTGTAGGCTGAAACAGCTAATTTGACTGTAGCCAAACTGCACTCAGATGTGCAAAGCAAGAGAATAATTTCCACTCTCTGATCTCTCAAAGATCATCCTCTTAGATGTCACGATTACATTTGAAAACAGTCTGATGGTACTTGAAGTCGGTTTCCCTTGACAATTAACCTATATGTGCACACCCTTCATGACTTCTTGCTGCAGTAACAGATACGTGTTTTGAACCACTACTACAGCCCCCACACCCATGGCAGCAAAACCAAAAAAAACAGCAAAAACCAGGTAGTAGAGGGCTCCTAAGCCAGTCCCAGACAAAAGGACATTGGTCTCATCGGAGCGTGGCACTGAATTAATCTGCCTTTCTGCCTTTAGTAATGCCTTGTTACCAAAAATAAGAGAGTTACAGCTGGCATTTATGCAATCAATTCTTCCACTGTGCTAAGGCAGTTCCCAAGGACTGAGTGATAAGGAATTTGATGTAGCTTATTTAAAACAAAACCAAAACAAAACAAAACAAAGAGGCAAAAATCGGCATTTAATGAATTTCACATCATTCTGCCTTATTTGCTTTCTGCAGAAGCTATGGTGCCCTTCTACCAAAGGGTATTTGATTTTTTTAGGGTTTTTTTGAGGATTGGAAGAGCAAAAGAAGTAGATACTTAAATTCTGGGGCCAAACTCATCACTGAGTGAAATGGGCCTAAGCCCTCTGAGGCAAAGGGCGAGGCAATTGCTTAGATTAATCCTAATGACCCAAGCCAAAGCTCATGGACAAACCCTTGCAGGGTTTTCAGCTCCAAGAAAACGTAGCCTAAGCAGCTGTTACACTTTGGAAAGCAAAATGAAACCCCAAGGATTTGTCTTAAAACAAATTGCATCCACCCTAAGAGTGAAACACCCTAGTTTGAATGCTAAGAGAGGACTGACCAGCCTGTCATGGTTACAGCTCTGAGGAACACAATCAGGTCTTCTCTGCTCTGCTGAGCTTAGAGGAAAGACTGCAAAGTAGGGAAAGCCCCTTCTAAAAACCCTTATTGAAGCCTGATGGGAGTTAGGATGGCAAAAATGGGTTCTTAGAGTAAAAGTTTCTAACAAAATGAAATCATGGAAACTTTCCTTAGAGAGGAAAGAGATTTCATGCGAGGAGGAGCCCTGCAGCCGCACTTCTACTCCAGTATCAGGTGATGAGAAGCGCCAGCTGCACTGGTGGGAAGCTGCAGCCTTCTTACTCCTTCCCTCTCCCTGTACACCCAAGAAATCCTCTCCTGTTTATGGAAATGAGGAGAGGAACCACCAATGAACCACAGCCAAGCACTGAAGGAAAATGACGGGGCAAACAGGAGGTGTTAATGGTAATTACGCCGTCAAGGCGCTCTCGTGCCCGAGTGCACAGGGCTCTCCAGCACTGTGCTCCCAGGTGTGCTCACAGTAATTCTGGCATGATCCAGGGCAGGAGCTGTCTGCCTGCAAGGTAGTTTTATAGCCAGAGCCCTCTTCTCCCTCCTCCACCTACAGTTTACCTTTCCTCATCAGAGAGGACTTTTCACAGCACCAGCTAAAAGAGCGGCAGAGGGGCTTTCTGCACATGTAACTCAAAGGAAAGACATGAGATGCTGTTTTCCAGTTCAGCCACGATGTCTTTTTAATCCCATGCAAGCTGGGAGCATCTTCAAGGCTTTGTTGTTTCTTTAGCAGAGAGGGAAGAGCTAAAGTTTGAATATGAACACTGAAAACATTTCTTTGAACCGGCGAGATTTACCGATGTGCACATGGCTCCCAATACAGACGCACACTTGGAAAAAAAAATAGAAAGAAAGAAAACACATCTATTCCCCCACTGGTTTCTGTCACCATCTGATTCCACTGCACTGCAGTTTTACCAGGAAAATTATTGGGGAAAAGGGAGTTAGACAACATTTCCCTGACAGCAGCTTGTCAACTGGCTCTTTGAGTGTCAGGGAAAAGAGCTGCATCTCACATCTTTAAAGTGCCATTCTGTCACACCAGAAAGGGAATACACACTTCAGGCTTCCCCAGGGCCACGTGCTCATCCCCCCTTCTCCCTCCCCAGAGCCAGCACAAGAGGCACACCCATGGTTTGTGTCCCCCCCAGCCCCTCTGCTGCCCAGCCCCAACCCAGAGCTCACCACCACCTGTGGCCAGGCTGCTGCATCTCTTCAAAGGATGGAGGAACAGGCAGAAGTGCTTGGGACTATTATTGCTTGCAAGGCAGGATGTGGTTTTGCCTTCCCAAGTGGATTGGACCTGCCTGGCACAGAGGGAAAATCAGAGTAGATTCCCTGACATCCCACCTCCACCTGACAGCACATAGCATAATATATATGGGGAGAACAGGAAGGTTCCTGTTGGGAACAGCAGCTTGAGGTTCCCTCACTGCAAGAGGCACTCGATCCCTGACAGCCTCTGGGATGACTCAGCACAGCCCTTTTTGTGCCAGGTCATAGGCAGGAGGCTCCATCTATCTTATCTGGAGCTCCAGCACTGACTCCAGCCTGCGATTCTCTGAGCTGATAGCTCCAGAGACACCGAGTTTTTCAAATCCCAGGCTGACACTGTACAAAACCCACCCCCCCACCCCCCCACCCCCAGTTTATTCTACCCCGCATTATCTGAACAGGGTTGTGGCTGTTCCAGCAGACACTGATATTATTGGAGCACAACAAACCCTCTGCTGCTGAGCCATTGCCTTTGAGCCCAAAGAGCAAGTCCCTCCAGATAGCTCCATTTCAGAAGGAGATACCTTCTGGACTGAAAATAACCTTATTTTTCAAGCCTCTGCCTGCTAAAGATGAAATACCCCGGGTCAAGAGCGGGCATTTCTGGAAGTGCGGGTTTCACACCAGGAGAGGGAAGGATGCAGTTCACAGCTGCGATCAGGTTATCTCCCATGATGTTTCCCTGGCAACCACAAAGCTCAATGTCTGGGTGACATTTGCAAAGTGTAATAGTTTTTGAAAGCCAAAATATACATATTTTGTCAGTTAGTGTTGTGTTTCCCTTGAGACAGGCCAAAGGATCAAACAGAAATTCCATGGAGAGCTGATTAGTCTCCGTGTAAATAGGGCAGACAAGCGGCTCAACAACATGCCCCAGCACCTGGGGGCTGGCAGGCACTGTGTTTCCATGCTGCTCACACACTCAGCCACCATTTACTGAGGACCTCCAGGTATCATTTAAAAAGTGCAATTAAGGGGAACAAAATACATCCAGGATGTGCTTGGGAACCAGGCTAGAAAGGCAGGAAGGGTGCGAGATGCAGCGGGGGAGAGAAGAGGGGAGAGAGAAGACTTGCCTGCAGTGATGGAGTGAGTGAGCAGCAGTTTCTTGGTTAGGACTTGGTAGGTTTCTTCATCTTCTCCCACCCTGCAGGCAGTCCAACTAGTTAATATCATGGTTTTCACCAAAACAGTCCAGTCCTCACCCTGAGTGCTCTTGTAGGACCACACAGCTTTTATCTTGGGCTGTTCTATCACACCTTGGGTTACAGCTGTCACAGGAGGTGGCACAACAAGAGCACAAGTCCAGTTATGTTCCCACCCCTTCCCATTGCTGCAAGGGATTCACTGAGTTATAGCAAAGACATTTCTTTTCCTTTTTCTTCCATCTCCTAGTCTTTCTGCTGGGATCATGTGGAAGTCAGCAGCTCCACGTGGTTTCTACCTTGTTTATACAGGCACTAGCAGCAACCATTCTTTGGGTCTTCTGCATCGAGGCTAGGTCAGCTTTTCTTCACATGATCATTTCTCTGTATTTTTATGCCCCATATTCCACTGGAGCTGTTGCCCTTCAAAAATTATTTTGCAGTACAAAGTTTCCCATCTACTTCTGAAGAGCGGCAGGTGTGTGAAGAATCGCCCTCCAGGTGATGCTGCCCACAGCCTAATAACAGGCTTACTCATTTCTTCTCAGAGGAGGTTCTGAGGTGTGAGTTGTAGCTTTCAGGACAAGAAAGTTTTGTGAAAACAAACTTCTGGTGGTGGCTACATCAAGGGCAAGAAACTCAAAGCTCTCCAAAGCCAGTGTGGGCAGAAGTTGGCTGCAGCAACCTAAACATCTGAGCATGTGTTTCTTTCCCCTCCCTTCCCTGCCCCTCTTGCTTGGCACGTTTTTGCTCTGGAAGATCTGTGAACAGGAGCTCCCAAATGCCCAACAACCTGATCAGGTGTTGTTCTGCCCCACAAACATTTGCCTCTGGGAGGATAAACAAGCCCACGTCTGGCTCCACACTTCAAGCTGCTGTCTGGTTGTTCTGGGTGAGGCTGGGAGATGCTGAGGATGTGCAGATAAGGGATGCTGTGCTCACCTGGCTGCTTGGCTTTGAGGAACTTTGCTCAACAGCAAAGTGCAGAGCACCCTCCTCCCCATGGATATGCTGGGGTTGCATTGCAGAGTGGCGGGCGTGACGCCAGGGCTGCGCAGCTCCCGGTGCCTGCGACAGGAAAAAGCAAAGCAGATGGTGCTGGCTTCTTCCTCGGGCACGTGGCTCAGGTGCCAGCCAGGCAGTCTGGGGAGGACAGTGGTGCCTCTGGAGAAGGGCAGTGCCCAGGTGCACGGGAGAGGCTGTGTGGCCCCTTTAAGGCAGTTTTGCTGCTGTGGAAATATTTATAGGGAGGCTCATCACCATGGTATCTGAGCACTACTGACTAATGGGGCGGATGGAATGTGCCTGCTTGTATTTGTTATTAATTTCTTTAAGGGTGGCTTTTCTGACATTCTGGTTTTGTTCTCTGCTTCAATGTGGATGTAGTGCTTGTGTGTATAGAACCTTTCACAGGGGTGTCCCTTGAAGGCACCATGGAAGAGATGAGTGTTGGGAGCGAGGATAATTAAAGGAATCCTGTCAGCCAGTTCCATCCCCTAGTTTTCGAGGTGGTTTAAAAAGGGAAGGAGAAAGGGAGGCAGGGATGTCATTACAGCCATCAAGAATTAAATTGTTCTTAGCATTTAAAAATAGGAATTCAATGAAATGGGGTAAGTCATCATTTCTCTCCACTTCTGGGATGAAAGAAAGTGGCATTGCAAAGGCATTGACCACTTGGATCAAAAGGAGCATAGATGGGAATCAGCAGTGCTATCAGCCAGGATGGGGGATGCTTTCAAAGTGTATGGCTTCAACATGGTAGGAGTTTTTGGGGTTTTTTTTGGGATTTTTTTTTGTTTGTATTTTTTTTAGCTGAAAAAAAAATAAATTATATTGGCAGTGGTCCTGGAGTAATAAACGCTGATGAAAAAACAGAGTCAAAACTATGACTTTTCTTTGAATAGACAATTTTGCTGCCATTAACTGTGTAGAGCTGAATACTTTTGTTAGCCCCTTGGCCAGATCTGGCCAGCTGGCAGCTCCCTTTTGCCAAGGAAGCATTTTGTGAAGACAAAAAAAAGCACATTGCAAAAGGAAAGTGGTGCAGAGCAAATCCTTGCTGCAAGATCGCAGTCACAGAGAAGTACTTTATGGTTTTGGCCTTTCCATAAAGGGACTGCTAGAAAAGGCTCTCGATAGGCATCTGTGTTCTGGGCTATTTTGTGTGATGGTCCCTGAGGGCTGTTCCACTAAGGGCCTGGATCAAAGCATCCCAGCTATGTCCACAGTTCTGGTCTTTCCAGCTTTTCCCAAACACATCCACACTGCCCCTTTCAGTCCTGCCATGACCCTGCCTCACCCACACCACACACATTTCTGGATGCCATGTGACTGTCACTGGACTGACAGTGCACCCATCAAGAAGCAATGGAGTCGGGAATCCACGGGATTGCCCCAGGATTTTGACATGTTCTATCTGCAGTAGGACACAGTAGGCAACAGAGAGGCAAATGCCTGCTGCCCTAAGTTTGCTTGAAAGCTTCAGGGCTGGAGCACAAACCCCATGCTGTTCCTGGTGAATGACGGAAGGGTGAGGCAGCTTCTTTCCAGAGTGCCTGCCCTCTTCCTTGTCCAGAGTCAGCAGATCTCACAAGTCTCCAGTGCTTACAGGAGCCCACATTCTGCAAGCCTCACTCCCTTTGGGCTTGTCTCTCCTGGTGAGGAAACAAGGGGGCCAAGCACCCAGCAGTTCAGGGATGGAATAGCCTGTGTGAGGATGTGCCCTGCAGCAGAGGGCAGCTCGTTCCACTCCATCCCTGAACAGCCTAAACCCCCAGCTCTGCTCATTTCTTCCTCTGCCTGTGAGCACAGGCCTGACTCTGGCTTTCCTTTACTTTGCAGCTGCTATCAAAGTCACAAACTTATCAGATCCCTGGGAAATGCCAAGCAATTCCACCTTACTGCAACTGTGGAAGACCTGCAGATTTGCCTCTGCTCAGAGCCATCTTCCAAGCTTTCCATAATGGAGTCTTTAATGTTGTGTCTGAAAGGTGCAGGAAAGTCAGTCCAGATTGTGAGAAAAGCCTGACAAGTCTCTTGCTGAGCCATGTGAATGTCCACGCACTCCCTTAGCTTTTAACAGCAGAAATCAGATCCTGAAATAGACTGGATGAACGTAATCCATCATTTTCACAGGTCTACCTAAGCCACAGGACTCCTCACACAAATCTTTGGAGAGGTCAGGCTGCTGCCAGAGACAAAAACTGCCTTGCAGAAGGGCACAGATCAGGAAATTTGGATACAGTGGCACACCTGCAGCGCTGGCACTTTTGGAAGAAGCCAGCACGGTCTTCTTGCCCTGGAACAGCCGTGTCCAGGGCTCCTGCTTACAGCACAGAGCTGAAGCGTGCCCTCAGCTCCTCACTGCCCACCTGCTGCCAGCAGGACCCCTTGGGTAGCTCCAGGACAGCCCAGTGACTGGGATGTGGCAGACGGCTCGCAGAAGCAGTGACAGCTGAGAGCATTTGAGGTGGGAAACCAGTAGGTGAACCCGGATTACCCCATCCTTCCCTGGCTCCTCAGCATGCCTGATGTGCAGTGAAGCAGCTGAAATGAGAGGAGACAGCTCTGACCTGGAGCAGCCGAGGAACACGTGGGCACACGTGGGGAGGCTGCCAGATCACAGCTGCTGGCACTGCGGGCAGTGTCCACGCCAGAGTAGCCACAGAGTGACCACAGAGTGGCCACAGAGTGACCACAGAGTGGCCACAGAGTGACCACAGGGCCACAGAGTGACCACAGAGTGGCCACAGAGTGACCTGCTGCCCAGTGCCAGGGGCTGAACCCTGCATGGGCAGGCACCAAGGGGTTTCTCCCATCTCCAGCGTCATCACAAAGGCTGACACTCATCGCTTCAGGGCACAGGAGGCTGATGAAGGTCTCTGTCCCAGCAGAGGTGTTGGGGTGATTTCCGTGCTCCTTGGACCAGGGATTATATCCCATGTCTTTGCCCTATGAGAAGTCATCATTAGTGCTCCGTGGTCTGATCCTCCAGCTCCTTCTTGTGTGTTAACCTTGCTCTTATCTTTATAATCCTCAGCTGCTGGGCTTCACCAGTTATAGCTTGATTGTGAGCCCTGCAAGGCTCAAAATCGTTTTAACTCTTTCTTCCCGACAGAAAGCTCATTTTAAGGTGCCTGTGTGACAGTGCTAAAGGTATTCAATCTCTCCTAGAAGGAACGCAGCCTCTCCTGTCCTCTTAGCTTGGCTCCTCCAGAACTTCCAGACTCCTTTTCTACTCTCTGTAATTTGGTTTAATCTTCAGACCTACAGTCTGAAGTTAAGGGTTTCCCTCACTTTCCCCCCCTGCCAGTTGCCTACCCCAGATCTGCATCAGGAGCAGCTCTTGCCCCTCCCAGCAGCCAGAGCCCCGGAGAGAGAGCAGGGCTGACACTGAGGGTCCTGCCAGCCCTGGGGGATGACAGCAGGCAGACCCACCAGCCCCAGAGAGAAAGCCTGCCACCTTTTCTCCCAGCTCCCTGCTGAGCCCCTGCCTCCCTGTCCCGTCTTGCTCGGGGGCCAGGGGGGCAGGCAGTGGTGCTGCCACAGGGGGATGAGGTCTCCGTCTCCATCTAATCAAATCCATGTTTTCTTTTCTATCACACAATCCTCTCAGGAGCTCATAACCTGGGAAGGGCTGCATTCCTTAGGCAGATGGGTTATTCCACTCGGAGAGGGTGGGGGAGGCAATAAAATTCCATTTTTCAGCAGCTATTCTAATGCAGCAGGTTATTGGTAAAATATTTTTGGATTTGTTTAGTTGTTTCCCAAACATCTTGAAGTGGTGGTTCAAGATGATGTTCTGAAAGAGAGAGTCATCCAAAGAATGCAAACAAAACGTTATTTTAAAACCCAGATGTCTGTTTTTCTTCATTCCAAATTTTTCATTTTGTCACCAAGCAGAAAAAAATAACCCACAGATTTTCACACAGCCTTATTCTGTGGAAGGTAAGGTATCAACAGGAGCAAGAAAATTCTGTGCAACTCACATTCTCACCATAGTGCAGTTGTTTCTAAAAACACCCGGGACAGATTAAACATATGAATGCTCACAGCACCTCAAACTAGGAATGCAATTAGTAATTGATTTATGTCTTCTGCTAGCAGGGCAAAAGCAACTTAAGCAGCAAAATAAAGCAGATTCTGTTTTCTAGCTTTGCTATCTGCTCTTCTTCAAACACACTAGCAAAATCTAAGAGCAGGGAATTAAAACATTCTTGTGCTCATTAAAATAATAATTTTCTTACCATTTGTTACATGTAATTTCACAATGCTTTTGGTCCAGCCACACAGAGAGGGGACACTGATGACCCCACTACTGCTTTTATTGGGGATGACATCTTGGTTGGCTCTGCTTCCCATCCTCTTACCTTGTTTGGTGAGAGAAAAGTCCCCTTCACAGGGACATGTGCCCCAAATCACTTTGAATACCTGGGTATGGACTTCTCCTGTTCCTCCCAAGGTCTGAGGCAGTACCTAGAGTTTAGTGCCCATGAGGAAAAAAAGAGGAGGTGCCACATCCAATACACGCTAACCTGACAACATTTTGTATTGTTAAAAGCATGAAAATGTTTCCACCACCCTTTTTCAAACCGCTTCCTAAAGCACCCACTACGCTGCACAGATTTTGCCTGCACAAGCATACCCTCCTGAATAGGAGAGACTTACTTACAGAAGGACAATTGCTGTGTGGATGTGATTTGAATTCCTCTGCTGCCAATCATCACAGGCAAAACAACAGGAATAGCATTTGCGTATTGACATCGGGGATTTTGCAGCATAATGCATAATTCAGCCGGCGAGGTGGGTGATATTTCCCTCCTGACACTGCTAATTCTCACCAGCAAGACTCACCTTCTCACCCTTTGATTTGCTTTTAGCTGCTGCTTCCATCAGACTGTCCAGGAGGACACAAAGAACATATTAAAGAGCTTACAGTTAAATCAGATCCTGCAGAAACAGGCACGCCGTGCAACTCCCCCCGCCCCAAACGTGAATTTCATCGGAGGGAATGGTATTTATTAGGATTTTTCACATTTACTGCTCCCCATTAGGAACCCCTTTAGGTTTCTTTGAAGCTGCTCAGCATTTTTAGGGGGGTTTAAATCCCAGCACACCAGCAGGAGCACGTGCTCTGGCAATTCAGTGGTCCCCCCTTTTTAAAGCATTTGGCTGATAACAGGGAAGGATGTTTGTTCAGAAGACCGGGGAGCCCACCCTGGTGTGAGCTCTCCTAAAAGGAGAGTTCATCTGTCTCCTCTGCTTTGTTTGCCCAGCTCCAGAGATCAGTTATCAAAAGTGGTTTCTTTGCCATGGGAGGAGGGAGAGGAGGAAAGGAGGAGGAGGAGGGAAATCAGTATGGATATCATTTGTCAAAACATATCATTTGTCAAAACATTTGGCCAGCTGATGCTGTCTGAAGCACCTGAGAATGCAGGCAGGCTATTGAAAGGTGTAGTTTTGTAGGACTTGATGATTTCAGCCACAACTGTGAAATGTGGCAAGCCACAAGCTTGTGCCTAGGTGAGCACAACCCTTCCCAGATGGGTGACATTCCTCCTCAGCAACCTCGCTGGCACCCAGAGCACACAAGAAATCCAAGAGAAATTTGCCTGACAAGCCTCAGGCTCCACCAAAACACGAAGGCAAGAGGCACGGGGTGCCCTTTTGTAATGGAATGCCACCAGTAATACCTGTCTTGCCCTCTGCTCCCCACCAGCCAAGGCTCAGAGGCATTGGGGTGCATCACTCCTGTATCTGCATCTATCTCTGCTTGCAGGGGATGTGGGGAGGGCAGGTGCCCACTCCATCCCTCAGTTATCACTTGCTCCTGATGCTTTGTCTTCACTCTGGCTGCAAGAAGCTTCATGCAAGGCCAAGTGCCACCACCTGTGTGGGGTTTGTCCCCAAGGCCTGTGAAGAACAAGGTCTCCTCCTCTCCCCCCTCATCCTCACCGTGCCTGCCCTGTGCAGCTCGGCTCTGCCCCTCTGGTTTAGGGGAGCCAGCCCATGCTCTGCCTGCCTCAGTCACCAGGTAGCATCCTGTGGCTGACATGAGCAATAAGAGCCCAGCCTGAAAGCTGGTGCATTATAAATGATTTATTGGCCTAATAAAGAGCCTCAAATTATCCGCCGCCTCCTTCCTTTCTCCCCTCGCCCCAAGGACCGATACAGCTACCGTGCAAACATTTTCTACCTCGCATTATGTAATGTCACAGAGAAGAAAAACAAGTATACAGCCCCCCAGAGAGCCCCATGGCTGGCAGCCCCCCCGTCCCCAGCACAGCCTCTGCACAGGCATCACTGCCAGGCAGCTGGGCAGGAACTGAGTGCTCCACGCTCCATCACAGGATCCATTTTGCTGCTCTTCCCTTCCCATCCACGGTGCCCCCTGCCTCCAGCATCCCAGAGAAAATAGGAGTGACCTGCCCTCTTCCCACAGCCTCGCCGTTCCCTCCTGGCTGCCAAGAGCCAGCGGGATCCTCTCCTGTCTGATCCCTGCCTCTCACCCCACGCAGAGATGGGGCTCTTGGGGTCGAGGGTTTGTAGCCAACACAAGCTGGACTGCACTGGAGGGGTGGCCAGGCTGGCAGGTGGAAGGCCTCATTAATTTTAGGATTTTACCCCCCTGGTAGCTCACCCAGCCTCCCACTCACCATCCTCATCTCCAATCCATATATTACTGCTCCATCACCGTCCCTTTTGCAGCAGTCGATACAAATCTCCAGTTGATAAAGTCTGGGAGCTTGTTATCTGCTGTTACACGTGTAGCTTTTTCGTTCAGCTCCTCAGGGACCTTCCCTCCTCCCCAGCTAGCCTCACCTCCCACATGCCCTCATGCCAACTGCTCCAGGAAGGGCCTTTCCTCGGGACATGGAGCTGTGTGAGCCACGCTACGTGCTGAGCGCACTCAGGGTCTTTCATGCCCCGTGGTTCAAGCCCACAAGTCCTTCCAGCTGACTTGAACAGGTCGCAGCTTCTCACGATACACAGAGCAGGAATAATAAATTAACCTACTTTAGATGGCTTGCAGGCCTTAACAAGTAAATGTTGCTGAAGGGCTGGCGGAGTCTCGGAAAGCAGCACTGTGAAACAGCGGAGAATTATCATCATCATCATCATCTGCTATTACCCTGAAGATCATGAGGTGAGATGAGGTGAACTGAAGACAACAAAACAGTCTTAAATATTCAACATCAAATTATTTGGAGTGTGGCAAAGGAGAGTAAAAAACCCCAAAAGGATAAAGAAAAGGTAGGGCTAAGTTGTCCTTCCAGGCGCTTTAGCTTCAGCGTATGACAGGAGCCCCACGACTGCGAGGCTGCCCGGTCCTCTCTGCCTTTGGCAGGGAGCACAGGAGCTCTCCTGGGCATCCCACAGCCTCCATAACTCCCAGCAGGACCCTCACTAGGCTTGACAGATTTCCAGGCACAAAGATGTACCTGAGCCCATGAGGTATCCACAAGTTCCCATCTCTGGTGGGATCCAAAAATGCTGCTCACCAAACAGAAAAAAACAGAACTGGGGGACGATGCAAAGATGTGGGAATGGAGTGGCACCTATGTAGGGTCTGAACTGTTTGGCCAAGGTAAATAAGAGAACAAAAATTCTGGGAATGATGTTATAAAAGGTGTATTTTGAGTACTTGCATTCCCTGCATGGCTGACCTATTTAACAGAGGGACTTTAGCCCCTAGGAAGAATTAAATAATAAAGTCAGGAAAATTAGGAAAGAGGGACCATAGGGACTGAAGAGCCCCAAGGTTTCTGCTGCTCTGTGAGCTCTGTGGGTGCCCAGGCAGCCCTGGGCTACCACACTGAACCATCCAAGCAGCTGACAGTCTTCTCTTACCTTGTCCCAAAGGCACAGCTACACCTCAGCCTGTGCTGGAGCCAAGCACAGTAAGCAGAGCTGCCCTTAGGGAGGAGACACTGTCAAAGAGGAGACTTCAAAACCTTTTCCCCAAGTGCCTCTAGCCCTCCCAGCCCTCCCCATCTTGATTACACTTGGCTGGTGCAAGGGCACCTTGTTTCCAGAGTCTTGGTAACAGCAGGTCTCTAAGGAGAGTTTGCTTGTGTGTTTTCCCCATTTGAATGGGCAGATGGTTGAGATATATTTTACCACCATGCTACTTCATGGCTCCTGATGGCACTGATAGGTCCCAGGACTGAAATCCCCAGCTTGGGGGCATGAGAAGGCCTCAAGTGAAGCCGTGACTGGGCAGCTGGGGCTGCTCTCCCTGCCTTCCCAGACATCCAGCCTGAACCTGCCACCACACCACCACAGTGCCTCGGCCCTGCCGTGTGGTTGCTCAAAATGAGATGTCTCCTTTGCGATTTATCTAAGTGAGCTTCACACTCAAACTGATTTCAGACTCGGTGGGTTGAAATGGATTTCATTGAGGACAGTGAAATACAGAGGAAGCCTACTTGCCTTTGCTGGGAGGCCTTGATGTGTAGGTTTGGGTGCCGGTGGAAGGAGATGCAGTTTGATTTTCTAGTTCCCTCCTATCCACTCCCCAAGTTCCTTTTCAGGGAGGATAAACACATCCACACAGTTTCCAAAAAACTCTCCCCTGGGTATCTGAGATAAGAGGGACTCTACACCTCCTCTGCTCCTACATCTCATCTCTTTCACCAGGGAAGTGCCAACCCCTACAGCTCACGTGTGGTATTTTCAGACACGCTCGCTGGTACTTTGTGCCTTGTTGTCCCTCACGCTGGAGAAAACTTCCCATAAACATCTGAAAACTGCCTCCCCCTCCTCCTCTAAACCCCTACTACAGCACAGCTGAGGGCTGCAGAACACTTCACAAGCCCCAGGCTGCTGCTGTGCCCAGGCTTCCACACACCCTGGTGAGCACTGCAGTCCCCTTGCCCTCTTGTGCTGCTCCTCCTCTGCCTGGAGCCCTCTCCTACTTCCCCAACACACTGCGAGGGCACCGTGTGGCAGAAACACCTCAGACTTTGAGTACCTTACAGAAAAAACCCAGTTTCACATTCTGAAACACAAATGGGCTCAAATGCACAGAAGCTGGGCCTGGATGTAGCTATTCCAGCAGGGAGTCTGGGCTTCTCCATTTGCTTGGGAAGCATTTGAACTGGCTGTAGCCTGGAGACTGAATGTTTGCCTGAGGACACTTTAACCCTCACACTCTCAACACCTTCCTTCCCTAAGCAATTCCTACCACTCTCTGACACTACACCACAGCTACTGCAGGATAATGGTTCAGTGGGCTCCTGGCTGCCCATTTGCATCCTCTCTTAAGTGGATGCAAAACAAAAAAGCAGGAAGGAGAAGTCTGGTTA
The DNA here is from genome assembly GCF_030490865.1 of Poecile atricapillus. Lineage (NCBI taxonomy): Eukaryota > Metazoa > Chordata > Aves > Passeriformes > Paridae > Poecile > Poecile atricapillus. Next base: position 110,959,700 of record NC_081249.1, read on the forward strand.
TTAATAATTGCCTGTGCCTGCCTGCTCCCTTCTGCTGCTCTCCACTGGGTAGGTGGAAGAAGGCTGGCCAAAACTGTAGCAGTAGATTTCAGTGGCCAGAGGGCAAAATTTTAGAATGCTAATTTCTCTTAATCTAACCATTTATCTCAAGGAGAGAAACTCCTATGGGAAGCACCCAGACACCAGAGCATGATTTCTTATTACTTTATATTTGACAGCCAAGACAGAGTAACTGCTAAATGCAACAGAAATAAGTAGAATATAACAATGCTACCAAATAAAACCACCTCTGTTCACTCATGAGCTCAATGTGAAGGGCTGGATGTGAGGAGCACAGGATCAGGGTGACTCCAGGGAAGAAAAGGCATCACAGAGGGATGCTTCCAGTGACAGCCATGAACTCCTGAGAATTCGTGGGAGGTGGCTCTTGCAGCACCTCTAGCCTCAGTCAGCTGCTGCACTGAACTTCCTCCTGCAGGAGCACCCAGCCCAACAAAGAGCCCAAGGTATGGCAGCAGCACTTGTGCAAAGCCCAGGGACAGCCTGGGTGTGCAGTATGGGTCACAGCACTGCAGCTCCTGGGCCAGTCTGCCTGCTGACTCCAGCCTTCACATTGCTCATGAAGAGCTGGCTGTCCAAAAAATACCCCCTACACTGTCCCCAGAATCCCCTCCCCGTGGTGGTGGGGGCATCCCCTTGAGCAGGATCCCGGGTTAGGGCTGAGCTATCACCCCACACCTGCAGAGCAGAGCTGGGAACCTGTGCCTGAGCACATCCCGGTCTCAGTGGCCTCCCACATGCCACCGGCAGATTTTCTGCCTCCTGCACTGGCTAATTGGTCACCTCCCTGACAGCTCCAGCCACATTGCTCACGGTCCTTTACATAACCTGGGTGCTATGAAGCTTGCTATGGCTGGTTTGGGATTGCTAGGGAGCTGCTGCAAGTGCTGGTGGAGTTTTATTATTGCTGTTATTTATCATTATTTGCATTACAATAGTGCCCTGGGGCCTCTGTTAGGATTGGGATGCAGTTGTCCTGGGTGTGGGGAATATTTAACTGGAGACTCTCAGCTGGGAACAAGGTGTGTGCTTAAACTCCCTTGGAGAAGCATTGTTGTGCATACAAAAGAGTCTCTAGCCCAGTGGGTTTTAGTCTTTCCTAGTGCCTTAACGCTGCCAGTTCTGAACACTGCCCCTTCTGAGATGCACCAGCCTTTGGAAAGGCTTAGGGGCCTAGCAGGACTGCTTTTATTTCTGATTAATGGACGATCCTGGCCGTTCCATCACCACCCACAAGATCAGAAGGAAGTCTAAACACCAAGGACACACATCATAAAGTCTGCCAGGACCCCCCAGCCCAAAGAAGAGCCCCACCTGTGTTTGGTTTGCATTCTGAAGGAAGGTGAGGAACAGCTCCCACAGCTGGTGAGGAACAGCTCTCCTCTCGCAGGTCAGCCCCTGAGCTCCTGCCCAAACTGCTCAGCCCTCAGCAAGGCTGTGGGGAAGGAGAACAGCGTGGCTGGAACACGATCAGTACTGGCTGCTGCTGTCTCCTCCGCGGGAGCTGCACGGACAGAACCGAAGCCAGGAGAGCTTGGCAGTTGTTCTCATTGCTGCAAAGCAAACACCCCAAAGACCCAGGAGCTCCTAAGACATAATTTAGCAAACACCTAATGGCACACAGCAGCACCAGGCAACAGCTTAGGAAACGCAGTAATGAGAACCCTGTTACATTATGGCCACTTTTTGCTATTTATTTAGTGCCATTAGCATTTGTCAGAGCAAATGGAAACCGGCTACTGTCCCAAGGAATTCAGCCTCTTTCAATTGTCAAAGCCATAAAAATTCAAGGCGTGGGATGCAGGGATAAGAGCTGAAATCTCAGCTGTGGGGGTGAGGAGATTCAGTGTAACATGAATGCCACTACACACATTCAATCTGAGCAGGGCATCAGGCTGGTTACCACTGTGCTTTGGACATCGACCAGACCAGCTCAGATGACCAGTTTATTTCTCTACACCATTACACCCTTCATTTGGTCACCAGCACTGCCACTCCTCACAGGGGACAGGACCTCTGCTGGGCACAGAGCAGGAAAAAGAAGCCTGTAGGCCTTGTGGAATAACTACAGCATCAAGGAACTTGGGGTCTGCCTCCCACCCAAATGCTGGGCCTGGCCAACCCCTGTGGGCTATTAGAAAACCTGCTGAAATTGTGCCTGCAGGAGGTCAGAGACCAAACCAGGCAAAGACTTTCCAGACTGGTCCCAAGTCACAGTCAGATCAACACTTGCACAGTGAACATCCTGCAGCTGCCCAGGAGCAGAATGGTCAGGGATCTAGATAGAGTGGTTGGACACCTGACTCCCCTTTGCACCCAAGCACTCCTTCCCCTGGCTCTGAAAGCAATCTTCCATGATATCTGCCATGGGCAATGCTTCCACATTCTGCTTTCCCCTCTTGCACCTGTGGGTTCCCTCCCTGCCTTTGGGACCAGCAAGGGAACACTCTCCACACAAGAGAAGCTGCACCCAGATACCCCACCCTGCACTCCCAGACACATGGCACCAAGCCTCATGTGCTTGTATACCTCTGGATAAAAAAATCATTTAACGTGCTCAGTGCTGATGGGCAGTCAATTAAAAAGCTTGCCCACTAGGCTCACTCTGCAGTAAATTTATTAGCAGTGGGACTTTCTAAATAACATAGGTGGAAGAGGGCAACTTGGTGGTGTACTGGGAGAGACAGATTTCCACTGCTCCATCAGCTGGCAAACCTCAGTGGGACCGTGCCTCCAGCATTCAACAAGCCTGGCTCAGCATGGAGTAAGTGAATCTTGCTGTATTTAAAGAGACAGTCTCAAGGGTTCCCTTTTAATCTCATCTCTGTTTGCAATTCCCCCTTCTGAGCCTGTGAGCAGCATTTCTTTCCCCTTCAAGTGCTACTCTGCTCTGTTCAATTTTCTCTTCATCCCTCCCTGCCCTCCACCATCCCCATGTTTCTTTAATGGAGCTTGAAATTATAATACGGTGATTCAGCTTCCTTTCATGTCTGCCAAGAGTCAGTGGCACAACGCTGAAAATAGGGTTTGCTGGTCTCCCCAGCCTGGGATGCAGCTACCTCTGCACCTTGGGGCTGGGAATCTTGTTCCTGTCACAGCTGGCAGGGAGAGGAACTTCCCCAGGAGCTCCTGGGGTTGACCATGGACCACTGTGCAGCCACAGGAAACCATGCACCACATCCAGAGCATGTTACTCTTTGCCAGGCATACACATGTGGATTCTCTGGGGGTGTTTGAAATGGCCTGGGAATGTGCCAGCTGGAGTCACAGTGCTCCCTTCTCTTCCTTTGCCTTAACCTTCCCATCCCTGCCCTGCCCCTTGCACACTGCCTGTTTCAGGGATGGGACTCTCCAAAAGTCAATGCCCAGGCCTGTTCCCTGAATAGCTCTTCCCTCCTGAAAACCGAGTAGGTTACATACGGGTCACAGCCTCCATTTCCTTCTCAACAGCAGAACTGCTGAGCTCAAACTCATCAGGAAATATTCTTCTTGTCCCCTTGAAGCTCACAGCTGTTCTCTGACATGTTTCACCCTCTGTCCTGCCCTGGTCTTCTTTCTTTTGGCTTTTACACATCTGCTCCCTCCTGCAGAGACCTCACACTCTTATTTCCAGCTTAACCAGATCCAGTGAACCACATCCCCCTTCCCAGCAGCTCTGCACGGTCCTTGGAAGAAACATCTGCAAACATCCTCCCTGCCACCAGCCCAGTCTTGCTGTTTCCTTCCTTCCTTCCTTCCTTCCTTCCTTCCTTCCTTCCTTCCTTCCTTCCTTCCTTCCTTCCTTCCTTCCTTCCTTCCTTCCTTCCTTCCTTCCTTCCTTCCTTCCTTCCTTCCTTCCTTCCTTCCTTCCTTCCTTCCTTCCTTCCTTCCTTCCTTCCTTCCTTCCTTCCTTCCTTCCTTCCTTCCTTCCTTCCTTCCTTCCTTCCTTCCTTCCTTCCTTCCTTCCTTCCTTCCTTCCTTCCTTCCTTCCTTCCTTCCTTCCTTCCTTCCTTCCTTCCTTCCTTCCTTCCTTCCTTCCTTCCTTCCTTCCTTCCTTCCTTCCTTCCTTCCTTCCTTCCTTCCTTCCTTCCTTCCTTCCTTCCTTCCTTCCTTCCTTCCTTCCCCACCAACTCTTTGTTCCTTTCATTCACCAGCTTCCAGGTATCCCAGCTTTGGATTCACAGGGTTGACAGTGTTCTGGATAAAGCATGTGCAGGCAGTCCAGTTCCTGTCAGTAATCCCTGCCTGTCTTCATGCTTTCCAGATGAGAATTTTGTCTTGGCTTCATTCTGACCCCTTCTATCCCACCTGCTTCTCTGCTCAGCCCTTCCTCTTGCCTTTCCACCCAATGCCTACACTTTCCTACTGTGCATTTGCCCATGCCTGTGCTCCAAACCTTCTTTCATACTTCACAACACTCACCAGTCCATTTTCTCTCTTACATCTTCTTCATTTGCAGCCTGTTGGCATTTCTCAACCCTCCCACCACAGCTTTCTCTCCCCCTCTGAGGAGGTGCAGGGGCCTCCGGGGACGAATGTCCTGCTCCACTTCTTCCCCAAGCCTGGAGGTGTTGTGTTGGCCTCCTCCTGTGCTGAGTGCTGGAGGCTCTCCTGGCTTGTGAGGGCAGCACTGCAGCCAGCTGTGCTCCCCTGCAGTCCAACACCCCAGTCTCACCCCAGGATCCATGCCAATAATTAGCACTAATGACTTCTGCCAAATTCCCCTTCACTCCCCGTGCCAGCGATGTCTGTCAGCAGGCCGGCAGCCTTTCCCTGCGTGCAGCGAGCAGGAACAAAGAGGCTTTATAGGGATAGGTGTGCACACGAGGTGACCATTACCTTGAGCACCTCTGGAGTCAAACAACACCAAATTTTTGTGGCTGGAGCCTGGGGGCTGGGCTGCCTGCTAGAGAACAGGCACAGGTCCCCAGTGGGTCAGTGGCTGCCGAGCCGTGAGTTATGAACGCACGTGCAGCAGCAGCAGGGACACAGGGAACGGGATGTGTAGGTAGGAAATGTACATTTCTGAGTGGGAAATGTCATTCAGCAGACTGCCAGCGTGGCTGGGACCACATGGGGAGCGCTGAGTGTGTCTGTGGGTACACTGTGGTGTGTGAACGTGAGGGTGGGGAGAGCAGCCTGACGTGTCTTCTGGCCTTTTGGGCTAATTGATTTAGGAAGTAGTTAGGCTTTTCCTCCATTAGTGAGGCAGCTGTGCCTCCCTAGAGCTTGCCCAGGAACACTTTCCAGTAACTGTTCAGATACCAATAAATGATGCATGAGCTAAAGATGCTATGTCAATAAGGAGAGGTTGTGTAATAAACAGGAATTACATGAAAGGAAGGGAAAATAAAACCCCTGCTTCAAGTCACAAAAGGGAAATCCTCGGCATGGAAGGTAGAAAACTGGACTCTTTTGAAGAACCAGCCATTTTAAAAAATCATCAGTAATCCATCTCTTCTATAATTTTTTAAAAACCCTGTGTAATGGTAGCTCAGCCAAGGCAAGACTGCTGTTGGTCCCCTGTGTGTGCCCTCAAGGGATGAGTTCTCTACGTGCACTCAGGATTTCCAGGCCTAAAACAGCTGGATCAGGTTTGGGGTGTAGCTGAAACCAACCCCAAACCAACACACAACTACAGACCGTGTCCCCAGGACACACCAGAGCCATGGCATGGAAAGCACAGCAGAAATGTCTATACTCCTCCCTGCCTCCCCTTTGCTGCACAGCACAGGGGGCAAGGACTGTGGCAGTACACAGAAATCCAGAGATGGGGATTAATGATTATGATACACTAGAAACAGAAAGGTTAAACTATCTGAAAGTGCCTTTCTTCTCCTCCTTCAGTTCCATGAAGAACCCTTCTTTATAGGGGACACAAAAGGCATCAAGAGGGGGAAACAATATGCATTTATGAGTCTCTCTGGAGCTGTAATCTTAGTGCCCAGCAGATCAAACCCCTCACTTCAGATGGTTTTAATTGGAGGTAGAGTTGCTTCAGCAGGGAGTGTCAAATGACTGCTGGACATGAAGGTTATGTTTACATGAGATAGGTGCTCTGATCTGGTTTAGTTTCCTTGTTGCAATGCACAAGTTGCTTTACATTAACATGTCAGCTTCAGCAGCGTGTGTGCAATCCAGGGCTGGAGTGACAGGGCGAGGAGATGGAGTCCCTGTCCCTCTGACAGCCTGCAGGCCCAGAGATAGAAGAATCCATCCAGCCTCAGAGGTGATCCTTTCTCATGCAAGCCTAGCTAGCCTGCAAAACAAAAAGGAAACACTTATTTCTTACTCCACTTCTTTGCAGCTGCTAAGAAGACAGCCCTTCTCCTGCAGACCCGTGGACATCTGCCAGAGCAATGTCAAAAAGGAATTAATTATGACAACTATTCTTACCACCATATGGCTGTCAGACTCACTCAGGGAGGGAGAACACCTCTGTTTTCTCACCTTCCTTTCGCCCCGGGAGAAGTTTCATTTCTGGATAGTTCATGACAAGGTACTGCCTGTCCTTTCACACAGCCCTTACTCTTCACCCTTTAACATCAGGCTGCTGCTTTCCAGCCCTCTAGGTGCTAAAATTTCTCAACACCTCTCTTCAGGAGAAGGCTGAGATCATGGGTTGGCCAGAGGCTCATTCCTGCTTGCAATCCCTGCCTAGGAGAATTTTCCCTTACCACTGAACTGATTGCTTTCCTCTTCCTCTCTCCCCCGCTGTTATATCAACATTCTCTCCTGCTGTCCTCTCCCAGAAGCAAGTGGGGGAGTCTGGACAGATTGAACCTCATCTCCTCCTCAGCAAACCCGCAAGAAATTTTGGCTGTGGCCAGAAATGCTCCCCCAGGTCTGTGGTGATGGACCAGCCCCTGGTAACCTGGCTGGTCTTTGCTGAACAGCCCATCTCAGGGAGTGGGAGAGAAATTTCTGGCTGCTTTAGTTGTGCAGTGCCCTAAGTGTCTCCTTAAAATCAGCCTAAAATTTGAGCAGGGAGGTCATTCCACTATATCACCTTTTGCCACACAGTAAAAGGCCCTCACTGTTTTTTCTAACCTGTTTTGTTTTTTTTTTTTTTGAGCTCTAGCTAGCCCAAGAAGCCCCTTTAATGTATTCCTCCCTGGTTTCTCATAACCTGCAGCTCACAAAGCCCTGAGGTGAAATACCTCTCAGAGCAAGAAGGTATGTTCTTGTTTTTAATAGCCCTAGGAGGTTTTTATCCATTAATTTGTCCAAATGCTTTTTGAGCCATGTAAACACCATAGCATACCTTGGCAAGGAGTCCCCAGATGAACAGTGCCTTGTATTGGGAATTTCTCCCTGTTGTTTGGAACAATCCTGGCACCCCTTTATTCTTCTAGGACATCAGCTAGGTAGTGGTGTTCCTTGCTTGCCCTCTTGCTGTTTCTGATTTTACAGACCCCTAGAAGAAACCACTCAGCAAATTCTCAGCTGAAGAATTCAGCCCTTGTCAGGCAGACTACACTGATTTACAGCAGCTGAGGTCCTGGCCCTCTATCCTCTCTGAAAATGCAGGATGACCCCTGAAGTTTATGTTTGTAAAGCCTTAAAAAAAACCACACTTTATGTAGTGAAGGTCAGTGTGCATCTCAGGCATTTTCTGTTCCTGCAATGCATACACAGCTACAGTTTTTATCACAAAGATTTCCTTTCAAGACAAGAACAGCAAGACAAAGCAGGCATGAATCCACTGACCAACGGCTTCTTACAGAGAAAATTGCTCCATGGCATTCAAGGGATGTTTTGAATGAGATGATCAGAGTAGCTCAAACTTAATACAGCTTGACATCATTAACTGTTAGTGTTGAACCAGAACAGTAGAGTAAGCTGTACTTATTGCTAGCCAGATAGTCTCCAATGGCCAAGGAGAAAATAATCACTAAAGGCAAGAGGAGATTAAAGTGAGGTGGCAATGTCAGAGTGCTCTTTTTCTACAAATTATAGATTTTCTTGGCAGTGCTCACAGCCTGTTTGTTCACTAGCACACACAAGAGGAAGTATAATCCTTTTTTTCCTTCACCAACCTGTTTATACCAAGCCATTTCCCTTCCTTAACCTCAGCTGGAGTGGCTGTTGGACACATATCAGGAAGGGACAATCCTTCTGCTTCACAGGTGGCATCAGAGGTCCAGGACACATTCATTTCCCTCGAGGGCCAAACTTCCCAATCTTCTGCAACCCAAAGGAAAGAGAGGCTGAGCGACAGCAAAAACATAAGAAAAGCAAGGAGGCAGCGTGGCAGGGTTTTGTGCTAATGATGACAGCCACATACCTGAGCAATGGCCACCCCATTTTCTTGCAACTAGTCTGATTTATAAAATAAAAAGGAAAGGAAAAGAGCTGGAAGCCTGGTGATGGTGGCTGTGCTCCTCACCCACAGCCCTGTCTGATCTCCACGGTGACTGGCTGTAGTGTGCCTAACCACGTGTGGTCAGGCAGCACTTTTTGTGCCAGAGGAACAATTCAGAAGGGGAATCAGCCCTTCTGCTGCATTTGCAAGCACAGCTTAGCCAGCAAACTCCACAAACCTGGGGCTGAGAAATAGCAGTGGCTCCCTGCAGAATGGCTAACAGCAGGCAATACAGCCAGAGCATCCAGAATGCAGCTGGGGTTTTATCCCTCCAAGCTGCTGAACTCAGGGCTGCTCTGCCACCAGAGAAGCTGCTTGCAGCAGAGAGCAGAAACAAAAAATCCTACTTGCAAGAGTGTTTAGGGAGGGAGATGAGACGTGGACTGCCTCCACTTGGCTCTGCTCACAAAGGGGGATCTGTGCTCCCAAGTCCTCTGCACAGGGCTGAGATCTGTGCTTAAAAACTACAGGCTGTTCACAGCATTTCATGATGCTGCCCAGAGTTTCCAAAGACAGTCTCTGGGTCAGGGCAATTCATCTGCAAAAGATGCAGATGAATTTCCTGACAGCTACAAAGCAGCTCTCTCTCCGGTCTGAGGAACTAAAACAACTTGGATCTTTGGAATGGCCCTAGAAAGACAGAGCTCACTTTTGGAAATTTGCACTGTATTGCCAAAAAAGACTGAGGCTCTTCACAGGGATGCAAGGAGACACACTCTCTCCTAGGCAGGTGGATATTTGGGCTGAATTGGCACCATCCAATTGGCACCAGAAATAGAAACTCTTGCTTAGTGCCTGCAGTCAAAACATCTGTTTCACACCTCTTGGCCCTGGGACCTTGAGCCAAAATTCAAGTGCAGCTCTCAAGGACAACATAGACCCAAGTACATCTGTAAGCAGTACACCAAATCAGGATTTCTGCATGCCCAGTGCCTTCACCATGATGATTACTATTTCCAAAGCACAAACCTTTCAAAGTATCTTAGAGGTGAGGTATCCAGCAGCAGGACATTTGTATGCTCATACTTCTGTGACAGTAGCTTGCCCTCCAGCTTTACCCATTAGGTGATCCTCGCATGTAACACACCACTGGGCTATGAAGTTCACACATAAAGGGTCTCTTCTACGTAACAAAGAGTTTTATTGAGGCCCCTTTACCCCTTCACCAATTGAAGTGCACTGCTTTTTTGTCTTTCAGCTTGTATCCCTTACTAAGAACTCGAAAAGACAGTAATTCTGGTATTGGAGTGCCTTTTTTTTGTTGTTGTTATTTTGCTTATGCAGCTTGTGAAGGGATTTTTTTGCTAAACTGAAGAAACCAAGCCCTCAGTGACTGGCTCCTCAGGATGGAAGAGCTCAGGGTAGGAGGTGGGTGACCTCCTCTAACCCACCTTCCCCTCTCTGTTTCCCTGTGCCTCCTTCGCACAGAGTCCTCTGATCTGGTCCTTGCTGCTGTGACAGTGTCTGCTGCTGCTCTGGCCACTGTTTCACCAAGTGTCCTATAACTTCGACCACAAAGCATATTTCTCATGTGAATCCATTCTTCCTTTTCTCTTCCTTACCCAAGGACTTGAACCTCCTGGAGACACAGAGGAAGTGAGAGATGCCACACGGGCTGGAATACTGGGAAGCCCACAGCACCCTCGAAGGGTTGGAAAACCAGGAATTCCTGGGCTCTAACCCCCCACTCACCTTTGGGTTTTTTACCTTTGGGCTGAACACTTGGGTTCCTCCATCAGATGGCAACGCAGTGGTCCCAATCTGCTTGGCATCGTTGCCGCTGTTGTTTCACATCGCCCTGGTGCAGAACAAATGCCTCGGTGCCTGCCCAAGACACCTCCCCTCCCCACAGCCCCCTGCCAGCGCTGGTTTTTGGGGTGCCAGCTGTCACCCGCTCCTCTGCACCCTCCCTGCCGGCATGCAGGCACGGGCAGAGAGACGGGGAAAGACAATTGGAGAGCTGGAGCGGCACCAAGGGAGCGAGGAATAGCAAGCGAGGAGAGCTCTTCAAAGAGGAACATCAAAGCGTCAGAGACGGGGAGAGAGCTGGGAATGACAGATCTGGTTTAAAGAGCCATCTATCTCCCAGCTCTTGCTATGTAAATGACTCCTGGTCCTGGCTGCCACGGAGGCAATTGCTGATGTTTTTTGGAAGCACCTCCTCCGTGCCAAGACGCCAGGCCTTGTGCCCTGCTCTCGCAGAGGTGTTGGTGGCAGGGATGTTCCCCACCATGTGCCAGGGCAGTGAGCTCCTCCTGGGGATGGGGCTGGTAAGGGTGGAAGGCTGGCAACCTGCCCCTTGGTTGGCCCATATCTGCCCTCCCTGGCTTCCAAGTTCCTCCGCAGCCTTTGTGACCCTCAGACCTCCCATCCTATCTGTCCATGTTACTGCATTCTCTCCTTTCCATCCTACTCCTCCTTCTGCTTCCTGCTCCTCACTGTCCTCCTCTGGGGCTCCCTCCCACCCTGGCCCTTTCTGCCTGCCCAGCTGGCCACAGGGCTGACAGAAAGGCATCTTCCTCCCCAGCCTGACCAGCACAGTGCGGGGAAGCCGCTGCTGGCCAAGGCTGGAGCCAGAATCATTCCAATGGAGAGGCTGAGGGAACTCCCTGCTGGCCCTTGTCAGGTTTACAGCAGCTCAATCTCCCAGCTGAAACGGGGTTAGAGCACAGCACCCAGGCCAGGACCAGGGAGGTGAATATTGTTTTTTGGAGTCTCTCAGGAAGCCTGTTTACCAAAGTCAGAGCTTCTTTCTTTGGAGAATCAGAACTAAGCACTTTGCCAGTGTCACTGCTTTGAAGTGAGCCAAGGCAAAGCTGTTCAACAAAGACCTCCCCTTTCCCTCTCAAGAGGACCTGACTCAAAGGCCAACCACACAGCCCTTAGTGAGTCCTTCCTTTCTCTCCACCCACCCATTTTTCCTCTTTCAGCTCCAGTGCCTTTAATGAAAACTGGGTAACTTCCACCTCCCTCACAAGGACATGTTCCCGTGGTCACTTTGCCCCCTTCCACACCTCAAGTGCCCTCAGGATCAGCATGAACTATGGGGTTAGAGGGGAAAAGCAGAAGAATCTCTGGGGAGGGTGGGAGGCAGGGGCTTTCTGCAGGAGGAGGTGGAAGGCCACAAGTTAGAGTTGCTGGGAGTCTTCCTCACCCTTGATGAAAAATCAAAGACAATGGCTCACCCCAACCCCTACAGAGCGGTGAGTTTGGATGCACAGTTCTCCTGAGGGTTAAGATGTAACACATTTCCTTCCCTAACCTCATCTATCTCAGTGGAGGGAATGAGGTCCTGAAATTCACCTTATGGGCTGAAAACGAGCATGAGAAATTGCAGCCCAAAGGGTCAATTTTCCAGAAATATCTGAGTACCCAGGAACAGGGGCTCAAAATGAAAGTGTCTCTTGAGCCATCTCTTTCCTTCACTGCTGTGGTGTGATAATAAGGTGCTTTTTATGTAAGTGACCTATTTTCCTGGGAAGCCAGTTCTCCAAGTGGGGAATTGGAAAATGACTAGTGCAGCAGTTTTGTACTTTAATATGTTTTCATTCTCTGTGAGCAACAAGCAGATACTGTACCCAGAGGACAGAGGAACTGTCTGCTCTCATCAGAGATGCTCCCTGGTGCCCAGCCCAGACAGGAGGTGAGAGGCAGGCCCATGCCATGTGCTCTGCAAGCCCCTGGCAGGCAGAGCTTTCCCCTCATACCTGCTGACAGGAAAGCCATACCTCCCTTCTTTTCACAGAAAAACAGCTGTTTTTTTTCTGTGAAAGCTGCTAACATGAGGCTGGGGGAAGAAACTGAAGGAGACAAAGTTGCATGGAAGGGGAAGGAGTTGCTGGCTGTGGGCTTTGGGATGAGTTGGGAAGGAAGGGGTCATGGCTGGTGGTGAGCCCTGGCTGCTCACCCACAGTAGGGTCACATCTCAGGGAAGGTGGCCAGGAATGCTGAATAAACAGGGGGCTGTAAAAAGGAGGGAGGTGTGGACATCTCTGTAGGAGGCTGAGCACCAAACAGCCTGCTGGGAGACAGGCCTGTGTGCTTCCCATTTGGTATGAGCCCAGAGCATGGCTTTAGGGCACAAAAAGGGTTATTTTCCCACATTCCCCAGAAATCAGGCCCAACTCACTGCCCTCATCTCCCAGCATTCCTGTGTGAGGTGAGGGCCACAGAGCACCAGAAATCAGCAGTCTCATGTCCCATCTCCTAACTAAAATTTTCTACAGTCAGAACACTGCCCATGAACCAGCCAGGTGGCACAAGCAGATGACGCTCACAGGGACGACGAAGCCAAATTTCCAAGGCATGAGAAGCCCTGTTAAGGCTTGGGGCCATCCCATAACTGCTGGCAAGAAGGAAAGCGAAAAGGGGAGGGATTGGCACAAAAGCTCTGTGCTGAACACCTGTAGTTCATTCCCACAGCAATTCTGGCTGAGGCACGGCTGTGTTCTCACACTTCCCCATGTGGTGCCTCTGCCTCCAATGCTTTGGCAAACACAGCAGACCCCTCTGCTTAGGAGAGGCCTCACATGAAGGAGAGATATTGGCGGTCCCCCAGCATCACCCACCACCCCAGCATCGTTTCCTGTGGATTTTTGGAGAGGTGTGAAGACCCCTGAGAGGAGCCTTGACCTTCCTTGCCTGGTGCAACCCCTGCTCCTGCCCGCTGCTGGCAGGATTCATGGCGTTGTCCTCTTCCCCTCCACACCAGCCAGGCAGGAAACTGCAATGAGATTTTGCCCAGCAGTGAAATAGTGCCAGAATTATAATTCAGTGCACCCCCAGGAGAAGGGGGAGAAGCATAAAACTCTCTCCCAGAGGAGCTCCCTTCCTACCCAGGCACGCGGCACTTATGCACTGCTCACATGCTAAGGGTTCTCCCTTTGCTAAAAACTTACATTTTTAAAAATTAAAAGCCGTGATTCTGGCATGAGAGATGCATTCACCAGGGACAAGTTTCAGCTCACCAAGCTGCTGTGAATCAGTAGACCCCTTCGCCCCTAGGCATCAAGAGAGATTAAAAACCATTAGTACACTAGAAAGACAACTGTGGTTTAATCAAAACATCTTGGGAGAAGCTTATGAATACTGTTAGCAGGCAATATTTTTTAGTGTATTTGTCTCTCATTAAGAGGAGCCTAACTTAAGCAGCTTCCTTTTGAGTTTCTGCTTTCTTAGACTTGAATTTAATTGCTAGCACACAGGCCTGGCTGACCACTCGCTGCCTTCTGTTCCTCCTGTAGGCATCACTGCAGTCCAGCATTCCAGAATTTCAGCCACGATGCCGATTGTGGCCTCTTTTGTTTACTGGTTTCCTTCCCCTGGTATTTGCAATTCTAAATAAATTGAATATTTATTACCAGCTCGTCACTTTATACCGAGGACTGAGCTTCCCTCGACACGCACACCCAGACAGGATTGCTGGGGTGAGGGGCACCTTCCTCTGCTCTGCTGTGGCCCCATGGGCTGACACAGCTCTCCCAGGGCACAGTGTCACTGCTGGGCTGGGCAGAGCTGGCTGCTGTGGCAGGGTGTCCAAAAATAAAGGGGCTTGCTGCTGTTACACAGGAGAGGAGAGTCAGGAACCGGCTGTGGGCTGAAGGAGGCTATTGCTGGAGAGGAAGACCCTTCATTTCCAGCACTAGAGAAAGGGCTGCTTTTGCTCTCTGGCCAAATGTTTCCTGCTGACCAAGCTGACACCAGCTGGCAGCACCATGCACAGGCTGGGAAGAGCCATGCTGGGACTATCTGAGAAGCAGGGACAGGTACGAAGGGTAAGGATGTGCTCAGCAATGGCTTCACAAGGGAACAAAGCTGGGAAATCACTGTGTTGTTGCTCCCCTTGTCCGCTGTGCTGCAGCTTCCCTGTGCATCCACACACAGGGAGAAGTGGGCAGCCCAAAAGGAGCTGCCACAGAGCAGCACCCAGCAAGGTGGCAGTGCCCTTGTGCCATGCACCAGATGATGGGTGTCCAGTCTGTGCCAGTCTCCCCCTCCCATTCCTGCCTCTGACAGCTGCAGAGGCATCCTTCTGTACAACCAGAGGGACCAAACCTCTGCTGGGGGAGGCTGTCCCAGTGGGGTGCAAATTACCTTCCTCCAGTCCCTCTCGACTCCACAAGGAAGCGCACAAGCCAAATACTTCAGAATTTAAATATCTCTCTTTTTTTCCTCTAAGACTGACAACTAAAGAAACCTCCTCTTCCCAAAGAGAAAATAATGAAACAACCTGCTTCCTAGCTCTCCACAGAAAAGTAAACAGCATTCAGAATAATGCTGCTGAAAATGGAACAGCATGCCCTTCTGTCATACTTTTTCTGACAGAATTGCCATGATTTTCACGCCACTAGGATAATATACACCTTCTAATATTTGTCCAATCTTTTTTTTTTTTAAATAACCCAATCACGGAGAAGCTTCCACGAGTTCCTCCAGAAGCTATTTTACAGCCCTGATCTCACCACTATGAAATTCTCCCATTCTTCAGTCTACATGTTGTTATGCTTTATTTCATTGCTCTAGTTAGTCCCCTGCCAGACATCCAAAACACCATCAGAGGACTGCTCGCTTGCAGCACCTTGACATGCCACTGCGTGACTTCTGTGAAATATAGGACTGAAATTTAATCTATATGCCTGTAGCCCCAAGCCATTAAGGGCAGGTTGTAGATTTATAACAACACACTTTTTCTCCTTGTTGTTGGCCCAAGGACTGTGTGGCTGCACCTGCACCGCTGTGACCCCGTGGCTGTTGCTGCCTGTGCCGCCCTCCTGCCTGCTAAGTGCAGGCCAGGATGGCTTTGGGTTCATTGGCTGGCATGCAGGAGGAGCAGAAAGGGGATAAGAACTCTTGTAGGTGCCAGCTATACCCCAGCAGGCCTGTCCTGTCTTCCCACTCAGTGCTATCAGCCTGGAGTCTCTCCCAGGCAGGCAGCAGGCACAGAGGAATTTGGGCTCAGGCTGACCCAAATGGGAAGAGCACAGGAGTCACATCCTGGATCACACCAACTCTGGCAGTTTAGTGGTGCAGATCTTTGTGTGCTCTGGGTGATGCAGAGCATGGAAGGTTTACACTGACCCTCCTTCCCTGCTGAGAGACTCACCAAGCTCAACACATCTCCAGATCAAAGAGGCTCTGGGTATTCAAGGCTCTCAGAGGATAAGCTGGGTGCCCTTCTACCATCATCTGAACCACAGAAGCCTTTTTCCTGCACCTCCCAGCCTGGCATGCTGTGGGAGAGCTTGATCATCACACAGGAAACCCAAGATACTGTCTTTATCAAGTTATAATCCATGTTCTGCCTCCTTCAGTAGATCCCATCTCAGAAAGTCCTCAAAACCCAGATCAGGGTAAGTCCCTGGGTAGTAGTAATGCTCCTGAGGTCTTTGTACTTTCTGCCAGCAGAGAAAAACCTCTTCTCTTAAGGAAACTGCCTTTGTGCCAGTTTGCATTTCACAATCTGCCAAAGAGCCGTGTGCTAGGCAGGAATTCAATCATTCAGGAACCGAGCATCTTGGGCATCACTCAGGGCACATGGAAGCTACTGAAGAGAAGCGAGGATGCTGCAAGTGTCCAAAAGGCTTTTAATTCATGCCAGTATGGGAGGTCAGGATGCAGGAGTGGTGGATCCCAGATTACACCATGGCATGCCTTGGCACTCACAAAACCTGCTTGGCCTTGTAGGGCACAGCATGCCACTGATGCACACCCCAGGCCCACTGCACAAGGTGGCTCTGGCTGTGCAGATGAGCCTGAAATGCTTGGAAACATCTGGTGGCCTTAGAGGCTGGGATTAGCCACTCCTGCCTCACAACACAAAGTGTTTTTTCTAGGAATTAGGGGTGGCATGGGGAATTTCCAAACACATGAAAGAGCCCAGCTCCTTGGAGGCACCATCTAATCTGCTGCTTGGCTGCAGCTCTGGCACTGGTGGGGCAACTCCACCCTGCAGACCTCCTCTAATGAGAAAGCCTTCTGCACATTTCACAGATCTGCCACATATAAACAAGTAGGTCATTCCTGTAATCTCTTCATCTGGGTATTAAAAAGCTTGTCCAAGTTTAAGCTTGGGGTGTGTCAGTTTTATTATTCCCAAGGGCTTCTGTTGAGTTTGGCAGGGGAAGCACCAAGGCTGCCAAGGTTAATGAGAGCACTCCCAATGGCAGGTGAGTGCTCTGCTTTCCCAGACTTTCCACCCAAAACGTGCCTGCAGTCCCAAACTGGGGAGCAGGGATTTGGGGACTGGACAAAAGCAAGCTGCTTTTTTCCAAAGCACAGAGTGCTCTGAATCTACAACAAGGGACTCCCAGACTGTGCCAGGAAGACGGGGATTTTTCTGAAGGAAATACTACCTGGAATTTAGCTGCACAGACCCTGATTTTATCACAGAATATAGATGTGTGTGAATGTGTGGTGAGTGATGGTGTGTGAAAGCAAGAGGGCATTTTGTTAGCAACCCAGCCTCTGGAAACCAGAGCCTGTAAGGGAGCTGACTCCAGCTTAATATTGCCCAGCAAATTGAGGGTGCTTGTTGCACACAAAGCAATAATTGTATCTGGTCCAAATGAACTCAGCCATCACTCCAGGATATAGTTATTATTACTGTTAACAGGAGGCTAACACCAGTTACTGCTCTGAAATGAACTCTTTCCTTGTCTCCTGATTGGATACCATCACTCTCTCGCTCCTAACAGTGATTGCTTTCCACAGCCTCCATCCCTTTTCTTTGCCACAAATACAGCTGCCTTGGTTTTTTGACTCGTTCCTCATTGCACTGATCAAGCTCACATTTCTCTCCCTCCATCCCACAGGCATCCATGGCCTCCAAAATGTGAAGCCCAGGCCTCAAATCAAAGCAGTGAATATTTGCCAGGCAAATGTACATCCAGATGCTGTCACTCAAACACAAAGAACATCAAGCCACCGTCAAAAACCCATTTACAAGGCAGCAAGTGCTTATATGCGAAGAACAGCCGCAAAACAGTGTCCCCTACATAAATCCTGCGCTCTAGCATTTGGATTTTTATTGCCATAACACTGCCTATTGTGGGCTGCTAGATTAAATCCAGAGATTTTCCTGCTCTACCATTCTTCCCCAGCACGTAGGTCAGTATTAATGTCACCCCTTACCAAAGAGGAGAGCAGAGCCCCAGAGTCCAGAGGTCCCCGAGCTCAGCAGCTTTCTGGGGGATGCAGAATGAGCTGGTGTCACAAACCCTTTGTTGGTTTTTCCCAAATGCAAAGCCTCACCTTCTACTTTCAAACATTCACTTTCAAACGCTGTATTCTCTCTCAAGGAGAAGACGCTAAAAGATTTCAGAAATCAACACAGAATCCTTTTCATGCTCTGGCTGAGATTCTCCTCCGAGGTACACACTGACCCTGGCTTCACCTTAAATAATATATACATTTCCATAAATGTTGCTGTTCCTCTCAGCGGCGCAGACAGCTGTTTAAAGAGCAGTTGGCTGGTTTGCTCCATCAGGGAGCAGCACCAGCGTGGCTGATGCAAGCCTAGAGGGTGGATGGGCGCTTTGGCTGGTGACAGTCCCTGCCTCGGCCCTTGAAGGTGCAGGTGGAGCTGGCACAGGGCTCACCTCCACAGAGGAAGCTGGTTTGGGCATTCCCTGCCATGGCTCACGACCAGAGGGCAGTTTAGGACACAGACATGGCCCGGCTCTGAGGCTGGGGGAGAGAAAGGCAAGGGAGAGCCCTGCCCTATCAACCTACACAAAACACGGTCTGTTGTCCCCAAACCTGCCCTCTCCTTGAGAGGGTAAGAAAGCCACCGGGGAGCCCGGTGTTGTGTCCCCTCCACCAGCAGCCTGCTCCACACACGCCCGCAGGGAGCGCCCACAAATGTTGGGATGCCTGGAGAACAGAGCATGTGCTGCTCCATCGCTCCGGGCACCGCAGGCGGGCTGGAGCAGACCATCATCATCACCCAGCAGCGCTCCCTGGCTGCACAAGCCTTTCCCCCTGTCCACAGGCACACACGAGAGGCAGAGGCGGCAGCCCCGAGTGCCGGAGGAGCCCCTGGGGCTGTCGCCGCCTGGCCAGTGACGGAGCCTCTGCGCCATCTCTTGGCAGCCGCGCTCGCATTTCCTCCTGTGCTGCTGCCGACAGTTCCTGCAGTGCCGGGGATGCTGGAAAGTACAGGAACAGGGATGGGACCGGCCAGCCCGAGCGTGGAAAGGTGCGGGACCCTCGCTGCCCGCTGCTGGGGAAGTGTCGGCAGCGAAGAGGAGAGGATGCGGAGCTGCATCTTCCCCTGCTGCGAGCGTGGAACAGGACACTTGTGCTTGTACAGCAGGCAGGACATCAGACCCCGACCAGGGAGAAGGATTAGACCTTCACAGCTGGCTCTGAGGGGAACATCCAGAAAGGGGAAGCCTTCTCTTTCCGAACCCAGGGGTTTCCTAAGCGACCTCCCCTGTAAAGAAGAGCTAACACACCTGATGGGTACCCCCGGAACAACCTGCAGGCTACAGTGAAAACCCCAGGCTGCCCAAGCAAAGCCCTGGCCTGGGACATGCCAAGGCTCAAGGGCTGCACTGCAGCTCGTCGGTGGCCGGGCTCCATGTGTGATTTTCCCTGGGCAGCCCCTCTGCCTCCCCCGGGCTCACAAGGGACACCACAAGCGGAGGTACCTTGTGTCTCCGGCTCCCTCTGTCAGCTGGCAAGCCAGCCCTGCACGCCAGCCAAGTGACTTCATCAAGCAATGCTTAGGGGACCATAAATAGTTCGCACCAGTGCGATTTGTCAGGCTGCACGGGGTAGATATACCATCAGCCAGTTTGCCCACGGAGCCAGAAAGGAACCAGGCAGCCACGGCTGGAAAAGCCCAAGCGCAAAGTGAGGCTGAGAGAGGGGGGAAAAAAAAATTTAAAAAGCAGAGAAAAGACTGCAACACTGACAGATGAGGGTTTTGGCAGCAATCGCTGCGTGCTTTGTGTATCTCACAGCATCGTTGCAAGGCTTAATTAAACAATAAAGGGAAGGTCAGGTGCCGTGGGAGAACAAGGTGATGGAGCTGATCCTGTGACCACCTGAAATGTGAGCTGCTCTAGGGAGAAAGGGAGGGGGAAAAGATCCATCTTATTTAGATCAGAGCAATGCCAGTGGGCTTGACTGACATAGGAAGAGGAATTGCACCTCTGCTTCAAGAATATTCTTTATCTGCCCGTTTTGGGTACAAATAAGAGTAGAGAGATCATTTTGACAGCAGTGATGAGATTGCTTAGAAAATGAACCTGTGAAAATTGATTTCTGAGCTCTCTGTTAGGAGTGGAAAAGAAGAATAATTTCAGGTTGTCCAGAAATGCAGATTTTCCAGTTTGCTTGCTGACACCTACCATGGAAAAAATAAACACAGTGGGTTGGCTAAATCCTTGCTTTTGACACAGAAATTCAGTGCCATTTACTTCATTTTGCGGGCTTATGTTTTGTTTTATGCTCTTTTTTTAAAAAAATCATGTTTCATAACATTATTTCAAAATGAAAAAGGGAAATGTTTTGCTTAGGAACTGTGGGAATAAAACACTTAGATTGGGGAAAAAAGCCACCCTCCATTATTTAAGCCCAAACTATTTGTCGCATTTGACGTGCATTTGCAAATGGATTCAGCTGCCCTGAAAATTGAGGGTTTTTTTCCTTGCTGATAGCTGCTTCAGGGGGGTGGAGGGAAAATAGCCTATTTCTTCCTAGGAGTTCATTTGTTCCTGAAGCTCTTTAACTCAGCTGGAGTCAGACATGTTCATCTTCACTGTGGGAATGACCAGGCTGCGCAAACAGCCTGCAGGCGAGGGGTGCCAAAGGTGCCCTGCTCTGTGCTCTGGCATCAGGAAGGCTGCAGCCCCTGCTTTTGCTCTGGTATCCTCACACCCAAGGACATGACAAAATTTGGGATTGCACACCTGTTGGGAAAGCCTCCGGCAGCTTGGAAATGCTGTTAGGCCAAAAAGGGCTGCAGAAAGAGTATTTTTTTTCCTAAATGCAGCAGCTCATCAGAGCTCCCCTCTGCACAGACCCCTGCACCACAGTATTGCTGGGTGGCTTTGCCAGGAGAAGCAGCAGCCAGGGGTGAAGCCGCAGCTGCAGGACACAGCGAGGCAATCGCTGGACCCAACAGCCCTTCCTACCAGGAGGGCAGCATTTCTCTTTGTGGAAATGGTCTTCAGTGCTTATCCAACATTTCTGCTGCTTATTCTACTTTTGCACTTCTAATTAAGCTCCTTATTAAAGCAATTAATTCTCCAAACACAAAACTGCAGTGAGTGAAAATTATTACCGACCGAAGGCTGTGTGGTGGAGTGTGGTAAATGAGTCGTGGAGCACTGTAGCTTAATCCTGGTCCCCACGGATAAGGATTGTTGGAAGAAAGCCTTCCTCTGCTGCTGGAAGGGTTTTTTGCTGGGGCTCAGCAGGTGACAGGAGAAAAGAGAAGCACAGACACACCCCTCCCCTGAGAGCACCACTACAGGAGCCTCCCAAACTCATCCCTGACAACGCAGCCTAGGCATCCTCTTGTTTTGTGGAGTGCTGTGTACATTAGGGTTTAATAACAAGCTCAAGATTTAGGACTCCAGGGCCTGAGGGCTGCTCTTCTACATTAGCATAACAGCCATGCAAAAACAGACAGGGGGCCATTCCTCCCTCCAGGAGCCTTCTCCTCCTCCTCTCCACACCTTTCTCTCCCCAGGCTGCCAGCTCTTCTAGACCTCACCCTGCCAAGAAGAACTAAAGCTGCTTCTTTTTCTGTTTAGGTGTGATTACCTTTTAGACCATAAGGAGTCTTCACCCTACAAATCTACCATTCCCAAGGGCAGGCTGTGATAAACCCTACCCTTAATTCTGGTCTGCTTCAAAAGAAAAGGGGTGGAGAAGAAACAGCAATACAAGAAGGATAAGAAGTAGCTGAGGCTGACAAGCAGCTCACCTGGCACAAAGAGGGCAGGCACAATACTGGCTGCCTAGCTTAGAGCATCCCATGATCTGCCTTAGCCACAGGGCAGTAAGAAATACTTATAATACCTGGGAGACAAATGTAAGAAAAGTCCTTTTCCCCTTCTCACCCTGTTGACACTCATTATGTGGTATTCAAAGAGTACCTGCTTTTTTTTAGGGCAGACCCACTTGACCATCTAAAGTTTTCTTTCTCTCCCTGAAGCACCTTCCTCCTCTCTCCAGACCTGTTGGAGCTCCTTTCCAGACACCCACAACAAGCATTGAGCAACCACAGGGCCTATCAACAAAAAGGGTAAGGATGAGCTCCAGCACTGCTGAGCCAAAAGCAGTGCCAGCAGTTATCCTTTAACTTCATCCATCCCTTCCCCAAACCTTTTGTTCTCTGCCTCTTCTACAGTATAACCTCCAGCTGGCAAAAATCCCTGTCCCACCACCCAGCTCCATTTTCCAGGGGGACATTCCCTGCTGTGGTTTGGCAGAGAAGGCAGTCCCTGAACTGGAAGCTGACTCAAGGCTGTTGCTAGTCCAGGACAGTGTTTCCTATTCCTGTCTCTAATCTTCATCCCCAGTTTTACTTTCTCCAGTACCTGAACAATGAACAGCCTACAAAGGCCCCATCACCCACATGATTTACCTTGTCACAGCCCTGCTTCTGCACCAGCTCAGGTGTTGCCCCACAGAGAGGGGTGGATGGTCAGCAAGCAAATCCTTGCACCAGCCCAGGGGTGCTACTTGGATTATCAGGCACAGAAGACCACTGCAGAAAGGAGGAGGGAGCCTCTCTCTGTGCATGAGCACATTAGAATAGGGTATTTCAATTGTAAGAAACATAAAAGGATCACCTAGTCCACTGCCTGACCTCTTCAGGGCTCACCAAAGGTTAAAGCATGTTATCAGGGGCATTTTCTAAATGCCTCTTAAACAGACAGGGATGGGGTATCCACCACTCTGAGGAGCCTATTCCAGTCCTTGACTGCTCCCTCTCTAAAGAAATGCTTCCCAAGGCCCAGTTTAAATTTCCTCTGGCATAGCTTTGCACCCCTACTTGGATATACTTTACTCCCAACCAGGCTACAAGCCTGCATGCCCTTTATGTTGATAAAAGGTTTAACATTGATTAGTGCCCTCACCTGTCTGTACTGCCACACCCAGCACCCCCATGTGAGGTAGAGGTTTATTTCTCCTACACTATCAGTATTTCATGGCTGGTGCTTTCTCCCTTCTGCTTTTATGCCAGCTACAAACACAAAGCACAGCCCAGCCACGCTGACACTGTCCCAGCAGGGCTTAGCAAAAGGGGACACATCTCTAGAGATTAACAGGCTCTCAGGCCAGTCAGGAGCAGCTACAGCTCCTAAACCCTGTCCAAAAAGCTCTAGAAAGACCCTGTCAGCAGGTGAAATTCTCCCCTGGATTTCTGCTGTCTGAGCATTGTCATTCAGAGGAAAACCAGGCTGGAACACAGTTGGCCCATCAGGGGCAGACAGCCACGTGTCACACACTCTGCCACATCTTCCCTGGAAAGGGCCCTGCCTCTTGCTCCAAGCAGAGGAACAACACATCCTATCTGATTTTATGGCCATTTCTGGGTGCCAGCCATGGAGCAGTGGTGCCAGGGAAAGGCTGCAGAGGAGCAGGCTGCTGCAGGGCCAAACTGGTGTCCAACTTCTACAATTCCTGACTGGAGGCTCACCTCATGTATCAGCTGCAGGGTTGTGAGGGGGAGATAAGCTGCAGAGAGCCTGCCTGCTGCTATTAGTGTTGCTGCTTTCCACTTGCATTTGAGACCAAAAACTCTGGGCTGCCCTGCTGCTTGTTTGACTCATGTGCTTTGGGTTCCTCAGGCAAACACAAGATGGCAATTCTGTGGAGTCGCAGAAGGGAAACCTCTCAGGCAGCTGTGGCAAGAGCACGGGGAAGGGAAGGCTTTACAAGGCATTAAAAACATGTGTTAAAGCCTGTCCAGCTTGTGGCACGCTGGCATTGTCCCCCAGCTGCTGCAAGCAAAAGCAGGAGGGAGGTGCCAAGCCCTGGTGTGCTGCAGTCCCCTGTGCCAGGAGGCTGAGGTGACAAAAGCCAGCTCAGGGCAGAGTCATTAGTTCCATTTCCTGCTGGCATTCCCTGCCATCCACCACGGATGGCTCACAGCTGCAGTTCAGCTCCTCCTTGGCTTGCAGGGCCCCCCTCTGCCAGGGGCACAGCTCACAGGGACAGTGATGAGGAGCACAGCCTCTACCAGTGCTGTGTGTGTAAGAAAAGGGCTCTGCCCTCCTCCTGTGCCTGCAGGTACCACAGTTGTTAAACTTGAACAAGATAAAACCCTAAAAAGCTCCCAAACCACATGTTCTCTCGTGTCTCTTAGATTCAACAGTAGCAGCTGTAGCTCCAGATTTCCATACATGGCTCTAGCCAAAGCCAGACCTCCAGACTCTTTCCTTGAATGGTTAACAAGTAGAGAGACTTCTCAGAACTGCATTGCAAGTGTTAAGTTCCTCCACAGTTGACTCTGGCATGCTGGGGACCTCGTTCCCATCAAGGCTTGAGTGATCCTTTTTTTCTAACCCCAGGCAGAGGCTGAGCACAGCAGCAGGGGACTTGCCTCTCCCAGAAGTTCTGGGCTCCACATGCCTCTGGCTGCCAGGGGCTCTCCTCACGTGTCCTTGAGCAAAAGATGGCAACTTCCAGTCTTGACATCAGTCCAGGGCTCTCTCCAGTTTTGGTGGAATTCAGGAGGTTGATGCCAGCTGAGGGAGTGACATGTTGGATGTGTCAGTGCTAGGGAAGGTGGTGCCTTTCTTTCACTGCCAAATGGATGACCCTGTCCTAAGGCTGCCACCAGAGAGGCTGGTGCTAGAAAAAACCTCCTTCAGCCAAATAATTCCACTCATCTGTCTGTCAGGAGAGGAAAGAAAGCAGCAAAACACTTTAGGATGTCAGCCAGGCAACTGTCATAGAGCAAACAGCTGCCTGGCTCTCCCCCAGTGACAAAAACACAGCAGCCTTGGCACAGGGAGTAGGAGGATGCAGTGTGAGCCAAGAAACAAGCATTGCTTGGTCTTTGGTAACTGGGGGGAGCACTGTGCTCTTCCAGGTGCTGCTGTAGCCCCAGGTGAATGTCCAAGAGCAGAGTCACATCAGTGCTGAGGCAAATCCCTCCCTCCTTCGTGCCCTGCCATGCAGGGAGGCAGGCAGCCCTTGTGAGAGCAGCCAGGAGAGACACAGGCAGCAATCCCAGGGGTCACATCACCTGAGGAGAGACTGAGCCTGGGCATCAGCTCCTCTACTGAAAAACAGGAGTGGAAATAGCAGAGCAGCACCAGTGCTTCCTGCACCACTGCCTCCTCCAAGGGCCCCCACAGCACCTGCAGATGCTGAGAAACAGGGAGGCAAGGGGCAAGCACCCCTGGGGCAAGCAAGTCCCAGGAGCTGACAGGATCACGGCCTCAAGGACACACTACTGCACAGGGAATGGGGTGGAGGAAAGGTGGCCAACCCAAACCAGCTGTCATCCTTTTTTCTTCCTTTACTGGTTGCCTCCTTGCCCTGGGGAAGAGGCAGGAGCAGCCAAGAGCTCTTCACGTGACTCCCAAGTAAGTGCTTTCCTATAAGTCAGAAAACAAAGAATCACTATTTCAGGAGGCAAGGCCATAGCAGGGCTCTCATCTTTCATCAGCCTCTGCTAGCCCACAGCTCTAATTGACCTCAGCAGAAAACACAGATGCTCTGCACTTTAAAGAAAAAATCACTCCTCTGTGTTATCTTAGCTACTCCCAGGGGAGGTTATAGCCAGGGAAATTTGGTTGTTCACACGTATCCACAGGAGGTTTGTGCCCCCAAAGACATTTCTGTTGGGTTTCTGGCTGATATCAAATGCATCTTCTTTGATGTGCACTTTTGGGTCAATGCACACCAACATCCTCCAGGTCCCCTTTCATCCTGCAGGAGCCAGGGAATCACTTCTGATGGGAGAACTCATTTAAAAGTTACACCAGAAAGTGGATGTCTGTCTGCACTCTGTACCCCCTGGGAAAATGGGACCCAGCAGACATCCCAGGAGGTCTGCTGCTGCTCCTGGCTCTTACTCCTTGCTTGGCATTTCTTCCCATTGCCTAAGACCTCCCTGTTGCAGAAGAGGTTTGAAGCCCTTCAGCTTTGAGCAATGCCAGCTGAATATTGAGGCTGATTTTCTTTATATAGATGCTGTTTTTCTCTTTCTATTAATGGTCTCTGGAAGCTCCCAGGCCAATTGTTTGAGAGCAGATTTTATAGCTGCATGTGACAGTAAGGAGAGAAAATATGCTAATATATTCCCAGCACGGGAAGAGAAATGCCAGGTCAGGCTGTGGGAAAGGCAGCAGCTTCCCTAAGGCAGCAGCCCCGCGAGGAGAAGCGGCTTTGCACAGGCAAGGAGAGCGGGTCACCGTCATGCCAGCAGCACACCTGGCTAGGAGGGGGCCAGACTTGCTGAGCTTTCAAGAAAAGTGTGGCTTTCCCTCGTGCAAAGAGAGGATTTATCATGGAATGAGTGTGGAGGCATGAGGGAGCAGCAGACCCTCCCGGTGAGCTTGCTTGGTGTCTGTCCCTCTTGGCTGTGGGCACTGGAGTGAGACACAGCTGGAGACAGGATAGTGTGACTGCCTCAGGTGCACAGCTGGGGATGGCACCTGGCATCATTTCACACTCAAAGGAGAGAAATGCTTATTCCCTGCCCCTCAGAAAGGCAGCACTGAGGTGGAGATTAGCTGCTGGAGGAGGGTGAAATCAGACAAGGGGTTTCTGGGCAGCTCTGGGGGTCAGATGGCTGTTGGGAGAAGGAAAATTGTAGGCTGAACTTTCCCCACACCTCCTGGCTGCACATAATTCAGAGAAACCTGAATCTTCACAGACTTCCCAATCAGATAATCCATGGGTTACATGCATGGAGGCACACCAGCTTCTTCTCTGCTTTCAAGGGATTCAAATGGTGAAATTGATTCTGCACATGTCAGGGAGTACTGAGTGCAGGATGTGGTAATTTCAATCACTGCTTACGTCTTGTTTACCATTCCAGCCCTGGGAAGCACACAGCCTCCTCATTGAAAAGCTCTTCTTCCCCCACATCTTCATTCATCAACCAAGCTGTCGACAGAAGCCTGTAAGCACAAAGCTCAACCACAGCAATGGGCTTGGGAGACTGCCTTATTTTTAGAAAAAAAAACAAGCCACCAAACCAAAACAACAAAACCAGCCACTTAAAACATCCATATTCCTCTGGAGAACTGACTCTAGAACCATTACTAGTAAAAGCTGCCTTGAAATAAAACCATCTCTAATGACGGCATTTAGCAGCAGTTTCAAGAGCCCAGCAGTCTCCCAATTTTATTAGAGGGGAATGCATTTTTGGGGAAGGCATTCAGGGCTAGTGAGGGACTCCAGGGTAGGCAGCATAACTGGCCCTAGCTTGCCTGTCACCATTCACAGCAATCTGTGATGCCTTTGCTCACAGGACCCAGCATTTCCCCTCTGGCTCCGCATAATGCACCGAGATCTCCGATTCCTAAGTGGTTTGCAGTGCACAGTTCTTTTTTCTCAGTAACTCTCTCATTATAGGCCAATTTCAACTTATAAATTCATTTATAAGCCAGTCCATTTGTGGAGACTGTCTTGCTGGAGGCAGACTTCTGCCTTTCTCCATCTCCCAGGCTCCCTGCTTCACTGGAGCCTCTAATAAGGACAAGTGTGTGTGAATCCGGGACATCTCTTGTCTGCTGCTTGTGTGGGGCAGAGGCTGGGGCCAGGCACAGCCTCACCCAGCAGATGTGGACAAACTCGGGAAGGGGCAGTGTAGCTGTAACTGGGAGGTGTTGCTGCTGCCCAGCTACCTCAGGGTACAGGCAGTAGAGAGGATGGTGCAACCACAGCCGTGCCCAGCCCCTGCTGCCAGATCAGCAGTCAGTGTGAGCTCCTCAGTGTGTGCTCACCTTGCTGCTGCTCCTTGCCAGACCTCCCTGACACCTCCAGGTGTCACCAATGCCAGCCCCAGGACACCTCCCCAGCAGGGGCTCATCTGGCAGAGGAAGCACTTGCTTCAGTTCACTCCATCATTCCCAGGACCCTCCCTATCCCTCTGGCCCTGGGATGCCTTCCCATCCTTAACACATCTTTGGAGCATAGATCAAGAGTGCTCGGGCAGCAGACCAGGCAGTGGGACAGAGCGGCCACCACCTCTGGGCAAGGAGAGACAAGAGAAAGGGAAAGGGTATGAAGGAAACCCAGCAGCAAGAAAGTTGACCTTGCCAGGCCCAAGAAAAGGCAGGCACCTTCTCCAGATGGGAATGGCCCCAGCCCCTTGGCTAAACCCAGTGAACCAGTGAGGGGTCAGCAGGCTGATCCCAGCTGGAAGCTGGCTCCAGCTCCATAGAAATGGGCCATCCTTCTCCTTTCCCACTGTCCCACCAAGGGCACACTGACTGCCAGGCAGTGACCAGGAGGAGGAGGAGGAGAGGGTGAAGGAACAAGCAATAGGACAAGAGGAAATGGCCTCAAGCTGCATGGGAGACAGCTTAATTAAGGAGTCAAGAAGACTAAAAAGACTTACCTGGGTGGTGAGGAGGAGCCTGGTTAAGAGGGGGGAGTTCATGCTGTGGACAAAGCCAGGCACAAAGCATGGCAAGCACCAGGGAAGGCACCTGTGCCAGGCCAATCTCTCATGGCAATAACACAACCATCACTATCACACACACACACAGAATCACAGAATCACCAGCTCGGAAGAGACCTTCAAGATCATCAAGTCCAACCCAGCCCTAACACCTCAACAAGACCATGGCACGAATGCCACATCCAGTCTTTTTTTTAAACACATCCAGGGATGGTGACTCCACTACCTACCCAGGCAGACCATGCCAATACTTTAGCACCCTTTCTGTAAAAAACTTTTTCCTGATATCCAACCTATATTTCCCTGCAGCTCGAGACTGCGTCCTCTCGTTCTGTCAGTTGTTTGTTGTTGGACAGCAATTGTTGACAGCAATTGTAGTTGTCTAATCAGCTCATCAAGCCCCAGTGGTGTGATGCTCATGAGTCGATCACAGGATGATCACAAGCCATCCGGGTACCCGGAGAACGCTCTGGAAGGGCGGGCAGGCATTGGAACGGGCTGTGAATTCACCGGGAATCACGGAATGGCCATCCCCCAAGGGCGTGGGGATGTGGCACTCGGTTCGGCGGTGAGCACGGCGGATCCTATGGGTCCTTTCCAGCCTGGAGGACTCGGTGTTTTTGGGATGTCCCCGGCAGAGCCGGCTCGGTGTCCCGGGAAGCCCCAGCAGATGGTGCCAGACTGTCAGGAACCCTCCGGGAGCCGGCCCGGCTCTGCCGGGAGCTGCCTGCCGGCGCTGCCAGCCGCAGCGAGCGGGGCCGGATTCTGGGAGGCCCTGCACCAAGCGGCAGAAATTCCTCGGAGGTGTGAGAAGACCGGCATCCACCTCCTTCCCTTCAGCCAGCACTCCTTGGCCAGCAGCTCCTTGTTTCCAAGGTTTTTATTTTTTCACTGCGATGTTTGCTCCTCGGAATGACCAGAGCGATGCGGTTCCCTCCCTCCCTTCTCTTGGCTGACTTTGCTTTGGGCAATTTATCTCGATCCTCAGTGTAAAATTTTCCTTTGCACCATTTCATCCTATTATTCCAGAATAAATCGCGATCATTTCCATGTCAAATGCCAGATGTCAGAGGAGGGAGAGGGAGAGTTTCCTTGCTAAGGAGACTTTTCCCCCATGCTCAGGCAGGGGGACAGCAGGTCCTTCCTGCTGACCACAGGGCTCCCTGAGCTTTTTAGAGGTAACTCGGGCTCCCACAGCAGCGATGCTTTCCCAGACCCCTCTGTGAGCAGCACTGTGCCAGAGGCTGGTGAAGATGCAGGAAGCTGTGCCATCTCAAGGACCAGCTGCCTGGGAAGCCACACAGGGGTGTTTCAGGGACAGTCAGAGCCTCAATAGCCAGCACTGGCCTGGCAGGACTGCCAGCAGACAGCAAATTCAGGGGCCTCAGACCCCAAAAATCGGGACACGTGTCCCCAGGGAGCTGCACACCAGGGATGGAAAACTGCTGACCCCCAAGCATCCACACGGGCTCTGCTGCTCCCAGCTGGTGGTGATGCAGTCACAGCTAAACAAAAGTCAGCTTCTAAATCACAGAGCAGGGAGCCCACCCACCCCTCATCTATGCCCAGCAGGTAAGCTCACCCACGTGCTATGAAAGCCACACCACTGCTCACCCCGTGACCAGGAGCCTGGGAGAGCTGAGTGAGCAGAGCCCCCTTGGAAAGCAGGGAAAGCCCCCTTGGAAAGCCAAAGCTCCAGGAGGGGACTTAGTGCTGGAGCCTGAATGTGGCAGCTGTCTGGCAGAGAGCTGCCTGCCCAGGTTTGCTTTCCCTGGCAAGTGCCCTCACCTTCCCCTCCACTCCAGGTCCTCATGCAGGGAATTGTATCACCAAAGCCTGCTCTCTGCTCTGAGGCCTTGTCCCAAACCTGCCAGCTGGAGCTGGCTTTGCATGCTGAGCACCTTTCCCAGTCTGACAAGCACACTGCTGCTGCCAGAATGGCCAAGGAGCACAACAGCCCCAGCCCTCTCACACACAGGAGCCTCTCTTCTCTCTGTACCCACTGCCAAGCAGCATCCCAGGCCTCTCCTCCAGCAGGCAGCTCCTCTCTGTGTCCCCTGCCCCTCCAGCCCTGACCTCAGGATGCAGCTCCCTTCCCTCTCCCCTGCCTTGCACTCTACAGGCACGAGCATCCACAATGCTCTCCTGCTTTTGGAGGGAATGCAGGTGCTTCAGCCTTGCTTTATAAACATCCCTCTCTCTTCATGAGGTTGTGCCAGTGGTGCCTCTGGCTGCCAGGGTCCCTGCCCCATGGCTGGGGATTCTCCCTCCCCTCCAGCCCCTCCTGACTGACACATCTGAGCAAATGCTTGGCAGCTGCAGCCTGTGCACGTTTGTGTGTCAGTGCAGGCACCAGCCTGGCTGGCAGCAGGCAGGCACTGCCCCTCCAGCAGTGCTGGGAGGTGTTTGCAGCCTCCAAAAACAGTCCTGGATGAACCCTCACTCCAGACAGGGTTTATTTCCAGGCTGGTTTCATCAGTAAGGAGGCCTGAGAAAGCGTTTTGCCCCTCCCCATGCATGTGTTCTCGCTGCCCTTTCCTCAAGTTGCAATGAAATTTGATAGAAAGGGTTGCAGTCTCAGCTATATTAAGATCCCCCTGACTCACATCCTATATTTCCACAAATGTGGGTAAGCAGGTAGAGGATTGAGACCCCCACCATCACACTGGCCTTTACTCAGCTGCCACCAGGCAGCTACGGCTCTCCAGGGCACAGTTAAGTATGTCCTCCCTCCCCACAGGGGCACTTTTAATCAGAGGCTTCAGCTTGTTCATTTCTCTCTGGGTCAATGCCACCAGTGGGGCCCTCAACCACAAACCACGACCTCTGTGTTGCAGTGAGGAAAGGTGAGACATCAGCCAGCAGGAAAACACTCAGGCTTGAACGTCGCCAGAGCAGAGGAATTGGGAGCAGAAAAATTGAGGACACCAGTGTGATTTCACATACTTAACCTCCTGATAATTCCCTCTGTCTGTATTACCTCTCAGCTTCCAAATCCTCAGTTTTGCTCAGAGAGAGGGAGATTTCTTTCAAGGCTTTAAGTCTTGGGATTAGATTCCCAGGAAATGCCTGTCCAGGTCACACTGATAGGCTGTCTAGCCTCATCTCCCACTGTAGCCATGGGAAAGAGCACACAGGGACGACCACTCCTGGGTTCTGTCCCCACCATCCTCCCACAGCTCCCATCCTCTCAAAGGCTGTGAGAGGGCACTTCCCATCCTTTGGAGTACCCCAGTACTGAGCCTGTTGTCCTCAAATTCCTCTCACCATGCCCAAACCTGCTGGGGCTGCCTGCCCCCAGGGGACAGAGGGCCGGGTGTCCAGGACCTGCTGCATGAAGATGTGCTTCCTCTTGTACTGGATGACTTTGGAAGATGTACTTCTTCCAAAGAAGTGTAGGGGTTTCGGTGACACAGTGGCTGTGCTGCAGGGTTGGGTGAACAACAATACCCTGCTTGCTGCCTGTGTGGCTTAGCAAACCTCGTTTGTATTCCTTGACAGCCTCCTCCTCTTCAAAAACTGAAGTATTTTCACATCCCTCAGCTTTCAAAGGACACAGTTAGGTTTATGTGAGCCTAATCTGCATCCCTGAAAGTGCCAGTATAACCATGTCTGATTCCATACCCTTGCCTTGGTATTCAGGTAGTGGCCCCAGGCTGAAGGCAAAGAACATATCCAAGGTGACCAAAGAGACACATCTGTGGAGATGTGAGAGGACTCAGCCTGAAAATCACAGTATAAACTGGTGTAGGTCTGGCATGCCCCCATCAGCGTTAACCAGGAGACAGCTCTAGGTCCAGCACATGAGTCTTTGACTGTGAGGACATAGAAGGTTTCAGAAGAAGTGAGATAAAGCCATTCTGAGCACTGCTGCAAGACTGGGAGTGTGGCATGAACAGCTTGTGCTGGTGCAGCGTGGTTCCAGTTGCTTGTAGTTTGTGTTGAGGTTTCACATCACACCACAGGGCTCTCTCTCATCGTGTGTAGCCTGACATTTCTAGAGCAGGCAAAGGCAGCAGTGAACCTTAGTGCATAAATAACATGCTGGAGATATTGTCTGGATCTCCAGATGGGTTACATGAGGCAATTATGAAACTCTGAGCTGGCCAGACTTCTGTGACAACGACAAGCAAGGAAAAAAAATCAGCAGCTTGTTGGCTTTTCCCTGCACCTCAGGCCTTTGAAGGGACAGAGGTCACTGGTCCTTTCCTGGACAATCTTCAGAAGTTTTTGTCCTTCCTTGATGGGTTCAGCCCTGCTGTGATGATATCCTTGATAAGGAGACAGTTTCATCACCAGGAAACCTCTTTTTCCAGGCTGATAATTAAACAAAGGTGTTTCATGTGTGTGCAGGCTGTGGAAGAGAAGCAGAGGGGACAAGGAGAGGTGTTTGTGCAGGGCTGGTCTGAGAGATTTACCCTGGCAGTGAAAAGCAATGACACAGCTGAAGGCAAGCTTGTGTGTTAACAGACAGACAGGAACACAAAATGAGATGAAAAGTGAGCTAAGGAATATAAACACCAGGGAGCTCACAGCACTCAAAGACGTAGTGTGATCCTATAGCAACCAGAATCCCCCTACACCTGCTGGTACCATCCTGGTGGATTCAGACCTCCCTGGGAATTCATGGTCCTGAGGACCTGAGTGGCTCCAACAGTGAAAGGTTTTTAAAACACTTGCAGCCAGAACTGTGGCCAGAATGCTGCACTTGAGAAGGCTTTGGAAAAAAACCATCCCAGAGTCACATCAAAACTACATTAAGAACCCCCAAACCTTTGTAACATGTCAAGATCCAAATTAGCCACCTCTCCAGCTCAAAGCATGTGAAATTTTCTCCTGTCCTTGGAAGGGGAGCACCCCAGGGAAAAGCAGATCAAGAAACCCTTAGAAGCACTAAGAAAGCCTCAGCAGGCTGCCAGCAGCAGGGATCTACCTTCAAGGGCACAAAAGTGCCTGGGGTAAAGCAGCAGGTCTCTCAGCCTGGGGGCAGTGGTCAGAATGAGTGATGTTCTCTGAAGCCCAGAAGAGGGATGGAAGCTGTCAGTGTGTGCTACGCTTGCAGTGACCATCAGCCTGCCCAGGATGAGCCCAGGCTCCTCTCAGGCTCCATATGAGAGGCACCACCGAGCTAATGAGCTGCTGAGCACCCCAACACTGCTGGCCCAGCTGCCAGTGTCCTCAGTGGAGGGAGGTTTTCTGTACAGACACACAGCTTTGCCAGTTCACAGCCGCAGACATTCATCCCTTCCCTTGAAATAGATTTCCACGTTGAAGCTGAGGAGGTTTGCAAAGCAAAACAAGCAGGGCACCTCTGGCCTTGGTGAAGCAGGTGGCTGATGGCCAGCAGTCCATCAGGCTGGCAGAGAAGAGGAAGCTGTCATTACCTGATATTCGAACAGCTCATGATTTAACCTGCTTGTGCTCGCCTGGATTCGGTCTGCTGCAAATCAAAAAACCCACAACCTCAGCCAAAACTGAGGGTACTGAAGGAACTTGGGAAACTCAGGAGCAGCAGAAAACCTGGGGCCAGACAGAAACATTACATACAGCTCACCTTGCCCATGTGTAAAGTCAGCCATGCCCCAAGTGTCCCTGCAGAAGCCCAGGGGTCCCGATGAGCAGCTCGAGGTGGGGAGAACCCCACACTCACATGCCGGTGTAAAACCAAAAGAGACAGCACCACCACAGCAGGGATGGCAGGAATAAGGTGGAAAAAACATTTTTCATGGCCTTGACAGTGACCCAGAGTTGCACCACAAGAGGAATTGCTTTGGAAAGCACTCTCGCTGGGGATTTATGGGCAAACATGGCTGTATATTTTACAGTACATTCTTATGGCCTCATCGGTCAATAATCTGCATTTAACTCAGTCCCTTCAGAGTGTGATGGGCCATAACGCTTGTGAAGCAGCTGCTACATGCTGAAATAATAATCAAGGAAGCAGAGGGCAGAGCTGATAATTGACTCTGCTAATGTGCAAGTCGGGACTTTGAGTTATTGATCAGATGTGCTTCAGTGGCTCAGCAAGAGCCCGGTCCTCTATGCCTGGAGGTTATTGACTCAGATGTTACCAAGAAGGGGGTACTGTCTTCTCCCTACATACTGCTTTTTTTGGGTTGTCTCCTATTCTGGATTTTTTTCAGCATTTCCCCTGGGACTGGTCCAACAGAGACCCCTGAAATTGCCAGGCAAAGCAGTTTTGTCCCTGCATCCAGCCTGCTGGTGTCCTGCACAGCCAGATCTTCAGCACCAGGGACATGAACACACAGTGCTGAGGAGACAGCAACTTTCACCCCTCAGTATCTCTTTATATCACCATCCTGGGCATAGGTACCCCTTTGAATCCACTGCTTCCTCCTCCAGGTCTTCCACCTACCTCTCCTCTTTCCTGAGTGACCTTCCTGAGCTTCCCTGCAGCTTTGGCAAGCTTCTCCCTGTCCCCAGAGGTTGCCATGGCTGATCAAGGCACGTCACCACCCATCCCACGCCAGCTCTGACCACCTGCTCCCTGGCCAGTGTCAGAGCCACGCTTCCTCTGATGTTGGCCAGATGTCTGCAGCCACATCTTGAATGTGTACTTGCAAAAAGCCTCCCAAAAAAGGTAACTAAGTTATGTCAGGCAGTTCTTCTTCTCAGCTGGTTCACTGGTTTGTTCAAAGGCTCACACGAATGCAGGAAATGTGGTTTCCTTTTGCAGAATCTCTGCAGGTTGCACCTCCGAGCAGTCTTACCCATGTAAGCTTCATGGCCAATTCTCCTAATTTGCTAGGCATTGCATTCATTTGCATGCATGTCAAGCAGGCCTGTAATTCTCCAGATCAGCCCAACAACTGATAAAAATGTGAGTAAAACATTCTTCATCTTTTTTTTTCTTTCTCTTTTATTTTTCAAGTGCGTGTGGGGCTCTTTTTTTCTTCAATGAGAGAAATATTTCTTTTTGAGATATGGCTCTTTCATCCTCATCTGCCCCAAGACCTCTTGGCTGTACACCATCATGACCTGGAAGCTTAATGATACTTACTGGTTGTTCCAGCTCCTCCTCTCTTAGTCTCTGATGTTATTTTCTCTTGGTGCAGAAAAGGGCAAGATCTGAGTAAGCACCTCCAGAGCCATTTTCATAGTGGATACTGATGTGAAGGAATTATTCAGCCCTTCAAGAACATATTTAGTTTCCTTAATTGCTCTCTTTTAAGTCCAGGTGACTCAGTCCTCAAATATTTAAGCAGACTTCCCGGTACGGGTTACGTGGGAAATCAATGTTTTTACACCTCTAGGTTTCTGCATACTTAAACTCAGTTTGATCTTCTAAGACTGCTAAAAAATGTTGCCCAGTGAAGAGAATGAAAAGCTTAGTCTGACTTGTCCAAAACCAATTGTGAGATGCTCTGAGCAAGTGCTTTCAGAACAGTCTAAGAATTCGGTGGAGAAAAGCAAAACAAGATTCAGTGACTGAAAGTTAGAGTCAGAAAAGCCATGTGCTCTTAGCTGGGGAAGGTAATTATCCATTGTAGCTCTCTCCAAGAGGAGGCCTGGAGACTTTCCACTTCTCCATCACTGCAACATTACAGACAACAACATGAGATACCCAGGTGAGAAGCCAAAACATTCTGGGGGCCTTGCAGGGCTAACCGAGACCCAAAAGCTGCGAGCTCCCAGTAAAAGCTTTTAAGAGGTGGCTGAGAGAGCTGTGACATGTGGCCTGCTAACGGGGTGGGGAAACACCCACAGTGCTGAGCTGTCTGCCAGGTGGCAGCTGCAAGTCCCACCACGAGTGACAGCTGGTGGTGGTGGCAGTCAGTGGCGCTGGGTGCAAGTTTTGGCTGCTCTGCAGCTCCTGGCCCCTGAGCAGCACTGTGGTGCCCAGACATGGCCAGGGGGAAGAGGTGCTGGACACCAGCCCAGGGACACAGGACTTGTGCCTGGCAGGGCAGTAATCATGTGTGAGCCAGGGGCTGCGCTGCGGGACAGAGACGGTGCCTCTCACTGTCCCCTCCTGACCTGGTGGCACTTTCTCTGAGCCCTGGGTTAAGCAGATTCTCTTCCAGGCCAAGACAGAGCCCTGCCCGAGGCCAACAAAATACTTCACTCTTGTGATTGCTCAAGAGGCTGGAGGTAATACTGATTTTCAGGTATGAACCCCTTCAGCCTCTCAGGTTCCTGCTGATAATTATGTTGGTGTTGACCACAGACCAAAATCCCATTGATTCTTTCAGATGGCAATTTCTTCTGGTTCTGCCATGGTTTGGTGATTCTCAACATCTTGAAACAACAAACCAAGGTTTTAATTTGAGTTTCTTGTAGATCTCCCTGCAGCCTTCCTCTCTCTTTCTTACCCAGACACCACAAAAAAGGCCCTCATTTCCTTGGATCACTCCTTACTGCTCTGTGGGTCATGGCTCTGGAGCCACTCTCACAGGTCTCC
This sequence comes from Poecile atricapillus, assembly GCF_030490865.1. Taxonomy (NCBI): domain Eukaryota; kingdom Metazoa; phylum Chordata; class Aves; order Passeriformes; family Paridae; genus Poecile; species Poecile atricapillus. The sequence goes on from NC_081249.1 coordinate 110,996,132, forward strand.
AAGCCACCCTTCTTCACTTCCTCCTGAACAACATTCAAAACCAGAGGCTCATCCTCTTTCATTTCAAAGGAAAAGGTGGGATTCAAGAGCCAACTGGGCTGGTAACAGCTATTCACAGACTTGAGGTGGAAGCCTGGCACTCGTCCCTGCCCACCATCCTACCTCTTTGAGGGGAGGATGGCACAGGTTGCATTCCCCAGAATTTCACTGCAGAGTGCAAGCATTGCTTCCATCAGGTGATAGGTGTCCAATGGACTCTGCTTCCCCTCTGTCTGCAGAAGAGGAGCGGGACAGCTCCCAGTTCAACCACAGCCTGCTGGATGCTGTGGGATCTGCCCTTGTTCCCAACTTCCAGCCAAATTTATCTGTTGCCAGGTGTTGCTTACCTAGCTGAGTCTGCAGCTCATGCAGGTGCCAGATTTTCATATGGATCTGTATCAAAAAGTTGACAAGCCTCTTGCAGGTTTGCTGTCACTGGCAGGGTGCTGAGTTGCAGCAAGGGAAACAGGAAGGCTCTTGTTCTGCTCGCTCCCATGATGCATGAAAATCTAAGAAGAAGCCAGGCAAGCAGGAAAGTGATGTTCCATATGGAGATTGGGGATGCCAGGGGTCAGCCCTGCCACTCAGAGGTGTGGAAGATGGGGATTTTGAAAAGAAAAATGGCACTTTACAAGCATCAGGAAAATGCTTTCCAAATGCCCATGCCAGGACAGAGCCTTGCTGGAAGATGTGTAAATCCAGGGCCTGTAGCAGCAGGCAGCAGACTTGCAAGGCAGAAGGCACAGTGTGGGTGTTGCTGGCCTCCCCCAGCCCCACCACTTCCCATGGGAAAGGAGAAGCTGCTTCTCTGCAGGGCTGGGCGGTGACACATCACGGCGCCTTGGGGTTCCTGTTGCATCAAAATCTTCCTGACCCATGTTGCAATTGCTTTGTCCACCTTCAGCAGGCAAACAAGCCCCAGCAGCCATGGCCAGTGGCCAGCTCCCCTCTCTGCAGGGGCATGTGGAGGTGGGGCAGTGCCCCTGCAGTGCCACAGACCCTGCACACAAAGCAGCTGCTCCCTGGGGTTCTCCTGACTTTGGCTGCACAGGGGGACTCAGAGGGCCAGGGGCTCCCAGTGGACAGGCTGGACATGGGTTGGGAGTGCACCACTGCAGTGGTAAAGGCAAATCAGGGCTGCATTCCACAGGGACACTCCCAGCACAAATACAGGTGTGATGATCCCACTCTCCTCAGTGCTTTTTCAGATCACACCTGCCATCCTGTATCCTCTTCTGGTCCCCACAACACAAAAAAAGGATGTTGACAGAGTGGAAAGGAGCCAAAGGAGGGCCACAAAGATGATCAGAGGGCTGAAGATCCTTCAATATGAGGAAAAAAATAATTAATTAAATCATAAGAACAGAATTAATTAGGTATTTTCTTCCTGGAGAAGCTCAGGGGGAGCCTCATCACAGTTTTCCAGGACCTAAAGGGTGTCTACAATTTAGACAGAGGTTCTCTCTTCAAAGGAGCCACATGGAGAGGGTACAAGTTGGGTACAAGCTGCAGGAGGAGACATTTCATCTTGATATAACAAATATACTTTTTACAGCAGGAAATATCAATCACTTGAACAACCTTCCCAGGGATGTGGTGGAGAAGTTTTTTGCCAGAAGTTTTCAAGGTGTGACTGGACAGGGTTCCAGAGAATCTCATCTACACTCTCTCTTTCCCATGAAAGGTTGAACCAGATGATCTTTCAAGGTCTCTTCCAGCCTGGGCTGCTCTGTGCTTCTGAGACTGGTCCTGTCTCCAGAGCCCAGCCTCCCTCCAGGTCCTTGCACCTCCTGATTCCTGTGCAGGCTCCCTCCCAGGCATTTCTCCTGCTGCTCAGGGACACTGCCTCCATCCATCCATCCATCCATCCATCCATCCATCCATCCATCCATCCATCCATCCATCCATCCCTCCCTCAATTCCCTCTCCTGCCTCCTACTAGAGGGAATCATGACTGTGCATGACCAGACAGCATGTGTCCTTGACAGGAAAGCATTGTCTCTGCTTGCAGACCCCTTTTCTGCTTCCTTTCTTCTGCAGAAGAATTTGTTCCTTTGCTTCTCCTCTCACCTCCTGAAAAAAGCAGAGAATAAAAGGGGAGACAAACCTGCCACTTTGTCATCCCTAGTCAGAAGGGTGCAGGGAGTGGAAGAGGATGTATTTGAGAAAGTACCTGAAGGATATTGGATATTCCACTGACATCCACACTCAGCTCTTGGATCCAGAGTGTCATTTATCCTAATCTATGCCTTTGCACTTCACAGCAATCACCCTTCACATGAGATGACACAACTCCTACACCCACAGCAGCACACAAATCACCAGTCCCAACCCTGTCCCAAATAAATCACAACTCATCTACTTATTATAGAGGAAGGGGCACAAATCACCCCTTGGCCAAAGGGACCAGGGAAGTGTAAAACATTCCTAACATGGAAACACAGACTGCAGCTACAGGGCAGCTCCCAGGCTTGGAGGGATGGTGTCAGTGGTTACCAAAGGGTAACACACGTGTGTGTACACATTCCCACTGCCCAAAATGCCCTGCCTGAATTTGGAAACAGCTCCCCTCCAGCTCAGCAAGGAACATTCCTACACTGGAGCTTCTGACCTTGGTCCTAACAGGTACCAGATCTGGGGATATTGTTCCAGATGCTTCATCCCACACTACGGCATCTGCAAATGGGATGGAGACAGAAATGTCTGATCCAAACCCAAAGCAACTGCCTCAATGGTTCAGAACGAGTGTTTGGTCTTACTCCACTACTAAAAGCTGGAATGCTCAGAGAGTCTTGCAAGCCTGCTAACGAAGCAAGTGAACCAAGGAGAGAAATATGAATCCCATTTTTGTGCCAAAAGTGAATTCAATTTTCTAGAGAAACTGCACATTCAGTGCAGCGCATCCAGTGATCTCTCTGCTCCAGTCTGCTCTTTTCCTCCCCTAACAGGATTTTCCCAGCACTACTTACCTCATCAGCCTTTCATTGGGACTAAGCCAGGAATCCCAGACAATCTGTCCTGTTGCCTCCAAACAGCTTTCTGTCTGTCACTAACAGGTCTGCAGCATCCATATGTCCCGCAGCCTTCACTGCTAACAATCCTAATCTTCTTCCTCGACACCAGTTATCAAAATATCTGAGGCAGAAATAGATGCTAAATTTCAGATCATTAGCAGAAAACAGAACCAATTATGAAAAAAATAGCCAAGAGTAAGAGATCCCACACTGGATTAAAAATAGATTGGTTTTATTCATTCCCATTGCTTCAACTGAGCATGCAAACTGCAGGCTTTGCAAGTTCAAAGGGGAAATGTGTCTGGCTTGGGGGCCAGCAAAGCTGGTCTGTGTGGGGATGTACTCACCTGGCTAGGGTCTGAAGCACAGAGGAAGGTGTGTGCAGCCCCAGGGTTTGTGTCATGGGCAGGGGCAAGCCTGCCTGGGGACTGGGCAGAGTTGGCTTCTGCACTGGGTGCTTGTCTCTGCTCGGCTCGTGGGGCCAGAGGTCTGAGCAGGCAGCAAAAGGGTGGCAAAAGTTGCTTTTCCCATGCAAATCTGTTCAGCATTTTGGTCCCTGAGATAGGTCATGGCTTCCTCAGGGATTTGAAATCATCTGAGAAGAAGAGCTGTCCATTAGGCTCCCCTCAGTGGTTTTGCTGCAGGAATGTAATATCCTTTGACAGCATCCTTTCCTCACACCTTGAAAAGCGTGGAGCTGAAAATCACCACCAAAGGAGAGGCATAACTTCTGCCACCACTAATGTGCCCTTTTGATGGTACCAGCATGGCAGGCCCTGACTAAACAAAAAACCTGTCCCAAAGCAGGGAGGAGGAGGAGGAGGGGGTGGGAGGATGCCAGCAAAGCGAGCGTGGCTCTCAGCAAGCACAAGGAACAACCGAGTCTCCAGGAGATGAAGTGTGGCAGAGGAAATTTTGGAAAATAATATTTTCCAGTTGTAAGGGAAAAATTGAAGCTCAGTAGTGCTAGGGGACAGTTTCAGCTGCTGCTGCCCCCCTACCAAGGATTTGGGCTCCAGCACCAGGTTGACCATCAGTGGCCATCACCACCCCAGGGCAGGGTGAACCCCCTGCAGGCACAGCAGGGCTGGTGGGTGACAAGCAGGGGGAAATATTTCATCTGGACCCAAGCAAGTCAAGAGCTTCCACATTAAGATGGAACACTGACATGAACATTTTGTGAAGATGGATTGTTTAAATGCCTTGAGAGTTTATTTTGGCTGGGACACGCACAAGGGCTCAGAGAAGGGAAACAAAAAAACTAGATACAATTTCCATGAGGATTATTTGTTCTGCATCATCTCAACAGAGTCCCAAAGCACTATTATCACTAGGCTTAAGTTCATTTTTTGGGCTCTGTAGTTCTGCTGGGAAATGCTTGGAAGGGGGTCTACAAATACACCCCACCCCCCCCCCCCCCCCCCAAATAAAAATCTGGAAGATGATGTGAAATAAAAAGGGAATAAGGACACGGAAAGTTTGCATGAAGAAGGGTAAATGCAGCTTGGCTTCACAAGAGCTTCATCTATTCCAAGTACAGTAAATGGAAATAAAACTCTGAGTCAAACTCTATTTGTCATATTAATTCAGCTAAGAATAAAGTCACAACAAGGGTGGGGGTGAATATATACACAAAACAGTCTTAAATAGCTTAAACTAAACCAAATCACTTCCCAGAACACACAATAAAACCAATTAGCATGCAAAATATTAAGAACCTATCCTGTCTTTACAATATCTATGGGCCACAAATAGAGGTGCACAAAAGACAGATTATGAGCAAATCTCAACCTCTTATACCATCAGTTCTCAAATTAATTATCTGATAATCACCATGGCATTAATTTACAGAATAAGTATCCCATTTAAAATTAAACCTGCACGTAAATAGGAAAAAAAAAAGTTAATTAACAAAACAATAAAGTACCCAGTAATATAAAAACTCTGCTGACTCCACTCCCCAGCAGTGTCAGGTCTGATGGAACTTTGTGCTGAACTCTCAGATTGAGGCACTGGGGCCTACACTTTTGGCAGCAAAGCAACACGTCATAAAAAATAAGTTGCAAGTTTGTCAGTGACAAGGAAGCACAAGAAAACCTGGATCCCACTTCAGTGCAGCTTATCTTTATTTCTACCTCCATCAAATAAAGCACATAAGCCTCCATGGAAATCACATGCTTGCATCTTGAGCTGAATAGGGATAAGCAATGAACATGCTTAAATATTTTGCAGAATTAGATCCACAATCTTAATTTCATACTGCAGTAATTCATTCTCCGAAAAATCTGTTTCTATGGAAACTTATTTTGGATCCAGCAGAGAGATTTTTCCCTTTGATTCTCACTATTAGAGTCAGCCTTTTCTCTTGTCTCTTTCTCTAGAGATATTGGAAAAAAAACAGATTTCCTATTTCTTTGCCTGTTTCACAGCAAACCACTATGTCTAAGTTCCCTCATTTGTTAAGCAGAAAAAATTCTCAACTATCTTATTTTGATAGTGTGAAGTCCTTGAACAGAAGATGCTGTAGAAAAAGAAAGGATAGTGGATAATCTAAAGGCTTCATTTTGCCTAGTGGCCTACAGATTAGCATGATTTACTGTACTGAAAGAGGATTCTAATGCTTTTAAAAGCATATTTAGGAAAAAACCCAAAACAGTTTTCCAGCCCTCTCTGTGCCCTGGTGTGCTGTCCTTTCTGTGGGAGGAGGAACAACCCTGCATGGAAGGTGTGAATGCTCCCAAGGCATACACAGCAGTAAAATTATGATTTTGTCCTTATTTCCTGATAACTTACTCCTTTTTTTTTTCACTATCTTGGCTGCTCTCATCATTGTGCAGTTGTTACATACACCTGGCTATTCTCACGTGAAGGTTTTGCTTCAGAATGACAGTGGTCAGCTCTGATCCCATTGTTTCATATATGAAGCTGGTTCATTTTTGCCACCATGTCTAGCTTTACAGTCACCTACACAAATGTAATCTCCTGTTTCCTTACCCAGCCCCTCAGTCTCATAGCACCCTGTGCATTTCATCAGAGTCAGCCCTTGTTGCTAAAGCCTTGATTAAATTAATATTATCTTAAATTATTATTATCTTTCTTTGCTTAGCAATCATCCTCTTTTCCAGACCATTTCTGTGTTTGTTGAGCAGCACAGGTCTCATTGCTGGTGACCTCCCTTTTCTGTCAGAACCATTTACTTTCTTTTCTGCCTGGTATTTTTAACAAATAGCTTAGCCCTGCGAGGAGCTGCCAGTTTTGTCCTATTGTCATTTAGTTTCTGTAATAACGATGGACATCGTGGAGCCTCCTTTGGCTCCACACAGACTACAGCCACAAGACTTTTCCCATTCACATCCTGATTCCTTCAAAGGACCCAATATATTTGTGAGCCATGCCTGCCTTTCTCAACAGCCAGACCATTTCTTCCTGGCTTAGTGCAGAGGTCAATCCTCTCTGCAGGTCCCCCATATTTCTCATGTCTGCCTGATCAAGCACATCAACAAGACAACCAAACCTCTGAATACCCACAGGAGGCATGCAACAAACTCCAGCCTCCTCCTAGGACCCAAAAGCCTTGTGTTAGTGAAGAGAATAATAAATATCCCTTTAGACATTCATTCTTTCGAGACAATTCAGATCTTCCCCCAGAAGAGTCTCAGGAAGCTGCCACTGTCCCATATCAGCTACCAGGCTCCCAGGTCACTGCTTTTAGATTAATGACTCCATCTGCAGGAGCCTCTGGGTCTGTCCCAGGATATCTTTGTCAGTTGTCCTACTCGAGTTCAATCAAATGCCCAAGTGACAGCACAAAATGAACAACACCTAACCTCCCATACCTTTGCCTCACCTGGAGAAGGCCCCAGATTGATGTTCATGCTCTGAGACCAAAGAGCATGACCTTGCATTGCACGGGATGATGCCTTAACACATGGGCATGTGACACCAGGACAGCTCAGGCTTTTCTCCAAGCACAGAGGGGCTGGAGGGGGCTTAGCCACAGGCACAGCTTCCCAAGGACAGAAAGCAGGGGACACTGTGCCACACTGGGAGTTAGCCTGTGACATCCCCCCTGTCCTTGCTCCCTGTCTCTTTAGACCTTCAGTAATTCCTCTCTGAATTGCCTGCCTCTCCTAACATTACCAGGCAGCAGCGTGCGTCCCACTTCATTAAGCCTGTAAGCCACTGGCTGGATGATATCTGACTTGCATCCGTTTGCAATTTAAAACGGGCATTTGCTTCAGATCAAAGCAGCAGCGGCAGCAGGAGCAGAAATTAGCATCTCACAGTCTCTCTCTCCCCGGTTTCATTGCCACAGTGTGTCTCCCTCATTACCAGGGAAATGAAATGTCTTTACAGTTCAGGCTGTCTCTGCCTTTTTATCCCGCGGCCACCGCGTGAGGCATTACTGCCACATTTAACATCGATTGGTCATGGCCCTTCTCTTTCAAATGGGACAGTGGACCTCTCCTCTCTATTAGCATCCCACGAGGGGGCTGGGAGGAGTCACAGCCCCTCCTGGTATGCCATACTGCTTCCAGCAGACACACATTAATTCCCTCATGCTTAAAATTATGATAAAACCAGTGTTCTCCCCCCAGTGGGTCAATTTTCACACTTGGTCGGCAGCCCTAGAGTTGAATGTTCCTCTCACCCCTACAAGGAGCAGGTACAGCACAGGTACACACATTAATCTTGTCAGTCCCACACCACCACAAGCAGTATCTTTTCTGGGGAGTGCAGCTGGCTAAAAGCATGCTGAGCTGGTCCCTCCTGCCAGCTGTGGCAGCGAATGGAGCCAGATTCCACACTACCACCTCTCCTCCAGCCTTCCCACCTCGAGCCTCACAGCTGTACTGCTTCTGCCCTGCAAAGCATTACTCCTTTCCTGCCCTGTGCAACTGCAATTAAGTGTAACTGCAACGAAAACAACAATTATGTAATGCCATATTGTCTGCAGGAAGAAAAGAGGGAGGAGCAGATGATTTGAGAAGGACCAAAAAATCCAGCAGCAGGCAGATCCAAAGCAGCAGTTCCTTAATGGCTGAGGAAGGTTCAGAGTTCTGTGAGTGGTTCTGCTTTGTCTAAGATACCAAAGACCAAGGCCAAAGGACACATGAAACAAGCAGGGGCTGCAGGAACTAGCTGGAATGCAAAATAGCATCAAGTGAGACCAAAGCACATAATAAAAAAAAAAAAAAAATGCTTCTCTTATTTCCGGATTTTAAATATTTCATCACAGGAAGAAAACTGAATGTCAGATTTCAAAACAAACTCAGAGTTAATAGGAAGTAATGAAGAGATGCTACTTGAGAGGGAGCATCCCAGGAGAAGTCCAGGTCATTTGTTTGGAATAATTTATCAAAAGTTTGGCAACCTTGCTCAGCAGCCCTGCCTCAGCAGTCCAGGACAGCACGCTGCTCTTGTGCCCACTGCTCCAGGGCAGCAGGGCAGGCCAGGAAACCCTGAGCCACCAGCCACAAACTATCTCCCTGCTTGCAAACCACTTCCCACCACTCCTGCACAGCGACCAGCTCATCACCCACCCTCCCTCTTGCCAAAAAAGGTCCTCAGTGCAGGTTAGACACTGGTATGATCCTTTGTCCCACTGCATGCTGGATAAGTCACTGAGCACAGGCTTTCTTCCTGCCAGAGGAGCATTCCAGGAAGGATACACAATGCAGGGGTTCTATTCCCTTCTGTCCCACTCCACATCATCCATCCAAGCTGCAGGGGTGTGCTGCTCTCCCCTTGCCTTACAGTTTCCATACCTTCCTATGAAAACCTTCCACACACAACACAGCACTTCTATTTTTACAGCCCCATGCAACCACTTCCCAGTGGATTCATTCCTCATGGACCAAGCCCTGCATTGCCCTGTAAGCCTTTTAAACTGTTTTAAAAGCTGTGAAAGGACCCTAGATCTCCCTGCCACACAGGACATTCATTCCCTGGACAAGGACACGTGTTGGGGACGGGGTGCAGCAGGGGCACTGCTGTGCTGCTGCACTCTTTTCTCCCCTTCAGGTGAGGAATGGCTGTAGCAGCTAAATATCTGTTTTATCAGCTGTTCTAATTTATATCACAGGCTGAATTGGAACAAAAGGTGGTGATGGGAATGGGTGAAGGTGGCCAAGAGCCTCAGCAGCAAAATCAACACCCTCCTCCTGTCCCACTAAGCACACACATCTCTCTCCCTTCTCATACATTTACCTTAGCTGACAGAATTGTTCTCTTTAAAAATAGGACTGCTTTGGAGCTTTTGCTGTGATAAGTTACAACTCTAAGTTCACTTATGGAAAAAAATACATCTTAAACATTTAGCTGAAAGGTTTGGCAGTGACCCAGCAAAGCCAGAAGAAAAAACAGGGGGAAAAGCCCACTGCTGGAAAAACACACATTCTCCTTGCAGACCCTTTCATCAAGGCCCTAGGCACACTTACAAATTTAAATTAAAACCTCTACACCTGCATGAATAGAAAGCTGCTATTTATGGGGCTCTGGTTAACTCAGCAAAAATGGCACAGAAGAAGAAAGTGCCCTGTTGGTGGAGAAACCTCCCTCTCTCTGCCCACCTTTTCCCTCCCAGTCCACCAGACACAAAAATCTCATGCTGCAGCCATCTGCAGCTTTTTGTGTGCAGATCAGATGGCAGGAAAGATGCCTCCACAGAGCTGCCATGGGCTGCTGAGGTGGCTGAGTGAGGGGAACAGCACAATTCTGGGGGATGTACCAGACCCAGGTCACTCAGAGAGCTCACACTGCTTTTGGAGGCTGACACACACATGGGACTGCTACAGCAGGGTAGGGGCCACCCCCAGCACTCTGCTAATGAGTAGCAACCTAAATAATTCAGATTTTTGACTGGGAAGATGGTCATGATGAGGCTCATCCTAAGCCACATAAAGAATGGGCTGTCAAGACATCTATTAGTAGTTTGCTGTGGTAATACCTGAGGAAGTGTGAGACACCAAGTGAGGCGAATAGGGCAAAAATTTGTTTAAAAAGAAGTGGAAACTGAACACCATCTTTTAAACTATAATCCCTGGGGAGAAACAGGGACAAAGTAGTCAAAAGTACTAAAAAGAATGCAAGAAAAAAGCCAACCCACTACTTTTTTTTGTTTGTTTTGAACAAAACAGATGTATCTCCCTTGCAATATCCCTTGTGAGAAGGGATAAGGCATCATACATTCTTGACTTTACCAAGGTTCGTGCAGTAGGCTCCCAAGGTATTCTTGGGCAAACTAAGGAAACAAGCCAAATGCAAACCTGGATAAACAGCACAAAATTAGCAGATAAGCTACGTGCACAGATTTATTGTTAACAGCTGATAGTCAAAAGCAGTTCCTTCTTTCCTTCTCCACACCTTAGTACACTTACATCTCCTTTCCATATCCCCTAAACACAAGGCAGGTACCAGGTGGCCAAGTCACACTGCAGCCTTCCCTTGGTGGCACAACTCGCCTGCCTCCTCTCCTTCATCCACCTACCATTTCCATGAAACCTGTAGCAGTTTAATATCCTGGGAGCATCTGCTTCTCTGTCAAACAGTCAGAAACCGGCACATGAGTTAAAGCTTTATTGAGACGGGGCTAAGGCAGACGGTAGGCTCTTCCACAAACTGCTGCAGAAAGCTGTTCAACACCCCCATGGAAATGGGGTTTCATTCAGAGAGAAGTCAACAGCCTGAACATGAAGTGGAGACACAACTTGCCAGACAGCAAATCTGCAGGAGAGGAGGCCGATGATCACGAGCCAAGCACAAACAGTGGCGCGCTGTCACACGCAAAGAGAACATCAAACATCCCACTGGGATGTGTAAACGGCACATAACCCACAAGGCAGGGGGGAAACCTCTGCAGAGAGCCCCACGTGCAGCTCTGAGCACTCATGCTGTGGGAGAGGCAGCTGGGGTCAGGACAGCAAAGGGAAAAGCTGCACGGGGTCCAGAAAACATCCTGCAGGGAAAGACTGAGCAAGCTGGAACCAGCCAGCACAGACAGAGGTGGCTGAACAGGGAAACAGGAGCAGTAATCCTCAGATGTGTGCAAAAACTCCATTTTCAAGGGACTGAAGCACCTGCCAGTTCTTCAGGATAAAGCCAGGCAGCTTTCCTAATTGCAAAGAAAGTGAAAGAACAGATCATCTAGACAGGCTGTGGTGTCTCCAAATCTCTCTGTGGTCACAGGAAGCAGATTTGTAAGTCTCTGCTGTGGTTTCTATAAAGCTACTTTGGTCTGAGGACAGTGCTTAGAGTGTTGCTCTGATACCTGACCATCCAAATCCCTGGGACCACATCCCATTTTGCACAATTAGGGGTGGAATGTCCCTTGACTTATCAGGACTGGATAGAAATCTCCTTTCTTCCACTCATCAGCCAGACACTCTTCAGGTAGCAGAGCTCCTCAGCCTTGAAAAGGTGAGCCTGAGCTGGACTCCAGAGTACACAGGAGCTGCCCCACAAGCACAGACATGGCTTTTTTAATTACATGGGACAACCTGGCTGTGTCTTAAACCAGGTCTCAGCTTCCTGACCCACAGACAGCACAGGTACCAGGGGCTGGATGCTGTCTTCTCCTACAGCAGAAGCAAAAGAAGGAGCTGAGAACTTTGTACCCTGATCTCCAAGATGGTTTGGTGTCCACATCTTCCTTGTGGGCTCCAAGACTCCCTGCAAATCCTTTACTGGGTCAACAGGATTTGGTTTTTTGTGGATGGCTACGGTACCTCGGCTCTGGACTTTCTTCAGGCCCAGCCAGCCTTGCTCAGTCCTCATGCTCCTGTGACAGGTTTTGTGATGAAGACCCATTTCATTTTGGAGATGATGCTCTTTGAGCACAGGCATTCTCAGAAGGTGAAAACAGCAGTGTCCAAGAGTTTCCTGAGCAAAGAGTGGGCAAAGGCAAGGGTGATGACTTAAATGGGATATTCCACTTCCTGTTCTACCACTGGTTTTTAGCCTGGATACCACATAGATTTTATCAAGACACCCAAATTTAGTAGAAATGTGGTGGTTTTGTGTCACAGCGCAGAAAGAGCTGTTTTTTCCCTTATTCCTGCAGGGGAATAAAACCACTTCCATCCACAGTGGGAGATGCATACTGCAGGGACCTCAAATGTACCACAACAAACAGAGTAGGAAATGGGTGAGTATCTAACCTAAAGCACAGAAACACTTGTTAGGAAAACCCTGTTTGCTTAGTAATTCCAAAGCTGCTTCATTCCATCAAAAGCAAACACACAATCTCAAGGATTTATTGCAACAGCTACTACAAAACCATAAAAAGCCCCTCTGCAAGTGCTCAGTCCTCCTCAGCTGTCCAGCTCTGCTCCTCCAAGTTACATCTGCCTCTACAGACCAGCTAAGTTTTCTTGACCTCTTCTTTCCCTTCCAGTTCCATCATCCATCCTGTGATGTTGCCCTTCTTGTTTGTCCTGGATCTGCAGTACCAGCAGAAGACAGCAAGGGCCAGGAGAAGGATCAGAACCAATGGTAAGTATAAAATAAAGTTCAGCAGTGGTGGAGATGAGCAGATCCTAGACAAAACAGTTGACTCTGAAGGAAAAAAGAAATAAAAAGTCAGGCCCAAGCTAGTTTGAGTTTCTCTCTCCTACTGTTTGTCTAAGTTCTATTTTCTTAAAGCTTTTCCCTGAGTCTTCAACAGCTAATAATTTTTACGAATTCATACAGGCTAACTGAGAAGAAGAGGGAGAGAAATCAGGCAATCTGCCTCTATTTCTTGTCTGGGGAGGTCAGATAAGGCCCTGATTTGTTCATCTGAAACATATCAACAGAAACCACCCAGTTCTTCTGCTAACCCGCTCCAGACTGGGCTCAGTAAGGGAAAGCAACACACCCTGCCTGACACCAGTGACAGTGGCATGAGGTACAGGTCTGTCAGAGGCTGCACCACTGAGCAAGATGGGATAAGAGGAAAGCAAAGGGAACCAGATCAAGAGGTCCCTGTCCCCCCCCAGACACCTGCCCCTCCTTGTTACTGCTGATCTGCTATTGTATTTCATCCCCAAGGCAGCTGTGAGCACCATCCTCATCCCTGGCAGCTCCTGCAGAGCAGCTCCCCAGCTGAGGTGCAGGCTGCTGGGTACTTGAAAGACACCTGCATCACTGGAGGAACAGACATGCACACACATGGCCATCCCTCAAAAAAAAAAAAAAAAAATATATATATATATATATATAATTAAAATGAGAGGGATAAAGAAAAAACACCCAGCTAATCTTTTGCCATTTGTGAAAACCATGAAAACCGCTTGGCAAAAACACTAATTCAAAAACTGGAGGAGGATTTACTAGCAGTTACTGAGCAATTTTAGCAATAGTTACTCCACCAGTAATGGGTAACAAGAGATAGAGGGAGATGATGAAGGAGAAGTCTTGAGTAATGGAGAGAGCTGTGATGGAAAACAGCAGCAGCACAACAGCAGGGGGGATGAAGTGCTGTCAGTCCCTCTCTGTGCAGCTAAATCCAGATTAGCTCTGCTGTAGGTGCAAAGTCATGGGGGCAGGCTCCGTGCCTGGCTGTGGGAGGCACAGGGGAGGGGTCTTTAGGGTCACTCTTTCCATGCTGGCCAGCACTTGGAAGTCCTGCAGAAGCCATAACTCGTGTAGGCCCCCAGGCTGCCTTCAGGCATGGCAGCTCCAGGGCTGAAGGAGAGTACAAGTGCAAGATCCTCTCAGCTGGGTGCATCGTGATTGATTTCACAGTTTATATTTTTTCCTCCACATGGGTCATCTGAGCCTCCTATTTTCCCAAAGCAGCAACAACTCCTGTGTGTTACCTTCCTAAAAACACCGCATGCACCTGACTGAAACCTTTGCTTTTATTTACTTAAACTTGTGCATGCAGAATCCAGTCCTACCTTTGCAGCCAACATGCACCCCCACTCACCCCTAAGGGAACAGAGGCTGGTTTTAGAGACCTCAGTCTAGACAGACTTTCCAGAGAGGTCACCCCAAGAATTTTCCCCCCGAAACATTTTGGTTCTGGCCCCAGCATGGCTATGGGGGATGAGCCATGCAGGGTGATCAGCCCCTGGCACCCAGCAGTGTTACCTGGCGGGATGGTGGCGAGCTGGGTGTACCCAGAGCGTGCCAAGGCTCGCAGAGCCCAGTCCTTCCCCTCGCTCTGCTGCTGCCATTCCTGCAGCTGGCAGTAATAGGCCCCAGCATCTCCCCTCTCCACGCTGAGCAGTGTCAGGCTGAAGTCGCCAGCGGAGGGGCGGCGGAGGTACAGCCGCCCTGCCAGGCGCTCCTGCGGGTACTCCACGATGCCATGGTGGTGCAGGGTCAGCAGGCAGCTGTCACCACCACTGCTCCCCACCTGGAACCAGGTGGCTGAGAGGTGTGTGTCGGGCAGGAGGGCACCCTGCAGCCGGCAGGGCAGCGTCACCACCTCGCCCTCCCTCGCGGAGATGCTGCGGTTGGTCCTCTCCATCTGCAGCTCGCGCTCTGGGGGAGAGTGCAAGCAGAAGGAGATGTTGTGGTGTTGTACTGTTGTAAAAACCGCTTCTGCCTGCACCCACAAGCTGATAGGAACCTTCTGGAGCAAAGGGTGAGGGATTGGAATGGCCTCTTGCAGGAGCCTCTGCTGGATAGACACAGGCCCCTTGCTCCTGTCCATTCTCCCTGGGGAGTCGTGTCCCCACCTTCCCCATCATTTCTGTCCCCCATGCAGTAATACTTCCTACCCCCTCCAAATAAGTGATAAAGGCATCCTTTGGACCAACAGCTATTTAGGAAGCTGGAATTCTCTGATCCACTTTATTTAGAGCTGGAGTGAGGCTGAGGGAGGGAGGAACTGAGCCAGGGAGACCCACCATGCACCCCAGAGGTGCAGTGATTAAGGTGAGAGCAGCTGAACCTCCAGTCTTGTTTCTTAGCAGCAACGTGCTGCAGGGTAAGGAAAACCAAGTGTTTTCCTTCAGGGTGCTCAGGAGCATCAGGTAAGGGCTGCTTCTCTATTCAACAGCATTGTACAACCACCCAAGTGCACCAGGTGTTGCAGGGAAAAGAAAAAGGTCACAATTCACTTTGTTATGAAGCATTTGACTACATCTGCCAGTAGCAAAGAGAGCAGCTCGGTTGGTTTGGGAGGATGTGGTAAATCTTCCTAATTCCCTATTTCCCTTTGAGAGGCACTGACAGCTCCTGTATCCCTAAGCCTCAGATCCAGCACAGGAGCTGCTGCTTCTCCTAAGCCCTGCCAGCTTAGGAGAGGCCTGGCAGGGGTCTGTCATGAATTGATCCAACCTTCTTCAGCAGCACCTGTACAAGGGACACCACCTGCTCACCTGGGAGTCTGAACCTCAGCGTGGTCCTTCCCGATGCTCCCTCTCCGAGCTTGTACCAGCGATCCACCAGCCAGAGCCACTCCTCTACCACACAGTAGTACCTGCCCTGGTCCCCGAGGTTTGCAGACAGAATCTGCAGCTGGAATGTGTTGCTGGACACCCTCTGGCTCAGGAACCGGGACTTTTGTGCAGGAGAGCTGAATTCAGACCCGTATTCCAGTATGCTGCTGTAGCTGGCCCTGACGATTTGCAGGGGCATCGCATCTGCCAGAGGAGGCAGGAGGTACCAGGTAACAGCAAACTCCGAATTTTTCGGGGCAAATACAACCCTGCACTCAATGGCTGCGTTACCACTGGCAATTTCCACAGAGCTGTCTTGCGTAGCAACCTGAAGCTTGCTTTCTGAAATGGAGAAAGAAAACCGTCATGACAGCGCAGGGACACTGACAAGGAGAGGAATAAAGCTGTCCTGAGAGAAACACACTGAAAGAGGAGTAAGGAAGAGGGTGCACAGAGGACAAAGACATGTTAGGGGATGCTGGAGCAGAGGGTGAAGGAAGGAGGGAAAGAGCAAATCTACACACCCTTGTTCAAACAATAGCAGGGAACAACAGGAGAGTAGAAGAGGAGGTGCCTTGGTGGCCACGGAGCAGGAATGGGGGATGGAGGCAGCCATTGTGTTGGAGCTTGGAGGGAGAGCCTCTGTCTGAAGCAAATGTGTCTGTCTACCACTGCTTCCATCATCAGGCTCACACCTACGTGACAAAACCAGCTCACGCCTTTGGAGACTGTGAACAAGTGTCTTTTATCACTGAGAGACTACAGAGCCCCTGTGGGTCTCACTAACAGTTGCCATCTCAGATGTTCGCTGTGGTTATTAATCCAAAACCACAGCACAGAGTCCTGCACACCCTGAGGTCACACCCAGTGATTGTTCAGTGCTGTGCAGTTGAGGAGAGCAGAGGGAAGGTGCTGCCTGGGCAGCAGGCGCTGCTGATCCTGATGTGTCTGTGCTGCTCCTGCTTTGAGGGAACCTCCTCCCACAGTTCATCACCTGTTGCTGGAACTTCTCCTCCAGCAGTGAGAAGGCTGCAAATCCATATCTTTAAAGGTCCTCCAACCACCTGCATTTCCCCTCCACCCTCCCCTCCATGCTGAGCCTCGACCTCTGTCAGATGGAGTCAGCAGTCAGGGGAAGGAATATACACAGGGATCCACCCTTGGGTAGGGAGAAAATACTCAGCAGGAGACACCATCAGGATTTTAGGGGGCCATAGACTGAGTTTCCATTCTTAGCACTTTCCTTGCATATGAGCTGAGCAGCAGGACACCCTCTGCCACAGAGGCCGGGGACAACTGAGCTCCCTTAAGGCTCAGCCCCTGGGTGCTGATCTGGGGGCAGGCAGCAGAAGACACACTGAGATGGTCCCTCAGAATGTCTCAGACCCCTGCCCTTGGCCACAGGCTCAGCAGGGCACTCTCCTTCACAGTCCTCTCCCAAGGGATGTGATGGCAGCAGGTTGTGGAGAGGGCTTTGGGACAGGAGGGGGCTGCAGCTTCTCCCACAGGAGCTGAGGGGAAAGAGAGACGCTGCAGGAGAAAGCTTGCACATTTCCTCTTCCTTCAAGCATTTCTTCTCAAAACTCAAGCAATCCATTTCAGAGGCCTCCACTGCCTATCTTGAGACTGGTCAAAGCAAAATATCCCAACTGATATCTCTCTACATCTCTGTAGAGCCTCTGCCTCTTTGTGAAATCCGCCAACAAAAACCTCCCTGCTTATTCTTTTCTCTTTGTAACCCATTACTCTTCCTTCTCTCTGCAGACAAACACATTTTCACCCAAGGGTTGGTGGTTTCCTCCACAGAGGCACTTGCACGAGTCCCAGTATCTGCTTACTGCCTCACTTTAGTGGTGAGGATTTCCACAGCAGCACTCACCAGGATGTCTGGGAGGTGGATGCTCCCAAGGGATCACAGTGCTGTCCTGTGTTTCACAGTGTGCATTTACTGCTCTGGAGAAAGAGTTATGGGCAAAAAGCAGAAGAGAGGGGACAGTAGTCACCCTAATTAGGGCACTGTGCAAATTCATCAGATCCACCATGAAATTCACACAGACTTGAGCACACCTGGCAGCTAGATGCAAGTTGATATCTTAAACTTCAGTACTTAAAAGCATACCCATCCCAGAGCTGGCTCTGTGGGAGCACAAACCTTCAGAGGGAGGACACAAAAGCCATCTGGAGATGGTTCTGGGCAGCCTGCTCTAGGTGGCCCTGCTTGCACAGGGAGGTGGACCAGGTGACCTCCAGAGGTCCCTGCCAATCTCCACCATTCTGTGTTTCTGTGACAGGTGAAGTGATCACACTGGAAAAAATAAGATTCTTAATTCATCTGCTCGGTACCAAGGATACCACTCAGCCAGTCAGTGAACTGCCAGGGGACAAGGGGGCAGGTAGGGTCTTGCTTGAGTGTGGCCTAGCCTGACACCTTTGGGGGCAGAAAATGCTCCAGAGAAGGAAAAGCTACTAGAGCTCAGAGAGGAGGCACAGGAACCACTGCCTTGAGTGCTTGATTTTGATGAGGAGAATTGTTACACTCTCGGAGATCACCTCAAGAGGAAGCAGAGCACTTGCTGCAAAGCCCCTTTGTTTTAGCTCCTCTCTCTACTGCTAAAGATCAATTACCAAAAGGGCAAAGCAGCTGCCTGCCTCTTCCTTTCTCACGTAAAGCCATGGTGCTGTTTTCCCTTTCATTTTCAATTTAATTAACCGAGCTGAGCATCTCACCACCCGTTTCCCTGTGAACCTTGCCTGCTGACGCTTGGTTTTCTGCCTGGCCCGGGAGCAGTGGAGCAGGCAGAAGGGCACAGCCCATGTGGGCTGCTGGCCTGAGGGACACAAGGTGAAAAAGCCCCTGCAGCTCACCCCAGAGTGGGGGAAGCAGCTGCACTGAGAGGCTCAAGGAGCACTAATAATGAAATCCCACCTAAGGTATTGGAAAGGGAAAAGATCTCTCCTCTCTCCCCGCCTGTTAAAATCTTTCATGGATGCCCCTCCCATCTGAAGATGGCCCACAGACCACAGCAACACATAAACTCCTAAAGTTTATGACTAATATCAAGGAGTAAACAAAGTGCTGAAGCAAAAAGTCAAGAACTCCACTATCTCTGCAGGCTCCAGCTGTAAGGTTTTATAAGAGGAGAAGCAGGCTGGTGATTTTTATGATTTGCAGCTTCATTTTCTGCAGCTTTGCCCCAACCCCATTGCTGCCTGAGCCAGCTTCCTCCCCACACTTCCCTACCCTCCCAAATACCCTTCACTGGCTCCTGCTGCCTTTCCAAGGGAGATGTCATTAGAGCCAGCAGGGACCTCCCACTGTGCATCACCCTCTCCCAGTTCCACTCTTTACAGCACCACAGTCTCCAGCAACAGCTGCAGCACGTTTGGAGCCAAATGTTGTATTCTCACGCTGCTGCCATCTCCTCTGTGTGGATGCTCTGCCATTAGGCCTGCTCATCTTAATGCCATTTACACTAGAGATGTGTGCCCAAAGGTGCTGATTGTTGTCACCTCAGTGCTACCCTGCCCCAGCTGGTGGTAGCTCCAGTGTTCAACAGAGCATCCCAGCAGTCGGCTCCACAGGGGTGAGGAATGAATAACAGCGGAACAGGAGAGAGCACCAGAAAAAAGAGCCCAGACAGGGAAGAAAATGTATTAGCTTATGCCACAGCAAATCCATCCAGTTAAAAAACATGAAAAATGCATAATTTCAGTTCACTGGGTTGTGATTCTGAAAATCCGAGGATTTTAGAGGAAGGAGCACTTAGTGCATGAAAAAAAAAAAAAAAGAGCAAGAACTCTCCTTTGCTGGCAGAACAGACACCGGGGCAAAAAAAATAAAGCAGCCCATATTCTCAGGCCTGCCTCCAGAGGCTCAGAGGCTCTGGCCAGGACAAACCCCACAGCTCTGGAGCAGCCCCAGCTGCGAGCAGGGCACGCTGACACCGTGGTGCTGCCAGGGACGGCAGGGAGCAGGCGCATGGCAGGGTGGTGGGGTCTGCTTGCAGCATCTCTCTTCCATAAGAGGACCAGGCTCCCAGCGGGATGCTGGCAGGAGGGATGGCAGCACAGACCCTGCCTGCAGGGGTGGCCATAAAAGGGAACCCTGGGCAGGGCCCCAGCCGTGCTGGGGATGAGATACCTCCCCACCGAGTCCCTGGCACCCTGAGGCTCAGTGCTGGCTCCCAGCCCGGCACAGAGGCCTGGTGCTTTCTCTGCATACCTTGAATATTCTGGTCAGGGAACACAGACATATCCCAGCATCAGCTTCAGGGGCTGGTCTGTCTCCACTGCCTCCCAGAAACCCACACCATGGGGTTTACCTCACACCCCAAACATTCAGCTGGGCTTCCTGGGGGGCACTGCTTCTTTCCAGAAACCAGGCTTAAAATCCTAGTGGCAAGGCTGATCCCTGTGTGCCTGGTGTAATCTGCAAACAAATACATACTGCCACTCGCCAACACCAAATTTGTCCCCAAGGTTTTGTCAGGAGCTGAGGAAGCACCAGAACAGGCAGCACCATCTCCTGCAGCCCTGGGAGGTGACCCTGCTGGGGACACCCCAGACATCAGTGGCCCTGGTTACGTTTGATGGATTTAAAGTTGCAGGAGAGACCTCTGCTGAAGGCTCTGCTTACCTGGCAGCACCACTTTTATTCCCACGGCATTGGAGCTGGTGCTGGCCGCTGGCTGCCCCAGGGGCATGATGTTCCTCCTCCAGACCTCCACCTCACACTGGTACATCCCCTCGTTGGCAGGCAAGGCGCTGTGGATGTGCAGCCTGAAGGAGGTGTCAGTCTTCACCAGCTGGGCTTTCCCCTGGAGCTGTGGCTGTGCTGTCCCCCAGACCACAGTGCCACTGGGAAAGGCCCTGACCAGCTCCTGAAAGGGACCCGTGGGCAGGCTGGGCTGGAAAAGCCACCTCACAGACGCTGGCACCTCCTCCAGGGTGTAGCTGGCGTTCACTTGGCAGAAGAGCTCAAAACTCTGCCCGTAAGTGACGGTGGCAATTCGGCTGCTCAGCGTGGCGTGCAGACCCAGACCTGCTCGGGAGGAGACAGCCCTTGGCATGGGGACAGAAGTCCTGCCCTGTGCCACCCCACCCATGCAGCCTTGAGCACTGCAGGGCCATGGCACTGCTGCTGCTCCTCTGCCACTGCTGCTCTCCACTTAATTGCACTGTGCTCTGCCAACCCCATGCAGCCCTTGGCCCTCTCCTACCTCCCACTTTCCCAGAAAACTCTGTGTATCCTCTTTTCCAGGGTCCCCACTCGTACACCAGAAGAGCCAGGGATCCTCTGCTGATGCTGCTCTCCCATTTGCTGCTTCCTTCCACTAAAGCTTAACAATTCCTGTGGCCTGACTGGTGCTCTCAGGCACCCAGCCCAACAGCAAGAAAGGAGAACCATGCTAAATCACACCCAAAAAGCTGCCTCTCCATAAAGGCACCCCAGAAGGAAGGACATGGTCACTTGCACACTGTAGAGGTTAGAGGCTCTGCACTCAGAGAAGAGGGCAGGGGAAGCAATCAGCACCAGGGGTGTATCCGATCAATACCACCAGAAAACTCCGCAAGTAGCTTGGCTGATTACTGCAAGTAATTATGCTGCTAGAACAGATATTTTGTATTTCAGCTTAAGGACAAAGGCCTGCTGAGCAAGATGCTGCCCTTCAGGTCTCCCAGCATTTCAGCTGTTGTCCCAAAACACACCATGGAGGACTCTAGCATCCTGGTAGAAATGGGGAAACTAAAGCACTGCGGGGCTAAGTGAAAGACTAGATAAATCTTGATGTTGGAAAAGGAAAGGAGTTGGGGAAATGCCTGAAATTTTCAACCAGCGTTTCCCTGTGGATTTGGAGAAGGCTTTGTGGTTGTGTTTTTTCTGTTTTGTTTTGCTGTGTTTTTTTCTGTTTAATGTCTTTCTTTGGGATGTGGATACATATAGAATTAGTTAAGAAACAAAGTCCCAGCAGGCAGCTCCTGCTACATCAGAATAACCATTATCTAGTTATGACAAGGAAACCAAGAGCCTCCCACACACTTTTCTTAGAGTGGTTTGTCAAAAATCATCCATCCAAAACAGGGAGAGTTCATTCATCATTTCCCTGATGGAAATGACAATGATCCCCCTCCCCATACATACCTGTTCTGCTGGGTTTTCCTGTGATTTTCAGGAGTAGCAGCGGATGTTGCTCACAGTTTTCAGTACCAAAGATACAGGATGACACAGACTCCTCAGAATTCTACCTATTTTCCCCAAAATTTACTGCAGAGACTGGACTAAAGGTTTACACTTTCTTGACAGCTACTGTGTCTGTCATGCTAATATTTGCTAAAGCAAATGCTTTTCCCATTATCTATCAAAAACCATATGGCACATTTGCACTCTTGCTGCCCCTGTCAAGATGAGGCCAGACCTAAAGCATTCTCCAGCCAAGGATCCTGCAGGCTTTACCCAGAAGAGCAGCTGTTAGGATTTACTAACCTATTGGCTTCACGTTGACTTGTATGCCTGATGACACATTGGTCTGGATGCTGTGCAAGTCTCCAGGAGTCTTCATTTCCGACACAGAGCACTGGTACGTGCCCTTGTCCTCCAGCCCCACCTCAGAGATGCTGAGGACATAAACTGCGTTGCTTGGCTTGAATGCTCGGAGCTGCCCCAGCTTGGCTCTCTCCTGGTATCCTTCCTCCCAAATCAATACCCCATGGGGGTCAACCTTGGCCACTTCCATCTCATTGAGGAGCCAAATCACTTTAAAGTGCCTGCTGCTGTTCTTTGGGGCTCCCACCACACAAGTGAGCTGCAGGGTGTCCCCTTCAGAAAGGGAGCGCTCAGCAGCAGCGATGTCCACGGAGAGGTCTCTGCCTGTGGGCAATCAAAAACAAGGAGGGTGGTGGGTGGCCCTGCCCGTGCTCCCCTCCTGGCCTTGCAGAGGGCAACGGGAGGGAATTCTCTGTTAAAACATTTTCTTTCACAAGAAAAGAGATCAGGAGGGCAAACTTTGACCCTGGGGGGAGCAGTTGCAGGTGAAGGAAGTGCCAGAACCCCGGGGTGCTGAGTTCCCCTGATAAGAGCAGATAAACCCAACAGAGCAGAGCATCCTCTCTGTTGGGACAGCCTTTGGCCACAGCCAGCCCCTGCTCAGCTCAGGCATCCGAAATGAGGGCTGCCCAAACTCAGAGGCATCAGCTTTTGCAGGTGCTGCTCTGTCTCACCCTCCTGGAGCTGTTTTACCTCATGGCACACCTATCTGTAAGCTAAAAAGGGGCACAAAGGGGTTTCATCACAGTGGTAGTTTGAACTCTGCTGCTTGTGGCAGAAAAATGTGCATGAAGGGCTGGCATTCAAGCAGCTTGTCTGAAACTACTGTGGCTGTTCCTGCATGCTGAGGCCACCAGTGGCTACTGTGGGTTGTGGGCAAGAGATGGTCTCCAAGCTGGAAAGGATTTGGGTTAAGTTCCTACAGAAAGCAGAAATGTCAAGACTTGTCACAGCATAGGGAAGCAGGAAAGAAGCAAGAGGAGGTGGACCCTTCCCCCCATAACAATTAGCAGTAGGTGCTGAGCAAAGAAGACAGTGACAGGGGGAACCTAAAGTCTTCTTCCCCTTGGCAGACCCTCTTGGGCAGTCAGTCAGCTGTGTCTGAGGTGAGGACCCCATCTCTGGGTCCTGTGATACCATTCACCTTCCTCGCTGGGCATTCAACCCCCCTGATTCCTGGCATCAGCCTGGCTGGACTGTGGCTGCAAGCAGGAGACCCACTGGGTACCCCAAAATCCTGTGCCATGACCCCACAGAGCACTGGCATGGCCAAAAGCTGGAGGAAGGACTGAGCCCAGGTTCCCTGGCTCACCCCACTCTGTCTCCCTGGGTCACTGTGGTGCCCCCTGAGACTCAAAACAAGGGAAAGGTTACATGCTGTAGTTTGGAAGTAAAACAGAGCAGCTCCCAGACCACAACTGGAAGGGCTCAAATAATTTATTGGAAATGAGTACCCTGTGAATTTAAACACTGGTTCATAAACAGTTTGTGAACAGGAATCCCAGCTGCTGCAGATATGTTTGGCATTCCTAAATATTTGCAGCAGAGTTTATAGAAACCGATGGAGCAGTTAGCCACGGTCAGAGTGGTCGATGGCTCTGGGAGCGATGGGGTGCTCAGCCCTGCAGCCTGGGCTCCCCCACTGGATGCTGGAGGAAGAAACCAGCCCTGCATCCTTGATGGAGGGCTTGCACAGCCACTGCTGTCCCACCATGGCAGTACCAGGAGCACCAATACTGCCACCATCACCTCCCTCCTACCTCTAACAGTTACCACGGGACAAATACCAAACCCTGACAAGGATTCTCTATTTCTAAAAGATCCCATGGCTCTGAGGCCTGAATCCAAACACTACCAAGATGTCTTCAACAAGAGGATGCATGGAAGTGCATTGACTGCCATTGCTCCCCAAGCAGCAGCAGGCCTGGAAAGCCCTTGCTGCACACAGTGCACAATGAGGGGAATAAAGCTTTGCCAGTCAGACAGGTTTCAGGAAGCAGACTGACAAGAGACCACACTTCCCTCCCCCTCCTGCTGATACCTTGCTCCCCTGAGCCACATATGAGCGCTGTTTCTTTGGTTTCCTGCTCTGACTCACCACCCTGCCATGAGACATCAGTTCCCCTCACTGCCCCAGCTCTGCGGCCTCCTTCACCCACCCTGAGGTGTGGGGACAGCGTACACCACCTCCACAGGCAGGCTTTCAGCGGGAGACTTGCTCCAATTTCACTGCACGCTATGTTAAAGGACACCAACTAGCCACAAACCTTGTCTTGGCTGCTTTGAGCTAAAGCTTACTGGTGAGAGAGAGAGATTCTCCCTTCCCCTGGGCACTCCCACACACCTGGGGGAAGAGCAGGGCGAGGGACCGCAGCCAGTGAACGCTTGTGGCAGGAGGGATGGCAGGCAGGGTGCTCAGAGGAATGGCCTAATGAACAGCAGCACCAGCTGCTCTGGAAACCAGCAGGGACAGACCAGCCAGCCCCAACAAGAGGCCTGCAGCACACACAGGCCATCCCCGTGTCCCTCCATGCCTGTGGCTGCAGCACAGTGACGAGCAGCTGACTGAGGTGCACTTTTTTAAGGCCACGAGAGCCTCGAGGCAGCGAAACAGCTCCGGATTTCCCCACACTGGGGGGTTTAAAGCTGCCAAGGATGATCCAGGCTGCTGTGGGCACGCGCTGTGCCCTCTGCCAGTGCCTCGCACGGGTCTGTGAGGTTGTGGGCTTTGCTGCTGGTGTCGGGGATTGGGCTGCATGAGCAGCCAAAGCACCAAGAGCTCCTGGACCAGGAGCTGCCATGGCCCTGAGCCCAGCCCACCCCCTCGGTGTC
Organism: Poecile atricapillus; assembly: GCF_030490865.1. Lineage (NCBI taxonomy): Eukaryota > Metazoa > Chordata > Aves > Passeriformes > Paridae > Poecile > Poecile atricapillus. The sequence goes on from NC_081249.1 coordinate 111,020,932, forward strand.
CAGCCAGACCCACCAGTGTGGCCCTGGGCTGCAGCAGAGGCAGTGAAATCTGCTGTAGAGCCTTGAATGCACAGGGGAGTCTGAAAACCCGAGAGTTTGCAAAAGCCTTACCCTGGCTCACAACTGCCAGCGAAGTCCTCTCTGTTTGCTTGCAGGAGATGTCCTTCCATGTCTCGTCAGGATCCTCAATCCACTCAGCTGCCTCACAGTACAGCTGTCCCTGGTCAGATGGCTTCACCCTCCTGATGACAAGCTTGTAGGTGCTGTTCCCAACCTTGCTCAGCTGCACATCCCCCTCCAGAAACCTCTGCTCATAGGAGGGCCCTGGCTTCAGGATGAAGTCCTTGGAGAGGGTGAGGATCTCCTTGGCACGGTGCTCTCCTGCTGCTCCCTGAAGAAGGTGCCAGCCAACTGAGAGATGGGTGTGCTGGGCCGTGGACTTGGACACCTCACAGGTCAGCTCCACCGTATCCCCTTCCATGCGAGTGAGGGCCTGGGGGGCCATGGAAGCCGAGAGTGTGTCTGGAATCACTGAGCATGGGGGAGAAACACAGAATCACAGAATATCCTGAGCTGAAATGGACCCACAAGAATTGCTGAGTCCAGCTCCTGTCCCAGGACAACTCCCAAGAAACTGCAACCACGGCCTAAGGGAACTGACAGCACAGGAGAAAAATCTTCTGTAGCTGACTGACAAGGCTTCCATCAGCTTATGCTGAGGTGTGAAGTGACTAAAACCTCAGCAAACAAGAAAAACAGTGAATCTCTTTGCAGTGCCCTCTTCAGTCAAACTACAGTCAGTATCAATTAGGCAGCCCCAAGGAGATTAGAATCCATTCCCCCACTATCCCAAATGTAGACTGGTGCAACACCAAGATAAAGGAGAAAACAGGGCTGAACACCGAGTAGAAGTACCATACCACCACGTAGACTTGGTGTGCTCACAGTAGGGCCTTTCCCTCTGTTTCTCCACCCCATTGCCTTCCTCCCCAGTTGTCTGCAAGAACTGCTACCTCCCTCCATCTGTGGGTATCCCACTCGGGTCAATTCCCACACCCCAACCTGGGAAGACAACAGCAGTTAATGCACAGAGCCTAGAAATTCCTGCCTTCCTAAGTGCCCAGCTGCAACATGCTGTGTCTGTGTCAGGAGCTGAAGTCATGGGGGAGAAGAAGCTTCCTTTCCCTCCCCTTGCTCTGGCTGGGAGGCAATAACCAGGGGATATGTGGACAAACCTACCTCAGCCCCACTAACCACCCCTTCCCCCAGCTGTCCCTCTGACAGATGAGCACTTCTCCCCAGTGCAAAGGTGGGGACAGTAGAGACCTGCCCCACAGGGCTCTCAGTCAGGAGATTGATCCCACACCTGAGAGGTTCATCTTGGCGCTGTAGCTGCCGAAGTACCTCTCGTCGGTGTTGGGCGTGTGGCACTCGTACTGGCCGGCGTCGCGGTCCTGCAGCTCGGTGATGTGCAGCAGGACGGCGTCCCCCTGCAGCCGCTCCACGAAGATGCCCCGGCTGCGCACACGCTGGGTGTAGATGGCGTAGGGGAAGGAGGGGTCCACGGTGCTGACGATCTGCACCTCCCGCTCGGGGGCCGAGGGCAGGTAGATGGACCACTGGAAGTTCTGCTCCGCCGGGCCCTGGTAGCCGCTCACCTTGCACCACAGGGTGACGTGGGACCCCTCCGTGCGGTACAGGGGTCCCTGCTGGACAGTCACCACCCGCTGGCCAGTGCTCAGACCTGTCAGCACACACGGTGTTTGCAGGGGTACAGTTCCATGAACAAGTCCTGTCACTACAGAGCCCTGAACTTTCTTGTCTCCTGCCACACCGGGGGTCGCACGACAGAGACCAGAGCCAGAGGGCTGCTGAGCCCATTCATGCCTGAAGAGCCTTTCACAGGCAGGAGAGGAAGCAGCAACCAGGCTGAAATCGCTGGAGGAAGCTTGTGGTGTGTTCAAATTAAGTGGGCCAAGATCTCAGGTCCTGCAGAAAGTGTGGGGGACAGGGAGGAGGGGGGCAGACCTGATCACTGCCAGAGAAGGAGATGCAGAGATGGCTGCTGCAGAGATGCTCCACAGACAGAAACGGAGGAGAGCACAGGAGAAGGAGTAGGCAAGAGCTCCTCTGGAGGCAGGGGACACCAGGAAGCATCAAGAGCTCCCTCCATTTCTGCTTGCAGAGGGTCTGGGGATTGCCACCCACAGACCCTCCCCTTCCATATAGCTCCCATCAGTGACATTCACTCTGTGCATGCCCAGCATGCACACCAAGCGGAATGCCCACAGGACATGGGCCAAAAAACAGCCGTGATGGCCAGGGAAGAGAGGTGGTGACAGCACTGCCTAGGAAACCTTCAGAAATTCCCCCCCAGTGGAAGAGGGAGTGAGGTAACACCCTCCACACTGCAATCAGCCACTCAACGGGGATGTGGCTGTTCCCACACCAAAACCCTCTTAAGGTTTGGGCTTTCATTTTGGAGTGAAAACACAGTGCAAAAGGAGCAGATGCTGATGCACCTCTTCCTATGGCAACTGAGCCATAGCAGTGCTGGCTGAGCCCCCCATGCCCTGCTTTCCCCACAACACTTCCAAGAAAGCTCCGGTCACTGGGCAGGGTACTCACCCAGGAGAAGGAGGAGGAGGAAGAGGAAAGCAGCTGCCAGGCACTGTGGCAGCCCCATGGGAATCCACTCTCCTTGAATCCACTCCCAGAGGGGCAGTGGTGGGTTCTCATGGGCGATGGCAACAGCCGCTCTGCTAAATAGAAGGTGGCTGGGAGGAAACTGTCTGTCACTGGTGGTTTCCTCTGCTTAGAATGGCAGGGAGAAGTCACGGAGCAGAGTGCATCAGCAAAGTAACACCCTCTGGGAGGTGACAGCCAGTGCCCTGTCCCCAGGCCACCTGGGCAAGCGTGACGATGCCCAAAGCCCCTTCTGTCACTGTGCCCATGCCAGATGCCCACCTGTGGGCACCTGCTGGCTGTGGCTTTGCTGTAGAGCAGCTTCTCCCTGCTAACAGCAAGGAGGGGACAAGGGGCTGGATTCCAGGAAGGGATGGAAGAAGATTTCTAGGGCTGAAGGTTCCTCCAGCTATTTATTTCCCATGGCTGCAGACAGCAGCATGATGCCTTAGGTACAGGCTAGGGCAGCACAGCGTTCCTTAAGGATGGCTGATCAAGTTCTGCCTCACAGTGCAGTGGGGTGTCTCTCCCACACCACCCCCTCCACTGTGTGGTCAGGAGAATCCTAACAGCGAGTCCAGCTGGCTTGTTGGTTCTTGAAGGATCACCACCAGGAATTGCCCAGGGACTCTGTCCTGTATGCACATCCCATGGGCAGGCTGTGGGATGTGGGAGATCCTGGCCCAGCACTTCTCACAGGAGCAATGAGACCACAGGGAGCTGCACTGCAGGGATGAGGTCAGGAAGCTCTGGCATATTCCCAGAGATAAGTGCTGTGGCTGCATTGCCTGGGACATGCCTCTGCTCCTGCTGGCAGGTGCCAGGGGTGTCCTGGGACATGGCGGGAGGCTGATAGGGGCACATCCTGGGCAGGGAAAACCCAATCTCTGAGGCATGTAGCCAAAACACTAGAGACAGGCTCAGAGACACTGCTGAAATTATTTGTTTGTTTTTTTTGGTTTAGTGGGGTTTAGTGGTTTTGATTTTTTTGTTTGTTTGGGGGATTTTTGGGGTGGGGTTTTCTTTGTTTTGAGGTTGTTGGGGTTTTTTTCCCCAGGTGGCACAAAGCATTTCTCCCTGAGCCATGCTGCTCCTGCTGCAAGAGGGATTGACTGAATGACTTAATTAGCTCAGGGATTCACAAGCAAAAACCAATCATAAAACAACTCCTCTTGCTTGATCTCAGGGGACATCCAGAGGGAATGAGATTCATGTAAAGACCCAAAACAAACATGAGGTCCCTCCTTTCACCATTTATAAAACCAACTCATATGACAGCCTGAGGGGCTGGGAGGTGCAAGCAGAGGCCCCTTGCAGCAAGGCTCGACCCCCCCATCAGCTGGCTCCTCATCAGCTCCCCAGAAAGCCAAATCCAGACCAGGGCATGGGCTGTGGCAGCAGGCAGAGGTGCCTGCAGGATTCTACATGTACGCCAAGGAGGCTCTGTGCCCTGTGGCAGCAGGGCACAGCCATGCACAGAGCCATAACTGTGTGGCAGGCTTACGTTCCCTGCTGCAGGATTAAACCTTCCCATTTCAGAAGGAAAATGGAAAAAAGGGAAAAAATGGAAAAGGATGGAGAGGTTTGCTTTCCAAGAGCAACCCACTGCCAGCAGTGCCCTGGGGGATCATCCCGTTGACAGCAAGCCAACCCACTTACCACTTTGGAGGAGGGAAAAGCATCAAAAGCATCTCTGCTACAGTGACAGAGTAAATGGAAAGGAAACTTGGAGTTCAAGCTCAGTGAGCTTCCAACAGTCAATGTGCAGATAAACACACACTCGGGGACAGTTTAACTCCAAGCTTGCAACTCTAATGATGCATGAGTCGCAGTTTACATTTGCAGTGGAGAAACTGGGGAGAACAGGATTGCCTGGCCCAGCCCTATCCCTGGCAATAATGATGCTCTGTGGACAAAACCAACAGCTCCCTCTTCCAGGGACTGCACAGTCTAAAACTCCCTCTCTTCCTCCCTGGGAAATTAGTGCAACCAGACATACAGCAGGGCAGAGTGAAGGAAAGGGGATCAGATAATTCTTTACGAAGACAGAATTGTCATTAAAAGCCACATCAGAGAGTCCAAATCCATGGGGAGAAAGATTCCCTTGCCCTATTTTCCCAGGCATGACACCAGACAGGAAATAACAGGGAAATATGCTTCTTGGATAGCACAGAGTGTCCCTGCCTGTACCTGCACAGAGCAGAGGACTTGCCTCCTCTGAGCCAGATGGTGCATGAGCCCAGGCACTCCACTTGGTGAACTGAAGGCTCTTAGGGAATGAACACTCTTGGCCTCTGGCTCCTGGAACAGCCTGGCTACTGCCAGCACCACAGCAGGGCCACCTGTCAGCACACCCCAGCAGGGTACAGGTATCTCCCACTCCAGAGCATAGCTGGAGATTGGGCTGCCCAGAACACTGGCTTTGCCTTTCATGCTCTGTAATTATTCTCCTTCCTCCTGCCTCTCCCTGGATCCCTTCAAAGGCGCCCTTTTTGGGCTCAGCCACTTTGGGTCAAAACTTTCCAGACAAATGCCACCAAAAATGCAGCATGGAAAGTTTTACCAAGCCCAGTGCAGTGAGATGGAGGCTCTGCCATCATCCACAGTGACTGTGCGACCTCTTGGCTAGACACTCAACTTACACACTGCAGTGAGCCTGGGGAGAGATGGGAATCAGGCAGGACCAGCCCCACATCAGGACAGAAAGGCTGAGGAGGAAGCTGCTGAGGATGAAGGAGGTGACCCAGTAAACAGTGTTTATTTTTAGGGGGAGGAGTCTGTTGAGACCCAAATACTAAGGCAAGCACAGGGGAAAGGCTGTAGTAACCCAGATCCCAGTCTGGCTTTATGTCTCCCATGAGTTCCCTCACCCCATGTGGGCGCCTGGGGTTAGGGAAGCTGTGGTTTCCTGTGCCTGCAGCCATCACATTCATTGCTGCCTTCCACTGAAGAGTCACAACAAGTGCCACCATCCAAAGGAGATCAGACCTCAAACCGTGGCACAGGCAAATCCAGCTTTGCACAGGAAGGGTTTTCAGCCACTGCCAAGGTTGATTGCTCAAGGCTGATTGATAGGAAATAAAACCTAGCTCATAAAAAGGAGAGTTTCCCTGTGGGCTTTTGTCATTGTTATCAATATCCCAGGTGAAAGCAAACTGCTCTGGGAGAGGCAGGAGTTCCAGGGCCTCTGCTCAGCCCCAAGGATCTGCCACCTCCTCACCCCATCCCAGCCAGCCCTCAGCAGTGCCCTGCCCAGCACAGCTCTGCCAGCAGCCTGGGGCTCCCTGGGCTCCAGAGCAGGTGGCAAGAGGAGCTAGACACTAATCTCAGACAGTGAGGTCCCAGCAGAGAGGCTGAAGGGGGAAAAGCCAACACAGGCCTCTCCTTCCAGCCCCCGTGAGCTTGTGCATCCTGCCCTGAGGCAGCGTGGGTGGGAGCCCTGCTTTTGAAAGGAAGGGAAAGGCAGGGAAAGGCACCCCAGTGCCTGTGGAAACACCTCTGTGCCTTGCAAAGAGCAGCTGCAGACAGCCCCCAACATTGCAGCCTGCTCTTGTGATCAAATGGGGAGGGGGAATGCAGCCCAGGGGTGCAGGCTATAGGCAAGCTCTCCTCAGCAGCTCTGTCTCCCACCCAGAAATGCCATTGAAATATGCCCACGGTGACTGTGGAGAGGCAGAAGGACAGGAGGGATGGAAGCTGCAGCTCTGAAAGCAAGAGGCTGGCGCCAGGCAGGGTGGGGGGGACACGGGGAAGAGCGCAGCATTAGCCGGGATAATCTGGCAGTCTTGGGGGACGCGCCAGAAGCCTACAGATAATCAGGGGAGCTGGCACAACAGGCTTTGAAGTCTGCCATCAGGTTTTCTCAGCCCGGCTCAGACATCAAAGGCAGCTGGTTACTGCCCCCAATTACAGAGAGAGCCGGCCTGCTGCCTTGCCTTCCCCAAGGCCGGCGGCTCAGCCGCGCTCCCCCGGGCACACTCTCACGGCCAGAAACCTCCTGACAAAGCATAAATGCCCAAATCCCTCTGGCTCCTGCTGGAGCCAGGCTCGCTTTGCCGGCAGCTCGCCTCGCTGCCACGTGGCTTCCACCTTGGGCTGTGGGAGCCAAGCGAGATCTCGGTGGATACACATCGCCCCACTGATGTGGAGCCTGCCAGTCCCAGGAAAACCAGACAGCCACAAAAAATAAAAGGGGAAGATGAGCAAAAGTGAAGAAAATAACAGCCTTTTCTCATGGTGGTGGGAAAGTTTGCTGCCTTTAGTCAAATCTTGCGTGGCCCTCATGGGACATGTATCAATGCATGGCAAGGTCAGGATCTTCATGAGCAAAACCCCACGGCAGCACAGAAAGGTTGTTTGGGTCGGTTTGCACTGAAAAAAACCCCACAATACAGTACAGCAACTGAAAACAAATTATTAAAACCACAAACAAAACAATAGAAATTGAAATCTAAGAGCAGAACTGGCTGAGAAGCAGGGAAACACCTGTCTCCTACAGCTGCAGCTTCTAAGGACTCTGGCCATGCTGAGCAGCAAACAGCCGAGGACACGCACGTCTCTTTTCAATGAACCAGAGTTCGCTCTTATTTGCGCCATCATTTCCACTGGGGAAAAAAAAAGTCAAAGAACAGTGCAGCCTCCATAAATCCTGGTGATCCCCCTCATGCAGGGCCTGATCACGTCACCGTGAAGTCTCCAAGTGCAGCCCCCCTGCCCAGCCCAGCAGCACCAGGAGCTGCTCCACGCCGCCCCCGGACCGCTCTGTGCTGGCATTTGAAGCAGCATCAGCATCTTTTACGCAAGCAGCATCATGAAAGGCTCTTTGAAGCAGAGCAGCAGAGGGATGCGCCTGGTTGTTTCAGCTCCCGATGGACAGGGAGCCAGGGCAGAGGCTGGGGAAGAGAGGAGGGAGGTTAACAGAGGGATAGGAGAGCAGTCACAGTGGGCTGGTGTTGGGGAGGAATTTCAGTAGGGGAACACAGGACGGTGTTATGTGTTGGGAGAGAAACTAGGTTTTCATTTTAAGCTGCTTATTTAGGTCTCTAAGTTATGGAGATTCTGCACTTCAAAACTAATTAGATTGACAGAGCTTGGATTCGATTACAGGATTTCCAGAAGCAAGAGGGTTTGAAAAAAATAAAATTAAATAGCTGGCCTGGAAATGCTAGCAAGAGAATTAAACACCCGTTGCTGCAACCAATTGTTAAATACTTCTAGGCTGGGAAAATGACGACTCCAGTTCCCAAAACCCACTGCACCACTGGCTGCAGCAGGGAGGTGCTCTCCTAACAAACCCAAGTGGAATATGCACAAAAGCATGTTTCCCAGTCCTAGAGGCAGGCACCCTAGAGGGTTCCAAGGCACTTCAGGAAGCACGTGCCTCTCCAGAGGCAGTGTGTGAATCTGGAAGTGCATGGATTGTTCCCTGACCTAGGCTACTGCAGTGAGCAGAGAATCCAGGAGCTGTAGGCAACTGCAGGGCTGGAGCTGAAGAGGGAGGAGATGGAGGTCCCATGGAGCAGCACTTGGGCTGACAAGGGAAACCTTACCACATAAAACCCCGCCACCTACACAGACAGAAAGTCCCATCCTTACCAGCCAGGACACTGAAATGTTTTCTGCACCAGAGGAGTGGGGTCAGCCCAGCACTGCCCAAAACATGGGCCCATTACACAGCTGTGCTCCTGAAATGACAAAGCAAGGGAGCAGTGGCAGAACTACTCTTACAGCTCACCTTCCATCAAAGCCTTTGCTCCTCTTCCTGAAAGAACTCCCTCTTTCCCACTCTGAGATCACAGGAATAGCAGTGGCTTTGCAAGGCTCAACAGCAGAGCCAAAGTGGCCCTTTTTAAAATCCCAGAACTGCCAGCTTCAGTACCTCTTGAAACTCCTAGAGTTTCTATCCTCTCTCATATATTCTATCCATATATTCTCTCATATATTCTATCCATATATGCAGGTGTCCAGAGAAACTCAGCTTGGGGCCTGAGGGGTTGCCAGGGGAACCTTGCCTCCCAATGTAGCATCAACATGATGTGCTGGGTTTGTTTAGCTACTGGAGAGCTGTACCTGGCCACGCTCTGGTTCCTGTATGTCACCTTTTCACCCTCCTCAGGTTTGGGAAGAGCACTCTGGACAGCAGCACCCCACACAAGCACCACAAGAGCAGAGCACACTGTAGGCAATACTGAGGCTGTTATCCTCCATTTAGACTACAGAACGATGTCTTGGCTATCGTCACAGAAAGGCTAAGTTATATTTACTCTGAGCCAAACAAATTCCCTTCAAACAAAAGGCAGGAGCTGCAGTGAACTCCAGGGAAAGCCTGCAGGGTACACTGCTTTGATTAAACAGAGATGGCAGGAAGAGTTGCAAATGTACACAGTACATCTCACTTGTTTGTGCTCGGATTGTCAGTCTCAGTGTGAAAGCAGCTCCCCCTTCAACGTTGCCACTGAAGGGCTGGATAAAGGATGTGCTCAGTACTGCAACACAAAAGCAGCAGCTATCTTCCTTTTGCCTGACACCTTCCACACAAGAGAGCCTGCAGAACTCCCCTGCTACTCCCAGGGACTTGGAGAACAGTTCTCACCACTGAAATGTGGGTCTCAGTCGAGCTGGGAAGAGGTGACACTCTGGCAACACGCTGCTGCCACCACTGACACGAGGTAAAGGAGGGTTTAAAGACAGCAGTGCCATGCCCAAGGGTCCCGAGAGCTGCCTTGTTAACATTGTACACAGTCGGGTCGAGGGAAGGGAATTTAATGAATAGCAACTTACAAAAGACCTTTATAGACCTTTTCTGAAAAGACCTTTTCTGCATTCATCCACGCAGGGAACTGTAGGAGACAGAAAGAAGAGAGGAAAAAAAAGAAGATAATGGCACAAGGCAAAGACATCTCAGCACGGACCTGAAAGGCTACAGGAAAAGCCATCAACTTCAAAAGAACCTTAACATCTTATTTCTAATGAAGTGTATAATTCTACCAGTCTGAGGGCGCTGAGCTGAAGGGGCTCTCCCTGAAAAACCAGAGATGGACATTTCTGAGCTAGAGGAAGAGGCCATGCTTGTCAGCCTGCAGTGATGGGGGCAGGGGAGAGAGTGGGCAGTGACACAAACCAGCTAGTAAGGTCTGTCCCTGCAAAAGAAAGGCAAAACCACCATAAAGCAGAAAGACACATTATCCTTTTTTTTTTCCTTTTTTTTTTTCTTCACTGTAAGACTCACCTTATGGCAATGTTTTTGTTCTAAATACTCCAAGAAGCCTGGTTACTCACTGTTGGTACAGCTACTAGGAAAGACACCTTCAGAGGGACTGGACACTGGATAACACACCAAGGATCTCAGTATGAGGCACGGTTGACTCCAGCAGGCACACAATTGAAAAGCTGCCTGGCTGAAGTCTAGGAGCCTGCAAAAGGATAAAAAACACAGAGACTGGATTCATCCTGATAACCATCACCCAAGGACTCTTACACACAGGCAGAGGTGTCATACAATAACAAAATCGAGATCAGAATCCATCCTGGGGGTGTTTTCACAGAAACATAAGCTATGTTTGGAGAGAACTTGAGGACCCATCACCTGTCTGATGGTTGAATCATGACCACAGCTCCCTGCTGGGTCTGCTTCCCTCCTCCCCAGCCCATCACTAGAGGGAGCTGCTATTACCTCATTTCTCTCAGCCCCCACCTGTCTGCTCAATACTTTTATACAAGTATCGTGCCAAATTCTCAACTCTTGGGTGAGCTGCGCTTTCCTCTACAGCAATAGTGAGAAACAACTCAGGTTCTTATTCTGAGATGCCTATCTCGAGTAGCTCAGATAAATTACATTCTTTAATTACCTGTTTCTCAAGTTGAGGGTAGCTATCCTGAGTGTTAACAATGAATCATATCGTTGTTATCCTGAAAAATGAAAATGTTCAGCACAATGGTCGCTTCTCTGGAGCTCCTACACACTGAGCAGAATTTGTGTTATGACAGCAAGCAGATGGAGAAAGAAGGCTAAACCATCTTTCTTAAAAAGAAAAACTGTTCCTTCTGCTTTGGCAAAGGGAATATAAATGTCTCTTTGGAGTCACTTCCTCATCAGAAATGCTTACTTTCCTTGCATATTGCCTGGAGTTCTCATGAGGAATGTGGCTAAAAACCATTTGTGTGTATGTGCACAGGGTGCCAGCCTTGCAGGTGATTCTGCAGTGGGCACTGGGCTGGAGTTCTGCAGCCTGAGCTCTCAGCAGATGATTCAAGAGCACACTATAACAATGTACCCCTGCTCTCCTCCAGAGAGAGGAGCACAAAAGACCATCATCCTTTAGATGCAGAGAGACAAAGGCCAGAAAAGGCTCCTGAAGGGAAGCACAAAAAACAGAAGAGGTAAGGCAGAGGGAAGAAAACACAGATTAAATCAGCAAACAAGTTTCAGGACAGCAAAAGGATGTACCTGAACACCCAAAGGGAGGCTACAACTACTGCACCTGCATTCAGAACCTGCATTTGGCTGTAACCACACACAGCTTTCATACATCCAGCAGATGCTAAGCAGCACAGATATTCTCCCTGTTAACCACAGTCCTAGCATCACAGCCACTGCACATTGTGCCAGGGCCTTTGTGGAGCTGAAGTCAGCATGGAAGCAGCAAGAGCTACAAAGGCAACACCAGTCCCGTCCTGTCAGACATCTCTGGGTTCTCAGATGCCCAGTAACCAGCATCCTCATATAGCCAGCTCTGCTGCAGGAGCTCTGGAAGCGCATCCTCCCTTTTCTCTAGCTCCACCCTTAAGGAAACTTTTAGGAACTTGGTGTCTTTGGCACTCCTTACCTTCCATTAAGTATGTCAAAACACTGCCAGGATCATATAAGCAAGGATCTGGAGGGCATAAGCCAGGTTAAGTTGCCAAGAAGAAACAGAACTTTGTGTCCGTTTGTCTGCAGCTTCATCGCTCACCTCTGACAACAGAGGTGTGCTCAGACTAAGTCTGTGGTCTGGTACAAGGCCCAGCACATGCTGCAGGTTACAAAATCCCAGATGAACAAAGTATAATATATTGCTTCCTTGCTTTCACAAAGCCTGTATTGCCTGCCTTTCTACCCCCTTGGCAGAGGTGGAAGCAGTCATGCTCTTATGCTTCTGGCACTTCATGGAATGCAGCTCTGCTGCCAGGGAGAGAACAGCTTGTGCCTATAGCAGCTCTTCTGAGGGACCTGGAACTCCACAGAGCCTGGTTTCCTCAATAACCCAGGCATTCCCCTGGAGCTCTCAGGATCAGTCATCGGCTGGCTACAGCACAGTGCCATTTTCCTCAGTAGAAGAAAGGCAAAGGGATGTCTGACTGAAGGCTACACGTGGCAGTTGAGGTGTATTTGCCTGGACAAGCATGAGCAGTGGCTCTTCCTTCAGTTAGCATATCCCACAGCTTCAGTCAGTCACTAAAGACTCTCCTGAAACACCATTTGTCCTGATTCCTGCTGTGCAGACCTCAGCCTCCTGCATTCACACAAGTGTGGGAAGTGCTGTGCTACAGCCACACATTTCCTTGGAAGATTTGCATGACTGGGCTTTACCTGACAAAGAGGCAACAGGTCTTCTCATGCATCCCGCTTGACACCAGTCAGCTTCAGCCCAGCCAGGGTTTTTGGAGTGGCCCTGACCCATGCAGGACAGTCAGCCAGAGCCACAGCAGCACCTCCAGGGTCTGTCAGAGAAAAAGGACAGCCAAGCATGTTGCCAGAGCCTGGTGCTATGAAAGCAAGTAAACTCCCAGGCTCTGGCACAGAAGTGCTTTTCTGCCCATGGCAGCAGGCCATACCTCTATCAGCAGCTGGCTGAGCTGAGCCCCTGGCAGGTACAAGGCAGTGTTAGAGACTTGACACCTCCCATCACTCACTGCAACACCCAGGCACTTACTTGCCATACCCCTTCCATTTCCAGGCTCACATTTTTCAGCTTGCTTTCTTATGACAAAGTCCTAGCACGTTTACAAGAACTGTATTAAGACCCAGGGGGTGGGGGAGACAAGAGAATTTCATAAAAGCTAATCCAGGCTTACCTGTGAGCTATAACCTGTACAGCTCGAGGCCAAGGACTGCTGTCCCACAAGCACCCCACTCCTTGCTGCTGGATGTGTGTGCTGGACACCTACAGCTGGCACAGGCTCTGCTGAGGGACCATTTATGACATTCCTGGATCTTGGCTGATGGCTCCTGCTGCTCCTTAAGGATTTAGAGGTTGGTGCCAGCTCCCAGCTTCCTGCAAGCACACTCTGCAGAGCACACCTTTCTATATAGAAAGAAGCCAAAGTTACCCACTTTGCGGTCACCTGGCCTGCACTGCAGCCTGCTCAGACAGAGCATTCAACACTCTGAACACATCTCACCTTGCCAAAGCCTATCTTGGACTCCCAAAACCACTGCTGCCTCAAACAACTTCCTGCTGGAAAGCAAGTGTGCTGGTTTTGGCTGGAATGGAGTTCATTTTCTTCACAGTAGCTGGTGTGGGGCTGTGTTTTGGATTTGTGCTGGAAGCAGTGCTGATGGTGCAGGGATGTTTTCCTCGCTGCTGGGCAGAGCTTGCACAGAGCCAAGGCCTTTTCTGCCTCTTAGCCCATGGCAGCAGCGAGTGGGCCGGGGGGCTCAGGGGGGTGGGAGGGGACACAGCCAGGACAGGTGACCCCAACTGACCCCAGGGATGTCCCAGAGCAGAGGGAGCCCTGCTGGGCATGTAAAACTGGTGGGAGGAGGAGGAGGAAGGGAGAACATTCAGTGATGGTGTTTGTCCTCCCGTCTCCTGGGGATGGCTGAACACCTGCCTGCCCATGGGAAGCAGGGAATGAATTCCTTGCTTTGCTTGAGCACATGGCTTGTGCTTCCCCTATTACACTGTCTTTATCTCAACATGTATTTCTTTCACTTTTACCCTTCTAACCCTCTTTTCCATCCCACTGGTGGGGGAGTGGGCGAGTGGCTGTATGGGGTGTGGCTGCCAGCTGGGATTAAACCATGACAGCAAGTCACCTCCTTGCTGCATGATTTTGGTGTCTTTGCATGGTTGCTGGGGGTAAAAAAAATCCTAAATTCAGCCACTGGCAAAGAAAGCAGGAAGTTTTCTTCCAACACTATTGATTTTCCTCCTGGTACCTTGGAAACGAGAAGCCTCAGGAAAGGGTCAAGGAAGACTCAACATCTAACGCCAGGTTTTACAGCAGATATTAAATACACACTCCCAACTGTGACTCCTGGCCTTAGCTAATCAAAATAAAACTCTCCCAACAAAAAGACTGACTTACAGTGGGGTAGAAACACAGTCAACTCAGAAAATAATTATGCTTCCCAATTCATCCCAGAAATGTAGGCAAATATTTAAAATTTGCTGTAAAATAAGGCTCATGCTTATTTTACAGGGTAAACAGTGCTGGAAACAGGACTGTGAGGTTTACATTTTATACCTTCAACAACAGTGTCTGCATACATGCAGGGAACAAGGAAAGCTCAAACATCCAGACCCACAGCACAGCCATAATCAAAAAGACTCGCTCTTTATTTTAAACATAAAAAGAAACATTGTACACAGCATTGTTAGAACTATTCAGTACCTGCATTCCAGAATTGTGCCCAAAACTTTATTTTATAACTTTGAAATTAAAACAAAAGAAAGAAAATATCTTGCCCTTCTGCTGTATGATGTTCAAGGTTGCCCTGGATCGAAATTCCAAGTGCCTGGAGGAATTTACCAGCTTAACCAGGAGACGTGGCAATGCAAACAGAGGAAGATCAATGTGAGCCCTTAGGATACTTTGACAATACCACAGGTTGCAGCAGGGAGGATATGGATGCTTGTACTGCACCACAGGCAGCTTACTCTTCTGATACTCTGCAGGTTTAATACACAACCAGATGCACACACACCTTCACTCACACAAACCCTGGTCACACACAAAATAATAATAATAATAATAACAATAATAAAAACATGAAAAGTGACCTAGATTTTTTTTTTTCCCATAGAGAGAAGACTCACACTCTGTTTTTAAAAAAGGGGATAATACAAAATTGGCACAAGTAGAAGGAAACCTGGGGGCTAGGTGTAGCCCATCAGCTTCTAGCCTTCCAACTACAGCAAACACAGGGTGGAATGGGGTGCAGCATTGCCTTCCAAGGGGCTGTCAGCAGTACAAGCTAGTGGCAAACTTCCTTCACTTGGAGTGACAAAGATGGTTTGTTAAGGGCCGTGAAGGAAGGTCAGCATTAGATAAGGACACGGGGACCTTACACTAGAGAAGAAGGGAGCCCTGACCAAAATAACCCTGAGTTTTTTTCCAGCAGGGAGGAAGTGTGCTATATTGTGTGTTTGGGAGGAGCTGGCGGTTCCCTGCTCATCCATTCCCTAATTATTGCATTACAGTCATGATTCTCTCTCCCTAAAACTTAACCAAGGGCATAGATAGACAAGGAGTCAGTCTGCCAGGACAAAAAGTGACTGATGCTGTGCTTAGAACTTCACCACCACTTCCACCCCTCCCAAGATGCCCCAATGCCACCAGCCTTCTGAGAAGAAAGCAGATGTTACTACAGGAAAGAAGCTGCTAGATCAGCCAGCATCCCAAACATCAGAATGGTGTTTTATAACATCCCAGGAAAAAGCAAGATTTCACTACAGCAGAGACAGGAGAGGAAGAAAAATTCTTGCTGTCAAAGTAGTTATCTGAGTGAATCCTTTCCTGAACTCCCTTTGGAAAACACTGCTACAGATTTCTGGGCTTTCACAGTAGAAGCTAGAAACTGCTTCTGCCCTGTTCTTTAGGAAAGGCAATTAAGTCTGCCTGCGACAGAGGCCTTTTCAGAGCTCTTCCAGAAAGAAAAACATCTTTATGTCAGAAAGAAACCTTGTTACGTATCTTCAGGCCAAAGTCTTTCAGAGGTTCATAGGTCTGGGGGTCCCAGTTTTGGAATACTACATGAAATGTCTTAAAGAGTCAAATAACAATTTGCAAGCCCCAACTCTGCAAATTAATCCCATTTTGAAGATGCTTCATATTAATCTTTCAAAAACCCGTGGATACCTCTATGCATACAGGTGTGACTGCATGGATGTTCACACACACAGCTGCCTTCTGGAAAACCCCTTCACATCAGCCTCAGGACAAAGGGCACAATGCAAGACAGAAAAAAAAAAACAACTCCACACTAAGAAAACTTGCCACAAAAAAAATCTTCATAGCCCAGATACCAGACCTGCAGCTCCCCTGGAATATGCAGTGGGATGAGCTATTAGAGAAGCAGATTGTCTAGGACATAACTAATCAGGCAACAGCACACCACAGCCACTACCTTCCATGGATGATGTTCTTTACCATCCTTCATCTTAAAAACCATGGTAAGGATTGAGCCCTGGCCTCAAGTCTGCATTTCTCACCTTTCTTGACGCAAGCCAAACCACGGCTGCGACATCAGACTGTGGTGAAGTCCTACTTCCTCGCTTGTTTGTACACAGTATCCTTATTCTGACCTTTATTGCTTAGAACACCAGCTGTGCTGGGAAGACAGAACTGATAAAGATGCTGCTCCCTCTCAGGAGCCAGGTCAGTATATTTGGAAGACCAAAGCAGGACTTCTGTACTATAGCACCGAGGAATAGGTCTCAAGCCCATGGGGAAAGCCCTGCTGCAGGCCCATGCTCAAGACCAGGGCTGTTGGAACCTGAAGGATTCTTGCTGCCCTCTTGGGCTTGCTCTTATTCCTACCCTGAGCTGCACTGCAGCTACTGCAGATCTCAGACTCTGCTCACAGGTTAAGGGTCACCAGTGAGTGACTGGCAGAAGCAGCACTGAATTCTGGTCTGTGCATTTGGTAATACATAGTTTACAAGTCTCTAAACATGATCAGTTGGCCAACTGCAGATGAAGATCCATCTCTTATTACTTTTTGTAAGTCACACCATCACCCGGGGAGCAAGGTCTCCAACCTCCTGGCTGAGGCCAGCAGAAGGCTGAGCCTTGTCCCTAGGTACCACGTGCCCCCCTGCCACAAGCAGAACAGGGTCTCAGGCACGATGTGAGCAGCTGTAGTGGGGAGAAGAGAAGGTGGAAGGGAGGGGGAGAAGGTGGCCATAGGCAGACATCCATCAAATGCTTGTCTGAGGATTGACTCTTCAGGGTTGCCAAGTTAGTCCCTACTCACCACAGCTAAGAGCTTTGAGCACTGAAAATAAAAGGTTTAAAGAAAGTGCTTCAAAGACCTACAGCAGGCAAGTTACATGTCAGGATTAACTGCAATCTCTTGGAAAGCCAGGGAAGAGAAGGCATGCTGACAACCATAAAACAATCCTTTGCTGGAACAGCCTCATGATGGTTCCAGCACAGGAACCTTCCCTGGCCTTCAACCCAACAGAGAAGTCTCTGAGATACCAAGGTGGAAAGAGAAAGGGAACAGGATGGTGTGACGGGGATAGAGGGGAAAGGTAGATTGGTTAATACAGTGAAAGTCTAACACTTTTACCAGCCTCTTTCCCATTCATCATCCTGCCCACCTTGCTTTCATACAGGGACATCTTTCCAAAACCACGAGGGGGAAATAAAACCAATGAACAAACAAACAAAACAGTAATGAATTTTGTCACAGGGCCCTGCTGAAAGAAGGCTCAACAGTTTGCACATTAGAAGGACATGATCCCTATGCAGAAAGTGCTGCTGGAAAAGGAGAACTCCCAAGTTGCTAAATATGGCCTGATTGTTCTCGGGACACGACGTGTAACAAGGAGAAGCTTGAGGTCCAGGCTGAAATCAGAGAGCAAATGCACTGTCTTGTCTGGGCCTGTGAGCAAGTGTCTCAACACAATCCAAGAGCCCTGTGAGTCTCTCCCGAAATGCAAGTGTGTCCAGCTCCCGCGCTCAGTCCATCTCCATTGACATTAGCCGGCGACGCTCTCGTCTCGTTTCCTGCACTTCCTTCTTGCAGCACCAACGGGAGCTGCAGTAGCCAATAAGGCAGGATAGGAGTCCAATGACAGTGGCCAGACCGATGCCAATCAACAGGGGGTACTTGAAAGCATCCAGAACTGAAAAAAGAAGGCACAGTTGTTAGATATCACTGAGAAATTCAGACATCCCCTTTATTTCTTCTTGACTGAAGAAGGAGAGAATACCACATTATTCAGTCAGGGACAGATTAATTATTTCAGAAAGAAATTACACTAATTTTCCTACTTGATTTCCATCTTCCCAGGTTTGAAAAATTGGTCTTTTACTGGTCTCTCTTTCCTCTTCACCCTAATTCTTTCTCCATCATTTCAAACCCTTGGAGAGGCTGGAAACTCCCAGAAGAACCTTGGAGTGAGTAGCAAAGTAGAGTTTATTCCAAGAGTCATCCTATCACACATTTCTCCAAACAAAAGCATTGGACTGTTTTCCCATCAGAGGCAGAGTGTGGCTGCATTCTTTGTAATACATTTCCAAAAACCAAGGAGTAGACTCCTTTATGCTTTGAATTATTAGAATTACTATATATTTACCCTGTCTAATCAACCTTCAAAGCTGGTGCCTAAACAAAGAAATTGATTTTGAAGTACCTTCTGCTCAGTTAAAAGGCAGTAAGAACTGAAAAGGGTTCAGAAAGTACAGTTATAATAGTTATCAGCACAGTGGTGAGAACAAAAGCTTCTTGTTCATTTCAAGTTCATGGAACTTCCAAAAATGACCTCTCCTGGAAAGATCAAGAAAGCAACTAGTTCAAAACCCCTCCTGTATTCATTTTCCTCCTTAGCTATGTGCTGAATGCAGTATCTAGTGTGCACCTTCCTGCTCATGAAGTCTAGCAACACTTGCAACTCTGGGTGGAAAGCAGACAAGGTATAAAGTGCAGGGAGCAATCTGTCTTGTCATTAGAGAGGGAGGAAGGAGTCAGAGCTCTGATTTTTCTCCTCTCAGCTTTGACACTAACCACAATGTGACTAACTCATGTGCCTGATCTGCAAACCAAGGCTTCCTCCAGCCCGCAGCAGAAGGGTTAACACTTGGAGAGAATACTGTGCCCTTGACTGAAAGATGCCTCAGCTACACAAAACATCACCAAGAGGTGATCAGGAAAGAAAAGGCTCCAGTCTTATATCTATCAACTGTTCAGGCAGAACAGATTCTTCTACTCCGAAGAATCCTGAATCAGAAATTGCTAACCATAAAAAAAGATGACAAAATCTAATGAGATCACCAGAGGCACCTTTAAAAGTAGTTACGGGGAATGTTTGCCACAAAAAGACATAATAAGGTGTTAAAAACTAAATTGAGAACACATGTTTCAGTCTCTTACCATCCATTTTCACAGACAGGAAGATGGGTTTGGCTTTGATGTCAGGCTCCCGCTGCCACACGCCCGTGGCAGAGCGCACCCACGGGGTCACTACGCAGTAGTGGTTCCCAAAGTCATGGTCCTCGCAGCTGTGCACGCGGAGCCGGAATTCCAGAGGGCTGATCCTCTCCAGGCTGAGATCACTGCTCCCATTCCTCCTGCTCTGTGTCACAATCCCTCTCCGGTCCAGCGAGGCCAGCAAGACGGGCTCTCTGTCCAGCGCAAAGGAGCGCACAGCAAACCAGGAGACATCGAAGGACATATCATCTGTGTTTGTGGACAAAGAAGAATTCAGTTGGTGAGTCCTGAAAAGTATTCCTAGTGCCATTTCTCAGCAGAAAGGTTAATCTGTAAGCAGCACAGCCAGCACTGGGCTGACAGCAGAGGCAAGAAAAAAAAGAGAAAACAGGAAGAAAAAGAGAGAGTTCCCTGAACAAGTCCTTTCAAGGAAGAAATTTTTCAAGGAAGATTCCAGCAGTGAACTGCAATGAAATGCACTGACAGGAAGAATGGAGTTGTACAGAAAGGGTGACTTACCACAGGGATGACACAGAAGTGATTTCTTGCTTTTCTGCCTGCGATTCTGAAATTTGTATTTAACTCTAAGTTTTTACCAAGCAGGCCTAGTATCATAAGAAGTGCTACAGTTATGTTGCACCCATAGTGAAAGAAGGTGGGAGTGCCAGATATTTGCTAGCAGAAAGTGATTTGCAGTCACTGTCTTCATCAGGGCCTACATAGCCACAAGATCAGAAGGCTCTATCCTGAAGGCCCCTTCCTTACATTTAGAGTTCGCCTAAACAAACACAAACCCTGTGCAGTGCACAAAAAATTACCTGCAACAGTACAAAGCATTCAGGAGCAAAGCCTGACCATGCTGCTTTTATACACTTTTCCCAGAGTTGTGGGTTACTGTGACACATCAGACATGATGCCTTGTACAAGTTTCACCACCCAAAGACACAGTCTATAATATGGATTTGCAGGAACTTACACTTTTAACACAGCTGACAGGTAGTCAGAGTCCACTAGCACATCTAGCTCGCTGTGTGTTCATGCAAGGTCCTATTGATCTCATTAGCAGGTCTCTGTCTTAAGCCTATTAGGTAGATGTAGCTCAGCATCTACTTTAAAAATCACCGCTATTCTTTGCTATCATGAGCCCAGCAACACCTGTCAGAGTCTGAAACCTGGCATGACCTGCAGCCCAGACAGGAAAACCTGCTCCCTTGTTTCCTCACAGGTCTTCTTTCCTGGCACACGAGCAAACCGATGGGCCCAAACTGGAAACAGAAGTTACTATTTCTGTCCTGAGTTTGGAGTACTGGTACAGTGTGTGCACACCTAAGGCAGTCCCACGGATTCTTGGCAATGTATCAAACCTCCATTTTCTTGTATTGAGAGCTCTGAAAAATAAAGTACTAGCAATCTGAAATTTAAAACTGATCTTTTGTCTAACTGAGTTTGCTTTTCTCTTAAACTTTCACATTTGACCTCCAGGCTAATGGAATAACTGAAGCCCTAAGCCTATTGTTGTACTGAAATTGTTTACAGATCTAAGTGAAGATAATTTTTAAGTCTCTATCAGTCAAGCTAGCTCTTGGGCAAAGAAGGGCACCTCCATATTTTAAAATAAAGGGAAGTAAAGGGATAGCCTCAAGTCTTTTACTTGAAGTATATTATCAGCTGGCCACGTGGGACATTCGTCCTTACTACAGAAAAAAACTCAAACAAACCAGTGTTTGGAGTATAGTTAACTCCTTCCTAAGGTGCACTGTTTTTACACACATGTACAAAAACAAAACAAAAATATGAGAAAGCACATATTACTAGCAGAGACAGTGTCTGACCACACTGCTTTGGGACACAGGCCAGTTTCCTGCCCTGCCTGCCACAGCCTGGTGTTCTGGGCAATGCACAGAACCTCGGGAGAGCACCTGGCCTGCTCTGCAGCCCTACAGCAGAAGCAAGTGCCCCAATCCTACATGGGGTTCAGCACAGGTCACATGGACCAGCAGCCCTCAGAGGAATCCCTCTTGCCTCCCATCCTACAAATACTCCTATGAGATACTTGGCAGAGCACTCGGACCACTTCCCTTGAAACCAAAGTTAATAAAAATTACCATAAACACATGTTCAGTCAAAGAGAGCAAACTTTGACCTCTGCTTTGAGCACTTATCCAAGTGTCTATGGGAAACAGGGCCTCTGCTGGAGAGAGCTCTGTTTATAGAAACCACTCTTCATCCCTGCTGTCAGTTTATGCCAAATACGGTAACAGCACTGGGAATGACCAATTCCTTCCAAAGATCCAAGACTGACGCTTGCTCTTGTGTTTCCAGGTGCTGTAGGAGCATTATGGACACCTTTCAGGCTAAGTCAAATTATACTTAAACACACCACTGACCTTGCTGGAAAGGGTTTAAGCAATAAATTTAGATATTAAAAGATAATAATCTAGTCTTCAGATCCTCAGGCAGCTTTGAAGAATTCTTTCTTTTGAATCCCAGATAATTTGAGGTTCCCTTCACATGGGTACAGGCACTTGCTGTCATTTTGAAATATTTGAATCTATCTTCTGTAATTACAACATGGGACAACAGTATTATGCCAACATATTTTATTAGCCAGTATACAGTCTGCAATTAGTGACTCACCACAGACAGTCAGAGGGAGGATTTGGCTCCGAGTACTCTGTCACTATCCTCCTTGAAATAGCTTAATACAGCAAAGTCATCTGATTAATTTCTATGTATCTCTGGGTTTCATGCAATAAAAACACAGGCAAATTTAGCAAACACAGGACATAAATCAGGTTCTCTCTAAATACCAAAGATGAACATGCCTAGCAGCTTCCAAGTGCTAATAAATATGTAGATTCACTGGCATAAACCAGGTCACACACTTGGCATCTGTACCATTCCACACACCTTGCATCAATGTTGACGAAGTCACGCTCAATTTTTGACCCAAATCTACAAAAACTCCACTTCAAAAACCACACTCATACTCAACAAAGGTTTCTTTTCCTGGTTCTTTCTGTGCCACGGTCAGTAGTGTGGGACACCTGGCCAAGGTGAAGCAGAATATCCCAGTGCTCACAAGAGCATCAAGGACCTCAGTGCCACCAGCATATGCAACCCTAAAGGAACCGAGAGCACTGGGAGCTGGACACTTCAGAGCTCTGTGAGCAGAGTTAACAGTGCTGCTGTGCTTCCTCCCCTCCTCAGCCAGCGAGGATCATCAACATGTAAAGCACATCTTTATGCACATTTTGATTTGACACACAGGGCTAAGCTGTCTGAGTCTTAGCTACTTCCCTGACCAATCACTCCTCAAAAGAGGGAATCCTATTTCTAGACCAGCTTCTTAGGAACCATACACTTCCACTGCTTAGAATGGAACTCTCTCAGCATCCTGTTACAGTGTTGAATCACAATTTTGAGACCCTTTTTGTTTACTACATTTAAATGAGGTTGAATAGGGCTTCCTAGAGAGCTGAGCAAACCACTTCAAGCCATATAAGGGGTAAACAAGCTGGTTTTGTTAAATTCTCTGGAGTGCCCACTGGGTCTGTCTGGAGCAGATAAAAAACCCCCACATCTCCTTTCAGACACAGTAAGTAATACTTTTAAATCCCTAAGCACACAGCCCAAGAATGGGTGATCTGGGAAGTCTAGAGAGATCATTTGTGAAAATGTGTATTCAACAGAAGTATCAGAAGCAGCTTTTATATCTTCAGGGCACAGAAGAACTACTATTCCCCACTGACACACACACATATTCCCCTCGTATCAATTCAAAACACCAACCACAGCTGCCAAGCCAAAGGAGCACTTCTTTAGATGGAGCAGTTGCTGCCATGTACTGGGCTTAGTAACACACACTCGATTTCAGCAGGGTCTCAAAGAAGCAGAGGAAATTAAAGCATGTAGCAGTCACACCAAAACCTTTTCTACCCTTTTGAAAATTTCCCACAGGGCGGATACACACACTGAAAGCATTGTGAGTTGCCTCTACCAGAAAAGGGTTCAAACCATAAGTGATGCCTCTAGAAAAAAAAAAAAAAAAAAAAAAAAGGATCAATCTAACAAATGGCACTGACAAAGCTAACTGGTCATTTAGCTTTTCTTCAGCTCCTTGGAAGTACTTTATTTTTTTTAATTGTGAATACAAAGAGGGAGGAGAGGTGACAGCTGACACCCATGTACTACAGGAGGCATACGTACTAATGCACACGCATGCCTGCAAAATTGAGTGTCTGTGTGCACAAGAACAGAGCTGGCTTGCATACCAAGTATGATTGAAGGATGTGCATTTAACAGGACATTTTATGAGGCATCCTGTTCCTCACTTTGCTCACAGGGGACCACAGACCACAGCCCTGCAGCAGGTCTGACACGAGAAGTACAGATGGCCTTGAAAGCCACCACGCCCCTCAGAAGGGAGTCAAATGCATTTGCTCTTCTTTCTCATCACATTCCCAAATGGAATGACCATGTCTGTAGTGCCGTCATCAGTTTTCTGCCAGAAGATGCTGATAACTCTTGCCCTGTTTCTCTAAGTGCCAGGTGTAGGCTTTCCCTAACAGTGTGCCTCATGTCCCCAGTGGGATGAGACAGCCCTGCTATTTTCACAGTCTAACATTTGGCACTAATTTAAAAAGCAAGTCCTCCATTCCAGTTGTGAATTAAACTGTGATACTGACACAGCATAAAGACAGATCAGAGATGGTATACAGAGGAATAAGGTTACCAGTGAGGGACTCCATCTGTTTGCCACCATACAAGCCCTTCAGCCCTTCCTCTAACCTGCTCCATTAGGAGCCTCCAGCTCCCAAGGCCAAGAAAGCAGATGGATGAGGGAAGTCTGCACACCTTGCATAAATTCCAGCTGTGCCCTGCAGCTCTTTTGCCAGTCTCATCCAGAGGACCAACAAGGACTGTGTTTCATCACACAGCATGACTGGTTAGGCCCCAAGTCCTGCTCATCCTGCAATTGCAGGCTCAGAGCATAGACTGAATAGCCCCCTCAAAGCTTGCCACATTACCACATTTTACTCCACTCTAGGTTCACTTGTCTGTGCCTCATCTGCCCCATTACAGACTGAAAAATAAAGAAACTAAACAAACCACCAACATGAAAGAAACAAGATAAAAAAATACCACAGAGGTTTGCCATGTCCAAGATGACACTACCCAGCTATGGAACAGATTACAGTGCTGACATTTAAGACTCTGCTCTGGCTGCCCTTGACTGCTGGAAACAGCATCATCTCCAGCTCCAGGGATAATCTATCAATTCAACAGACACCCACAAACCCTTGTGAAGCTGCCCAGTTAAAACTTAACTGTGCTGATCAGCAGCTCCTCAAAAGACAACAGCTTTTTACTTCAACCCTTTTGATTATCCTTACACTGCCTGTGTTCCTCCCAGTCCAAAGGTACCAAATACACAAAAACCCATCCCAATCTCAACTTCAGTGAAGAGACAGGAGAGCCCCACTGTTACTAAGTGGCCTTTTCACAGCATGGATAAGGCTGGAAGGGACCACTGGAGGTCATATGGTCCAACCTCCTTGCTCAAGAGTTATCCTAGAGCACATGACATGGGATTCTGCCCAGAGGGCTTTTGAATCTCTCCAGAGAAAGAGCCTCCACATCATCTCTGGGCAACCTGTTCCAGTGTGTGGTCATCCTCACAGTAAAGTAGTTCTTCCTCACATTCAGGTGGAATTTGTGTTCCAGTTTTCAAGTTTTGAGTCAGGGATGCTGAGGCCTCTTTCACAAGGCAACATCAAGCTTCTTTAGGCTGTCGAACACCAGCAGAAACAGCAGCTGCTCCCTGTCAGCAATTATTGCTTTGGAAAGGGAGGCAGCTGCTCTGGGTACTGCCTTGCAACAATACCTGCAAGAGCCTGAGCACACCTCAATGTGGAAGAGGCTTCCTGTTGAGCAGCAGGCACAGGACAGGCTGAGGTGGATGCACAGGCACACATCACTGCTTGCTGTGTCCAATATCTCAGGCTATGACTCTTTTGACAGCAATAAAGTTTACTCAGCTCTTCCTCCCTACCAAGCATTTCAATAATACAATCTACAGACTTCTATCATTTTTTCACAGGCAGCACATGACTGTAATCTAGCAAATTGCTTCCCTGCCACGCACAGATTTAATGCAGAACAGACATCTTGTAATTTTAAAGTGATGGGCCTTTACTAAGCCTGGTACTTCATCTCATCAGCTACTACATCATAAATAATATTTTCTGCACAGCACCTCTTTTGTAGTGGTTCTTGTGTAGGCTTTTAGGTTTAGCATGAATCACAATAACTTTATATTTAGATATATTAACACATATTTTTATTTACATATATATTTGTAGATTTATTTTAAAGAGATGCTTATATTCATATACATAATGACTCAACTCACTCCAAACCCAAATTCTGGGTATAAGAGAGTTACGCTCACAGCATTTTGATGAAAAGCAGCTCAGACAATGCTTGGCAAGCAGCTAGGTTTTGAGCAATTCTTTGAACTTTTTAGCTCTCCATAAAAATTTGCTTTCGTGTCTGCTACCCTTCTCACAGGAACTAGGTACTGTATTTCTTTCTTCCACATAAAAAGGGATGCTCAACTCTGAAGTCCATGAACATTCATTTTGACATTTAGGCTACAACAGTCAACTATTATAATTTTTAGATTTACCTTAAGCCTTAAATTCACCCTGAAGTGAGAAGCTGACTGACCAGGTGTCTAAGATTTCTTTACAGATGACCATTTTCCTCTAAATGGCTTAGGCAATGGAACTCCATTCCATTTAAAGGACATAGGAATAGTTTTCATGGCCCATCTGATGGCTGTAGGTTGAGATTACCTGCAGTTGGGTCAGTTGGTGGGGACAGCAAAAGAGGATTTGAAGGTAAGAACATTTTTTCCCTCTCCCCTCAGGAGGTAAAATGGAAAAAACTCACTTTAAATTGAGCTGTGTAAAAGCAAGCACACTGTCCTGTTTTTATCTAGTTCTACAGAATTGTTCTCAACTCTCCAGCCTCACTCAAAGGACATAGGGTTGTCCTTCTGAAGGCAAATGAGTTGCAAGTGAAATAACTTTGCTGAAATACCTGGCTCAAGTGGCATTCCTTCCGTTGTGACGATACACAGCAAATCTGCCACCTCGCCCTGGTAAATCGTTGGGCTGTCAGAATGCACCGACACATTGAACACAGGACCTGGAAAAGAGTAACCACAATTATTCATGACAGGCTTTACTTCATGGTCCAACAGCCTTCTTGCACATTTTTGAAGTATTCTCTCCTGGTTTCTAGAGACAGAGCTCTGAAGTAGGGATAAGCAGCCACTTAAGTTTTTTGTAAAATAGTTTTCCTTTTTTAGCCATTTAATCCTGTACTAAAACTAAGTACCCAAACCATCAGACCTTTCACCCAGCACAGAGGCTGCTCCCCAAATCTGCCTTCTACTCTCCAGCACTAAAGGAGCTGATCTTCCACTGGTGACTCCTTTAAGAGCATGGGAGTTAAGATCTTCAGGCTAATCCAGAATGGATCTTTTTGTTGAGGCTGTCAATAGGAATTCAAGTTAAAGCAAAACAGTATCTTAACAACAGCAATGGTTCTACAGTGGAGCTGGAACAGACAATACAAGTAATGCATCTGATAATACTTTTCTGTGGGTTTTCCTTCAGGCTCTGCCACAGATAGCTTCTTCTGTAGATGTCTCAAAGCCCAAGGGTACAGTAACTCCTTCAGCTGCAAAGTGGTGATGATATCAATGAAAACCATTAGGCTGTTTTGAAACACTCAGATACCATGACAACACTGAGATGTTTTAAAAGACTTCTGACATGCGTAAGTTAAAAACCCAAAACTTCCCCAGATTTTGACAAAAGCTGCATCTCTTGTAAAAAAGTAACAAAATCACAACTCCTCAGATATGCCAGCATTGTTAATACTCTCTATTTCACAGGGCAGAAACTGAAGAATGTACCAAAATGCCTCTGTGATTTCTCCACTAATCAAGGTGAAGGAGACGAGTAGAAGGAAAGCTGATCCCAATGGTGACCTCCAGGATGCCTTTGGGGGAAAGAGCCAGGGAACCCAAGAAGAAACTTGGGACTTGGATTAAGAAGTAACCCTTTTTACACTCCCTAGACTCCCAGTATTACTTGGCTTACCTATTTCTGGCACAGCAGCAGCAACAATAAGCACAGAAGGGTGGCTTGGAGGGAGGAAAGAAAAGCTGTTTGTTTGCTCTCCTCCACTCTTACCTGCTAATCTTTTAGCACAAGAACCCTACATTTCAAATCCAGTGAAGATCAGTGGTAAACAATGCTTTTAATGAAGAATACTTCAGGAAATCATCCAAAACAACCCATTTGTGCCTTGCCCTGTCAACAGCTATCAGCTACACTGATAGCTCACCACATGGCATACACTCACTCCATAATTCCCAAACTGAGGTTCTGGAAAGAAACTTGGATGTATTATGAAGCTAGGGCTTTAATTTTTGGTGCTGCTTTTCTAGACTACAAGGGCCTGGCTTGTTTTGGTCAACAGATAATACACAGCATGATAAGAAACTATCTCCAACTACAATGCAATAATTACTTCTCTAGCTTTCAAAATCCCCTCTCCTCCAATTTCCACCAGTCCTCTGCCCCAGAAGCAGCTGTACTTTTGTACACAAGGGTAGTATGCAGACATATAATCTAAGAGTCTGACACTCATTTTGACACTAGAAGGTCTTTCTTAAAATTAACACTGCAAATTGCCCCCCCAAACAAGGATAAAAGGGTCGCAGAGATGAAATATATAGATTATACATGCATTATCCACCAAAATGTTTATGCTAGAACATATTTAAGGAAACAACAGAATACTGAGATCAGCTGCTCAGGTAGTGACTTCACAAGCAGGCTGCAGCCCTAACTTAAGATCAGCATGATGGGATCCTTTTCCTAGGAGATGAACAGAGATTAATCTGAATGCTACCTCAGCATCTATCTAAACTGGTTTTGTGTGAATTCAATTTGTTTCCTGACATTCACACATACAAACCAAACTATATTCCTTGCAGCCTATTTGATTATTTGTCCTCAGACAAATCAAGACATTTTCCATCCTTTCATTTGGAGTTGGGCAGAGAGAAGTTCAAGGTCCTAGGGGATTAAAGGCAGCATGGACCAGGGCACTCCAGCCAACTATAAGTAGAAAAGTCTCAAGCTGTGTGTGAACTGTCAAAGAAAAGAAACAAAGAGACTGTCAAAATCTGCTAGGAACATCCCTGCATTCCCAGCACAGTCCCTCTGCTGCACTGATCAAAGGCAGAACAGTCCCATAATAATCCTGATACTGTCCATAGCTCAGTCTCTCCTAAATCTATCCTGCAGCAAGTGGGGTGACATCACATCAGGAATACGGGACATGCTCTACTCCAGCAGACAGGCTGGGTGCTGGGAGGGACTGAGCAAGAGATGAACTGCATGATTCCAACTCTGTCAGGCAAAGGACCTTACCCCTGCCCTGGAAGGTTAAACAAGGAAAGACAGAGGGCACATGGGATTTTTCAGGCCTTATTCTAGGCTGGAAGTCCAGGTACCTCCTGCATGGAACAGACACTGCCTTCAAACGCTGGCAAACCAACAAACCACTAATGTGGAGCAGAGTCAGAGCATTCCTGGACACTGGATGTCACAAGGGTAAAAGCTGAGCTTGGTTGGTCACTCAATCCAAGGCCATGGATCATGGAAATGCAGCACTCCCAACACACTCCTCAGTTTGGGTCACCAAGCACTTCTTCACCGAGCCTCCCCCATGAAGAGCCAAAACTTCCTAGGCAGGAAGGCTCCAAGGCATCAGCTGCATTGGCATTTCAGGATCATGCTTCCCCTTGGTAAGGCACAAACAGTTCCTTCCCTTTAGTTATTTCCCTAGCAGGTAACATCTCTTGAAAATTACTATCTCAACCTCCAGGGAGAAATCACTGTCCTGTGCTAGAACTGGATATCAATAAAGAGTCAAGAGATGTGTTGGGGGTTGTGCTCCTCCCTCTTAAGCTGAAGAGAGAAAAGAACATTTAATTATTTATTTTAAACCTAAGCAAGATTAATGACTGTGAAAGTTCCTCAGTTCAGTCTCGAAAACTATGTGGCTGCAGCTTCCTAGGGTTATATGTCTTCTTTGGGTGCATCTCAGGCCTCCTGCCCACATGACCCATGCCCTGAGTCTCAGGCTGTCCTCAGGCATGAAAGGACAAAGTAAAGCACCTTCAGAGATTTATTCCCTCCCTTAAGAAATCTGAAAAGACAGGAGGCTGAGTGCCCCATTCCCCCACCCAGTGTTCAAGAGGCCCTGGATCTGGACCACACCAAGCAAGGCTCAGAACACAAAACCCAAATACTTTTCTCAAGTTTTTGCCCTCCAAGACAAAGCAAACAAAAAAAACCACACAGAAAAGAGGCTGAACATAACTCAAAGCCAAGGTTACAGACACAGGCATGTGGTAAAACAGGCAAGTCCCAGCAGACACTGATGACACTGGCCCAGGGTCCCAGCACCGTCACGCTCAAGCACTTAGAGTGTCACTGGAAGGGTTGGGGAGGTGACAGGAACTCTCTCCTTCAGTGAGATATGAGTTAGTGCTATACCAACACCAAGAAAAACAGAACTCTGCAGATAACAGACGATGTGGCTTTGGCCATCTTGCCACCTGCATTTAACAGTTTGAAGTACTGTTATTGGCACCTACTGGTCACTCAGGAGAACAAACAAACCAATTTAGTTTCAATTGCAGGGCTGACAGATCAAGCATGACCTGTAAAACTCATCAAGAACAAAGAAAAGTTAAATGCTTAAAAGCTGTTCATGAGCTTGAAAGCTGAGAAATAACTAGATTTTAATAACTTCAGATTTGAAGATAAGTGTCATTCCCTCAGATAATTTGGAAGCTAAAGAGCACAGATTTACAAAACAAAGCAGCATTCACAATTCTAGGAGTAAGTATCACAAACTGCCATATTCTGCTGAGATCTTTGATTTAAAATAAGCCAAAATATCTGTTCCTCACTGTAAGTAAGGTCTTATGTAAACTTAGATAAAACCCCCAAATAAGTTTTCTTCTTTATTCAAGTAATAACCATTTTATATTAAAAAGCATCTGCAGTCAGAATAGTGAGAATTCTCAGAGCACTTCTTGACTCTTGAACACTTGAAAAACACCATACAACTTTAAACAGAAAGTGAAGAAAATGAGGTTAGAAGTTTACTAGTACAAATCCAGAAGTGCTTAAAGAGAAACTAGCTTCCAGAATCAGGATTTGTTCAGTGTACTTTTCTCTGAATGTTCCTTTTTATGTTAGATCTCAGTGCTCAAACTGTTGATTTCATGTTACCAGGAACATATCTCCAGGAGCCAGATCCTATAGTGATACAGTTTTCAGCTAAAAAGTGCTATGCTAATACTTCTACATATAAAAAGGAAAGGAAAAAGTGTTTTTAAGTTGAACCAAGATTTGTTTATTACTTTGTCCTCAATCAGATTCACACTGAAGGGGCTGCACGGTGGGAAAGAGCTGTTCAAGTTGATCGAGTTAATCTGCTCAACTTAAGAATTTACAAATTGAAGACAAATTCTGAGCCCTCTTTATGTGATGTCACCCCATTTTCTACCCACTTTCCTTCCCTGTTCAGTAATCCAAACACTTTAAATCTGCAAGAAAAATGGGAAAAGGAAAGAGAGTAAAACCAAGAGCCAGTTAAAATCCAGTTCTGTAAAAGAAGAGGTCCTAATCATCTAGGGTCCTAGGTGATGTTTTGTTTTCTTTGATTATCATTTTTCCCTGTACTTCTCTGCAGAAATAAAGTATAGTCTCCCCACAGACAGGAGCTACTTTTATTTTCCAGCCAAGCAGAGAAGAGAAAGGTCAAGTAATCTGATGACAACAGAGACCCAGGGCAGACTGTTCCCTCCAAGAAGTCCATGCCCAGTCCATTACTGACCAGGGGGGCTGGAATTCCTGCATGCAGCTTCCCTGCTTCCAATCAGACAGCACCACAGACCACAATGGGAAAAACAACTGATGCAACCCACGAGTTCTGCATCGTCCAAAATATTACTCATCTCTGCCCTGGCACCAAATCATTCACTCTTCAGCTGAGAATTCCATGACCTGCTTTTCTCCAGGTAATGAGTTTCTTCACCTTCACTTTTCCAGACCCCTGCCCTTTCCCAGCTTCTTCATGAAGCTGTTCCCTAACAAGCTTTACCCCAAGCCTCATAATGGCTGTTACTGGAAGAAACCCTCAGTAGTTAAGTCTGTGGTTTCTACTTCCAGCTACAAATTAATGCGCACAGGCACAAAGGCACACAATGACAAAGCACGTTCCTGCCCATTAACAGTGGCTGGAAAATACCAGCATTTCTTGCCAAAGACTTTCTGCTGCACTGCTTTTCATTCATTTCCGTGATTAAGCGTTCTTTCCTTTAAGAAACTTTCTATTCGCCCTTCTTGAAACTGAGTATCTCTTGGGGTCATTGGAGGGCATCATTTCATTTTAATTGCAAGTTCAACATCAATACTCAGCTCATATTTCAGCAGCTCTTGGTTTATCTCAGCTTCTTCCAAAGTGAATGATAATACATTGCTGTGCAATGAGCTCACATGCAGATGTAATCCAGAGTTGAAGATTTCATTGAGATATTTCCCTTACAAGTTCTCTTTTATTTTTCCCTCTCCGGAACTTTCTACCCTCTGCTGAGTGGCACAGAGCAGAAACAGCTCAGAGCACAGCCAAGCTCCAAATGGTTCCTTTTCATAACACACTCATCAACATGAGATTAAAAGCTTCCTTCTCCCTGCTTCCATCAAGAGAAAGGAAAGTAAGTCAGTTCTGTGGAAATCCCTGAGAGTGTGTAGCAGGCAAAGACATTCTAAACACTAACCTGGGTTGCCCTGTTCATGGTGAAAGGGTCTGAAAATTAAAGGACAAATGCCAAAACAGAGTTTATGATGCTGGCTTCATACACTGGCATGAGAAGAACAGCAAGGGACAGATGACAGGTGTGTTCCAGGCTGAAAGAAAGGCTCTGTACACATGCATCAACCAATAGCTCGGGAGGAGAGAGGATGCACTGGAGTAGAAACAGTGCAATGAAATTAAGAGAACATTTCAAGACAGGCACTGGCAGCTGCTCTTGTTCCTCACATCACTGAGCAACCTTTTAAAAAAGACATGGCAGAACCTCTCTGTCCTACACTGTGAAGACAAACAAAAAAGCACTG
Organism: Poecile atricapillus; assembly: GCF_030490865.1. NCBI lineage: Eukaryota > Metazoa > Chordata > Aves > Passeriformes > Paridae > Poecile > Poecile atricapillus. Next base: position 111,053,260 of record NC_081249.1, read on the forward strand.
AGGAATATTAAATTCTTCATATGGGACAGCTTCCCCTGCCCTCCAGATAAGCTTATTTTGCTTACAGCAGCTGAAGGAAAGGCATTCGTTCCAAGAAACTGGTCTAGTGATCCATGTTATTCATGAGGTCATACCAGAAGATTCACAAGATCCTCTCTGGTCTTAAAATATATCCAGCAAAGAACAATCTGCCATTGACCGAATATTTGAAAACTAATGGCCTAGAAGGCTCCTCCTCACCACACTCCCGTACCCTTGCTTCCAGTTCTTATGGTCTGGTGGATAAAATTTGTTTTTTAGTTCTGGGTGTTTCAAACAAACCTTTATATTAACATTTCAGATCATTAACCAAACGGAATAAATACGTCCCTTTGCAACAGCAAGGGGAGAAAGAAGAGAGGAGAACTCTGCTTGCAGCCAGCAAGTTCTGCCTTGGATGGAAAGAATCTGAGTAAGACATTTTCCACAGATGTTCATGGAAAAACATTTCAGAGCACTGCCACATTTCAAACCTATTGTGGCAGGAAACACTGAAGTTTCACGTGTGCAGTCCCCAGCTCATATATGAAAAGCTCACAGGCCCCTGCCACTCAGGGAGATCACATTGCACAATGTGTATGCATGCTTAAAAAGCCCCCTCTTTGAAACATCACTCAGCTCAGAGAGATCTGTGAGAGAGTCAAATCGGAGAGGAGGATTTCCAGTCCCAGCAAGCCTCACCATCCCCCATCAAAGGGGAATCAATAAAAACAACTGAGAAAGAAATTCCTCCTAGGACTAAAAGCTTCATGTAAAATCCTTTAAGGGCTTCCTTTTGCTGAAAATGCTGCTTCCTTATTGATCCCTTCCCCACTCCAACAGCCATGATGGAAGCTGAAAATGCTGCCCAAGCCCAAGACTTCAAAGTATGGAGGAGACTGGAATACATTCTATTTTTCAAAATTACACTGTATTATATTCCCTCCAGCAGTTATAGATAAGTTGTATTTCTGTTACACTTTGAAAAAATCAGTGCAATTGACCCCTTAACAGTTTTCCTATCCAGGACAAACATAAGATCATCATAAGATACCACACCCCACCCTCCCTACAACTCAGGATTCAGCACACTGGTGCTCCCCAGCTTTTTTTTTTTCCCCCCAGTTGCCTGGAAAGCTGCATGCCCCTCTTTTTTCCTCCACCTTTCCTGTTAGTATCTTCCCTCCAATTTTGGGGAAATTCTCCCTGCAAACATGGAAAGATATTTCACCATGCCCATTAGGGAAATTCTCCCTTTCACCAGGCCCATTAGGGAAATTGTGGCACCAACTGATTTTTTCTGAAGAACAAGTTTGACAGCTGCTTGTGCCACAGGATGCAAGAGAAGGGTGTGATATCTGAGCTCTGCTTTCATAGCAGCTCCACAACTTTACATTTACCTGTGACTCCCTGACTCAGTCTGCATCAAAGACAGGAGGCTTCAGCAAACAAAACCAAAGTAACACACCCACAGAACATCTTCTGTCTTGTATAATTAATTCCAGATGATTCCCCAAATAGTAATTCCACAGTTGGTTCATTCTAGCTGCGCTCATCGCATGTTCTCATCGTGCCCAGAGGTGAATATCCAGCAGGGATATCTGAGTAACAACTGAAGGACACAAAGTTCATCTATCAATTAAAGAAAATTGCAGGTATTTCAAGACAGATTTTGCTACGTGCCAAGATTATTTTGGGAAATAGCACTCCAGCAAATTGTGCCTGGGATCTCATTTCTTTCTTCATTCTTCTGTGAAGAATGAAAGGCTGACAGGGCTTCAGGACCACCCCTCCCCCTGCTCCAGCCCTGCTACTGGAATTCACACATTCCCAGGGCACTTCTACACGCTGCCTCCCTTTCTTCACTCCACGCTCCAGAAATCCTATCTGGGTGAAGGGGCTGGGAGGAGAGGCTGACAGCAAAATAAGTCAAGAGTACAACACGCACACTTCCCTCCCTCACATTGCTGGCAGGTTTCCCTCTGAACATTGGGTATCAAAGCATCCCAGCAATGGATGGGAGTTCCAAGTGACACAAGCAGTGTTGGGAGAGGCACCATCCACCACTTTTGTGCAGGAAGGCCTCCACATAAGAACTTGGAGGGGAAGGCTGGGCTTGGGGCTTATTTAATTTTTGCTGTTTTCTTTTATCACCCCCTTTGGAAATACTACTCTCCCGCTGTGTCTGACCCAGATATGAAGAGCAATAAGGCTAAAACTGCAGTCCACTAAACCATCTTGAGAAATTACCTAAAACTGAAAGAAGCTGAGTCAATGTCCTCTGTCTAGCCAGCTTAGATCAAAGCTGCACCTCAAAGCTTCCTACAAAGTGACATCCTCGTTGCCAGGCTGTCCTCCTATTATCTGCCCTTGTCCTTTCCCCAGTGTGCCATATAAGCAAGTTCAGATCTTAGGAACCACATCATCTAGAACAATTACCTTAGTTGTGGATGCAGCCATAAGTCAGGCTGCTCTTGCCTAGACACAGACACATCTCCTAAATATGCTACAGCCTGTTACTACCAGCAGAATATGAGCATGAAAGCCCCATCAGCTCAAAAACCCCACCAGCTTGGTTTATCAAATCATGAGAGGAGCCCTTTACTCACATGTGCACCAGTGTTATAAAAACAGCTCCCACTGCAGTTCCCAATAATATAATGTGACAGAAGTCAGGGTTAACATGCATCTCTGATGATCCAAATCAATTCTTTATGTCTCTCCCTCCCCCCAACATTGCATCAGGACCAGAATATTTCCACAGAAAAGTCTCAACAGGCAGGCTTTGTTACAGCTGAAGGTAAGGGTTTCAGCAAGCAATTGAGGAACAGGATGTCCTTCTGGGTACTGAAATTCATCCCAATTTGTGGAGCTTTGTAGTTCAGCCACGAGGGACCTCTAAGGTCTTGCAGTGGCAGGATACACTGACTGAGATGGGTGAAATGTTACCCTGACCTGACCATTTTCTGCAATTACATCAACAGCGAGGTGTGCTCAGGGAATTTAATGCTATGCTAATAGAGTCTGTTTTGGAACAGAAATCCAGTTTATATTAATGTTCTTCCAGAGCAGCCACTACTAACAATCTAGTGATACAGCTGGCAAATGCAGCAGCAGTTGCTCCATACTGAGAACCAGCTCTGAGCCTGCAGGACCATAAAAGCTGCATTAGTAGAGAAAAACCCAGGGGTTATGATTACAGCCAATTCATTAAACATCTTTCTGTAAACAATCAATAGCACAAAGGACACAAGTACCACCAAAGAAGACAAGCACAGCCCTCAGCCATCGTACCATTTGTTCCAAAGAGTATGTATTTCTGAGACACAGGGAAATCAATGGGAAAGCATCACAGAATTCTCTCCCTTTCTGGCTTAGACACAAGGCTGCCAGGCTCTGTACCAACCTGATGTCTGGAAATCTATCTGGATAGGGTTGGATAAGCCATTCACCGCTTCACGCCACATGCCGCCACCGCCTGGAGACCAGGCGGTCACCACGCAGCGGTACAGCCCAGCATCAGAGATCTGGGTCTGGTACATCCTGTAGCGGAACTCGTTCTCCTGGACCTTCTCCAGCACCACCCCATCCACGCGGGTCTGGTCCGTCCAGTCCTCCAGCCGCACCACCGAGTCCTGGTTCAAGGAGATAATGCGCGTGGTTCCGTTGGGGTTCGACTGATCCGTGAGGGGCTTCTCGGCTGTGATGAGGACGGAGTAGCGCGGGGTCTTGATGTTTTTGGAAGACACTTTGCATGTCATCTCAAAGGTGTGGCCTGCTACAAAGAATGGCTTCAGTTTCACCGCCTCCACTGTAAGCGTGTAATCTGAAGAGGGAAGGAAATAAGCAGCAAGAGAGAGTTAGCAAATAAGTACAGGTATTTCTGCAGCACCATTCCACCCTAGAAGATTTTACAGACAGGCAAAGTTCCTTTTTTGGTGGAACAAATCCCAGCACATTTATCTAAATATGTGGACAGCCAAGAATGCTACTTAACAGTGCACACACACCCACAAGTACACAACATTTTGGGTCAAGATGCACAAATTCAAACACCAAATACTGAACAGATAATAGAATACACAGGTTGTAACAAGACAGGATTGTTTTATTCACGAGTAAAGACATTAGAGAAAACTCAGAGTCCCAGTTTTATACTGGATCTGGAAGGGCAGCCTCAGTGATGGGGCAATACAGGCACTGCTGAAATACTCATGACTAATGACAAAAGCTGCCACTCACTGAATTGGCAGCACTTAGTGTAGCATCTTTTATTTTCCATGAAAATACACTCCTAACAGCAACCCAGACACATTCAGCTGAAAACACATGACAAAAGTTTGTGGTAACAGAAGTCTCCACCCCAGGCATCCCCATATACACACACACACCCCTGTGCTGAAATACTTAGGCACACCTCTGCCTCTGTGTCAGTCTTTCCTCCCTTTGCTTCTCATACATTTACTGTCATACAAGCCTACCAGAAGCCTTGACATTTCCCATTTGACACCAAGAATTCCAGCAACACTTACTGCTTAGTTTCCTTCCTTTCTCTACTGGCTCCTCAATCCCAAGAATCCCTTAATTACTGGGTTTGGGAAAATTATACATCTCGGAGCACAGCTCCAAGATACACAAAATAGAAGCTCACGGTGAGAAACTGAGAAAATGAGGAGTGACTGAAATCAGAATCAGATAAAAGGAAAGGGAGTTGCTAGTTTCCTGGCATTGTGCTGAAGGGACACCCTGTACATCAAGGTTGCTCTTAAGGAAGGGAGGGCTGGGGCAGAATACATAGAAGTAACAGTAATGCAAAAATACAGCCAAACCAACTCTCTGGACTTTGCTGCACCATAGTCTCCCTTCCCTCCTTTATAAAAGGAAAAAAAAAAAAAGAGTGTAGATCTGTTAAAAAACTCCACAGAACCTCTTTATGCAAGATGAAACTTCTCAGGAAAAGGGAAATAAGCAATGGTGAGACTGAAACACATTTCCCAAAAATTGAACTTAAATGCAGTAATATTTATGTCCTCCCCACAAGAGCAACAAGATACTTGTCAAGATTACATTTTGCAGTGTTTTGCCTTCAAGCAGCAGTTTTCACAATGAGTAAACACAGCTCACAAGATGAGAAACCCGCTATGACAACTTTAAATCAGTACTGTATAAAGCAGATCACAGTACAAAGCTATATAAAGAAACAGCGGGAGCAGTGAAGGCTGAGATGCTTCTAGTGGTCTAGCTGAGCACAGAATTATTTGATACTCCACACCAAACCCTCTCACACCTCCAACCACTAAGCAAGTGACAATACAAGAGCTGCACATTTAGGCACTCAGGGTACAATCACAAATGAAGATTGTATAGAGTCGGAGTCATTCTCCTCTCCCTTGTGAAAAGACTCATCAGATACCAGATTCCAGACTTCAAAACCATTTTTTTCCTCATTCTGTGTCTATGACACTGATATTTCCTTCTTCATATGGCTGCAGTATTTAGGAGTCCAGCACAGATCAGCTTTTCACATATTTTTAGGAATATAGTAGGCAATTATATTTTGTCCCAAAAGCAGAAGCACAAACAGCTAGTTATACTTTTCTGGCACATATTGTTGTTTTCTAGGCCATTTGAGGAGGCTCTGGGCAAAAAGCCCTCCTTATTTAATGTTCTTTACATTGTTGATCTTCCCATCAGAACGCTGGGTCCTAGACACCAGAAAAGAAATTTTACATTTGGTCTCTGATATATGTGCTGAAGATTAAATACGCTCACAGGTTCAGAGCAGTTCAGCTACAGCTGAGAAAACTCTCCCTACGACCTGGGCTTCAAATACCTTAACTTCCACTGCTCCGTGAGCCACAGGTCAGGCAGCAGCAGAAAGGGCAGTGTCCTGTCCCCAACAAGTACAGAGCAAATTTTGTTCCTAGACATTCTTTATTAGTTTTCCATTTGGGGGCAATAGCAGATATTTTTACTAAGTATTTCCATTAAAGGAAAAGGAGAAAGGAGTGGTGGTAGCATGGGACAACAGCAGAAATGCCCTTGGTAGAGTTTGTGGAAGAGAACAACTGAGGCCCAGAGATGCAGCTGGAGAACAGTGACAGAATTCAAAAGGGCTAGAAATTAGGATGCTGAACAGAGAACAAGGAGATATGTTCTTATGAAAGTCCTTTCAAAGCATTTTTCTACCTTTAAAACCCCTGAGATCCTTAATTTGGATGAACATGCAAGGCAGAGGCACCCCCTCTTCTGTTAGACTGTAAGAAATCTAGAACAGAATAGAGAAAGGGACACACAACCCATCACATACAGGTGCTGAATGTTTCTTTTTGCAACAAAGTCAAAAAAAGATCAAAGGGATGTTTCTGTATGTGCCATAATATTAGAGACCTGCATATGTAGCAAAGTAAAACAACAACAAAAAGGCCCATATCCTATCAACTAGAAAAACCTGGGTCACCATTCTTAATATTCTGGTTCAGTGCCAATATTGTTCTCCTTCAGTAGCAGCAGATGAAATGTAATTAGCACTCCTTCACCCCCACCTAGAAAAGCATGTAGCTAGCTGTCTGTGTGTGTAAGAGTGCACATTATGAGAAAGGGGGCAGCCCAAAGATTTGGCACTTATCTTAGAAGAAACAGTAATCTGCACAGAAAATTAAGAGGGAAAGGAAAGTCTCTTCATGTTTCCCATGTTAGCAGAAATTACTCATCAGATCTCACAGCATAAGATGAGCTGGAGAGGTCGAATTAATGTTTTCTTCCAAGAACTGCACCCCAAGGTCTCATTTCTAATCTTCTGGGAATTGCCAAGGAAGAAGTGTATGTCTTAACCACTACTCCAGACACTTGCCTGTCTGAATTCATGCCTGCAGTCCCATGTGGAGTCTCATCTCCTTCTTGTAAAGCTCCATGAATGAAAAGCACAATAAAACACACCCGGATTGGTTATATACAGGAGGCTGCAATCTGCAGTTTATTCTGGAAAGCAGTAGGGGAAGAGCTCCTAAGTAAATCCTACCCAAAGCTTGGGCACTACTCCAAGACAGAGGGCTAGCAACAGAAGAAACCCTAGCCAAATGACTCAAATAAAATTTGAGTAAACTGTACTTTGGAGCCTGGCAGTGCAAGCTTCTGCCTTCCATCACTGGCCAGTCCAAGTGGTTAAGCCACACTGTAATTCTCCTGTTGCTCTTCTACCACAAAGTGCGTGCTCAGCTTCAAGAGCACTTCCTGGGTAGTGACCAAAACCAGTTTTCACCTAATCAATGCCAGGCAAATTTCTAGACAAGCCAAACAGCTACAAGGGCAAGGAGACTTTAGAAAACAGCAAACACCTTCCCTGCACTGCTCTGACACCAGCTGGAAAAGCAGCACAACAGCCAGGGCTGACAGCAACCTCGGGGCCTCATAGCACTACTTGAGGCTGCTGACAAGAATCTCAGTGTTCATAGGATGCCTTGAGAAGGCTGACCTAGAACAGAGGCTAGACAGAGTTAAAAATAAAGTAGGTATTTATTGAAAAGCCTTAAAGGATACACCTTGGGCAGTACAAGAGCCTGGCCAGGGCTACATCCCAAATGGACCCAAAATGGTCACAAAATGGATGACTGCTCTTGAGGTCTCACATTTTTATAACTTTTGTGTATCAGGGTTAATTGTCCAATCACTGCTTCAGGTTATGAAGTCCCACCCTTCTTGTTTTTTCTCTTCAGCCCACCATTGTTTCTGCTTTTGGGCCTGAAACTTGGAACAATTGTCCTTGGTATCAAGCTAGAAATGGAATTGTTTTGTCTACCTGCTCTGTGAAGAGAGCTCACTAACACTTCATCTGAAGCTCAAAACTACTCACCTAAGGAAAAATATGAAAGCCAAAACTTAAGGCATCACATAAAGGCCCCTTCATCCCCCGGTACACTACCAAGGCAGCAAGTACAGCGAATGCAGCAGACATTGAGGCAGAGACAGCTTTGCTGTGGCAGGAGGAGGTGGCTGTACAACACCCTGAGGTACAAGTGCAGCCCCAGCAGCTCTGGAAGCACAACAGGCACACCAAAGCCTACACCCAGACACATGAACTACACATAAACACACAGCTGACCTCAGGATCTCTTGTCCCTACAGCCAAACTGACACATACACACACCAGCTTAGTGCCATGGGGATTTCTTTGCCAAGGAGGAACTGTGTGTCTGTACTTCACCCCTGTCTGTGATATATAAGCAATGATAAAGAAAAGTAAGTGGCAGACATATTATCTGTTCTCTACTGCAGGACTGTCTGAAAGATTAAGGCACCCTTGCTCCCAATTAAGTGTGATGGGAGGGCCTGGGCAAACATTTAGGACAAGTAACATTATGTTAAATATAATTATTTTGTAAATTAAAGACAGAAGTATTAACGAAACCGCAAATAATGGTACCTTTGGGATTTGGAATTTCAATTAAAAGATAATGTACTCCTCTGCTAAGTACTCCATGCAGATCCAAAGCTGACAACACTGGTTTAGGAAAAAAACATTGATTCCACGTTGCACTGCAGACAATATCTGTGTTCTAAATGTAACTCTCATTCAAATAAATAAATAAAGTTATCTTTTAAAATAGCAGACTTCTTTTTTCTGGGTCGAAAGTCATTTACAGAGCTAGTCAAAAAAGGTTTCCTCCCTTCCTTTACCCCTTTTAACTGACTGGAATTTGTACTCTAAATAAGCAAAACATTATACAACTGATGTTTTTAATTTCTGAGATGAGACAGAGATGCCTTCTTTGTCACCTTGGCAGGGGAGAAAGTAGAAGAGGGGAAGAAACATGTCAGGCAGACTATGTCAAAAACAACGGTGATCTATGATAGCAATTGGCTGCATTTGCAAAGCTGAGTAAGCAGAAAGATGTGTGAGCATTATTGGTCCCTGTAGAATAAAATGGAAAACAGAGACAATAAAACCCCAAGTTCAAATGGGCAAACACACAACTTATTACACAATGCACAAAAAAGGGGTTTTGACATCTTTATATGAAGTTCACATTTTGAATAGAGGCTCTGAACACCCCTCTTTGCTGAGAGACCCACAGACACAATATAAATCCATTTCTCCCTTCTCAAGAAGTCAGAATAATTGTTTTCAAAGTGAGATTTCTCCAACGTCCTCCCTCCAAAGCACTGCTCCAATGTCAACAAAGAAGATGCAAGCAATGAAATAGATGGAAGAAGAGTCTCTCTATAGGCATAAGCTATCCAAGGAAGAGGCAAATTTCTGTTCTCTCCTTAGGCAAACACGTGGGAGCACTGGGAGCAGTTAGGGACTCAAATCACCAGAGATACTTGTCAAAACAACAGTCAGAGAGCACAGGCAGCAGCAGATTAACTCCTTCATAGTTGCTGGCTCCAGCACTGGGCTCCCAGCCGAGTCTGGAGCTCACAGGAACAGGATACGGCAGGGGACAGGGCACATGGGGAGAAGCATCTGGGGCTGTGCTGATGAAGGAGGAGTTGATAGGTTGAAGAGAAGGGGAAATCAAACCTATATTTCATCCTCCCCACCTCATATACATATAACATTCATTTTCAGGAGGGGCAGGTTTTTGTAGGAGAGCTCACTTTCACATAATAAATCCCCCAACCCCAACTTTTGCCAACAGAACGTACTCCTCAGCACGGGGACTATAACATTTACATTTGTGCTGCAAAATTAGCAGAGTTTCTGGAACAAAACCAGAAACAAGGGAATGTTCACACCTGTCACGGTTTGTTTTCCCTCAGAAATGTCAACACAGGCTGAGACTTTTCAACTCCAGCTGGTCTCTCTAGCTGCTCCAAAGGCGACGATCCATTACACTGACATGCACATACACACACTCCGTGTTGTGGCATAACACTGAACTAATTGTGACCAACACTCAGCATTAATGAGACTTCTCAGTCCTGCTGGAAAAGCCTGCTTCAGGGGTAAAAAAAAAGCCAAAAAAAAAGACCTTTCCCTGGACCACAGGCTTGGTCTGGAGATGCAGGGAGTACTGAGCAAGCAGCCCACCACTTACCACTTTTCTCTCCACTGAAGCAGAATCACAGCAGAAGATTTCCAATTTGCTGTTTAGGGATTATCCCTAAACAACTTCAAAATTATTTCAAATTGCTTGTCTCTGAAATATAGTTCTCTGCCTGTGGATGCCTAAGCTAGACTGTTAAACTATCTATCAAGATAAATGCAGCTTAGCTAAGCACAGATTTTTGAAAAAGACATTACACATCCTAGGTTATCCTAACCTTTCTCATGCTCTCCAACAGACCCCTCTTGCACGATTCACTCTGAGACAAAACAGTATCACTCTATAGCACATCCAAGAAACACAGATTCCATTTTAAACCACAGTTAAGCAACTTCAGGTAACTATTAAGCTTCTAAAAATGCTCCCAGAATAAGTTAAATACTGACTAGAGCTAGTCACTTCTGCCTAAAAAAAGGTCAAGATCCAGGCAAACCACTGAATTACTCTGTTCAGCTACCCACTTAGTTTTTGATACCCTGGTTGTACTGTGCCCATGAACTTTCTCAGAACTGCCTTTTAAACATGGGCTTAGAGAAGAGAAAAATAAAACCACATCTCTCAAACTGTCAGGCAGAGAAGACAAATTGACATTCCTCTTTTCACCTCAGTACAACCCTGCTGATAGCAGCAAGATGCATCCCAAAGAGACCAAAATACTCTGAGCCATGAAAGTGGGCAATGACCACAGCAACACTGCTAGATACCACCCCTGCCACTTCCAGCCCAGCTCCTGGAAGTCTCAGCAGCTTGATGGAATCTCTCCTTTGATGGTGTCTCTTCCTTTGCACTTCCACTCCAAACTGTTGCATAAAACAGGTAAAGTAGTGATGTAGTTATTCCCCTCCACAGATAAGAGGCCTTTACACAAGCTGACAGTGCTTTTAAACCTTCATAAAGAAAGACCCCCATTTCCAAAGCCCATCAGCAGGCCTTCTGGCTGACAAGCCTGTTCTCAACCACCCAGTTGTAAAGGTCCTACCTTGTGTAGCCCAGAAAATGTTGACAGATGCAGAAGTCACTTCTTTGCTCTTCACCCAGCTGTTGTTGCGGTGCCTACTCCACGCTGAAATGACACAGAAATAATCCCCTCTGTCACTCTCTGAAGTCCACTGGATCCTCAAACTGAAGGTGTCAGCAGACTTCTTAGACAAGATTATTTCCCCATTCTGAATCCGCTCTCTGCCCCTGTCCCCAAGTAGCAGGGTCCAGTCTGCATCCATGGAAGCCAGGAGCTCCTCTGCCACCACATCATCACTGGGCAGGTGCTGCCTGTAGTACCAGGAAACGGTGAAGCGGATGTTCGCTTCGGTGTCCTGTACGTTTGTGATCCTGCAATCGAGCTCTGTGGGGTCATCTGAAAACTTGGGTGTTTTAGAGGCATTCAGGAACACGTCATAGTCTGGCTCTGCAGGAGAGGGAACACAGAAGAAACAGGTTAGAAGCTACAAGAAAGGAGGAAACACCAGAATTAATTTAATGATACACTAACTTGTAACATTCACTTTTAGCGTCTGAGCTAAGAAGCCAAGTGCCACGATATGCATTTTCCTTACAAGACCTTGGAACTTAGACTCTCGTTCTCAGACTTGCACCAGTCTGACACAGGTACCCCTAGGCCTGCATTTCCAAACTGGACATCCCATTTCATATGTCTAGTCAGACCATTTCAGAAAAATCAGGACTAATAGATCTTGTTGAGCAAACTAATTCCTTCCTTAAGGTCTGCCCCCAAAAACCCACCTGTAGGTTCAGTTTCAACCCAGATAGCCACTTTTTCCACCTGTCAAATGCCTGGGGCAGCCTGCAGCAGGACACTGGTTATCCTCTAGCTTTGGACTGACCAGAGACACCCACTTCCCCAATATCTCTCCAGGATAAGAGGCCATCTTCCATCTTGAAATGCCTCCTTTTCCACACTTAACCACCCCATTAATTTGGATATCTACAACAGTTTGAGAATGGTAAAAAGCAGCCCTTTGAAAGGCAAACACTTCACCCACCCAGAGACACAAACCAGGGGACACAGAACACCAGTGGCACTGGCCACAGGCAGCATCAAGAGCTGAGCACAGTAAGTTTCGGTGGTCAGCAGTTTAAATACTTCCTAGGTCAATAAATACTAAGTAGGATAAGAGTTGAAGATGTGTAGATCAGAAAAAGCTTCACAGTCTGAATAGAGAAGTATGTGCTGTACAGCTGTGAGGCTGGAATATCTCACAGTGGAAAATCAGTGCCTGAGTTTTACGGGTTAAGAATGGGGCTGCTGTATTTAAATCTGAAATAGCTGGCTGCCCAAAGCCTAAAAGCGATAAGCGAGCCGCATGACTATTTTCTCTCAGACTACAGAGATAGTAAAGGAAAAAGATTACAGCAAGAACTTCACACCACAAACGAAATACATATTTATTTACTAGTATTAGAGTATTTTTGTCTTGCTGTCTACTATAATTCAGAAAAATGACCTGCTTCCCAACTATTCGGCCAATACTCATCACACGGCTTTTACAGCCTAACTGTATTCAGCACTCTGTATTTATTTCCTGCTTTATGTTTTACTTGGCATTTTGCCCTCCTAGAAACAATTAACTGAAGCTATAATTGGGACAAAGAAGGCAATCCAAGGCTAAAACTTAGGCTTAGCTCACCAATGAGCCAAGATAATAAAGCATCTTAATAGAACTGCTGTGGAAACTCTGTGTGCATATGCACTTTTGGACTTGAGATGCAAAGGATAAAAACAATTGTAGCAAACAAGCTGGGCTGCTTCTATGTCAGCCTGCAGAAAAGATCTCTCACCAGTGTCCTTGCATCTAGCAAGAACAAGGGCATCAATACACACCAGACCCCAGATAATCTGGTAATACAGACAGTGAGTTTCTGTGACATTAGGCAACATAAAATCATAAAAGCGCTGCTTACAAAGTCTGTGGTACCTACTACCAGTGAGCATGTGGAGATTTCTGTACATTTTCAGGATAAGTAAGGCAAAATAAAAAGAAAATGCACAGAATTTTGCTACAACCAAGGCACAGATTAGTAATGACCAAAACCCACTTTAATTAGTGGCCAAACCCCACTTTTGGTGTAAGATCCCACAGCTACACTGCTCTTCCTTTCTCTTTCACAAAAGGCAAATTTACACCAGGGCCTCATGATGTATTGCTCGCACTCTACAACTCTCTTATCATTCCCACTTTGCCTCCCCTCCCACCCAAATAGAAGGCATTCAAGACCAACTAATATCTTCACAGCAACAAAGACTATGAAAGCAGATGCACTTCTCTAGACAGGGACACAAGAAGGAAAAAGCCGCAAGAATCCCAAGTTCTTAGAAAACTGCTTGAGGTTTGTTTTATTTGTGGGCAGGGGAAGGACCCTAAGAAGAGAGTTTTCTCTTTGATAGCACCACTCCAGACAAGCACTTCACCCTGACAGACACTCAAACAGAGGATTTAGAAAGAATAAAAGGCTGGCTGGATAAACCTCATTCCTCCACTCTGTCAGCTGTCAAAGAACAGCCTCACTGACAATTCAACGACTTAATACTCCAGGAGCTCTTAACTTCCATTAAGGAGGAGTTGGTGAAATCTGGATGCAATTGAAAACCTCAAACACTGAAAATTTATTCTGCTTTCCCTCTCCCTAGCAACCAAGCATCTGCATCTGCTGGAGAGCAGATTTTATTTTCTCCTGTTCCCAAATAATGCTAAATTAGAATGGAAAGAGTAAAGATACAGGTACAGGCACACCAAGAGAGCACACGAGCGTGCATCTGTACACACATGAACACACATGCATGACCACACATGCACACAAGTGAGGGAAGGAGGGAACACTCACAAGTTTAAGGTACAATGTGAATGGCTGAATGAGGACAGGAAATGAAGACATTAATCACTTGTGCACTTCTTGTACACATTACAAGTGTACTTGGAGACAGCCACGGCTCAACTGCTCTGCACAATGCAAAAATGCAACATTTAAAGTCATTGTCAATGGGATTTAACCTTATGGCACAGCTATTTATTGCTGAAAAACAGGCTCTCTATATGCTAGCCTCATTCAGCACGTTCATGTTGGAGGAGCTCTGCCTTTGTAACTGGACAGTACCACCAGTTTCTCATGACAAGAGGATCTGAAAGGGTACATTGAAAGGGTTTGGGCAAGGATGCTTGCATCCAGTCAGAGCTGGGAACAGGCACCACGCACTAGAGTCTGCCAGCTCACATCCAGCTTCATTCATGCTTCCAAATTTTGCTTGCAAATTTCAGCAGGTGCAGATACCTTACCTACACCATTCTGCAACAACATCCTGAGTTTCACTGCCTCTAAATTGAAGCTATTACCTCCTCAAGAATAAACTACAGAACAGATTGGGTAGGCTGACATATCTAGACCTATCTGTAAAACAACAGGCTTTTAAAGTAGTTTTACTTCTTAAAAAGGAGATTCATTTTTAGTACTTCTCTCAGGTAACTTTATTTCTAAGGATATTTGCACAAAGAGAAATGTATGTGAGAGAGAGATCCCTACATATAGATAATAGATGCAAATAAGAGAACCATTCATGCAGAAGAGATTCTGCAAGGTACTCTCCCTTTTCTGATGGAGCCAAGGATTGAGGGATATATTACCCAAGAAGTTTGACAGCACAATCACTCACCTAGTGCTGTCACCACCACACTGACTGGTGCAGAGGTCCTCTCCACCACCTTATGCCAGCTCCCATTGTGCAGGGGCACCCAGATAGCAGCTTCACAGAAGTAGTAGCCAGAGTCCTCCACATCCACATCACGCACCAAGAGGCGATAGGAGTTCCTGTCCACATGGCTGAGGGTGATGAGAGTTGAATCACTGACAACAGAATCATGGTCCATGCTCAGCAGGAGCTGAGCATCTGACAAAGTGTCATCAGGTGATGCAGAAAAATACCACATCACCTCTGCTTGGAAAATACCACTTCTGTCTGTTGTGATGTTGCATGTAAGATCCAGGGAGTCTCTTTCGGTCACAGACACATTGCTGGTTGAGATGACCACATCTAGAGCTTGGAAAGAGAGACACAAAAATTCAAACAAAAAATTTTTTTTTATTTGTTATTTTTAATAAACACAGTTCACTCTAAGTTATCCAGGACTTCACATTCTCTAACAGGAGTTTCTGAACAGGCTCAGTAGCCCAACCTTCAAATGCCTGTTGGATAGTGAGCCGAGTGATCTATTACAAGGGCAATACACATTATCAGTCAAGCAAGGGATGTGTGATGAGGGCAGAGGGGAGAAAGGGAGGGAGAACAGTGTTTTTATGACTCAACAGCAACTGGTCCATGAAGGCTTTCTCTCGTCCACAGACCACACATTACCTCTGCACAGCAGGAAAACGTGTACAGGATTCTTCAGTCTCACAGGAGGGTCAAAGTGTTTTGGGACTGCCTCAAAAGACCAAGCATCTACAGGAATCACTAGGAACTACACTGGAATTCAACATGGTTTCTGCTGACATTTTTGAGCTCGTCAAACAGAGCAGATTTAGATGAGAAGCAGCCATGGCCACATGTTGGAGTCCTGACTGACCTCAGGTGTGCTGGAAAAACATGAAACAGAAGCAAACAGAAGGCAGCAGTAACTCCCTATACTGCTGATCTCTCCACTTACTGCTCAGAACAACACACACTGGGGACTTCAAAGCAACTCCAACTCCAACTCAAACTCCAACTGCCACTCCAAACACACTTAGCAACCACTGGCCAGTGAATATTTTTAATATACATAGCCAGCATTCAAACAGGACCAGATACAGAATACTAAAAGAAAACCATGGAATCACAGTGTCAAGACCAGGCTACCACGTGTCTTCACCTGGTCACTCACTTGTTCTACGCTGCCTGAAGATTAGATCTGGGTCTCAGTGCAGCACCATTCCCACAGTGTGTCATGCAGCTGCTCTTAAAGTCTCCACTGAGGCCAGTGGACAGAGCTGCTACAACAGTGGCTCTTCTCAACACAAGCAAGAATAAAGACACCTGCTTTAAACCAGCAGCTGTGTCTCTGCTGAGATTATGTTCTACTACATAAGAGTTCCCCATCTGCACAAACCTCCTCGGACTATCACCTGGAATTAGACAAAACACGTGAAGGCTAGAGCAAAACTGACTAGTCAGAACTATTGCCAATAAAACCAATCAATGCTCATTTTCACCCCTCACCACCTGATAACACAAAGCAGTCAAACTGGACAGAGGGTAGCAGGCCTCACTTGAGTGCTGAAACCAAGTCCAGATGAATCTCTCACTGGGACTTGCATCACTGTCTTATCATGGGATTGGAATCAGTAGGAAAGCCTAGCTAATTTAACAGGATAATACCAGAATACAAAATAAGACTCATCTGCAAGGTTAAGAGCAGCAATTCTCCAAGCAACATTTCTGTCTTCATGAAAGTGATGGGCATTCACAATCTGGCAATATATGCACATAGAGGGACTTGGAGAGAGTTTACCCATAGGCATATAACCATTTACATCTCAAATTCTTTTAGCATTCAAGTGCAGAGATTTTAGATGTCAGCACAAGATGCTCTTATACAGGATGTGTATATAGCATTTTGCTGGAGAACAACCTATCCCCTTTAGCATAACTTTAAAAAAGCCTTCATGCCCCTGACAAAGTGCCAGTGCTGCTTATGACTGAGCTTAAAATGAAAGTGAAAAAACACAAAGAAAAACAAACAAAAACCCCTACAACAAACAAACCACACACCCAAACCACATCAAAAAACTGTACCACTACTGCTCTTGGCCAGCCTTACGCTGTTTTCATCCAGTGATTAAACCCCACCTACTTAAACCTACTCAAACACTGCAAAAGTGTGACAAAATCAAGAATTACAGCTCTTAATTAGGCAAGTCCTGTGTCAGCAGAGAGTACCTGCAAGCTTTGCTGTGCAACAGACACCATGAAAAAGAGGGGGCAGATTGATCCTGTCAAATTTCACTGGCTAAGTACCACCAAGACATTAAAAGACTCATCCAAATGAGTCAATCAAAAAAATCCAGACTTTTAGGTTCTCCCCATAGTGATTAAAGGATTACAAAAATGAAAAGATACCCTTCCTGTCTGAACAGTTCTAAAATGCCATGATAATCTCATATTTCTGAAAGACCATCAGTGCCTGTTTTTCCACCTATTGAGTGATAAGGTGCATCACCCCCACTCTCTCTCCTCCAACCAGCACTGATAATGCTAATGTAATCAAGTGCTTAGTGCATCTAGTCCTGAAATCTGTATGGGCAGGGATATCTGGATATCCTCAGCATAGCGCTGCATGTGTTTTTGTCTCTTTAGCCAAGCATGCAATGATGTGTTTAACAGAACAGTTACTGTCCCAGACCCCTGCCAAAACAGCAGAGCAATCAGACCAGTGATAAAAATCATTGGGTAATTTGCCCTGTTAAATTATCACTGCCTTCCTCCTTTCTCTTGATCTTTCCATGCTATTTTAATAAACAGCATACAGAAAAGCTTCAAATCTATCACTGAATCACAAGCCACTTTCACAGAGGAAGTGCAGCTGTTTAGTGCTATGGAACCCTGTGTTAATAAGACACCAGAGGGAAGGCTTTGGGTAACCAGGTGTTAAACATAACATT
Organism: Poecile atricapillus; assembly: GCF_030490865.1. NCBI lineage: Eukaryota > Metazoa > Chordata > Aves > Passeriformes > Paridae > Poecile > Poecile atricapillus. Next base: position 111,070,974 of record NC_081249.1, read on the forward strand.
TATTTAAGAAATATAAAACAACATGAGCACTGTGAAATGAAGGAAGGATAAAATCTGGGCCTAGGTATCCAAGAGGCTCCATATAAAACATGAGCACTCTGAAATGAAAGAAGGATAAAATCTGGGTCTAGGTATCCAAGAGGCTCCAGGAAATCCTTCCATGCCATCAACCCCCTTTTCCCCAAAATAAAGCTAGAAAAATGATGTCATGGATGTAAACAGGCCAGCTATCCAAACAGCACTCCAGGTTCTGCTGGAACGCACCCTCGCTCCTTTCAGCTTACCCCAAAGCACCAGGGTCTGGGCACAGCCCAGGGCTGCGACCGCAGCCCACCAGGAACACTCACCGGTCCTCTGCACCGACACAGTGGCGATCTCCACGCTCTTCTCCTGGATCTTCTGCCACGAGCCATCCGCCCCTCTCACCCACTCGCTCACAAGGCACCTGTAGGCCCCGCCGTCCGCCGAGGAAGCCTGGGACACGGATAACCGGTACGTGTCGTTGGCTCCAGTGTCCAGGCGGATGTCCCCGCTGCGGTAGCGCTCCTCGTAGCCGGGGCCCGGCTGGAACTTGCCCTCGTGAGTCAAAGATAGGATGTCCCGCCAGGAGGATCCGCTCTTGAGCTGCCAGGTCACGTGCAGGTGAGTGTGCTCTGGTGAGGTGGTGACAGCTGAGCAGCGCAGCTTGAAGGAGTCGCCCTCAGACAGCCGGAGAGACGTCGAGGAACGAGCTTTGGAACCGCTCACGGACAACCCGTCGGAAATCACTATTAGAATAAAAAAAAAATAAAAAAGGACCAAAAGATACAAGCATCATGAAACAGAATCAAGAAGAAAACACCCACAGTGAGCTGTTCAGATGCGAGGCAATAAAACCACCACAGAGAAACACCTTGCCAATCATTCCTTCTTCCATACAAATATATTCCAGGAAGAAGGAAATTCAGCTGAAAAAATTTCAGCTGAAACAAGCCAAGACAAGAATTCATTTATTCTTCCACTCACTTTAGTTTCTCATTCAAACATTATCATTTTGACTATTCCCACACAAAACTAATCTTCATATTCCTCTGAGTAAAAGATAAGACATGGGAAAAGACAGTGTCCAAATTTAATACTGAAAAATGCTAAGTGATAGAGCAAAGCTAGGACAAGACTGTACTATCAACATATTAAAGGAGAAAAGGAAGATTACCTCTTTCATACAGAAAGATCCCTAAATGACACTGAAACTGAGAGAGAAGACAGCCTGTGGTTTTTACCTGAACTTGCTTCTCTATCCAGAGGCTTAGGGACATGAAATACTTGCAGACATCTTAGAAAACCCACCAGTTAGTGTTTTATTTACATATTTACTAGGCAGAAAAAAAGAAAAGTGGTGTTTATAGTAAACAGCCTCTCTTCACTTCTTCACCTCACCTGCCTTTGCTATCATATTTCATATTTTAAATTCTGGCTTCAGGAGAATTAAAAAGAAATAATAATAAGAAAAAACCAAAAATCACAACGATCATAAACAACAGAAAGTCAACATTCTTATGGGTACATCTATGATCAATATCAAAAACAAATTTAAAGCACACCTCACTCTTCAGAAATACCTTTCACTTGGACCTCTGCATCATAATTTCCCTGAACGGTGGCATCAGTGCTGGGCGTGGAACATTTGTATCTCCCTTGGTCAGCTGGCTGGATGTTCCTAATCACAAGTTCCACAGCATCGTTGCTGCTCCGTCTCAGTTTGATATCCCCGCGGCCCACGCGTTTTTGGTACTCCTCAGAGGTGAAGGTAGAATCCCAGGTACTCACTATCCGCACGAAGTCAGTGTCCCGGGAGAACTCCCAGTCAAAGTTCTGTTCACTGGGTCCATCATAGTCACTCACGCTGCAAGGGATCGCCACCTCCGTGCCCACCACACGAATGAGGGGACCTTTGGGCACTCTCACAATGCGCCCTCTGCAGAAAGCTAGGCAGGAGAATAAAGAATAAGACATGGTTAAGGATAGGCTTCAACCAGGAAAAAAACAAAAATTAAATATGCCAAGGTTGGGCATCCCACTCTGCAGAAAGCAAGAACTAGTAAGAGCAATTATTTCCCATTAACATTTAATCTCACTGAAGCAGGAGCCTCTAAACACACCATTTTTAGTGTGGGCAACCTTTTTTTCACTGCTTATATAATAACGCATGAGGTAACAAAACACTGACTGAGAGAAAATTGTAAAAAGAAAAAAAAAAGAAGGGAATTAGACATAGATACAATGGATAACAGTTTCTCTACTACAAGGCAAGTGCAAGATGTTTAAACAACATTAATAAGTGGTTTTTATTACTACAACGAGGGCATAATCTAATCAGGAATTTTTATAAAGACTTCTGCTGATACCATTAGAGAGTCTGAAGCAGGAAATTAATTCTCCCCTAGATTGAGGGCCATGAGAACTTTAAGTTGACAGTGTCCAAAAATGAGTACAGTCACAGCTGCCCTGAAGGGTCACGGCTTCTCTCACACAGGTGAGATTCCTTGCCCTCCAAATTGAATTTAAAAGGAAGAACTGATTATAGCAGACACCATTTGCTTGAGTGGATTTCTGCAACCACAAGTTTCCTATCTGGTGAAGGCCTAGAACCTGGGAGCATGAGCAGAGCAGGCTCAGAATACAGAGTGGTATTCTGTATTCTGAATTCACAAAGCAGAGGAATACAGAGTGCTCAGACCATGTTTTCTGGTACCACCTCAGCAGAAGGAAAGAAGGACAACAGCAGTTTTCTGCAGAAGGCTGGCAAAGCAGTATTCTGTGCTCCAGGCAGAAGTGTGAAGCACTTAAACAAGCCAGAGGACCTGGCAAAGACACAGCAAGAGACTCTTCTGGTTGATTTGGCTCTGTAGTCCAGAGAATAACCCCGGCAGCTGCACATGGATTTTGGCAGGTCCTTACTTCTCCAAAGAGCAAACTGCTTTGATTCGTAGTTCCAACCAGAGAAATCTCTTAAGAGATGAGTACCAAAACTCAGCCTCCAAACATGAACAGCTTACTGCATCCCACCACCTCCACATCCATAGCAAAATATTTTAACAGCCAGGTAGAAGCCCCAACACTGAAAGACACATCTTGATACAACCAAGTAGACATTTAACAACACCAAAAGCAATTGGACAAAAAAAAAAATTATCTGAGATACCACAGAGGAAAAGATAAATCTAAACTAACAACCCCCCAATACACAAAGTACAGCATCCCACATCTGCTACAATTCACCAAATCCACTTGGAAAGCCACTTGCTAGTGACATGAAAACCGATATGTTTGCTGAGCCTTTCCCTCCTATCACTCTGCACATCTTCTTGCTGCAGATTAGGACTCCACTTGCTGGCTTAGGCCCATCATGCCAATGGGTGTCCAAGTGTGGGCAGAAGAGTCTTGTGAACAGAAACCCCCCACTGGAGAACCTGCTATAAAGCACAGCTTATCCCCTCCAGAGCAGTGTTGAGAAGGATGTGTTAAATAGTATTTCTGTGGGCATTTAAAAACTACACAAGCAGCTGTACACTGTACTGAGCACAACTGCAAGAGAAAAAGCATAATTTAAGTTGAACCAAGGACTGACACTGCCTTTGCCTCCCCAGTTCAGAACTCTTATCATGCTCTTTACTTTGCACGCTATTCACGTGTACAGGCTCAGTCATAATAGTCCAATTTCCTCACTGCCATGACCTTCTGTATTCAACATTAGTACTTCATTAAACTTATTTGTAATGCAGACTGGGGTTAATCTCCTACCCCTTCTATCCCTCCCAGGAGACTGTTATATACCTGATCAAGTGATTGACTAGTCCTAATAAGGGAGCTGGACTTTGCTGCACCATTCACATGTGCATTGGAGAGGAAAACCTCCACTGACAATGTATTGTTCCAAGACAGATGTCTTCAAGGACACATCTCCTAACCTAACCACCATGCTAAAATCATCAAATCATCCATACAGAAAAAGAATCAACAAAAAATAAAGCAAGCTACAGGGCTCTGATATACTTCCTCACAAAGTCTTAAGTTGCATTCAATCCTTCAACTTATCCTCTTACAGAAAGCGGTAACAGCAGCAGGTAAGCTTTAAAGCCTGACAGTCAAACCAGCTTCCAGCAAACCACTGTGAGAAGTCAGCTCAGGATCCTGACTGAGGGCACTCTTCAAACACTGACATCTCTCTAGAAAATACTCTCTGGTGACACTAAAACAAGCAGACAACACTGTTCTGCATTCGTCTTCAGCTGTAGACCCACATACCATGCACTGCACTAATCCAATCTAGAGGTGACAAAGGCATGACTAACGTGGCAAGGGCTGCACATTTGTGTTTGAGATTAGCACCGACAGTTCTGTTTCCCTTCCTCCAAGGTCATTAAAGACCCTTTGAAACTAAATGAAGGTAGGGGGTGATTAGCACCTTCCTACGAAAAGGCAAAGCGAAGTGAAAGACAGGAGCACAGGGAGTCCTCACCAGATCTGTAAAGCCAGGACTATCCCCCTCCCCACAGCACAGTCCCACAAGCTTCACCCAGGGCTGGAAAGAAGGCAGTGGAACAGACTGCAGGAGAGAAGAGGGATGAGGTGTAACCGAATTTCATACTTTCCAAATAATAACATTTGTTATTGCTAAGATTAATCAGGATTCTGGTAAAGCTGGAGCAGAGGCAACATCACCAAATAGGAGAATGAGCAGCTGCTCTGCCCTCCCCACAAGTGAGGAGGAGTGTGCACAGGGCACACTCCAAGGATAAGCTGCATTTCTAAGTGACCCAGCAGGCTGTGAATTCAAAGTTTTGCCTTTGGTCCTGCAGCAAGGCTACCCCTAAGAGACTAAAAAAGGTGTTATGTTCTTTGCTGTGCATCAGGGATTAACATTTCATGTAACTGGCAGAAGTAGCTACAGACACAGTGCTACAGACACCAGTCTTGGCAAAAGGTGAGCTCCATATTACTCTGGCAGATAAGTACGGAGCTTTTGCAAATATTTTATTCTTACAGAGCCCTGTGTTATGTTGCATACACCCCCTCACCTTCCCAGTGCAATCATGATACAAGAGCTTAAAACTATGTAAATTTGTTGGAAACATTTCTTTTCCATGACACCCAATATATTTCACTGTTAATATAAGGTGACAGGTTCTTAATGAATTCATCCGAATCCCATTTAACTATAGAAACAGATGGAGGAGGACAAAACAATGTATACACTTGTGAAAGAAAACAACAGAACTTTGACAATTCTGTATTTCTCAGTATCACTGATCCCACCAATGATGTGTATTTAGTAAGAATTTGATACCTGGATCTGAGTTAGCATTGGACATCAAATTTGCCTAAGCACAAGGTTAACTGCCTAAATAAAAAACTTCATTTTTAATTGAGTTACACAACCACCAGAGGAAATTGCAAGGAACTATCTTCCAAAACAAAAGCCAATGGAGCCCGTGTAAGGAGGAGAGCGCACAAACACAAGGCATGGGACATATTCCTTGGGTTCATGAAACAGGTGACAGCACTACCAGGCAACACTGGTCCTTTGGCAGGGCTGGGCCAGAAACACACAAATGTAAAACAACCACAAAGCCCTAGTGGGTATTTGTCAAGCACTTTATTAGAGGATTCTCCCATAGGAATGCAAGAAATACTCCACCAGAAGTATGGACAAAGTGTGGCTCAAAGTAAAATAAAAATACAATGCGGTCTGCCATATTAGTAAGACAGAGGCAAAATAGCTCAGACATATCCAAGGCAGCTTTGGGCTAGTATTTTTTCCCTAGCAATGATTTATAAATTTGTACCACCACTCAGATGCACCATCACGTTGCTGGCATTAAACGAAATCCTTCCAAAAATGAGAAAAAGGAAAGCAGATGATTGAATAGATGGGTTGTGAAGTCAATCCGAGTACATTAAATAGCAACCTGTCATTTTTAGGATAACCAAGAAAACAAGGCAACAAAATTGTGCAGGATCTACAGAAGAGGTAGTCTGTTAAAACTCTCAACAAGCTACAAAACTACTCAAGGAAAGGGCTGGTTAAGGATTTCCCCTTGCATTAGGGACATGTGGAAAGTCTTCTAGGAGCTTCATTTCCACATACAATTTGCATCTACGTATTACTTAGGAAAGAACAAGATGAAAAGTAACCTGTGGAGTCATCCACAAGGCTGAGAAGGTATTATTGTTGCAAAGAACACACTTGTGCTTCAGCACTCTCTTTCACAAGGTGCTTCCTCCAGCCTGCACTAGACAGCTCTATCTAATAAGAAAACATGTTCTCGTAGCAGCCCAGAGAAGGAGGTCGCCTCCACATCCGCCAGCCAAAGGAAAATGCAATCTGACATGCAGTAGGAAGCCAATTAAAGTCAAAAAAGTAAGAGCTAACGAATGAGTAAATTGGCTCAGACTAAGCACTCGAGCCTCTGCATCAGAAAGACTTAGAACACGCAGTCCAGCTCCTCAACCAAGGCAGTCACAGGAGACACAGCGACAACTTTGCTGACGCCTTTCATCTCAAAAGAGCTTTCCGAACAAAAGGTTGTTTCATTTGCCAGCTAAACATTACCATGTCTGGGAAGGAAATACCCAGCAGCCCTTTCAAATTCACAGCAGTTTATGACGGGGAAAAAAATTCTGCAGCAAACTTTGCAAATGGTAGTAACGATCCTCCCTCCCTGAACCCCTCTATTTATTTCCAGTCCAAGCAACACTTGCTGTAGCACTTGGGAGTGAGCTGAGCAGGGGCAACCCTTCTTGTGCCACACTGGAGTGTGAGCAATGGATCCCCTACCATTAAAGATATTTCTAGCAAAACCCCAAACCTCATTTCTGTACTGAACTGCTTAACTATAGTGCTTGTGATGTGTGAAGCCATTTTCCAAACTGAAGGAAAAAAATATTTTCACCTTTTTTTTTTTCCAGCCCACCAGAGTCACGTCCACTCAAATACTCTTCTTCCATTTTCAGAAAAGAATTTATCAGGCTCCTGATGGGAAGCATTCAGCAACTTTCCCTAGCAAGCAGGCAGGTGAGGGGACAGGCAGCATGCCACACATTCACAGGCTCTCCTATTGGGAAGAACTGCCAAAGCATATCAGCACAGGAGATTATAATCCTTATCTCCAATCTGCCCCTTTCCTCCTTGCCTCTCCTCCCAGCTTCAATTATAATCAGGCAGCTATGCATCAAGAATGTCATCAGTGACTACCTGGGAGAGAAAAAACAAGTTATACCAAACATATCTACTATATTTGAAAACCTCTCAATACCATTACAGCAATTTTTTCTTAACATAGAAATAACATTATTTTCCTAGAAAGGGCACATTTAAACACAGATTTTCCTTTGGTATTTCCTCTATTTTTTAAATGCAGTCAGTTAAATTTTCTACACTACACTGTGTGGTCTGCAAGGGAAAGTCAGTTATTAAGCAGAAAAGGGAAGTTCTTGAAGTACCAGAAAGGCAGCTAACTATCAAAATTTCCATATTAGTCTCAAAAAGAGAAGAAAAAAACCAAAAACTAAGTAAGTGAGATCCCTTACACCATTCCTGCTTAACCCATGACATCATCATACCCTTCCTTCCAGTGGAGATAAACACACAGCAGGGATTGGGATGTATGCTAAATTAGGTGGTAGGGTATTCCTATTCTTTCCAAGTTACAAAATTCAGACTGCCTTAATCAGCAGAAGCAACCCAGACTTTACAACCAGCCAGCCTGCACAGGGAAGAAAGAAGGGGCTCCTTTAAAAGAGACCACATTTGATTGTTTATGTCAAAGCTGTAGTCACCAAAGTAGCCTGGGATTGTCTGAGGCACACAGGGTTCCCTCCACACCTTGCAAGAAAACAGTTGTGTTTCTCTGACTGCAACACTCCCTTACCTAAAAAAAAATTTGATAGATTTTTATGGCTTGAAAGATCTGCAGCCTATCATCTGAAGATATCAGAGAAGAGCAAATGAAAGAGTCCGTGAGAGAGACATTTACATTGTTCTTTCCCAGGCGGCTAGGATTCTTTTTTTAGATAATGTAGAGCTCTTATCAAAAGGAATTAGCCTGGGTGTAATTGCTTAAAACCCATTATCTCTATCAGGATGAAGAAACGCATACTGCATCTTAAGTGGAGCCTCAGAAAAGCTATCAAACTGCAAGGCTGCTGGATTGCTCTAATCTCCATACAATCTGAGATCTCAGAAAAGCCACATCTCCAGCACAGGGTGAAAAAGCAAGCACCTTCACAGCTGAACTCCATCTACACCATGTGGACTAACAGTCATGTGAAAGCATGTGAATGTTAATTTTGCAGCACAGGAACAACCTGCTTCCCTCACCACTCATCCCCTCACCCACTGCCACCAAGCCATGGGATTACAGAAGCACCTGAACAAACCACGAGGCTTCCACTAGGGCACAGCTCCCAGTTATCACAGAACCACAGAATGGTTTGGGTTAGAATGGACTTTTAAAGACCATTTAGTTCCAACACCCTGCCATGGGCAGGTACATCTTGCACTAGACCAAGGTGCTAGAAGTTTCAGCCAACCTGACCTTGAACACTTCAAATAATGGGGCATCCACAGCTTTTCTGAACAACCTGCTCCAGTGCCTTTCCACCCTCATCATCAAGAATTTCTTCTTAATATCCAACCAAAACCTGCCCTCTTTCAGTTTAAAGCCATTATCCCTTGTCCTATAGCTACATGCCTTGGTCAAATGTCTCTCTCCATCTTTCTTACAAGCCCCCTTTAAGTACTGAAAGGCCACAACATCATCTCCCTGGAGTCCTCTCTTCTCCAGACTTAACACCACCAATTCTCTCAGCCTTTCTCTGCAGAAAAGGGGCTCCAGACCTGACAGGAGTCAGAAGATCTTATTGTCTAAAAAGACAGGGACAGTAAGAGAACAAAAAATCACCATATGAAACACATTGTATCACTACAGATAGCAGTTCATCTGATCACTGCCCAAAAAGACTCATTCTGGAAAAAGTCACTGAACCATCTCACAAAAATGAAAGCCACCTTCTGTCTCTCTGCTAAGGCAGCTGCAACAGGAAGCATTGCCTCTCCTGCCATCTCTTAGGCTTTTGGGAATGAAGCACTGGTCACCTGTACAGCTCTTCTCTTTTGAAGACAAGCTGACTGGCATCTTTCACTCTGGCACATCACTCATTTCAATCCTGTGCCAAAACAAGCTACAGGAATTTGCTGCAAGTGCTTGCGTGGATTATTCATGCTACAATACAAGGAGAAGAGACCAGTAAACCGCAGTGGAAGCTGTAAGGCAGAAACCAGGTTGCATGTGCAGGTAGAGTGTAAAACGCTATCACTGGCTGCTGACAGCACAGATCCCTCTCTACACCACTGATTCCTGGCCATGGGGAGAGGTTTGCTACTGGAAGGTAGACCAAGGCATATAGCAGGCAGAAGGGAGAGGAGAAGCCATACAGACCTTTCCCAACTGTGCAAAACAGGAGGCTACCTTGTAAAACAGAGCAGCTCTTGGCAGGCAGAGAACTGCGGCACCACTGGTCCAAAAAAAAAAAACAAAAAACACCTAGCAGGCAAAGATAATACTAAAGATCATGTTTTAGATTCCCTGGATGTCAAACAATTCCATCACATATAATCTCTATTCCCTTTCCCTATCACTGACTGACAGTTAAAGATAAAAGGCTGCACCTAAGAACTACTTTTGACAAGTCTCTAAAATGCATCTGGGAGCAAAAAAGAAAGGGGATGGGGAAAAAAACCTATGAAATACAGGAATTAACATGCCACTTCTTCCTGGGTCTCACCTGACAAACCTGCCCCTGCTAATGGCCTTCATTTACTGTCCTCCAAATTGTCTCACAGATCTCCATTTTTATCCTACTCTGACAGAGCAGCCCATTTAAGTTACCTGGTGACATCTGACCCAAAAAGTCCAGGGATTCTAGAAGTGGTATTTAGACTGCCACACAAGACAGGTGGTTGTCTGTTGTTCTTCCTCAGAAGCAATTTGTGTTGCAGAGAAGTTCAATAAGTTACATTCTAAAGAAAATAGTTGACAAAGCAGTAAAGCCCACAAGTCAAGGCTTAAGAGCATAGTTGGAAACCGGGCTGCAAATATTTCCAGAAATGCTGTATCTACAGTATCTTCACATTTCCTTTAGTGGGAAGGAAGGACACCAGTTAACAAATACCTATTACTAGTGCCAACTTGAGCAAGAGCAGTATTTTTAAAAAGTCCCCAAACTGGAATATACAGAATTAAAATCAGTGCTGTTCTGCAACATCATTAACTTGCACTTATCTCTTATCTTAAATCTTTCCCAAAGCAGTTGGAACTGAACAGTGCAGTCCAAATCCATTTGTTCTATACTGCAATTTCCTCTGGGCACAGACAAACCATTTTCTTCGCTCTGTGTGGAATGCAGCACACCACTAGGATTAAACTGAACTTTTGGGGGATTTAACTAGAGTAAACAATCAGAATAGATAATTTCTAAATCTGCATCTAGATTAACTAAAAATCATACATCGAGTCAAAATCCAAGAAAAAAAAAACTAAATCCTAGAAAGATCACATTAAAATTCTATAAGCTACTACTTTACCAGCATGTCTTTAAACAGGACATAGCACATAGCAGGTTGATAAAGCTGGAAAGCTAAGAAAAAGCACTTGTCAAGACCTTTTCAAAAGATGCACGAATAGCAATATCCATGTGTTCCACAAATCTGTGACTTGTATAATATATATATATTTTAAAAAGGAAATGCTTTAGCACTCTCTCCTCTCCCTAAAACAATTTCCATTATCAGCACCTTTTTCCCTCCCAAAGCAGAAAGCATTGATTTTTATTAGTGTGAAATAATCATTAGTTTTCCAAGTTATCATTAATGCTAGGTAATATACAAAAAAAAAAACCCTTTAAAAATGCTAACAAATACAAGAAGTGCTGAAACCAATATAGTCTTTTACTTTTCATTAACAATTATATCAAAACCAAAAAGCAAAGCAAGAAAAAGCACAAACAGCTGTTTGGAGTTTTTTTGTGGGGGATGTTTCTCAGGTGATTGTATTGCCTTGCTTTTAGATGTGAGCTTTTTTTTTGTATTTGGGATGAAGAGGGGCAGGCTGCAGAAGGTTTTTGTTGGTGGTTTTTTGTGTTCTTTACCTGCTTCAATTTGGTGGCGTTGTTCCACTGCAATTTAACCCAACGCCCCACTCATACCAGACAAGGTCCGGTCTAAAGCCAAGATACATCTAAAGAGGATTTGGAAATTAAATTTTTAAAGCCAAATACTTTCATAATCCAGATATTACTAATCTTAACCTCCACCTCCCCAATAATTATTTTGGGGTTCACTTCAAAACTCCACACACAGGCACTCATTTCATAACAAGCATTTCATCGGACGAGCAAAGGCATCCTGGAGGCTTCAGCAAAAGCAGAAACAGAGGCCCATCACAGAAGTCAACAGCCACAACGCCAAATGACAACACACACTCACACTTGGGCTCCCAGACTCTCCAGTTGGGATCCTGAAGGGCAGCTTCACTCTGCCTGCATCTGCTGTTGTGAGAGATTACAGAACGAGGTGGCTGGGCAGCCAGACTGCTGGAACTGCTGAACAAGGCAGCATATGGCACTGGCCCACCTTGGCTCCACGCTTGACAACTGATTTGCAGCCACAGGAGCCAGTGGGGGGATGGAGCTCAGTGTTTTAGAGCAATCCTTTTTGCCTGTAGTTTAATTTTTTAACGGTCTCATCTTCACCGTAAATAATCTCCAAGCAAGCAGCCACATTAAAAATGCCAACAGCAGATGCACACAGAATGGGTGTTATGACATGGAAATGAGTGCCTGTGACTCGTACGACCGTGTAGGTAAGCGTAGTAGCACAGCTATTGCCAGGTCTTTCTGCAGCAGATCTACTTGGGCAGATTAACCAATGAGACCAAATGTAAAAACCAGGAACAGTTAGGAACAGATAACAGGCATTCCCGGTTTCAGGCCTAGTGCTCGCTGTATCACACGGTTTCTTTACATAAAAACAAACGTAAAGATGTGCACAGCCAGGCAAAGGTAACAAAAGCCAACACAGAACAGTTACTTAACTTGTGCTCTAGCAACTGGTACCTCCACAGCACTTCACTTGGGCCCCTACACAACCACCACATCCACACTGCTGCTTGAAACCTGGAAAACTGGAGGCCAGTGTTTTCCTAGCCCTTCTCTCAAAGCCTACAGATCCAATTAGCACTCAAAAGCCAGTTTCAGGTCATGCAGAGCAACAGAATTTAGTATGCTAATCTCTGTGGAGCCCATTTGGTATTTTTCTCCTGGACAACAAGGAATTGCCTGCATGCGTGCACACGGAGTATGATTTAAGAGACATCAGGGCTCTTCCTCCTTTAAGACAAGATTTACATAACTAATTCTGTAATTGAGAACAGGACTGCAAGGTATTTACAGTACTTGATGCTGCTGAGCTTTCATTATTTGCTATGGGAGAGACAATGAGAGACTCTCTTGCCCCAGAAAAGATAGGTAGTCTCATCTGTAGCATGAAAAAAAAAAGACACATGAAATTACCCATTTCAGGAAGAGATATTTTCCATTACAGAATCATTTCTCTCTTCCAAAGCAGAGGGTCAGCAGTTCAGTGGGAGCAAGAGAAGAAAAGAGGTCTGGATAAGAAAAAAGATGAGAGGTCAGGGACATAAAACAACATCTAGAAGGAACACAGGGATTCCAGTCAAGGTCTCTGTGCAACCCCCACGCAGACTGTTAAATAAAATTACCCCCAGATGGGTCTGCAAAACAGCTGGCTTTGAAAGCAGGCATGCCACAGCACTCTTCATTATTTGAAAGGGACAATTACCAACACAAGACAGTTCTGGAAACACAGGAAAAAGCCTCACAAACAGCATTCAAATCAATACGGCTGGTTTCATTAAGACTCCTGAAAATTCAAAATAAAGTTTTAGGTTAGTAGACGGAACTCATGATGGCCTCCTTGTTTACTTCACTAATATTTAAACAGAGGGGAAAAAAAAAAAAAAGTTCTGCATCACAAAGAAAATTAAGACTAGCACAACTGTCTACTTTGGCACTAGCACAGTCTCAAAAAGAGAAAAGGCTGCAGAGCTCAGCTGCAATCACACTGCATCTTTGGGGGCTTGCAATGTACCAAAGATCCAAGACACCTGAAAGACAGCAAATATACTCCTGGAGTAATACTTCTGTTCACTTACATCCCAAGGAATACTAACTGCACACTCAGATTGCTTCCCAGTAAAAAGCAAAGTGCAGAAACTGGGACAGTGAGGAGACACCTCAGAAATTCAGTCCTCGACAACCAAAAAGATGATGAAGATGCAAACTGTGCTCTTAAAGGATGCTTAAAGGACTGTGCATATTTGAACTTCAGTGTGGAAATAGAAAGTCTTCCCTAAATTACAAAAGTGAGCTAAAGCCATGAACACATGTGTGGCCAGGATTTTAAATCCACCCACACTTCGCATCATCACTTATGCCTGCTCAACAAATCTAACAGCCAAAATTTCCAAAAAAAGCATGCAAGAGTCAAGAATTTCCTGGCATTCAGTGCCTCCAAGAGCTTGAAGGCAAATTAGCTGTGTAATTAGCTGTCTGTGGCCCTGAATCCTACCTCTAGAAAGCTGTTCTCACACGTGAAAGGAAACAGTATTGCATGTGGCTGCTGTTTAATTTCCTGGAAGATTAATTTTACTGGACTGAAGAAGAGACTTTCTGGAACAGGTGGGCAGGTATGTGCATGTGGGCAACACAAAAGAGATCCAGAAACCAACAAAGCACTGAGCAAGCACCTGGTGAAATTCCACCCCCTAATTACCCAATCCTGGAGAAAAACAAACATTTCTACTTGTGACTTATAGGGTAAGCAAAAAAAAAAAAAAAAGCGCTCTGCTCTTGTGTGACCAAAGTTAGCTAGTTCTAGAAATGAAGAGGTTCAATTATCAAAAATGTCTGAGCATTAATCTTCTGGGGAACCAAGATTCCTTTCTAAATTTCCAGGCTCACAGTCCCAAGCCTTCTATCACCTCTGAAAACCCTGCCCTGAATTCAATGAAGGCATTTTGTTACCTCCAGTAGCAGAATAGCAAGGTTCATCAATTCAGCACCTGGCCGAAGAAGACCAGCAATCTTTCCATGGTCCCCACCACAAATTTAGTCTTTTCTCCCTTTAGATTATATGCCAGCAAGTTATCACTGTTATCTGCTTTGATTAACTTGCAGCATTTGCCGCAGAATCTACTTTTGCCTCCACAATCAATCCTGAACAGCCTCCCTGGTACACACAGGAACAGGTAAGTGCTGCAGCATGTCACACACATTTAAGCTTCTGGGAAGAATTTGATGCCATTAGACACGAGAAAACCCACATGTAATAGAAGACAATCACAGTATAGTACCACTTGGAGTCTTAGCTAAGTGGGGTTCAGCCTGCAGCTACCCACTTTCATTTGAGCATGCCCAAATACACATCTTCAAATGCTTCTTGTTATTCCTGCTTTTCAGAAATGTATCTCTCCCAAGTAGATACTTTGCTGCTGTCATTGGCATGCTATGCATCGGACAGTCACTGCCAGAGGTGATAATAGAGAAAGGGAAAGGTAACACAACAAGATTAGCTAATAGGTGACAACACCCAGAACATTTCAGAAACCAGCTTCAGAAGGCAGCCAAATGCAACACCCATGAGCCAGTAAATACTTGGAGGAATTAGCCAAGGTTAAACACACTAAAGCCAGGTTGGATGGACCTCTGAGCAACCTGGTCCAGTGGGAAGTGCTTCTCTCCATGGCAGGGGGGTTGGAACTAGATGATCTGTAAGGTGCCTTCCAACCCAAACTATCCTATGACTCTGTGAGGATACCACCTCTAACTTAGGAAGCTTCCAAGCTACATATGATCATGAAAAGATACACTAGGATAGTAATGTGTTCACTCTTCCCTAGGCTTCCACTTGTGGCCATGGTCAGAGGCAGGACCTGAGGCTAAATACATCATCCCCTCTCTTCCACAGCCTCAGGAAGTAGGAGCTTGGAGGCACTACCCTTTTACCACTGCTGCTCCTCAGTGGAGCCCAGGCAGGTGACTAGGCTGGGCCCAGCAGTGAGAACAGAGACAAAAAAAGGAATGAAAGAACACAGAATTTTCAAGTAACTCCAAAATCAGAAGTGAGGGAATCCTTTTGAGCATGAAACAAGAGTGAAAGGCGGGTAGAGAACCAACATGACATTAAAATAGCAGGAGGAGGAGAATACGATTTTTGAAAGACACCCAGAGGGAAAATGCTTAATTGTTTCTTTTCTGCTCCAGTCTCCATGCAGAACTATTCTAGGTTACACTATTTAACAAGACAACCTACGCACAAAATAAGTAACTGTTAATATTTGGGTGAAACTTGGGATATGGTGAAATTATTCGGTAACTAACACTTATAATCAGCTTACATTGAAACAGACAGCAGATTGCATTCACCCCAGGCATCCTCACACTTGCTGTGTTGGAAAGAACAGTTCTGTCCCACAGTACATTGTTCAGCAGAACGAAAGACTCTGCATCCCAATGGACAGCACACCAGCCATTTTGTGGATCATGCACTGGTGCACATATGTAGCACGACAACTACAGACAACATCTCAAGTACACTTTGCAAAAGCAACAGTGCAGTGCTGACTAAGCTTCAGAAGTCTCCACCAACCCCTGCGTTGATGCAAACAAAATTTTATATTAATTGAAATTATGTCTAGTGCAAACACAGAAGCTGCCTAACACCGTAAGAACAGAAGGGGAAAGTACACCACCAATTTAGAAAGTCAAGGGTGCTAAAATTCCCTTGGAGAGCCGTAGATGGATTTGGCCACAAACACTGGAATTAGCAGTCCATGCTTTTAAAGCATAAGGGAAGAGCCTTAGTAGCAGCTTTTAAGTACCTTTGGGATTTCTAGTGAACAGGTGTCTCCCTGAGTTGCGCCCTTCACTTGAGGGCAAACAGCCCTTGGGTAACAATGGATGTACTCACTGCCAATATTCCCCAGAGGCACTTCTGACTGGGCCCAGAAAACCAAAGTATGAAACACTCCTGTCCAACGAGCAGAGCCAGCCCTGGTTCCTGTGTCAGAACACATCCTGGAAGCCATGCCAACCCAAAGAGACCTGTTCACCAGCCTTAGCACTAGAGACCACATGAACTGACATATCCCTCCAAGTGCAAGCACAAAACACAGACCCATATGTAAGAAAACTGAAAGAAAACAGAAATGTGACATATATTTCTACCACACCAACCTAAACTGGAGAGGTGTTCATTTGGCACTTAAGCCCCTAACTCAGGTGGTAAAAAAAATGAACTGAAAGCACAAGCTTTAACAAAAAACATCAAAAAACCCAAACCAACAAACAAACCAAATAAAAAGATAAGCAAGAGACTGAATTCCATGCAGCACCAAGTTCTCCCTGCTCACATACTTCATGATACATTTGAAAAGACAGCATTGCTTAAAAAGTCAGTGCTATATCTAAGCCCCCTTGGGCAAAAGAAAAGGAGTTATGCCTCCATTAATGTTCAGAAAGAAGCACGGTATACATGTACTCAGATTTCTGAATGGATGGATTAAAAATAAAGTATCCTCCTCCCAGGTCTGCACCTAGACATCTCCAAAGTCAGCAATACATAACAATAAGACTGACAAGTCTTTCATAAATAAATACAACAAAACTCTTTATTTCCCTTTTAATTTCTTCCCTGTTTACAAATTCACACTTTAAAGCTTCCAAGTACTACTTATACACCCTGCTCAATTTTTATTTTACTACACCACATAACCAACTGGGTTTCTGTCTTGCTGGAATGGCAGTCATAAGTCATATTAACAACACCACTACCCTATAGAAAATTTGTTTATTATTAGAGTGCAATCAGTATTACTACAGTTACAAGAAAACAACTAAGTGCCTAAAAGGCACTCCCGCTGCTAGTGAAGATCGAAATAGAAGGTACACACAGAATTTACAGGGCTGTAGTTAACGATACAACTCTGCTCTCACCCCCTGCCTCCCCACTTATTTTTTTCAGAAAAAATAACAGGCTTTTAGAGATTAATAATCTGAAGAGCATTTCCCAGGATCTTAAACCTGTTCAAATCCACAACACCAAATTATGACATTTCAAAGAATTCAAGCAGAAGAGCACCCGCCTTAATGGAATTCAAGAGCAGCCTATAAATGCCTCCACTGTTTGTAGTTTTATAGCCTAAGCCTACCTGGAGTCAAAATGCAGGGTACAAAGCACACAGCTAGATCATGCTTTGCCTTTCCCCAGACAAAACACAGACTATTTCAATATTTTTATTACCTTCAAAAGGAATAAGCAAGCTTTGGACAAGGGATTGCCAGGAAGTTTTAAAGTACACAAGTCCAGTCTGTCCCTAGATGGAAAAGCAGCACTCTTTGCCTTTATTGTAAAAGGATATCCTCTTTACCAAAGAGAATTGTGTTTTTTAAAAAATTCAGTTTAATATTTGAGTAATTATCTTCCCTGGGCAGTTTTCAGGTATTCATATCTCTGCCTACCCTGATCACACTACTTCCCTTTCATCTCTTAGCCGCTCAATGCAAGAAATTCACTACCTGTCCATCACCTACAATTGCTCAGTACAATCAGTCAGTTCTCCCAGAATTCTCCTAGATCCTATTGAAAAAATCTCTCTACTGATGAAAAGAACCATCTTCATTAATCTGCCTGGCAGATGTATTCTTCCCTTCTAATCATTATGTGAGTTTACAAATCTAACAAAGCTGTACTCACATCACATTATTCAGATTACAAATTCTCTGGGAAAAGAAAGCTCTTGGGCATGGTCCTGTAAATCATCAATAGCACGTCTTACTCCTAGCTGATACCTGCTTTAAGAAAAGGTGTGTACACAGCTGACTGCTAAGGAAGTCACAGGCATGGTCCGTCAACTGGTTATCACTGAAACAAGCATCTGTTGGGCAGCAAAACTCAATAATCAGAACCCTATTTTCTGCAGGAAGGATACATATTTATACAGGGCAGCTCAAACTTTGAGTGAAACCCACCCAGACTATTGTAAGCCAAGGCTGTAAATTAACTGCAGAGAGCCTGAAACAACAGCAGAGGCAAAAGCTGCATCGTTGAATGTCAACACTAGAAGCCAATAACAAATTTAACATCAGTATTGTGGACTTTTTCAGGACTTATGTATTTTTATGGAAATGCACAAGAGTTGAATGTTCAACTGCAGTTATCACAGTCAGACTAAGTCCATGAGGCAGTACTAGGGTTACAAGAAACAACCTGCACGAAAAGCTTAAAATGAGGCTCCCTAGTTTCTGCCAGTAAAAGAGAACAGACTTTAACAATCTAACTTCACAAGCTCCTGCTAAGCCTGGATGTCAGTCAGTTAAATGTTTGTCCCCATTTCATCCTTACATGGCAGAAATATCAAAGGACAAGGAAAGAAAGAATCACAGAGTATCCCAGGTTGGAAGTGAAAGATGAGGATCACCAAGTCCAACTCTTGGCCCTGCACAGGACACCCCAAGGGTGACACCATGGGCCTGAGAGCATTGTCCCAACACTTGATGAACTCCATCAAGTCTTGGTGCTGTGACCACTGCCCTGGAGAGCCTGTTCAGTGTCCAACCACCCTCTGGGTGAGGAGCCATTTCCCAATATCCAACCTAAACCTGCCCTGACACCTTCAGGCCAATCCCTTGGGTCCTGTCCCTGATCACCCAGGGCAGAGATCAGTGCCTGCCCCTTCTCTTCCCCTCAAGAAGAAGCTGGAACTGCAATGAGGTCTCCCCTCAGTCTCTTCCAGGCTAAGCAGAACAAGAAACCTCAGCCACTCCTGACACGGCTTCCCCACCAGTCTCTTCACCATCTTCATAGCCCTAATTCCAATTAGTTTCTATCTCAACATGAAAAGTTTCTGTAATAATCAGAGGTTGATGATGCTAAGGAGAGAGAATCCAGAAATGGACAGTAGAATTTCTATCTGACTCCCCCCACCACCATAAATTCAAAGAATGTTCTGCCAACTACTCCGTTTTTAGAGCTTATTTGGTTTTAAACTCCAGTTTTATTATTACTTGGGACTTGTGACAGGAGCTTCCATGCAATGCATAATTCAGCATTCATGTGGCAAAAATCATCAAAATTACAAGTCACATAATAACTGTGTAACAGAGTAGCAGTATTTATGTAACCACAGTACTGTAAGGCAATATTCTTTAGATATCTTTCATTAGACCAGCTGTTACAGTAGGAAGAGACAGCAAACATGTTCTTTTTCTGAAACAGATACAATAAGAAACTTCTGTAAAGTTTCACAAGCACCAAGATCCTATTGAAGAAAAGTCTCTCTACTGTTAAACCTTTGCTATCATTCTGCCTCAATGAGCTCAAACACAGCTCAGCTCACATCCCACAGCCTCTCACAGTTCTGCCCATCACAAATGTACACTCCAGTGCTTCTACTCACAGTGACTTTCCTGCAGAACAAAACACCCAAGATGACCTGACAAAATCCTTGCTGGCGTTCACATTTCTGATGCTGCAAAGACTATTTAGGTAGAAGTGGATTCAAATGGAAGAAAAAAAGGCAGGCAAAAGATGACTTCATGCACAGAAACAGATGTTCTGAAAGAGGGCAAGAGAGATTCTACCCTCTTAAGAATGCCAACAATATATACCACCAGATGAGCAGAATTTTGTCCAAGTGCTATTCAGGTTTCCCAGCAGGTACTCGCTGCCCTTCACCTACTTCAATACAAAGCACACATGCCATCTTTTCCAGAACCTCCTTAGTACAGGCTGGCTAGCTAGGAGACAGTCTCAGGCTCCTGTGGCAGAGGCTGCTGAAGCAGACCCATGGGTCCCTGAAGCTCCCACCAACTCTCCAAGCTACGCTCAGTGCATGAACCAGGCTCCTCTAAGAAGTGCCACAGCAGAACAAGAACACAGGCAAGCCCTGCTTGCTCATCTTCAGAGTTTCCAAACCCAGTCTGACTTACCCAGACACATCAGTGCTTCTGACGAAGGACTGAACATCTATTTGAAACATGGTAAATGTACCAGGAACAAATTTTATATCGAATTACAAGAGAAAGGGACATGAAATTGCCTGTGAGGAATTTAGAGATCTTGCAAAGACACAGAAACAATCATCAGACCATTTCCTGTCATCATCTGGTGACATTACATCCAGGACAATACAGAGGTCTTAAAGGTAGGGCATTAATTACCGTGAGTTAAAAATCTCCTTGGCTTCATGTATTGAAAACAATTGTCACCTCAAGAGTCTTTTAAGTTTCTAATGCACGTAAAAACACCAATTGCTTGGGAGGTGAAGTAGGAAGTGGTGGTGTTATCTAGTGACAAGAAGCATTCAAATGACTTCGAAGGTCGAAGTTCTTCACTCACCCATGCAAACAGAACACTCAAAACCAGGGCAGACAGGGCTGTCCCTCCTTGTGCATGTGCCAGCCACAGCCAACACACACCTGGCTGTTTTACGTCTGAAACTGAGCTCTGAGCTCACTCAGGAGCCAACCTCAGTTGCAGAGTTTTAATTCCAAGAAACATCTGTGTACACACGACAGTCACCTGACCAAAGCCCAGCTCTGGACTGCAGTCAAGATCCCACAGCAACAAGGCAACCCTGACACTGGAGGATTAGTGCTGAGCCCAGACTGCCACTCATGCGAGAGCAGAACTCATGCTGGACTTGGGCCAAACCCACACATGCAAAGCGTGTTCTCACCCCAGTGCACCAATACCTGAAGTGCAACCAAAAAAAAGAAAATACAGAAGAAAGCCAGCACATTACTTTGATGACAAATGCATGCTCCATCAAAGTCCAGGTTAGGGGACTCAATCCTTACCCTGGGCTAGGAATTGTTAAAGCAAGGAAGGAACCCGCCTCAAAAGTTTCAGTACAGAAGTGTCCCATGCACTGCCCTGCATCCACTTGTAGGTTACTACCCTTGCCTAGATGCATAAAAAAAGTTTAAGTGTCCCCACGGCATCAGACAGGAGGAAAAATCCCTTGATATACATACAAACTAAAAGCTGATGGCTCGTATCAAGAGGAGGGTCAATGAAAAATACATCAAATTGCCTTTAACAGATACTTTCCAAGCAGCTTTGGCCTATCTCTGTTGATCCTTAGAGGTTTATACAGCAAAGCCTGGAACAGGCACACGCCCTGTGGCCTCCGGTCCTAAGCAGGAACAAGGGTACCATGTGAAGCCTCATTTGTTCTTCAGCTATTTTGGAAGGACATCCCCACCCAGTAACTCTATTCACAGCACTGCAGCCTCCCCCTCAACTCTCCCTTTCAGACTTAAAAGGCACACACCAGTAACAACTCAGATGCCACAGCATACCCTGCAGCCACATGCATCGCACTTCAGTCCTTGTTTTAAACTCTGCAGGAGTCTACAATTAGATATTCTATTTACCTGCCAGTGGTGAGCAGAAAACTTTTGCTTAGAAAACCAGGGTATTTCAAGATTGAACTGCAGAGCTTTGAGAAACCTGCGTTTTTTTACCAAGGCTGTTTTGTGGTGGTAACTGCCCCAGCACCACCATCTCATGCAGACATACCTTTAACTAATTCTTCTATTTTAAACAAGCCATTCCCCCACTTCCCTTTCTCTGTGGAAAGCATGCCCTGCTCCAGTTCTCCCTCCTCCCCTTCCTTCTCCCACATCTAATTTCAAGCAACAGACATACTTCTGTGCCCACTGACCCGTGGGTATATATGCTATTTTCAACTATATATACTTTTTTAATAGATAAACCCACAGACCTAGGGATGTCAGCAGCTTTGCAACTATTGACAGGTGCCTATCAATAGAGTTGCCAGCAGACAGGGCTCAGTCAATAGCTTTAGTGACCATCTAACCCAGCTTTCTGATAAGAAAGCGAAGACCCAGCCTTGTGTTACTTCCCACTTCCAGCCATCGAGTGATTTTGTCTCCAATAAGCTGTCATGCTCTTTATTTTCTCACTGATGAGGCCACCTCCAAGCACTTAAGCTCTGTGTGCCAAAAGGTACCACATGCCTTATCTAGAACCAAGCCCTGAGATCAAACAAAAGCAAGGCTGATGTGATAGACTTCTTACTCTGCATTAATTTAAACCTCCATGTGAACTGGATGGGAATGAGAACACTGCACACACACCATCCACTGACATCACCACCCAACACACAGTATGTAGCCAGGCTTCTAAAGAGTGTAACATCTCTTTTGAGGGAAGGTGGATGCTAGCTAGGTAAATATTACAGGTGGTGCTATGAAAGCACTAAATAGTCTGTGGCAAAGGTAAAAGGCAAAGATACATCACCTCTCACTCCCTCCAGGAAGAGGATTAGAGTGCAGACAGAAAGACTAACACCTCGCTGCTTATTCTAACAGTTTCCATTAACAAATAATTGCCTATTTTCACCTCAGTATTACTGGCTGCATTCAAGCACAAATACATGTACTGATTAGACATGCGTTTCTGAGGGGGGAAAATGGGTATTGGAACTTAAATTACCATTCACAAATCAAGCAAATTCTGAATTTTTTGCTCAAAAATGAATATGTTTGGTACCCTGAAAATCTAGGAAGCATCCTCCATCAGTTCAGCATCTGTTTCATATTTAGAAGCTATTCTTTGCAAATGCAGGGGTCACACTGCTTTTAAAGCTGCCTCTGCCAATTCTCTTTTGCGGGGCAGATTTAATAGCGAATTCCACTGCCACAGGATTCACAGTGTAATAATGAAGGGTAGCGTGTCAATAGATGAAACTGCACACATCAATAAGGAGCTGGCAGAGGTCCCCGTGGATGCCTCTCTTGCAACAATCATTTTAATGCGCGTAGGAGAACAATGCGTTACAGCCCGCTCAAAGATTCCCCACAGCCACGCCGCATCAAAGGCCGACTGAAACGCGACGCTAAATCTCCGCACTTGGAGCCAGCAGTGGAACATGCACGGAAACAAAGTCCTTTACACTGGCAGTTATTCTTTTTAAGACTGGAAAACCTAAGCAGAGCCAGCTTTTGTCGGAACTGGACTCTTGCTAACCAACACGACCCCAGCAATGGTTCCACCAAACTCTTTTTAGAGGCCACTGATATGGTGAGAAGGGAGTGACTCAAAGAGCATGGGAGCACACAAATTACAATCATGAAGCAAGCACTGAGCAGCACAGCTAAACCACGTCTTTAAGAAAAGCAGAAAGGCAAGTCCAGACTAATCAAGCCTGCTAAACGGAAAGAGTGGAATAAGAGCAGCTACAGCAGCAGGAGTTGTTTTACAGCCAGTGTGAAGTAAAGAATGGTGATGGATATCTGGGAAAAAAGCCTGAGAGAAGAACTGAAGCCAGAGAACAAAAGTTAAAAGCAACACAAAGTATACATTGATTTTTTTTTTTTTCCAAGCTACATATAAGAAAGATGATATATATACTCTGTGTGCTACATGCAGCAGACTCTCACAGCAGCTCTGAACAGTGATCCACACAGACCAGTACATCACTCCAGCATTGGCCAATTTGGCAAAAGGAGAGAAAAAGAGAACAAGAAGGGGGGAAAAGGCCTTCACACACATTTACAGAAGTCTAAAACTGGAATAAAAAGGAGGGCTCCATTTCTCCACCCCCAACTGCTGTTGTAATCCTTTGACACCTTACAAGCAATGACAGAATGCTTTCTCTAGGGACCTGAGACTAATTCCCTATTAAGCTTTTACAAACTGATGCTTTTCCAAGTCTTATAATGTGGCCAAATTTGGACATTTTCCTAAGAACAGCAAAAGCCACATTCTTGATGCAGAGTTAACACTCCAGCCAAACTTCCAGCTCTTGTTCTAAACCATGGTTGTGCTAGAACTTCTAAACTTGGCAGCTGAGATTATTATTGATTCTAGAGTGACAAGGAAGAAATAGCTAGAACCTGCAAGAATCAAAAAGAAAAACAAAAAAAAAGTAATTCACTCTGCTGCCTTCCCAAGTGTAACTATTGGAAATACTGGAGCTTTTTAAGGACTGAGGGGGTGAGGGGAGCAGTGTTTCCTGGGGGGAAAGTCAACCTGTGGTAGACATCCAGCCCAGAAAATTTCAGCATGAATGCCTGAAGTCCTGCAGAATAATAAACAATTTAAGAGATGGCACTCATAACAAACAGTAACCAGCAGATATACTACAGGCATTGCTGCCAGCCCTGCTTATTGGCAGCTGTGACAGATTGCCTGGGAGCTCCAGTCTTTAATTAGTTCTCATTCCTGAAGTTCACAAGTCAATTAATTCTAAAAACCACCCTCAGAATCTTTTTTAAAGGAAATCCTGTCCAGGATTCTCTGCCTTTCTTACCTCTTCTTCCCATAGCTCAGCTAACAGTTCAGATCCTTTAGAGCATCCATGCAAATTCCATCTGGCCATGGAGATTATCACTAGTTAAATACTTTGGCTTGCTTCAGCAATTCTTATTTCTGCAGCAGTATTTTGTTGCTGCTGCATACAATAGATACTGTTCCCCAGGCTGCTTCTTCAGCCCCACAACTTGCCTCCTCCAGGGTAATGAAAAAGAGCACCAACTGCAACACTCCAGCACCACTTTCAAGCAGTCCCCTTGGCAATTACGTCGACTCACATCTACAAGCATTACCACACTGCTTTATAACTTTTCCAAGACTCAACAAAGGCATTCAGCAACACTGGTTCTACCTTCTACCTAACTCACTTTAAACTCTGTCAGAATGCCATAGTCAAAGTTGATTAGAGTTTCCACTGGAAACCCACCTTTGAAACCAATTCCAACTCTGGAAGGAATAAAAAAAAAAACCTTTTTTTTTCTGTCTCGGACTTCATTAAGAAGAAATCAGCTATTCTTTACAATTATGAAATCTTACATGTAAATGAATAAGCCAAATTCTGATAGAAAACTCAAAAAACTTTAAGTTGCTTAATTTCTGTCTCGCTTCTTATCCTATTTCACGTATGCTGATCATCTGGAAAGACATTATTCACAGGTTTTGGCACCTTAGCAGCTATTTGTCAGTTTATCCAAAAGCAATTTGGTCTGAAACTGATTTTATACCTTTGCCCCTTGCAAAATACAAGGTGTATTAAAAGTTTCTCATTATTTTTACAGCCTCTTCTCAGTAGATATTCAAGTCCTGAAAGATAACTGGAATTTGAGGTTTTCTAGAGAATCAACTGACCAAAAAAAAAAAAAAAAAAAAAGTAAAAATTGAAAAACTGGTATCTCCCTGATACGAACTCATTTCTTCTTCAGAACAGGAAATTCTAAAAACTTCAAACCTGCTTGTATCACGGTCTTTCCCTGCCTTGTTCTATGCAGTCTTGAGGTACCTTATGCAGGTTAGGAACTGGGGTCATGAAAGAAACTGCTTATTATTCTTGGACAGAAATGGAAACATCAGTATGCCTAGACAATTTCACCTCACAGGTCTCTATAAAACAGACTTTATCACTTACTTTCACAGATCTGAGAAAGCAGAACAAATATCAGGGGCCTGGTAACACCTCCAATAAAAATCAAAACCGAAATATTAAACAGCTATTTTTATTTGCATTACAATATACAGTCTGACTTCATATACCATCTAATATCTTTCTTTTGAAAGTAGTAGAGACTTTTATAGACACTGACATAACCTGTACTTTGACCCAGCTCATTTTAGTAATGTTTTCCTCAAGTTCATTCCAACTTAACTTTCAATCAATTGCCTTCCATAATCTGAAAGAATTCACATTTTTCAGACAATGTGTCCCCTTTCCCTTCCTTCTAAAATACAGAACTTCACACACCATAAAATATATCACTGAAAGGCATCTAAAACCAGACAATTGAAATGCTCACTTTCTAAAAATACCTTATTCAGGTATGTACCCATTTCCCTTCTAAAAATAATGCACATTTATGTTTTGCAGGTTAGTGTTTGACAAGGATTATGGAGATTGGAAAAAAAAGCCCCAACCCACAACATCAAGAAACAACCACACAGAAACAAATCAACCCATGAATATATTAGATATGAAAGCTGAAATCTCAAATGTCCCTGAATGTTTGTTTATATAACTAGATGCATGGATATATATTATTTCTTAAGCACATTCCCCTCTAATCAAGCATGTGGCTGCATTTTTAAATGACCCCTACTGCTTACTTCAAATCTTGTTCAGGCAGGTTTATACCTCAGTTCAGGGATTAGAGCCAAATTCAACAGAGGCTACCTAAAGAGAGCAAGCTGTTGCTATGTTGAAATGTAGCCATCAAGAAACCTGGGGAACAAGGTCAAAGAAAATCAGAAAAAGCACCTAGACTCCCTAAAAGGCAACCCCAGAGACAGGCACCTACAGAGACACAAGAGAGCCAGAGAAGGTGACTAAGCTGTCATCTGCCAACCCTAAAGAACACAGGATGTAAAGGAACAAACACTCACTACACTGCTCACCCTTCGATTCCCACATGTTCCCGCAGCCTACACACCAAGCAAACACTTCAGCATGACAAAGCCACAGGGAAAGCTCTTCCTCCTCAGCAACACCACCTGCCCTTCAGTGCCTCACCAACCCAGTTCCACTACGTGCCTCTAGTGCCTTAGCAGTCTGCATTTCCCCTTTGGAAGCCTTTTTAGCCACCTCCTAAGTCACAAGAGATAAGCAGGTGTAGCTGTAAGCCTTCTCTGAGTACCAGTGAGGATCTGAGCCTGCCTCCTCCCAGGAACAGGCAGGCAAAGGCCACCGGGGCCAGCCCTGGGCTCACCCGCAGGTGAGCAGGCACCAGAAAGGAAAGAGGGAGCAGATTCCACTCTAACACAGCTTGAACACTCCTTAGGCAATCATCCTTACATTGCCTCCCTGCCCTAAACCTTGAGGCTCTCCCGTTTTCTAATGCTCCCACTTTAGCTGCAAATGCAGGAAAAGATTAAAGCGCGCTTTTCCTTGAAGTGCACGATCACAATAACTTACACTAATTACCAAAAGCCTTCTATTGCAGAGCGTGAATTAAACCTTGATTCAAATGACTAATTGTTGTAGCTTCTGAGGAAAAGAAACAAAAATCATTTCAGACACGAGATGCAGGAAACAACTCCATTCATCTAAACACACAGCTCCTGGGGTTCTGGCATGCTGGAACTGACTTTCATCATAGCGGACAGTGAGTGCCACACAGGTCTAAAAGGTGAGTAAGAAAAAGAACATCTCTGGGAAACCCATTATCAGTGGTTTTCTCCCAGGATCTACTGAGTACATGCTCTCCTCACGCCCTATAGCATTTAAACAAAAAACCTTTATTTATTTTTTTTTCCCAGATCCGCTGAAATGATTCCCAATCCACCTTGAGCCTCAAACAAGAACCAGGAAAAAAAATCCAGGAGCGGAATGCTTATTGTTTACTTTACTGTTTGAGCCCTGGTAACAATCAGATACTTGTTTTGGTTTTTGGCTGTCTTGTCCTAGGAGAGATGTTTTGATTTCCAGAGCATTTCACAGGTTGATTAGGTAGACTGGCTGCAGAGTGAAATTACACATGAAACAGACAGAGCAAAATGCTCTCACAGTGCCCTTCTTTCTCAGGATCTAACCACACCAAAGGAGGGAAGAAAAGAGACTAGATCAAGCCTTAGTATCAGGATCCCACAAATCTTCTTACCAAACAGATTATAACTGTACTGGATCCAAAAGAAAGGATGATAAAACATTCTCATTTGTCACGGCCAAATACTTCAGCCATTTGCATTCTTTTGCTGGATTATTTTGTAAATATCTGAAGAAAACAGTCAAGTCTAAGTACTCACAAGGGATAAACTTGTCTGTGCTTCAGGTCCTTCCCTCCATCTCCCTTATACAAGAATTCCTCAACACTTGCAGCAAAAGCTCCAACCCATCTCTCCATTAAAGAGCTGCTAGAAATGGTTCACAGAAGCATACTTCTCCCATCCAGAGTGAGAGAATGACTGACTACTTTCCAAACTTCTTAACTTTTGGAATATCTCATAGAAGTGACCAAGTAATGGAATCAGAAGATAGGCACTCTACAAAACATACAACAAATAAGACTATAGTTCAGGGATTTCTCTGCACACAAAAACACTTTCAATTTTAAAAGTACCATTCCAATAACCAAAAAAAAAAAAAAAAATCCCCAAGAGACAACTCAAAACATCTAGACAAACCAGATCATGAACAATGGCCATATGCATGAACACTTTAAGTTCTTCTAGTTATTTCATCTTGAATTAAGAAAGAAACAACTTTCCTGTTGTGCATCATCCGTAATAGTTTTTACTTTTTTGCTGCATGACCTTGAGCATCTGAGTGTCTCGATTTTCCGCTTGTCCTACTAAACCATTCTCTTGAAAAATCTTATTCCCTTTCTGTTTCTAAACAAAAACACCGAAGGTGAGCTCTCCAGCTCTTGACTGCTTCCCCAGCTGGCAGAATGCCTATAATATAAAGATAAATGAGATGACTAACGTCAGCTGCAAGTAAGAGAAAGCACAGTGGACACCTTTGTCTGGTAGGATCTTGTAGACAGAACACCCTCTGCCCCAATAGCTTGCAAGCAGCCTCAGGAAAAAGACTGGGACAAGACCAGGTTTAGAAAGATGACTTTTCAACTGCAACCTTCAGCTCTGCCGACCTGGCTATGAAAGATCCAACAGCCAAACCATGAGGAAAGTGCTCAGGCAGACTTAAGGAAAAAAAAGTCACAGCAAAGTCAAAAGTACAAGCACAAACTACGTCAGCGAGTCGTTTTGTTTAAAGAAGAGTGTTGGCAGTGTGGGGCTGGGGCACCGTGTAGTTATTCCTTCCACCTGAAATTTGGAAAAGGCTCCCACTTACTACCTGCAATTAATCAAGTGTTCTGAATCATGAACTACGTAGAGTAACTTGTGGGACACGCTTGCTCACCAGCACCTGATCTCTGGCTGCCCAGAGCCGACATAAAGCTACTTAAATACTACTACACAGAGCTATCTAAGCCGGTCAGTCTTCTGGATGTCTACTTTTACATCCACTACTACCTCTGTAACAGGGTTAGCAATAATGCTACAAGTACAACGTTGGGGGAAAAAAAAAAAAAAAAGAAAGAAAAATACCCACGACAATCCACCACCCACCCTTTTGTGTAGCGCTTGCTTGTCTTTATTCCTGCACTCTGCCTGGCTGGCACTGACACCAGTAAGGAACAATGACACATGTCACGCTAACGACGGCTACACAATTACCTGAACACGGCGTAAACCATCACCTACACAATTACACGCTATCTCCTAGCGGGAGAACTTCCCGGCAGAGGCAGCAAACAGCGGGAGCCCGGCGGGGAGGGTGCAGGGGAAGCGCCGCTTCTCCGGCACTCCGTGTGCCCGGAGAACCCGAGCAGGGTGCGGGGCTCCTCCCGCAGCCCCCCGGGGGACAGGCAGAAGGAGGGTCCCCGCCACACCGAGCGGCTTCACCTCCGCCAGGTGAGGTTTCAGAGAGCGCTCTCCCCTCAGCGCGACCACAGCCCACGCACCGGGTCCTTTACGAGCAACTACGGCTCCACCGCCACGTTCCGCGGCCGGGGCGCCGCGGGACCCCGGAGACTGCGGGAGCCCCCGGGCAGCACCCCGCGACCCACCCCCGCTCCGGGGAGACCCCCTAAAGTTTCGGGGAAATGCCCGGCAGCGATGCCCCGGAGGGAGCGGCGGGGCCCGGGGGGGCTGCGCCGGCCGATTCCCGCCGCGGCCGCGGGCCGGCACAGCCCGGCGGGCAGGCGGCACAGCCCGGCCCCGCCGAGGGCAGCGCCCGGCCGGGCTCCGCCGCGCCCCAGGCGGGCACGGCCCGGCGGGCGGCTCCCTCCCGGCCCCGCCGCGCTACCTGCGGCCAAGGTGGCTCAGCACGCCCCGGCCGCCCTCCCCAACGCCCCCGGCCGCACACCCCGGGGCTCACCGAGCAGCAGCAGGACGAGGAGGAGGAGAGGCAGGCAGGACGCCCTCTCCCCGCGGTGCCCCATGCTGGCAGGGCTGCGCGGCGCCTCTCCTTAGGCGAGCGGGACCGCGGGCGCGCAGGCTGGGCTGGCCCGGGGGGGAGCGGCGGCGGCGGCGGCGGCAGCGCTCCTCGGCCGGCCGCTCGCTGCCCTGCGAGCGCACGGAGCCGCCCGCCCGCCCCGACCGGCCGCGCCGCGCGGCGCAGCCAACCACAGAGACAAACTTTCCCAGCGCCCGCCCCCGCCCGCAGGTAGCGGGGGCGGCGCGGGGTCCGGCCCGGCCCGGCCCCTTCCCCTCAGGCGGGAGGGAGGGAGGAGAGCGGCCCGGGGCGCGCGGGAGAGCGCTTCGCAGAGCGGGGCCCAGAGGCGGACGGCGCTGCTCTGGCTGCCTCCCTCCCTTCTTCCCTCCCTTCTTCCCTCCCGGAGCTGCCGCCGCCGCGCACACGTGGCCCGGGAAAGCCCCGGTGCGGGGAGGGCGGGCTCGCCCGGCCGGGAGCGTCCCCCGAACCCGCGGGAACGGCGCTTGGGCAGCGCGGGCACTGTCGGATCACTCGTTCCTGCCCCGGCTGCGGAGCCCGTCCGGCCCCGCCTCACGGGGGTGGGGTCCCCTGGTGTCCGCTGCCCTGGCGCGGGGGTCGCCTGTGCCCCCTCTCCTCACATCCCTGCGCACGGAGCCGCCGCGCTCGTGTGGAGTCACTGCTGGCCCTGTCCCCAAACGCAGCCCAGCCGGGGCACCGGGGCCGCTCGTGCCCCCTTCCATGCAAAAACCAGTGCCGGGTGTGGCGGTCGTGTCCCCCACCCTTCCACGGGCCTCACGGCAGCAGTGGGCCTGCCCGCGCTCCTGCGATGCCACCCTGCTCCTGGCCTGGGTTAGGAGGAGACAGCACAGACAGCTCGTGCCCCAAGCACTTCGTGGACAAGGCCACCGCTCCCTCCCCCGCTGGTGCCAGGCAGCCCCCACAAGCAGCATTGCCCCTTCTTTGAGGCTCGGTTTCTTTTCCCCTGCCTGAGATTCCAGTTAACTCAATAAGGAGCTGCTGCTGCGTGGCCTTCATGCCACCAATTCTACCGCCTTTCTTCCCAGCCTGCTTAAAGATTTTTGTTTGCTCGGGGATTTAATTTCCTGTTTGTTTGTAAAAACAAAGAGCGGAGGCACTGGGCGGCTCTCTGGTAACTCGGACCAGTTATCTGCTCTTTCAGTCCCCTTGCCACATCCTCTGCGAAATCTGTGCTCTCCTTGGGCACGTCTTGCTGTCCGTTGTCCAGGCTCTGTGGTAGAGGGATCTGTGTTACACGTTTTCCTGTATGGGGAACCTCTGGGGCCTGTGCATGGCTTGGGGCAGCTGCTCCTGCACAAAATGGCTGGTTTAGGCTTTATTCTGGCATCTCCAGTGCACCTTGGTCTTGAGCATGACTTGGCTTGGGCGAGGTCGTTTACTCCCAACAGCAGGAAGTGTGTGTTGTGTTCTTGACCGAGCATGATTATCAGACCAGATTTTAAGCTGGACTTTGTTATTCCTTCTGTTATGCTTTATGGGAGAGAGGGTGTTGCCTGATAGGAATGAAATGAGACCATCCTAAAACTGATGAGAACTTTCACCCTCCAACCACGGTTACCTGAGTTCCTGCATGAAGTAGATCGACCTCTCTGCAGAGCTGCAGCCACGAGGTATCATGGGGATGCTTGGTCCTGTGCACAACTGAAGTCCTCCCAGACAGCAAATGAGGCTGAATCCACCAATGTGACTGAGAAAAAAACACCCAAACAAAACAAGGCTGTCTTAAAATATGTTCACAATGCCCTCATATCCCTGCTTGTTCTTGCTGCCTCTTTCCAGTCATTTTGGTCTCCTCCTTTAGCCAGCATTTAAACACACTTTTTTTTTTCCACTGGAAAATGTCACTTCCATAAACCAAGACGTGTCCCTTACATCAGATTCAGAAAGCAGCTTAGAAGATGTCTCATCCTTACCAGTCAGCTTCCATCATACTGGGTAAACTCCTGATCCTTCATCAAGCTTTAGTCCTGAAACTCTGCTACCCTGAGCCCTGGGGGTTGTGTTCTTGATAAGCACCTCTCACTCTTTTACTTGAGTAAGAGCCACTCTTCCCCCACCTATAGTCAGACTTCCAGACAGAAGGGCCACTATAACCCATTAATCTGACCCATATACAAAAGCCATAGATTTTTTCCTCAGCAGCTGGATCAAAGCAAGTTAGGAAGACAACACATCTTGTCTTAAAGACTCCAAGTAATGGCAACTGCCTTCTTCCACCTACTAATTTATTCCAATGTTTAATTATCCTTGCTGCTAGAAAATTGCTTCTTTCAAGGTTGAATTTGTCTAACTTCAACTTGGAGACATCAGAACTTGTTATGCCTTTGCCTACAAAACTGCACATTCAACCCATTTTCATGGATAAGTAACTGTACATGGTGCTTCTATCACTTCTTGTTTAACTGAATAGATTGTTTTCTTTGAAGCCTCACATTGTAAGATTTAGTTTTGGTCGCTGCAGATTTTTTGGACTCCAGTGTTTCTGAGAGTTTTTTTTGACTTGCAGGCACCCACCATGAGTACAATGTCATTGTGGTCTATACACACATGCTGTGCACAGAGTAAAAGTCATTTCTCAGTCATTGTTTTTCCCTTTCTCTCATAACTAAAAATGGAAGTAGACTATCTCCAGTGCTGTACAAAAACCTTGTGGAGTTCATCACCCATGTGGAGTCCCCAAATCTCTTTCTGCATCTGTGTTTTTCCTCAGAGTATCTTTACCCTGCCATTCATCACTCTGCTCTTCCCTCCTCAGTGCATGGCCTTGCAGCAGGGTGTTTTAAAATACATTGTGTAACATTGTGACAATTTAAGCAGGTGTCTGAGATCCCTCATTCAAGTCGAGAGCCATTTCTCCAAGGCTGATAAATCACCAGCACAGATGACAGAAAGAGCAGGTCTGAAGCTGACCGCTGTGTTAGCCTACCTTCTCCTTCAAAGCCTGTTTTCTTCTACTTTTTGTGTGTCCTACTTTCAGTGGATTGTTACATGTATGTGATTATGTCATTTTTCCCCCTTGCCAATTCCATTTTGTATCGTTCAGCTATGAGAGCCAGTCTGAGCCAGAAGCTTTCTCCAAGTTGAGATAAATATCTTCCTCTGTTTTTGTGCATTTTCCATGTTTATTCATGAGCTGCAGAGTAAATACATGGTCAGTTGTTTGTTTCTCAGGAAGGCATCCCATTTGACTTTCAGTGTTTAGCATGTTGTTGATCTGAGTAGATAGCATGTACTTATTTATTGATGATGCTGTAAAAATGCTTGCTTTACGTTTCTTCGTACCTACATTTCTGCATAATGTATAGGCTGAAAGCGTCTCTCATTTGGGGGTAACTAGGTTAGCCAGCAGAATTTCAGGGAAGGATCAAGATTGGAGTGTTAAACACATGGTTATGCATGCACACATTCATGAAACAAGAACACACCCTGATCCTAAAGAAGCCCACACGCAACCACTCCCTGCTTGCACCACTCCCCCAACATACACTTGCTAGCTTTTGCAAAGTTTCTCTCTTGGCAAACATGGATAAACAACTTTTTTTCTCCCCACCTTGTTGCCTGAGCAGTAGAGGACGGGGTGAAATGCCTGTGTGTGAGGCCCACATCCAGCACAGAGCGCAAGGGTAAAGAACATTTGGAAGGGCTGATCAGCAGCAGAAGGACCTGGCCTGATGAGCACCCAGCACCCTGCTTAGGGGCAGAGGTGCAAAAGTGCTCCTCTCATGCAGTGTGGATTGCAGGCTGCAATCCTTAACCAGGGGAGAAATCTTTTGGTGCCACTGCCTGGCGTGTGGCGGCCAGGAGCTCTCCACAACAAACGGGAGGCGTAGGCAGACAGACAGGTAAGGCCATGCTCGACTGCCCCGTCAGCAACAAAGCAGCCTCTAAGACAGGAAGGGGGCTCTCAGTGGCTTCCAAACTGTTTGCATGAGAACCCTGGGGAAAGGGAGCCACAGCACAAGCGTTGTCCTGGAGACATCTGCGCAGGGATGTGCCGTCTCATTTAAAGACCCTTTTCTCAAGAGCTAGGGACTTTATCCCCAGCATGTTGGCGAAATTCCACGTTGCTTGATTTCATTCCACCCCTAGGTTCCCTTTGTGTTTTCAAGCAGGCACAATACTCGTCTTCATTTCCTCTTCTCAACTCTTGTTAAATTTCGCCTTGCTCCAGTGAACAGATTGCGTGTTCCAGCCAAGGGGTTGCCCCATCACGGTTGTGGCTGACGTGAGCCCCGCACCCTCGGAGCTGTACGCTCGGTTTTGTGAAATGTTTCCGAGCGTACCTGGATGGAAAATATATGCCCCCCTGTCATTCCCCTTTAGTAGCTGAACAGAAATACAGGCAATAGTAGAGATCTCACAAAGAACTGTGAAAAACTCAGCTTACCCGTTTATGTATTATGCATTAAAACCTGTCTCTATTGAGCTGTCCAAGATAAAGTCCTACTGGCATGTGATCAAAAGCGTAGGAAATTACCTTGATTTGTCCTGGCTAGAGCTGGCTGCCTCATGTAAAAATATTTGTGAATAAATTATTTGCAGATTGATGAGGAAAAAGTGAGTGATTTATTTGATGAATATTGTTCAGCTGGCTCTTGAGCTATGAGGAACCAGACCATGAGGAAAAAATATTGGTGAATGGTTTATTTGAAAATCTAGTTGAAATTTGACAGGAGAAAATGGTCAAACAATCTGCCACTATTATTCAAATTCCGGTAGACCTGGATAATGTTCATACGCTACTAAAGCACACCCCAATGCTTCAAGCCATGGCCATAAAGAAGATACTAAAATATGAATTCAAATCTTCAAATCTATACTCACCTTCTCCTTACAAGAGATTCTCCTCAACCACAGACCCAAGGGTACCTATTAATGAGCACAGGACAGATTCTACATTTGCAGTTATTTATTCTTATTTATTATTAAGACGCTCTGGAAACTCTCTTGCTTGATAGAACAGCAATGAAAATTGAGTACCTTTTACTCCTCTACAGCTTCCCTTCAGTGGATTTCTAAGCACTTTACAAATTTCAATGGGTTTAATGTTACAGCTGTTCTGAGAGGCAGGAAGGCATAATGAAATCCAGGAAAAGTAGAAAGCACACACCACAAGCTACAGGTTTCTTTACATCATAAACTCTCAAACTTCGTGAGCATCTTTAGACTAAATTCCTTTCAGCAGAGCACATCATTCAAAGACTGACTAGATTTTTCAAATCTGACTGCCTGAACTTTGGTTCCTAACTACTTAAGCGCTCATAAACACACTACTGTTGAAATTTGGTGGAATTTTTGAGCACTAAGCACACAAGGAAAACCCCCATGTGTCGTGATATTTCCATGCATATATACAGATTTAGCAGCATATCTCTAGATGATTGATGGTCTCACAGGTTAGAGCCATAATAGCTGCAAAACAGGCAGGTTGCAGAAAGCTGCCTGTGGCTGCGGGTTGCACATCATGTCGCTGTCACCA
The DNA here is from genome assembly GCF_030490865.1 of Poecile atricapillus. Classification (NCBI taxonomy): domain Eukaryota; kingdom Metazoa; phylum Chordata; class Aves; order Passeriformes; family Paridae; genus Poecile; species Poecile atricapillus. Next base: position 111,106,602 of record NC_081249.1, read on the forward strand.
CATGAGCAAACCACATGCAAAAAGGTTATCCAACCTGTTATGCAATAAATGACACATCCTCCTACCTCCTGCCTCCCTCCTGCACTTCTAGCAGCAGGGCTGCAGTCTCTCTATTGCTTCTTGGTTGAAATGGTGAATGAAATATGAGGGGCTGCACTTCAAAGCGCTGGAGAGATGTTAAAGATCTGATGTTAGATGTTATGGCAGCTCCCACTATGGCATGAGCAGTAGGGATAAAATCAACACCCTATTCAAACTACTGGACATTTTCTTGTCAACTTGAGTGCAGACAGGATTTGATCTCTAGCACCAAACTGAGCCTCAGCAACCAAAGAATTAGGGAGCAGAAAATACATTCTAAAGCAGTACATGACAAAATTATCCCCCCAACCGCTTGCACTCTGAAGTCCTACAGAAGTAAATACTTAAATAATCAATTTTAAAGATAGATATTTTTATATAAGGAAGACTGAATATCAAATTTAAAATCTGCTGTTAGCCTTAATACAAATAAACTGTAAAACCAGAAATAAATATTTGTATGATTGCTGTTGATCATTAGGGACAGTTTAAAATCCAGATTTACTCAGTGTGATTTTTATTCTCCTTCCCACTGGCATGTCTCCTCTCTTGAACTAGGAAAAATCAAAAGGAGTCAATTTTGCTTTCAGGTTTTCTCCCTTTCTGCGATGTGACTGCAAAAAATCATAGGGGAGGATATTGCTCTGTTTTAAAGGAACAGATTTCATTAGATACAGAGAAGGAAAACAATAGAAATATTTCTCTTGGCATTTATTTGTTTTTATATGGATTCTCCTAGGCAAAATTGAAGCCACAAGAGAGGGGAGTCTCTGCTTATAACATGGGCAGGTACAATTCTACAGTTCTTATCCTGCTCCAGATTCACTCTCTTGATACTGACCACTTACACTCCATTTTGGAAGCTTGCTTTTTTTTCCAGTAAGGTCAATCTGAGCTTAGCTCTTCTTTGTGTTTTTTACCTGTGGGACTGCTGTCTTCCCACATCAGAAGCAGGCTCAAATTCATTTCTGACCTTGATTGCTATGAGTAGGACATCCATGCGGTGAGAATAAATCAGATTAAATCGAAGCAGAAACAGTGCATTTCTTTGGCAGGTCCCAGAACTTCATATATTGTTGCCTTCTATTACACAAGGTGTATAACCCAACCTTGACTTTAGGCCGTTCTGAGACACAGAAATTATGGAAACAAGAGGCCAGGAGGTGCCTGCCTATGCCACACTGAAATGCTACACATAATATACACTGAGCTGTCACCTATTATCCTGAGTTGATTTAAAGTAATCTATAATCCAGGGATGAGAAGTGAGCACCATAGGATGTGGCAAATCCTTCTCATACAGCAAGACAGTGTTGTCATTATACCAGACCATGAAAGGAGAAATACACTGTCTCTTCAAAGAAGGACTTCTGATTTCCTGAACACTACGGCTAAAAGAATCTTTTCGAGTCCATTTACATTAACAGGAATTAATTAAGAGATTAGGCTAAGGCTGGTGATTAGGGCCCTGTCTGAGAATGTGGGCACACTCTTTATTAACAAGAGCCTAGAAACAGGAAGAGGCTCCACACTCCCCCATACATACAAGCTAGTGCAGTCACTGCATTCCAAGGAACTGAGATCTCAGTGCAAAGGATGATCCAGAAGTCAGTCTTCTGGGGATCTTCCCTCCCCTTGATGAGCCTAGAGGAGATGCTGTGAAGAGAGCTTTGTGTTCTCAGACAAAAAGAATCTGGAAAAGTCAGTGAAGTCTCAATGTGTGTTTTTCAGGTTAATTTCTAACTTGCAGTGCCGAGCAAAGAGAATAGAGATGCAAAATACATGCAAAATAAAACCAACATAAAAGTTCAGTGACAACTGGCTTATTGAAAACCCTGCTTTTAACAGAGTTCCAGAAACCAACTCAGAGAGCTTAATGCACAAATAATAAAGGAGAGCAAGGCAACCTCTGTACTTATATATTTCCAGTCCTTTTGGCATCCTAATAGTCCAGCATCTCCTGCCTATCACAATTTGCTCTCCTTTCCTCTGTTTTGTTTTCACATCAAATGACCAGCTAACTAGCTATTGAGCCAGCAGAGACAAAAGGAAAAAAGGTCAAAAACTGCAGATGTCTCAATGTTTGTGCCCAGGGGACATCAGATAACAAGCTGTTACAGCCTGCCTGCAAATCCACTGGTTGACTTGTTATTCTTGAGTGTCTGCAGTGTCTGCGTAAGGCCTCATTGATTCTAGTTTGGCACTGTGCTGTTGACCCTGCAGCGTTTTGAGGAGATCTGCAGTACAAAAGGCTCATCAGCTCATCCAGCACATCTTCTGTGAGTTTTGGATAATGGTCAGAGAAGTAACTCAGAGAAGCTGTATCTCACCCCAGACCTTCAGCTGAGATGTCAGCGGAGGGCTCCTGTTCTCTGCTAGGATGCTCCGTACACCTGTGCCTTGGCAAACCTTGCATCCTGGAAGATGGGCTCTGTTAGAAGGTGCTCCTGTATTGGCAGAACAGGGAATGTGCCTGCTGATCATGTGGTTCTTCAGGACACCCCAAAAAAGCCTGAAAAGTCACAAACCACAGCACAAAGTCCCCTTGCCTGCTCTGTGACTGCAGGGACTGCGAGCAAGGAAACACATTCAGATCCAAATCACGATATATGAAAGCCTCACTAATTTAGACCCAAGGGGCTTCAGAAGAGGGCAGATTTTGGCTATCTGTGAGAGTGCAGTGTGTGCATATAAAGTCACTGGAAAATGTTCAATAAGGCTACACATACTGTGTCCCTCAAACTACAATTCTGTGACTGGAGAGTCAGTGGCTGTTATTCATAAATCGCATGTCTTATAGCAGAATAAGGGTTGATAAAAACAGCATGAATAAATCCTATTAGCATTGTTTTAAGGAGACCTCCACTCCAGCCCTTGCACAGATGAGTGAGCAAAGCTTGGCAAGTCTGCACGGGGGCTCTGGCTATTTTCCTGTATCCCAGAGGGAAACAGCATTTCTCTGCTGGTGGAAGGGATGAGAGCCTGTACATTCCCTGCCACTCAGACTTCCCATGGGCTTTCGGGCCAGCTCCTCACCCACCACCATGCTGTGGAGTGATGTTTCATATGAGCAAAATGACTCCAGAGTAGGGGGGATCGAGGAGCAGTGAAGGACTAGTGCAAAAGGAAGTATCACTGCATTTTCCGAGCTTGTCACGGAGGATCAGGACAGCTGGGTAGCCTTGGAGACAGAAATTGAAGGTGTGTTACGGGGATTTACATGCTGGTTTTGGAAGTCCTGTTTCAATTTAAGATGATTAGCAATATCTGGGAAAGCCCTCAGGAAGCTGACTCCTTTACGTTTTCATAAAGGCATCAGACAAGGCATAGCCCCTTTCTTTTAGCAAGAATTTCCTAGCCAGTGGCTGGAGAAATGTGCTGCTTTTCTCCTTGCTGTGACTAGGCAGCTGCTGTGCTCACTAGATTATAACCCAGGCTGCATGGGAAGATTTGATTTAAGGCAAGCCTGGCTGATGACTCTCTGCATGTAAAACTTCCAAACAAGGAGGAGGGAGCAGCTGCAATTACACTTTTCAATTGGGAAGTGAGAAAATAGAGATAATTTCCGTTTCTACAGCAATGTGAATAATTATCAAAAAGAAAATGGTTGACTGGCAGCTAGAAGCCTTGCTCCTGCTACCTAGAGCAATGGGCCAGTAGCAGCAGCACAGATGAAATCCTTGGACAGAAGAGTCCACTTCTAAATTTTAAATCTCCTTTCCTCATTCTAATGTTTGTTTGTTTTTCATTTTCACTTACTTGGAATTTACATTCCCCCGCCCTGCCCTGAGAACACAGTGTATTACAAGGTTTGCATGTGAATATCGCTTCTGAGATTTCATGTTGCCTCTGCTTACATCTCAACACCAATCAAACAAGACTTCAAGGCATTCAGGCACTAAGCCTCCATAAAGCATCCCTTCCTAGATTAAAATCAACACTGTTTATTCTCAAGAACGTTTGAAAACCAGCCATGTTTAGCAGGTGATGGGCACTCCCCACGAAGTTGCTTTGACATAGCACTAGTTTTCAGGTGCTCTCCTGTCTCAGACAGGAGCTCCTAGCAAACTTCATGTATCCAGGGACTGACAAATCCATGGCAATAGCCTTCTGAAGTGCTAATAAAATGCCAAGCCAATTCTGGAATCATACTCTGGCATACCAATGTGGGCTTATTTATCTAAATGTTGCAATGCTTCTGCTGCCAGCTAAAAGAAGTTTGTGCCCCCCTGTGAGTAACACGGGCTCAGCTGAGCTACCTGGCCACTGCACAACAAGAAGTCCAGTGGTACTCAGCTGGTCTAACTGAAAATGCACTGAAATTCACTTAGATAGCAACACTGAAAATCCACAGGATCCTAATTAGGATGATCAAGTAGTCTACTTTAAAACATCAGTACAATCTGCTACCGAGCCCACAGGCTCTCAGAAATAATGAGCATTAAAGGAAAAAAAACCTCTTCAGAAAGGAAGGTCTCACTGATACCTTAGATAGCAAGCAGGTCATGCCTTTTGCATTTCTTGATGAGCTTCTGTAGCCGGTCTTCTCTGACTGCTCCTGCCAGCACATGTTGGAGCACATCTCATGCCTATTCAAACAAACAAAAGAGGATGTCTCGTCTTTCACTTTCTCCTTCCTCCATACTGTGGGGAATTACTGCTCTTCTCCATTCTGCTTCTCATGTGGAGAGAGTAATTTTTAGTTTTTTATTGCAGTAAAAATAATACAAAGCTTCATGAATGAAGCTGGCAAAATACAGAATAGGGCTTTACTCTTCATGCACAAAGATAAAATGGTAACATAATATTTAATCAGGGAGTGAAAGAAAGAGAAGTGAGTTCATTAACTTTTCCCTTGAGTGAAAACTCCTGTTTTCATTCTTCTTTTATTTTTATTCAAATAATTTCCAAGAGAACACCATCCATATGCAAATGCATATGTGTTCTCAGAATACAGCTTTCTTTTATATAGATGATCATGAACCCACTTCAATAAAGGGAAAATGTCAGGATTTTTTCATAGAAATAATCGGCCCAGCAGCCAGCAGTGAAAGCTCTATTACCCTCCAATTATCTCTCCCACACTCCCAAGAGCTTGTATACTTTAGTGGACAGTGTTTTGCAGTGCTGGACATCACAGATCCAAACTGTTTTTACTCAGTCCTTCTGTGGGAAGAATCACATGCTACTTTTTGGGGTTTGTAGGGAGTTTTTTCCCCCTGGTCACTAATGACAGCAGCAGCAGCAGAAGGAGCAGCAACTTTTTCATTGAGTTTTCCATTAAGCAAGATCCATGCTCTTTGGAGGCTCCATAATGCTCTATGAAGATCCATGTCTCCACTTCTGGACGCTGACAGGAGGTCTGGATTTTTGCCAGGAGTGAGCTCAGAGGCAGAGCTGCCTGTGACACAGAAGGACAGAGGAAGGGCAAAGATGCTTTGATGTTGAATGATGGGCAAGCATCATTCAAAAGATGTCATTTGAATTGTGCCCTCATGCTCCAGAGACCTGGGAATGGGAATGTGATTTGTCCTGTATCCAGGGCAGTGGCAGGGAAAAGGCTCAGGGTGACAGTTTCCAGACAAATTTTGAGGGAATTCTGAGCCTTGACGCAATTGCCCATCTCTACCCCTTGACCTTTTTAATAAGCACCAGTTGCCAGATCCCTGAATGGGGTCAGGCACGAGCTCTGCCTCTCCTGAGGGATCCACATTATGGGGAGGAACATTCTTGTTGAGGAGACATCCCAGCTAAAAGAAGCCACACAAGAAAGGAAAGGGAAGTTCAGCCCTGGGAGTGCCTGCTCAGAGCCCCTGATCTGGACTGTGCCACTGCTCCACCCCAGCAGCTTCCCCTTCCAGGCTCTGGTGGCTGCATGCTCCAGTCCTAAAACACAGAGCCCAACAGCGCCAAAATAACTCCAGAGTCAGTATGTCCTGAAGGTATCCTACTTTCAGAGGAGCATGTGTTATGTCTCTCCAAACGATCCCTCTTATGGGTGTTGCCCCTGGATACGCCCATTTGGGAAGCAGTTTGGTTGTGCAAAAGTTTTTGAAGAGATGCAAACACATTAAAATAACCGAAGCAATTCCCACACCTACTATGTGACATAAAAAACCTATCACGAGGACATGTTGTTTCTTTATCTTTCCTTTTAAATAACCACATTATCAGAATCCACTAATTTATGAGGAGCAGAGAAAGACCAGGAGAGTTAGTCCCTTCCTTGAAGATGTTACTTCTGTCAAATTAGTATGTGAAAAACAGGCAGGAACTTCTCAATGAATCTTTCTGGAATATTTCCTAAGCAGCTGCTGATTCTTTCTGGGTAATAACAGAAAAGAAATCTGAGAGGAGAAACTGCAGCTGCTGCCACAGCAGAAAGAGCTTATTATGAGACATTGCACTCTTTTGTTTTTTCACTTCATTTGTTTGGGTTTTGTTGAGATTTTTATTTTTTCTGAAGTGATAAATTGCTATGGAAAATCCACACCAGGAAATTTTATATATATGTGTGTGTGTATATATATATATATATATATATACACACCCCTACCAACAGGCAAGTTCCCATACAACCATGGATGATGTCAGCTATTTTGGTTAGTCATGATTTTGTCCCCTGTGGTGTTTTGATTCCCTTGCTACAGGACTCAAATTCTGCGCTGGAGGCACTAGGCTGGGAATGATTTGCCACCAGTGCCTGCCTCTTTCCAGCACAGTCTGGCTCAGGTTACTTCCATTTACAGTGCCACAGTGCACCATATTCACAGGTATCTTCTTATCTGCCTCCATGGTTACTGTGTTCCGATACTAAACCTTTCCAAGAAAGGATCATATCTGCATTGGGGTTTTGGCCCTATTGCAATACAATAACTGATAACAGGGAACACCGTCTGTGGAAAAATACAATTCCCAAGGCTGCACTTAGGGCAACCTTTCAGTCCTTAATTACCCAACACTGAATCAGAGAGGAAAGAAAGGAAGAAAACCAGCTCCAGGCATCTGCTCCCTCAGTCCCTGAGGAGGAAACCTGAGCTGCCAGCCCGGAGTCCACCACCGTGCAACATTCCTCCTGCTCGGAGAGCATGGGGGTCTTATGTTTGCCTTATACCCAGAGCTGGTAGGAAGCAAGGGATTATGAAATGTGATGTTGTCAGGGCAGACTCAGCCCAGCACTGCCAAGAAAGGACATTCAGAAAAGCTCAGCATTTTGAAAAGACTCACCAAAGCTTTTTGAGTTCCACGAAAAGCTACTTTACATTCACGTTACAAAACTGTGTGACACTGAGGCCAAGAACCAAAACGAGGGGGAATATCTCATATCATAATGTAGTTGGAATTCAGGTGGCTGTGGGCATGCCACCTGCATGCTAACAGAAATAAAGATATTTCTAGTGCTTTTCTGAAGCACTTCTGACGTCCTCCAACACCCTTCTTTACTGCCAAGCATCTAAATAAAATTAAATAAATGCTGCCATTAAGCAAGGAGGTTATTTACCCTCTTAGATACTCCATGCACCCCTCTGGAGGCTGTGCACTCTTTTCTCCACCACAGTTCACTTGCTGTGCAAGTTCAGTTTGGCATTTGTCAAATCCTTTCCAAATCTGGAAACACTGATGTGTCACGGAAGTATTTCTTTGTTTGGGGGTTACTGGGTGGATTAATTGCAGTGGCTTCTCAAAGGACAACTTAATCTGCATTAGCAACTCACCTGCTTCTCAGTGCAGCTACTGTGCATGTGTTGGGAAGGATGGATGGGAAATTAGGACATTTAAATAATTTTTGCTTTGTGTTTCTTGATGTGTCTTAAGCTACTTGCCTAAATGGCTGGCAAGCATTCGCCACACTACTTAAATGTATTATGAAAATGAGTCAACAGAGAACCTCAGGCTGGTTGGGATTTTTTTTAACTTTCTCAGGCAATCAACTAAACCATATCCTCCTAAGCAGCTGAATCCCTAAATTATTTGTCCATTAAAAAAAAGAAGAAAAGAAAAAAAAAAAAAAAAGAAGTCGTTTTAGCCAGCAGTGTGACTTTGCAAACAGTCCATTGTATGTCTTGGAATCAAAACTGCTCTGTGACACAGACATGTTTCATTATTGATTCAACAAATTTCAATTCCATATGGCTTCAGTTACAGAAAAACTAACTGGAGCCTTTCCTTCCTTGCACAAAAGCATCGTCAGCTAAACTCCAATAGCAGAAGCTTTATTTCAGGCATGTGCAAGGGGTGGAAAGAGGCTAATTGAATCTGATCTGATAGTTTTTCCAGTTTAAAAATTAGTGGGGATTGCCATTTCTTCTAGATGAAGGAGGGGAAAAAAAATCTAAAAGAGGCCAGATTCTGAGCTGGTGCCCCTGTTGACAACCTGGTTCCATTTTACAACTAGGAAAATAGTAGTTCTAGAAGGGTCCTGCAAATGGGACAGGATGGTGTGGGTAAGTGGTGCGTGTTGTGGACCAGCATGCAACTCCTCTGCAGATCATCAATTATTTGGAACACCACAGCACAGGGATTTTGCTAAATCCATGCTTCTGATTTGGCAGCCATGGGCTCCCAGTTCTGCTGGCTCTGACATCAGTGGCTTCTCAAGGAGGCAAAACCTTTCCTTGACAGAGTCCTGTGTGGGGTCACAGTGATTCAGACTTCCTCCTGCAGCTTGTGGTCCTCAGCCAATGCCCACTCAAGTCAACAGAAATCTTTTTGTTGTCTTCAAAGGTCATTTACTTGGCCTTTATTTGTCAGTCTTTGAGTTGAGTGCAATTAAAGCCATTTTGTGTACAGATGCATGGTGGACCCTGTTCCTTGGATGATGCTTGTCTTCCTCACTGCTTGCTTAGTAGGACTGGTGATGGTAATACCAGTAAATTATTTTGCCTGTGCTGTGAGCCTGCCAGTGGCTTCCAGGGGTTGGGTGATTTGAGGAATCAGGGCTTTGCCTCAGTTCCAGCTTTACAAAGATTCACAAGGAGAGGAGTTTAAACCTTCCTTGCCTCTGGCATCCCTTGACTTAAATGCACTGTCCCTTTCATTTCTCTGGATTGTCTCACTGTTGCTTGAGCCCTGTAAAGTAGGACATTACAAAAATCTTGGTGCTGGAAGCCAGTTCTGCTGAGATTGACATGATTTGTCAGGGTGGCAGTGGAGTCCTGATGGAGGGAACTGGGACCCAGATCACTCTGAGAGCCAAACAAAATCTTTCTGTGGGCAAAAGTGAGGTCTGAAGAGCTCCCTGCCTACAAGCCCGATGTCTGCAAGGTTTCAATCCAGCTCTTTTCCTGGTGACTCTCACCGCTTTTGACAAGTCACCAGGCAACTGCAGATCAAAATCACAATCTGAGCCCCAACTCCAGCTAGCAGTGCCTTAACTGAGACTGGCAGCGGCTGATTTTCAAACCAGTGAAAAGGTATAAGAACCTCACCAACATATTGCTGGGAGGGACAGGGCTGTGCTTGAGGCTGTGGGCAGCCAGGAAGCATCACAGCTGTTCTGCATACAGAGCCAAGTGTGGAGACTCTCATGGCCAAGTCCTGCTTTCAGTACTTCTTCAGTACAGAGGAAACCCTGTGGCAGCTCCTGTCTTCTAACCAAGAGCAAGTGCCAGTGTCCTGCTTTCCTCCACCAGCCTGCAGGATGGGGGGACAGCCAGTCTGTGCGTGCTGCCTCTTGATGTCTCATGGCACGGGTTACACAATGCTACTCCCACCTGAGCAGGGTGCCCATTCCCACAGAAGGACTGCTGGTGAGTCCTGTGCTGCACTGTGTTCATTGCAGGGACAAAATGTTTAGTTATCTCACAGGGTGAATACATTCAGAGCTGAGCTAAAAATCAACTGGATGTGTTTGCTGCATCGTGAACTGCCTGGGTGCAATAAAACATGATAGGATGTTCCAGTTGTTCAAACTTGTATCTGCGTTTAATCAGCCCAGGTGCCTGGCTGTCTGCTAAAGGAAATCCTTCTGGAAGCCACTGAGATGGGCTTTTCTTGATGAAATCTCATTACTGTGATAGGTGGCAGCACTATCTGTTATGCAGGTTGGCATCATATTCAGTTTCTTCTAACGCTGCCTGACTTTAACTGGCTGGGCTGACATCTTTTGTGAGAGGTCTTGCCTAGGGCTGATGGATTCCTCAGCCTTTTGTAAGACATGCTATTCAAATCTGATTACTCTGGTCCTATTAATTTCCTCTTAGGCTTTCCTATAATACCATTTTAACGCTGAAGTGCTTACAGCAACTCCTGCATTTATTATCACCAGCTCACCTGATGAGAAAAACCAGCTATTTCTGATACCCCTTTGAGCTGCCCAAGGTCTGCCTACCCAGGGACCAGCACAGTGCATGGAGGTTCAGAGCAAGACTCACTGATTTCCATCACTGCACCCCTTTGATTTCAAGATGGGCACTGGACAATGAGAGCGCACAGAGGCAGTGATTACCTACAAATGCCTGATGAAGTGATGTCCATGATATCCCACAGGCAGGGAGAAAGTCCAGTTCCCTGGGACAGAACTCTGGTGTCTTCTCAGTGAGATGGTGTCTTCTTTCAGCCTCCATATCAACAGTTACACACTTTCCATCTCCTCCAGAGAAAGGAGTATACGTCAACTGGCAATAGCCTCCTCTGTCCTCACGCTTTGCAGTTCAGCCCCTCCACAGCTGCAGTCTGTGCACTGAGAGAGGCAGGGCTCCAGGGGCTAAAGGAGCAGACAAGTTGGACACTCATGGGGCCCAAAATTAGATTGCCCAAGGCCACCATTATTCTGGCTCTCCTCCACTGCCTTCCTGCTTGTGGAAGCTTTGCTTTCATAATCTTTAGCATTGTGCTTTTAACATCTTTCTCCTTGGGGCGGGTGGTGGTTAGAAAGATGTCTAACAGAAGTTGATCATCTTTTGTAGAGATTTCTCAGTGGTAGCTCAGGAGATGACAGGGAAAAGCCCAGAGACATGTACCAGTGTCCTTGGGAGGCCTGTCCCTCCTTGGGAAAGCAGGGTGATGAAATCTTAGCTCCTTCCTGAGGTCAGGCTGCCTGGGAGAGGTGCTACATGCCTTGGAGATGTGCTGTGGCTCTCCTCAGGGTCCTGGCCACCCAAATGAGCTCCCACCCATGGATCTGACCTGGAGCTGGCATGTCCTCCTGCATGAACATCAGGTGTAGGGAGGTGGAGACCACTAATCTCTTCTGACTGAGAAGGTGATACACAGCCAGGAGGGGCACCTAAATTCAGGTGCCAAAAAGGTCATTGGCTTCTGGCACCAGAGATTACATGTCTAAGAGCACCACTATTTATCCATCCTGGCATCAAGTCCTGCAGGTTTTGGTATTTAAAACAATGTTTAAAGCCTAAATTCTTCTTGCAGCCATGAAATGCCATAAATGGAGGCTGCCGGCTGACGTACAATCTCTTCCTTCTCTTTCATTTGTGCCATGAATGGTCCTACTTTATCAAGCCTAGCACCTTTGTCTTCCACTCAGAAATGCCAGTCGAGATTTTACACTTACAAAAACGCATCCTAGTGGATCTTGCAGTCTGTCACAGCATGTGGCACCCTGTATCCTGTGAGCCCATCTTCACTGCTGCACTGAGCAAAATGGGCAATTCTCCTTCTGCAAGGCAGCTATTCAGATCCCAAACAGGGCTGATTATTTTTTTCCTGACTTGCAGTTATTAAAAGCTCTCTCTTTTGCAGGCGTGTTGTTGTGCTGGATCAGAAATAGCGACGCAGGGGCACTGAAGGTTGAGCCATGTGTTTTGCTAACACTTTGGAAGACGATGCCATCTGTGACATGATTTAGATCAGTGGTTCAGTGAAATTCTGTTGGCAGGGAGTTATTCACCAGATTAATGTTTCAGAAGTTCTCATGCTTCCAAAATGATGCTTTGTCTCCCTCTGCTATTTTCTTTCACATCTCCAAAGGTAAGCCCTGTCAGAGTGCCTCATTAGCATGTCTGGACGAGGCAAGAAATACAATCTTTGCTGGCACAAACCCATGATGCACAGCTTGAAAGGGTGCACAGAGGTCCAGATGCTTTGAGCAGGTCATGCAGATGCCACCAAAGCCTGTATCATGGGCACACAGCGAGAGTCTCCCCCAGACACCTCTTCCCCACAGCATCCCAACACAGGAGGCATCCCTACAGCACATGCAGAACACAGTGTGGAAAGAAAATCTGGTTCTTTCAAGAGAAACAAATTTTGGCCATCTGAAGACCTCCATGGCAAATCATCCCATGACTCTGGAAGTGCCCCATTTGTGTAAGCAAGAAAAAATTTTAAATGCCTTTGATTTTAGTACCCTGTCAGGACAACAGCTCCCTACACACACCAGACTCCTCTGGTTCACAATCAATCAAAGTAATCTCAATACTCCCTTACAGAGACAGACTTTGCAGAGGTCCCCTCAGGCCAGGAAGCCCCGTTGCTTTGGGTGCTGCTCAAAGACCTCCAAAGCCAGTAAAGAACTCACAGCCCTATGAAACACCTCCCAAACATCCACCAGACAATCTAGACGTGGGAAATAAAATTCTACAGTACCTCTGTGGGCACCTCTTCCCAGCTATTTTCTGAAATACATTTTTCCATAAAGCACCAGGAGTGTCAGACACTTCAGAGTGGCTGCAGCATCCTAAGGATGTGGGGGTTGCTTTGAATTCCAGCAAACCTTCTCTGGGTAAAATGATCTCTACACAGCATTATTTGTAATTGAAAATGAGAGGTTAGAGTAAATGAATTCTCATCACCATCACAGATCTTCATAAGCTGCCCACTGCCACAGTAATTAGGCACAAAAATTAAGCAGTAACAGCAGTTGTTTCTGAAGTATTCTGAACATCATAAAAATAGTTTTAATGGTTAAAACCCAAAGTGCTGGGAGCCATCACTGTGACAGCTCTGTAGATGAGAGCTGCATCCCAGCAGCGAGATGCAGTAAATTTACTCACAGTAAATCTGGATCACTGGAAAAACAGTTAGATAAAACAGAACATTTTCATACCTGTTAGTTTCTGGGTTGCTGTTGATTGGACAGTGTGTCTGATCATTTTGTGCAGCAGAGTGACAAATAACTTATAAAATTATTTCTTTGAAATGGTTTGGAAATATAGCTCTTCTTGCCATATATTTCATCTGGAAGGCAATTTTTTCCTGCCCTTCTGCACATCAGCCTGGAGTTTCTGTTAGAGAGAAGTGGTAATACAGAAAGACATCAGCATCATTCATTGAATGAAAATACTGAAACAGCAAACAGTTTCTAAAAATAAAAATATAGTGAATATGTCTTTAGGTCTCAAAGGCATTATATGGTGACTAATCAGAGCGGTTTTCCTACGAAAAAGAGACAGAAGCAATAGAGATGGCATCAGATTTAATAGCATAAAATGCAAGGTCGTGCCCCGAGGGAGTAATAATGAGAATTTCTGCTACCAGCTGGGAGCTCATCAGTTGGAAGTGACAGAGGAGGAGAAAGACCTGAGCGCGCGAGCTGATCAAATGTCTGTAAGCTGGCAGTAGCATGCAGATGTGAGAAAGACAAATGTGAGCCTAAGACATGTCAGATGAGGGATTTCTAATAGAAATAGCAAGATTTTAATGCCATCACAGAAGTACAGAATATTGTATGTCCATATAAAAGATGAATTAATTTAAAATTGCTCTTTTTTTGTGCCTTTCTCTCTTGTCATGACCTGGGAGGAGAGAGCTTTCTTCCACAAGAAGAGACTAAATGAGCTTGGTTTCTTGAGTCTAGCAAGATGCAGCCTGGGAAAATATATATTTGTTGCTTACAAATACCCTGGAGGGAAGTACCAGGAAGAGAGAAGAACTATTTGAGTGAAAGGGCAGTCCTGGCACAAGAACAAGTGCCTATAAATTCACCAGGAATACATTTCAGCTGGAAATTAGAAGAAGGAGCTGACTGTCGAAGAAGTGCATCTCTGGGATTGACTTCCAGGAGATTTTATGGGGACAAAAATCCCAACTTGTTTTAATGCAGAAGTGAGTTCTTTACCACAGCTACCCCAAGCATCAGGGGATTGGACAATGTGGTCCAAGAGGTCCCTTTTTGTCCCTATTTTCCACTGTTCTCATGTGTCTATCTTGTTCAACAACCTAAGACTTCCCAGTGACGGTATTCAGCTACCTCTGAGTAGCTGAATAACCAAAAAAAAATTGTTTTCCTTATTTTGCTGACTAGAACTCACAGCCAAGGCCTGGTACTGTCCCTCTGGGTATTCTGTGGCCCATTTTGTTGAAGCAATTGGTGAGGACAATCCCAAGCCTGTTTCTAGTGGACACATGCCACGTGAGTCACACCATCCACATGTCTGTGGAGAAATGGGCCAAAGGCTCCCAGCTGCCCTTTGCACTGAGATCAGCTCTGCTTCTGCCTGGGGTGGAGAGAGATCACACATTATCCAAATGTTTTCATGCAGAAAGTGAGGCATTGCACATAAAGGCTTTGCTCCTGCAGTGCGAGGTGCTGCATGAGCACATCATAAATTACTCTCTTGGTGTCTTTTTGTGACTCTTCTCTGTGTTGAAGAGCTAGAGATGAAGCTTGAGCTTGGAGAAGGGTGGAAAACCATGATGTGCAAGTGTCAGGTAGGTGATAAGCAGCTTGCTTGCTTGCTACCTGCCTGGCACTTCATGCACCACTCATCTTTTAAGGTCACCTGAAATTTGACGAAGCCCATCCCAGAAGCAAAATTGAAACAGATGTGGCAGCTGGGTGAGGTTAGACATGTGACACTGAAGTCCTCACTTGAAGCAGCTGAAATGGAGCCATGGGTAGAATTGGCAGCTCAGCCTCAGCCTGGAGGAGGTTTGCTAGGTGGCTCTTATGGTCAGGATGATCTGACCACCCCTGAGGGACAAGGAACTTTGTCCTTCCTCTGCCTGTGACAGGAGACTCTGGGCAGATAATCTCACAAAGTGTCTGGATACAAAGCTTTAGATAAAGACACATTTTACATACATTTCTTTGCTTTCAGACTTAATAAAACACCACTGACCTTTGTTTTCTTTAACCTCTTCTCCCTGGCATATTATGTCTGTCAGATTGCAGTACCATTAGGGGGGTTGTTTTCTTCATGTAGCACTGTAACCTCACACAGCAATTTGTCACTGCAGATAAAACATCCTTGCTGTCCCATGCTGCGTGCAAGTTAAAACAGGCATGGCATGCAAATCCAACTGTAACTCAAGAGTTCAAGTTCAGAGGAGTCTAGAGCAGAGGAAAGAAGGGGGACTATTTTATGACAGTTTTGCAGAGGACTGCCAAGGCAGAGTGGTAGTGCAGTCACAGGTGAGAGGAGGGAGGACTGCCCAGGAACAGGAAATGCAGCACAGAACAGTAAAAAATGGGAGCAAGGGATGCAAGGAGGGATGTGGAGGAGAAATGGAGGGGAAGGAGATTGGAGGAGAAAGTTAGAGAGCTAAAAACACTGCTGCTGTGTGCTCAGAAACAAGAAGGAGCCCAAGGGCACTGTAGATAACAAAGTATGGCTGCTACATCCCACACCAGAGCCTCCCCTTCATTGCTGGGCAGACGATCAAATCTACACACAGACCTACAAAGCATTTGGAGAGGCTTCAAGGTAAGAGGCACCTATAACAGGAATTATTATTGTTGACATTAAGTAGCTGTGGAAGTTTTCACTTGGAAATGAACCTGGGTTTTTTCTCTTCTCAGCACAGTTGTTATTCAACTGCAAATCTGCACGGGAGTTTCTTAAGTGCATATCTTTGTATTTAATTCAGCCAACTGGTTTGGGTTTGCAGCAGCAGAGTCCCTCCTGTGTGTTTGAGCAGTACACACATAAAGCTGTTACTCTTAGCACAGCAACTGAATGTATATGCTTTGTTCACTTCTATATTCCAAGCACTGAGTAAACCCTCAACAAATGCTGTCTTCAAAAACTGGCCACACACCCACAACAGTCAAACTTTCCATGGAGTCAGAACCTCAGAAATCCCTCACCAAGAAGGAAGCACTGGCCTGGTCTGAATTCATTTTAGGAGAGGAGGGAAGAAAGAAAGCACATTCATCAAATTTTGTCTAGGCTAATGATACTGGCCTGAAATTCAGCCCTCTACTTTTGTCAGATTTTATAGCCTTGCTAACCAGCAACATCTTAATCTGAAACCCTACATGGAAGCAAACTTGGAAGGCTAAAAGAAATCATGCTCTTACTCCATCTTTTTGGGCACAAATACATCCCTCTACAATGAGCTCCCTGTGCCCCTGAGGAACTGGGGTCTCCAGGGAACCCAGTTTGTGAAACAAACAGGGATGGGGCAGCCCTTCTCCACAGGGCCTTGGGTTGTGCAAAAGAGCTCTCCTCCTCCTTCTCCCCCCCTGGGAAGGGAGTTCATCACAGAAGTTGTGCCACCCTGCAGCAGGGCAGGCAATGAGCAGAGAGAGGCAGGCAGAGCACGTGGAGCGAGGCACGTTCCAGACATGGAAGCAGGGAGGGAGCCACAGGGCAGCAATGCAAGCAGGTATCTGTTTGCACATGGCTTCTGACACCCAATGAGCTCAAAAATCCCTTCACTGAGTACCCAGGGACAGCCTGGTGAGCACAGTGCGAGCTTGTGCTGCTCTGTCCCTCTCCTGCACTTGTGACTCCAGCCTGGCTGGGAGATAAAGTTACCTTTAGGCTGGAGTCCTAGGAGTAGAGGACTGATGGAAAGCCCACTGTGCCCTTGGGAGGCCTCAGGTCTCCAGGGAAGGCAAGTTTCTGCTGTCAAGGGGCTGTGTGAGGGCACAGAGCTGTGTGGGCAGGCAGGCTGTGTTTGAATGATGCAGTGCACAGCAGATGTCCAAGAGACAGCCAAGAGGTGGGACTGAGGCAAGGCACAGGGAATGAGTCACCCACAGCTGAAGCCAAGCAAGGCCTGAGCATTGAGACAAATTGTCTAAGATGAGAACAGAGCCAGAGCCAAGTGGGAAAGAGAAGAAGTCTTCCTATCAGGGAACCAGCCAGAGATATGGAATAAGGAGGATGAACAAAATGAGAGAAGTGCAGAAGTGCAGGATGTAATAAGGACCACCCTTCACCAGACTGGTGGGCATCCAGCTTGGTGCACTGTCTGCAGCAGTGGCCAGGAGCAGATGTCCAAGGAAGAAGCACAGAAGGGCCAGAACGGGCGTAGAGTGTGACTTTCCCCAAAGGACCCCCCCAGCCTCTGGGAGCATGGCATAGCAGCTCCCTGAGCCAGAGGCTGTGCCTGCAATGCTCACAGCCCTCAGGGAGTTTTCTCCTCTGAACCTGATTGCTTTGCAAACCCCTCTGTGCTTTTGGCCCCTGTCCGAATTGGCAGGAGTGAACTCCACAGCCTGAGGGGGAAACACAGGGGAGGGAGGGAGGGAGGGAGGGATGGAGGAAAGCTGCTGAGAAATGAGGGAGGATGGAGGAGATCCTTCTGGGAAAGGACCCATTGCATCAGCCACTCCAGCCATCTGCAGAACCCTCCTAAAATGGCAAATTGAGGTCACGTCATTGTGGTGCACTCCTAAGCTCTCATGTCAGCCCCTTGGAGGGTCCAAGACATCAGCAGTGCATTTGAGTGGACTGCTCCAAGCGTAGCACTGTCAAAAGGGAAACTGTTTCTGAGAAAGAAAATGCCAAAACCAATGACTTTCAGCACCAAGAAGTTTGTTTTCCCTCCCAAAGAGCCTGCAGTCCCTACAAGGCCAGTTCCTCTACAAGAGAAGAGCTTGGGGCTCTTGGTCAGCCTGCATTGGTGCTCCTTTCTGGACACCTCTGTGCTAATCTGTGTTGGAGAGATATAAACTTGCTCTGGGCACAGCAAGAGGATAGGACAAAAGCTTTCTCTTCCCCAAATAGTAGGGCTTTTTTTTCTTTCCTCCAGGAAAGGGGCAGCAAACGAAGGTATTATGCCGATTAAAAGAGAGGAGGAGGCAGGATTTGAGTTACAAAAGAAACCGGCACATTACAGCAAGGGAAGCTGCAAGGTACAAGGCCATGCTGTAAAAGAAAAAAAAAAAAAGGAAAAGGCATTCAAACCCTCTCCAGCATCCATCAAAGCGATAACGTTATTGCATGGTACGTTTATAGTTCCCTTGCAGCTGCGGCAGCAGCCTTTCAGTGGGGCTGGGCTTAAAACGAGACCAGAGCCAGTTCTCTGCTGCTCCAGCACCAGCAGACAGGCCTTTTCCACCCCCTCCTCCATGCAGAGACATGCACAGCCTGTAGCAGTGACTCCAAAATTCATTTCACCCTTTAATTGGATTTCATGGAGGAGAGCGAGGCGCGGAGGGGGAATGGCCGGGGCTGCAGGGGTCCCTGGTGCCTGGTGGGACAGACATGGTGCAGAGAAGGAGGATTGGGACAGGGCTGCTGTGGCAGGGTCCTGCCTCGTGCACCCACCAAACCCTGCGTGGGCTGGGTGCTCTGCTGGCCGGGAGAGCAGCACACACTCTATTTCTGGTGTCAATTTTCAGCCAGCGCAAGTCGCTTCCATTTCATCGCACTCAAAAACGTCTGGGCTTAACTAGGTCACATTTCCTAACCGTATCAGAGGCAAAGGCTTCTCTTGCTTGAGTGATTGAACTAACCACCCTAGAAGAATTTTACCAAGCGGTGCCATGAGTGTCCACAATGAGGGATGACTCCCCCTGCCTTGCTCTGGAGGAGTGAAGATAACCTGTGCAAGGGACCAAATGCTGTTTACAGTCCCACTGCTTAAAGGTGCTAGGTGAGAAGCAGCTCCTTTTCAGCAGTATGAATATGTGTGTCTCTGAAACAAGCTATTTCCACCTTGCATTTTTACCCCACAAGTTTCCAAGTTGTACAACTTTTGTATGCTGTGTTTATCTTGCAGACAACAGCACTAAGCAGTGAAAGCTATGGGGGAAAGAGATTCTGCCCCCCTGGTGCAGGTGAAAGACCAAACCTCGGTCCTGGGTGCCAATGAGTAGGGGGAGAGGCAAGAATTAGCAGACATTTCAATGTAAACCCCAATCTCCTCTGCCTCTTTCCCCTACTGCTGTGGGTGGCACAGCCCAGCACCTCAGCCCTCTTTTGTGAAGAAATCAGATGGGTCCCACATGCTGGCTGATGGGGACCACTCACCTTCGCTCCCAGCTCAGCATCACCTTTGCACTGTGACCACAGCCATGCCATTTTGGCCATCAGTGTCCATGGATGTCTCTTTGATTGCAGCTCATTTAGGGGGATAAATGGATTTGTCTTTGTTTTTCAAACACTTCACCTCAATCCTGATAGAGGTGGGAACAAGACAGTCACTCTTTTCAGCCTCTCTGCATCCATCACTTTCTCCGCTCGATTTTGCTCCGCATTCTTCATCTGTTACTCGTGCAACAAGAGGGTGTCTCCAGTCCATAATTCACCTGCTCTGCTTAGACAGCAGAAAGGTGGTATTTTCAGCGTGGCTTTTTATTTTTTTTTTTTCTTTTTCTTTTAATGCTGTTCTTTATATAGCCAGCCATTTTGTTCTCTTCTGAGACAGCTGCTGCAGACTGAGCAGATGTTCCCAGTGAACTGTGTGTGGTGACACCCAGTCTCCCCCCGCCGTCACCCAGGCAGCTGCGCTCGATGGAGAAGCCGGCGATGCCGTCGAGGCAGCCTTCCCCACCGTGTGCGTCAACAGTGAGGGGAACCTGCCCCTCACCTTGGGTAAGTCCCATTGGGCGCCTGCACAGTCTTCTCTATCCTAAATTATTTCATGCCATCTGCAAAACTTGCTGCTTCACTGCTTCCCCCACTTTTCCAAGTCATTAATAAATATTAAGCACCAGCAGTGTGCTCACAGCTCACTGCCCAGCCTGCTCTCTCCATCCCTGGAGGGAGAGTTCATACCTTCCCCCTTTGCCACCAGTGAGACCCCCAGCATCCCCTCCCAGGTACCCCCACACCATCTCCAGCTGGCTGCAAGGGGCTCCAGCCCGTGCAGGGCAGCTTTGGTGGGCTGGAGGGGCTTTTTTGTCCCTGGTCAGCCCGTGTTTCTAAAAATGGAGCACAGGTTGCCCGACCTCGGCTGACTCACTCGCTCAGCTCCTCCACATTGCAAAGCACTCAATAATTCACAATGCTAAATGGCCCCTTTGGTTCAGGCTGAGCTTCCCATCCCACGGGATGACAGACACGGCACCGCCAGCTCCTGTTACCCTTTCTGTTCTCCAGCCAGAACAGGAGTGCAGCACATGACAGAGGCCCCCAGACTGACCTCCCGCCGGTCCCGAGGTGCTCCTCGGCCCCCTGAGGGTGCTGTACCCCTTCCCATGGGGGAAGGAAGCTGCAGTGGGCTCTGGAAGGGAAGAGGTTGAGAGATCCAAAAAGACTGGCTCTAGTAGGGATTTCTCTACTGACTTGTTGGGCAGGAAGAATGTGAAGCACCCTGCCCTGGCTCTTGGGAGATACTGAGGGCACCCACCTTCCCTCTCCACACCTCTGCATACAGCCCAAGAGCAGGCTGGGTTTGTGACAGTCCCCCTTTGTCACCCAGAAATCCCTCTGTGGGGCTTGAGACCCTCCTCCCCCTTGCCCAGGGGCTGATGATGGCCACCTGCACAAAGCTGCTGTCTGTGGGGAGCTGGCATCCATTTCATCTCTGGTTTGCAAGGAAGAGAAGGCTTCTTTTAATTTTTGTTGCTGATTTATTTTAAAGAAAAACATAAAGTAGGAATTTTGGGCTCCGTGTTTCTGAAGCACTGGAAGTAGCTGTGGACATCATGTCTGCTTGCCCAGAGAGCAGAATATCCCTCATAATTCACCACCTCCCAGAGCTTTGGCTTTTGTGTCTCTTGTCCACCTCATGTCCTTCCTTCCAATATCTGAAGGGAGCCCACAAGAAAGAGGGAGAGGAATGTTGCACAAGAGCATGTAAGTGACAGGACAAGGGGGAATGGATTCAAACAAAAAAAAAAAAAAGGCAGGTTTAAATTAGATATTAGATATTCTTTACTGTGAGGGTGGTGAAGCACTGGAACAGGTCATCCAGGGAAGTTGTGGTTGCCCCATCCCTGGAAGCTCCACCAAGGAGCTGCAGTGCCAGGTCTTCTGCCCCTCTCCAACCTTGTCAGGGGGTCAGGCTGGGGCTCTGTCCACATTTTGCTCAGCCCATGATACATTTAACCAGACTTGTCACTGTGCAGGGAAATCAGCCACTCATGCAGACTGCAAAGCCTTGTTCAGATGTTCACTTTGAGAGCTTAGCCACAGAAAAAAGTACTGTGCACACACAGTACATGACTTTAAAGCAATCAAAATGTGCTCAAGAAAAAGTCAACCTTGCAGACATAAGATGAGAGAGCTCTTCATTGCAGAGGTTACTTCCCTGACTAATTTCAGCTTTTCTTTCTCAGGGGTTTTGGCCAAAAATCTAAGAACATCTCTACTTTCTTCCTAATTGGACGAACCACATCTCTTTTCCAGAAAAAGCCTCCTTCCCACACAGACCCAGGCTGGAATAGTGACCAGAAAGACAAACATTTTGAGCAGTTGGGGAAGAGGGGATTAGAGGGAAAATGAGTGTCCTGGCTGCCCCTCAGCAACCCCCACACCTGGTGCTGTGTCCTCACAGCCTGCAGCAGGGCACTTCCCTCTCTCCTTGTGGATGCAAGCATGGTAAAGCCTGTTTCCCTAAACACAGCAGGGAAACAAAGGAGAGATTTCCCAGTCACTCTTTCAGGATTGTTTCCCCTAAAACTCTCTAAAGCAGTGCTACAAGCCCTTCTTTGATGTTTTCTTACATCCTCCTTTATCTGCTTCTGTGACACTTTTGTGGCTTTTCTGCACGAAATGACACAGCTCCCTCCCGTGCTCTGCAGTGGCCTCCTGTGCTTGCATTCAGTGACTCTCTCCTCTGGTCACACCTCTCCTGACCCACTGTCTGCACTGTTTGCAATTTGGATAGCAGCTCCTATCATTTCAGCTGTATATTTCATAAAGGGAACCTGTTTGGGGGGTTTTATATGTATCTTGAAAGAGAGTAGCTTTTAACAGCAGCTTTTGCTGACCTCTCTGCTGCATCCAATTCATTTTCATATAACTCATCTAGCAGGACTAAAATCTATACAAAATATCACATGCTATCCATTCCTGAGCGTTTTTGCCTAAGGTTTTCTGTTACTTTGAGGTTTTTTTCTCAGGAAGGGTCAGGAATGGCACTACTGAGAGAAGGTTTATAGATATTGTGTTATTTGTATTATAACTACAAATCAAACAGGGGAGAGGAGGATAGAGGGAGAGAGAATGAGTAAAAACTCTTTCCTTTCTTCCAAATCAGCCTGTAGTGCAACGGCAATTATTATTTCAGGGTAATCTCCTTGTCTTCGACCTCTCTATCAAACTTTCCTATACAGATTCCTTCCCATTTGGTTAACATTCATTACTATGATGAACCTGATCACAGACTTCATGGTGCTCCTTGGAGAAATTCATGCCCCCATGCCATCACATCTCCTTGATCACCTGGTTCTGCATTTGAATACAACTGCATATGTGCTTTTTCTGACACATATTCAGATCTGATGACACCAAAATCTTCATGTGCTCATCACAGCCTGGATAGGTGTTGATATTTTAAAAAAAGAAAAGGGAGGGGGGAATGACCAAGCAACTTCATGCAGCCAAAAGATTTCATTTCAGTATTGTCAAAATGAAACATTTGGAACAATTTTTCATTTCTTTCTAAGCCAGAAGGTCTTAAATCCTCATAGATGGAATAAAGAAAATGAAATACATGGCTTTGTCTCTTTGCTTTGCCATGTTTTAAGTTAGGCCATGTTTTTTTAATTTATTGTCCTGCCATGGGGTTGCCAGGAATTGCCAGTCACTACATACTGCTGAGTTTCCAGAGCAGAGGAATGAATTGCTCACACCTTCCCTACCCATGGGCTCTGCTGCAATCCACACTGCCCCATCCAGGCAGCCACCCAGCTCCCTGGAAGTGTTTCTGCCTTAAAAGAGGTGTTCTTAATATTCCAATAATTCCTTAATGCAAGTGCTCTGTGCATCTCCAAGCACCTTTAGCCAGTGCAGTGCTGCACAGCAAGCTGCTTCCTGGGTCTGAGCAAGGCTCCTCTCCCGTGCTTTGCCAAAAGGTTATTCCCCCTGGAATGCTATTCCAGCCCAGCACTTCGCTGGCCTTCCCTCCACAAGTGCTCAGCACTTTGTCAATACGGAGCTGGCCTTGGCATGCCTGAAGGACAACAGCGTTGTGGTTGCTGCCCGTAAACCCCATCCTCCCTTGCCCACTGCAGCAGAGTCCTCCTGTGCCCTCTCCAGAGCCCATAATCACCGAGTGCTGCTGCCAGCATCTCAATTGCATCTCAAAAGTTTACAGCCCAGCTAAATTGGCCTGTGCTCCCCACAGTTCTCATTCAGCATTTCCACCGTCACCCTCTCACTGGATATCTGGTTCAGATTAATTGGCCTGAAGATGGGGCAGCCTGCATTTGTCTGGATTGTTTCCTGCCCGAGCTGCTAACCTCAATAGATATAATTTTTTGAAAAGGGAACACATTGGCAGACCATCAGAAAGGAAAACTCCCTGACGGTGCAATTATAGTTTAATGTGTAATGGCCATCTGGGAGATGCAGGGAAAGCCCAGGCATTTTGGGCGTATGGAAATGCAACTTGCTGCTACACATGGAAAAAAATGAAAAATCCACTGGAGAGAACTTTGCAATAGCCAGGGGTGAATAGACTCTGTGTGAAACAATAGCCCACTTCCATCTCCACCCCTGATACCATGGCCAGGGAAGGCTGACAAAGAGAAATGTAGGCCAGCACAGGAAAGGTGAGATCACCTGCAGGCAGGGAGAGCCATCCCTGCTGGCGACGGGCTAAGTGAGAAAACAACACCAACTTGCCCTGATCTTGGGTTCAGTGACATTGATGGAGGGATTAATTCAAACTGATTGACCACAACTTCAGACCTCACATTGCTGTCACATATGATTAAAGCTGATCAAGTTGCTCACTGCAGATAAATCCTCCGACAAACGCAGCGCCGCTCTCTGTCCCCGCATTATCAGCCGGCAGCCTGGCTGCTCACGGGCGGGCTCCCTTCTCCAGCGGCTGTGACAAGCGCTTTGCATGAAGGCATTTTAACATATGGCTGAGTTGAGACCCTTTGGAAAATATCCTGCTCCTCACTCAGCATTTATGTTGTGCCATTGGTCATGTAAGTCATCCTACATCGCTTCTACTTAGGTGACATCCCCTCCTCATGGCGGGTTATTTGCAATCACGCCGGATTGTTCCACGAGCCCATTATGCAACTGATAGGGCTCTTCAGCATGGCTTTGAGAATAAACGCCAGCCTGAGCATTCAATTATATTTATTCACATTACTCCAAAAGATAGCTTGCTTTCGTGAACATCTTTGTGGGTAGGAAATTCTTTTTCAGCGGAGTGTTTGGGAATAAAATGGGTCACAATCGCTAAGGAAGACAGGCTGCATGTTTTATTCACAAGCACATTTTGTGAACGTTTATTGCTACATACACCCAGCTCTAGTGAAGATGGACATCTCCAGTTTTCCTTCTCATTTGCCCTCCCTTAGTTCTTATTTTTGTCTCCAGGTATTAACTGCATCCTATTGACATTTTCAGCTAACAACTGAAGGGGGAAAAAAAAAAAAGTCATTCTGGGAAACTATGCAAAAAAAAGTTTACTCCCTCCTAAACCTTTTCCTTAAATTCAATTATATCACTCTCATCCACAACAGTCTAATGGCCATTTACAGAGTCCATATCAGATGCAGCCACCCGGTTTCTGCTGAGCAAAAATTTCTCTGGCAAAATGCCACTTCATTTACCGGTGAGCTGGTTTGCTCAGCACATCTCAGCTTTGACAGATTTTCACCAGCTACAGCACAGGGTTGCAGGATGAGATCAGCCACAGTGTTGGCCCCATTCTTGCCTCTCATTGGGGTGCATCATTGCCTCTCATTGGCATTGCTTTTGCTCTCTTGGCCCCAGAAGCTCCCCCAGACATTTATTTTCCCTGGCCAGGTAGGAGTAGCTGGGGTTTTATGGACATTTCTGTGCGGAGTGCTCACACTTCCAGCTTTTCAGGCCATGCTGAAATGGTGGGAGACACAGTCTCTGACCACACACCACTGGTCACAGTCCAGCTCACCTGCTTTACAGGTGCCTTTGGGCACCAGGAGAGCTTCTTACAACCCCTACCACTGAAGACTGGAGAGGACCTCCTGCGTTACAGGAGCCCAGACTTTCATTCCTGAAAGGTCTTGAACCTCAAGCTCATCTCATCAGTGTGTTGGGCTCAGCAGGAGTAAAGAGACCCAAGAAAATATACACCAGCACAGGGAGGGAGTGTGTGTGTGTGTGTTAGAGCCTGTCAAACAGGAAGCAGAAAGGAGCCCATCTCCTTCTCCTTCTCTAGAAATCAACACCAGGAGTGAAGGATGGAGGGAATGAAGACACAGTGCCCTGGATGAGGAGCAAGAGAAGGCAGGAGGGATTTCTGGCTTAAACAGCTCTCTTGTCTAAAGGTCGTTCCTTTCGTCTGCCTCAGAAAGGTCAGTATGGAAAAGTAAAGTAACTTTTTCAAAACAGCTCTAAGATAAAGATAAGTTAGGCAAAATAAAAACTTTCCCATAAAAAAATAAAGAGGAGGAAGAGGAAAAAATAAATAAATAGATTCTTGGCTTTTACTTTAAGTTACTATCTGGGGAAATATTCCTATCTTCCAAGATTACTTTTTTCCATGCTACTCATATCTCTTGGAGCGGGCATTGATGTAGAGCACACATGTGTGAGGATGGCTGCAGGGGAGGGATCCAGTTTTCTTCACAAGCACTGAGAAACAGACACAGATGGCTACAGGGATGGCAGGGCCAAGAGAAACCACCCAACACCCCCCTGGGTGGGACTGATCTTGCCCCGAGTAGTGTCACCACAAGAGCTCTGGGGTAGCCACTGTGCAGATGGGCACAGAGGAGTCACCCTGCTGCGATGTCCCCATCTGGTACAGCAGGGCCCCCAGAGGTGCCTGTGTGGTCAGGGACCACTGTGCTCCAGTGCCTGCCATCCAAACAGGCCACCCAGCTTCTCCTTCCCACAAGGAGCAAGGGAGGAAGACAGGCTGGCAACGCTCCTGCCACTGAAAACACGAGCCTCTCCCACCACCCCTCCTGGACGAAGGTCTGTGAGCATTACACAAACCAACTCATTAAGCAAGGCCCACTGCTCTTCTCTGAGGTACTGAATTCTTATTTCTGTTTTACAGGCAGGGAAACAAGGACAGGGCGAGTGAGGGTGTTTGCATGAGATCCCATATGTTCTCCATTACAGACCACGGCGCTTCCTGGCTGCAGCACGACCTGACTGAAAGTGCTAAATAACATCCAGCATTTGTTCCTTTCATACATCCACACCAAGCAGTAGCAGGAAGCACAGTTGCAAACTCATGGAAACCTGGGAGGTCTGGGGAAGGGTTTGGACTCCAAAATCCAGAGCATATGCGCTCTGGGATGCAGAGAGCAGAAATGCCAGATGCATTAACTTTCTCTGCAATGAGATGCACCTCCTACCAAGGGTCAGACAGGACACAACTGCTTCTAGCTAGCTGGAGGGTTTGCTTTGCAAAGAGGCAGGTTTCTAAATGCTCTCCTTTCCTCCCCTGTCTGCAAAAGGATGGGAGGAGAGGCGCCAGGACACCATCAGGAGAAGGGAACAGCAACAGAAAGGCAAAACCACCACAGAACATCAGTGGTGGTCTCCTCACAGCTTCCAGGTCCACACATGCCTGCCCCACGCACCACATTCCTACCACCCTTGCACCAGGAGGTGAAACCAACAGGTGATGCAGCTCTTGTGCCTCCTCCAGCACTGCCACACAGTCACTGCAGAGGGGAAAAGAGGCCAGTATTTATCCAGCCCAAACCAGGAAAGCACAACCATGGTGATGGGCACACTGTCTGTCCCAGACAGACATAGCTGAGTGTGGTGAAGGCAGCAGAATTATTCATTATGAACTTGGATGAGCACCACCATGGTTCTGGGGGGTGATTTGGGCCTGCAACAGTCTGGATGTGATCCTCAGCCAATCAAACCTCTGGCCACTCTTATATTGCCACGTAAGTCCCACTGAACCCCAATAAGCCAAGATTTATTTTCAAAGTTTCTCTACCTAGAAACATGATGATGCCTTACAGTCTACCCATTGCATTTGGGGTTCATTAGGGATTGGACTAGATCACCTCCAGGGGGTCTCTTTCAGCCTAAATTAAGCTTTGATCCTACAGTTCTCCAATTTTGAGGGAAGAGGTCTGAGCCAAAGCACTACTCAAGCGACAACACTGGTCTTTACCGCATAATCACTTTTATCCTCAGTGCATCTTTGAGGGAATTGTTCTTGGTTTCAGCTTGTAAAAACAACATCCCTGTGGAGACACAGCTGCAGCTGTGTTAACATGGCTGGTCACCCAGAAACTTCTGAAGGGAAGCTGAGCCATTTCCACTCACTTCACAAAGAGGATGCTGCCTCACCCTCTGCTCTGAGCCTCAGAGCCATGGCAGTGGTATGAGGGAGGGCTTTCAGTGTGTGAGCCAGATTACCCCCAAAACACAAATGCAGAGCCCAACTGGATTTCCTAAGAAGGCTAAAAAGCTGTGGCCTCCCCATCAGCACCAACAAATGACCCTTAACACATGTGTTTCACAGTATTCACAGTTACATCCAGCCAAGACCCCAGAGGAAAGATTATGTTAGAAACAACCTTTCAAATCTCCATCACCTCCTCAGGATGCAAGGGGTTTTAAAGAAGGAGATTTTCTCTCCTTGGGTAGCCTGAGTGCTTTTCTGTCACACAATGTCAGTCCAGAAGCAAAGGGAGGAGCTGTACACCAGACAGCAATTGCAACTGCCCATGTACTGGGTTTGTACCTTTCTGCTGAACATAAAGCTGCAGGTGACAGGAAACTTGTGCAAAGACTCAGCTAATGGTTAAAACAGAAACATGCTGCCCTGTGAGCCTCCTGGGGCTGTGGGGTTTCCAACATCCTTTTGCCAAGACCTGACATCTACAGCTCTTTCAGCTTGCCTTGAAGGTCGCCCCACAAAGCACAGCCCAGCGCCATCAACCCACTTCCAGCCCAAGCCACTCATCTTCTCGGCCACAAGACAAATAATGTGCTCCAGCTCTGGCTGCCCTTTCTGCTCTGCATCATCTGGGCTAGCCTCCTGCCTTCCCACGCAGAACAGCTGGCTCCATCCGGGCTCACGTGCTTCCTAAGGACCTTCTGGGGGCATTTTCCACTAATGCTGCTCCTTGTTTATGCCCAGAGGTCTCCAGGTCAGCAAGCTGCTGGGGGTGGGGAGCCAGAGCTGTTGTTTTACTGTGCACGAGAGAGGAGAGGCAGAGCAAAGCGAGCTGGGGATACTCCCCATCGTGGTAGCACCAGCTGCCTTCCCCTGACTGAGCAGATGAGAGAGCTCACTGAAAAATAAAACAGCTTATGCAAAACCTGGCTCTGTTAGACATAAATATAACTGTTGTGACTCACCATAAGGTTGGGACAAAGGCATGAAAAGAGGGATAGAACTGGAAGTAGCACTGGTGTCACTCCTCTGAAGAAGCTGTCCTGAGGAGACCATGAAGGATGCACAGAACATCTACTGGACATTGCTTCTTGCCTAATGTCTGTTCTGAACAGAAAAGAATAAATATAAAAAGTCAAAACAAGGTGAAGAGCACATGAGCAATTTAGGACCCTAAAGCCAGTGAGACACCCAGCAGGCTGAGGCCAGGAGGGGAGGAAACTGGGTTGAGTATCAAGAGTGCTGGGACAGCACTACAGGGACAAGCCAGTACCTTTAAATGTATTTTACTCAAGGGCTCATCCCCAGTATCACTCTCATGGCAAAAGTGCTGCTTAGCACAAGATGCTCCCACCCTTAGGGTCACCACAGAGCCTGGCCATGCCTTCTTCAGAGGAGTCAGAGACATCCTCAGACTCAGGGCTCCCTCCCACACCACACCACATTGCACCACATCCCTTTCAGGTGTGTTAATATCTGTTCATTCGCTTCAGTGGAGCCTCTCACAACATGTGGATGCATTTGGGGTCAATGCATTTGGGGAAGAGGGATGGAGACACTTGGCACAGCTCTTTTTGCTGCATGTTGCCTTAGCACTGGGGCAGGTCACCACTACTGTTCAGGTATGCAAAGCCATAAGCTGGTTTTGCACAAGTCAAATTCCATAAAGCCAACACTTCTCAGTGTCATCCACATACCTCCTCGCAGTTCTGGTGTCTCAGTCAGAGACAATTCACTTTGAGCAGCAGGAAGCTCTTATTTAGATGCAGAACACAGCTGGGGAAGTAGCTGAACTCTGGCTGGAGCTGATGCCCTTTGCCCAGGGCTCAGGCCCTGCCCCTCTGCAGAGACTGCCAGCTCTGGGCAGGGACACTCCATCACTTGCAAAAGCCCCAGAAAGGCTTGAGAGCCCTGGGCAAACCAGGCAGCAGAGAGAGGTGCAAGAAACCTCCCCAGGAATGGCTGGTGTGCAGTGCTGAGTGCTCAGCATGGGAGTGAGGGGATATCCCCGTGACCTCCCCTTCCCTGCAGCACAGCACAGCCTGGCTGCCTGCTCCCATTCCATCAACAGGGACCCCCTACCACAAGCTGTGCCTTCATAAAAGCCACAAGCCTTTGCTGATGCCAGCAAGCCACCCCGAAACCCCTCCTGGCCACTCAAGCACCCACATCACTCACTGCTGCTTATTGCACCCCAGTTTTGTGCTCCTGCATGTGAGCAGCACCCCCTCACCCTTCCAACACCTCACTCATGGTGCAGGTGTGCTTAGGCAGGCTGGGCACAGCCACCCAGTCCATCCTGGCAACAGCAGGGGACTGCAAAAGCAGTTGCCAGGTTTGAGCTCTTGCAACACAGATGGATATTGCACCTCCCCTAGGGGAGCACAGCACTGATCATCCCACGAGAAGAAAGTGTTTTTGTCAAAATGCTGCATTTGTGCCCTTAAAACAGGGCAGGGGGATTCACTGAGGGAGCACACACAGAGCCCATTTCAACAAGCAACACGTCACCCCAGGAAAATGCCTTGGACAAATATGATTTCAAGCGGCACATCTGCAGCACCTTGCAGCTTCAGCTGACAGCCTGAACAAGCAGGAGAGACAGGCATTAGAGAAAACAGAATCAGAAACAAGGAGGGAAAGAAAGACCAGAGGAGCAAAGACAGCCTAACAACAAAGGTTTGTCTTTTCCAGAGAGAGGAAAGCACGTGTGTGCGTGTGAGCCTGTGCAAAGAAAATGAACATTTTTCTTAACTTGAAGTTGTATGGAAAAGGTGCCTGGATACACACAGTCTGTAGTAGGAATTTAGTACAGAGCAGGCAGTGCCTTTGTGCTTAATAAGTGAGGATGTACACGTAATGTGAGCTACATGTGCACTATCTGAGCACAGCTATAGGGCATGAAATGTTTGTTGTGTCATGCATTGACTAAGAGAGGGGGTGCTCACCTGAGGAAGGGAGGTGCAGGGAAGTGATGAAATTAGGGTGTAAGTGTACACAGCAGAACGTGTGAAAAGCATTTGTTGGTAGAGATTTCATGCCTGAGTCTGCAACCACCCATGAGAAGTGAGGAGGAAGCAACACACTTTGGGGACTGGGGATGAGAAGAGTCCATGTCTGCACATGTGAGAGAGGGAAAGACCAAGGGATGCTCACGGTCCCAGAAGGGAAGCAAGGCAGGGATGCTGCAATGTGACTGCATGTGTCAAAATTACCTCCAAACAAATGGCCAGGAGCTTCACAATCTGGCTGAAATTGGTGTTGCTCCCAGCCACCCCACAGTGCAGCAGGGCTCTGAACATTTCTCCAGCCTGACACCTTTGATTCGAAATCTGACGGATCAGTGTTTTCAGCCTTCAGAAAACCTAGATTTTCAGGGAGCAACATTCCACCAGTATCAACACGAAGAATAAGAGTCACAGAATCACCTAGGTTGGAAAAGACCTCTGAGATCATCGAGTCCAGCCATTAGCTCAGCACTGCCAAGCCCACCACTAAATCAGCTCCCTCCACATCTACAGGTCTTTTACACACCCCCAGGAATGATGATTTAATGCCTTCCCTGGGCAGCCTGTTCCAACGAGTGTTCCAAAAGCCAGGGTGTAGTGGCAACTCAAAAAGACATCCAGGCCCGGCACTGCTTCCAGCCTGATGTTTTTTCTCAGTGAGATGGGGCATTTTTCTCCTAGCTCGAAACGCTGCCGTGGTTTGAACGCAGGTGCTCTTTTACTGAAGTCTGCACGTTTTGCGAGAGAGCTTTTCGGGGGGGAAATAAAAAGAAAAAAAAAAAAATCAGGTTTTGTCCCTTGAATTGCTGCGTGGTGACAACACACTTGCATGTGCCCCTGTGTTTTATATGGGGGCGAGCATGGGCGTGTGCGCGGAGTCGGGGAGAGAATTTGGGGCAGGAGGAGAGGGGATGCGGGTGGGAGAGGTGCGGCCGCTGCTTCCCGCACACCGAGCGCTGCTTTGTGCTCTTCTTTGATGGCACAAAGCCGCCAGCTCCCAGGAAGATGAAAACGGCTCGCAGGGTTAGTGCAAAAAAAAAGGTGGGGCGAGGGCGAGGCGAAAATAAAAAGGGAAAGGGAAAGGGAAAGGGAAGAGCCCAGCAGCAGAGCAGTGCAGAGAACAGTTGTTTCCAGGTGCCCTCTCCTGGCCTTGCGGGGGTTTCTCCTCGGGGCTTCTCACTCTACAGCTGCCTGAAAGGAGGGAGGAGCCAGATGGGGATAAACGATTCTATAATTCCAAAGATTTGTGTCTTGCTTTTCTTCTTCTTTTTTTTTTTTTTTTTTTTTTTTTTTTTTTTTTTTTTGTCTTTTGCTTGGGTTCCACACCATCCCCATGTGTGGAAACAGAATCCCATCAAGACCTTCCCCTACTCACCATCAGCTTGTGCCTCTGAGTTTCTGCAGCCTCCACAGCTGACACCATGAGCTGGAATAATTAACCAGCGGGCAAGGAGTGATTTGCACAGCAGAACAGAGTAAGAGAAATAAAGTTAGGAATCCTTCAGAAAATAAAAACCATATTTACACAGATGACAACTGCACATTAATGTGCTTCCCAAAAAAAGGAGGGCAAGAGGAAAGGGTAGCAAAGACTAGCACATGGGTTGTTCTATAGTTCTATTTTAAATAAGGTTAAGAAAACCCTGCATTTTTAAAAACAAAAACATGACAGTGCTGCTCATTTGGGGAGAGTGCTTTCTCTTCCTCATTGCCCCTTGCCCAGCTGTGGTCCCCATTCCAGTTCCTCCCCCAGAATTAGCAGTGTCAGATGTTCCAGGAACGAGGAGGTGCACACAGGACAAAGCCATTAGAGGCCAGTAAAGACCTAAGATGAGCTGCATGGCCCCAGCCCCACCTCTGCCCTTCCGTTGCCACTCAGCCTTGAACACATCCCAAACTTTGAGTCTCTGACATTGGTTTTTGTCTTCTGGAAAACAAGTTTTCACAAAGCACCCTCTGGGAGATCTCAAGGCAGCAGACAGGGATGTTTGCCATGTGTTGTGGAAGTGGTTAGAACATGTCTGAGCAGCTGCAAGAGGAACCAAAACCTGAAACTGATTGTAGTGAAGATCACAAGCAGAAAATAGTGATTTGTGTCTCAAATACAAGTAACAGGAGTCAAGAGCTTAAGAGAAGTCTCTAGTCTTGATCACTTGTATCTCTTAGGGTGCAAAACAAAATCTTAATTAAATGGGCAGTTAAGCATTATTGTTTGTGCATTGGGCTGATCTCTTCTCCAGGCACAAAATGCATTCTACTGAGTGAAAGCATGTGAGGGCCATCAGAGTTCAAGAGTTTGGATGAGCTCCCTTTAAGCCTGGCCTGTGATAAACAAGCCTGATATAAACTGTGTGTGAAGCTTTCAACAATAACAGCTCTCACACTGCCTATTCCAAGGAAAAGCTTTATGGCTGCAAAATACAGGCCTAATAGTCAGGATGAAAACTGGGGCAAGGGAGGAGTAAAAGGTATTGGAGGAAGGGCACAGAGTCGTGGCTGAGCTGTGCTCGTGTGGTCCCACTAGATGACAGCACCAACATGTTCTTGTGCACCCCACGCTCACACCAGCACCAAGCAGGCTGCTGCAGGCAGGGCACCTGCAGCCTGCCCTTCCTGACCGTGGAGACAGACGAGAGCTTGGCTGAATGAGGCACCTGGGCCAAATCCTGCAGGACAGGGCATTGCTCTGGAGCTGTTTGATGGTTCTGTGCTGCAAACTGCCCTCCCTGCCTACAGGTATGCACCACAAGCTGGCTAACAGGTGCTGCATCCCTAAACTGTTGTGTTTATTGTATGGCCAGCCCACAAATTCCCCTTCTCCTCCAGCGAGTCGCAGCAGCTCCCTGAGCAGCTCCCCGGTCCAGCTGCCCTTTGAGCATGAGTCCAGCCTTGTGTCCCCCCTCCAGCCATGCTGTTCACCAACCAAGACAGAGACTGTAGCCCAGAACCCACATAGCATGAAATTCCCACTCTTTGTGAGTCTGGAAATGTCTTCAGAGGCACATTTGAGGTAGGGCATCCACCCCGGCCCACTCTGGGCTGTAGCTGACCAAAAGGCTGACCGTAAAGCGGCAGCAGGTAGACATTCAGCCTGTCAAAGCTGCCAAGAGACCCATGGCAGAGATCCATGGCCTGGGCTCCTGGCTGGGTGCCACCACACCATCTGCAGACAAGTTCCTGCTTCTGAGACACGACTGCCCCGTGACAGCACCCTGCGCTCTTCACGCAGCCACGAGGCACCGGCAGCTGGGAGAAGGAGCAGAGCAGCTGGGTCCCACGTGGGAGATGGGCCAAGTGTCCCAGCCCAAGTGCCCACCCTGAGACTCAGCCCACAGAGGTTCAGCACCTGCAGAGCTGGGCTAAGCCTCACCTGCCCCACAGAGAAATATCATCTGCATCATCTCTTCCATCCTGGCTTCCTGCAGCTGCTTTCTTCCAGAAGGATGCAGCATCTTCCTTTTACACCTTGGAGAAGCTGAGTTTTTGCTTCCCTTCTGGGTCAATCTGTAAATCTTTCTTCTGTACTATTTCTCATGAGGCCTTCAGAAGCACGTGTCCTTCAAGACTCCAGGAGAGGCAGAGGACCAGCAGTTCCCGCTGTTTAACATGTGTGCACGTGTGTTGAGTCAGTTGAGGCAGCTGCTTTGTGGTGCTCTTTTTCATCTCTAGGTAAGACATCACACCTGCATTTGCCTAAGGTGCTCTGTCACAGGAGCTCTTCCCTAGCACAGATGCTTTGAGACAGAGGAGATTCACACCTACTTCTTCTACATCTTGAAATGCCTCTCCTCATGCTGTTGCCATTGCCTCTAACCCTGGCACCTGTGGCTCTTTGGAGATGCAGTTTGGAGGTTTTCCAATTTAAGGGAAACCCAGTTTTCCTGATGTGATGTTCCCAACATCAACAGGAAGGCCTACTGCAGGCAACATTTGATATTCATAGACATACATGTCCACCTTCTTTTCCCTAGAACATAGCCCAGCCAAACTGTACCTGTGCCAAGGAAGAGGGGTGAGAAGGACAAGAATGAACCTGATTAGAGAGTGTAGTTTGGCAGCAACAGTCAGGGACATATTTGCTGTTTTCCTCAGCATCAGACATCAGACCTGTGTCCTGAATTTCTAAGCAAGATATCTGAAAGAAACACGGTGGGGACACCTTTTATTTCCACCCCTTCTTCCTTATCAAACACACCTTCCTTTGGAAAACTTTGTATTCTGATCAACTCCTTGGCATTTAATTTCCACTACAGAGCCTAAAGGCTCCTACAAGTCACTTGCTGTGCAGACAAGTTTCCTTCCTGACAATGCTTTTTAAAAATTTCCATGTTACTTGGTTCCTCTTTTGCAGTGGTAGCTTTAGGCTAAGCTTGTCTTGTCTTAAGCTTTGTCATTTATAAATGGCTAAAAGAAAAACAGAGTCTGTAGAAACTGTAGGCTCAGCAGAAGAGCATTGGAGGTTTTTCTGGTTGAATTTTGGGTTTGAGATACTGGCACTTCCTGCCAGCAATAGGAACCACATCCTCATTCTGCCATTCACTACAGCGGCCCTGGCTGCTGAAATCACTGAGGCCAACTGGAATTGGTCACTGCAGTGCCCTGTGTGTCTGCAGAACACGGGCCTCGCTGTTTGTGCAGCCTGGTGTTGGACAGCCACTCCTGGTGACACAGCTCCCTCAGCACAGCCATTCCTGGTGACACAGCTCCCTCAGTACAGCCATTCCCAGTGACACAGCTCCCTCAGCACAGCCATTCCTGGTGACACAGCTCCCTCAGCACAGCCACTCCTGGTGACACAGCTCCCTCAGTACAGCCATTCCTGGTGACACAGCTCCCTCAGCACAGCCACTCCTGGTGACACAGCTCCCTCAGCACAGCCACTCCTGGTGACACAGCTCCCTCAGTACAGCCATTCCCAGTGACACAGCTCCCTCAGCACAGCCATTCCTGGTGACACAGTTCCCTCATTACAGCCATTCCCGGTGACACAGCTCCCTCAGGTGGTGCCTTGAACAGCTGTAAAACTTCCAGGAGAGCAGAGGTGTAGGAAAACAGCAGTGCCAGCAGAAACTGATAGCTACAAGTGCTCCCTTCTCATACAAGAGGAGAAATCCCATTGCCAGCAGGAATATGAATAGGAGCACCACAGGAGCATCCCCAGCCTACTGCCCTTGCTCTCCCTGGTTTGCCATGTGCCTATTGCTCAGGGCAGGGCAAGTCACAAGGGACAGAGAGGACACACCAGTCACTGTGAGATGAGTCAGGACTAAGAGCAGAGCCAAGGCAGAGTAGGGCAAGCCCCCAGTGCCCTGGCACAGAGTTCCTTGATAGGAACTGCCCAGCAGGATCCTCTAGAAAACCTGCCAACAAGCACAAGGGGCTCTGGGGCACCCAGCCAAATGGGGAAGGGACTGATGTGAGCTTTGCAAAGAGCCCATCATGGAAGCACGTGATGTGCATGCATGTTTTATGAAAGAAAAGCTGGAGACCAGGGCACCCTTCCCTAGGAACTTGTTGGCAAACAAGCATTTATTTCATTGCCATTATTCATGGGAAAGCTCACTTTGGCTTTGACAGGGGAAGAGGGGTTTGCCTAATCCCGCTCCTAAGAGCAGCAGATCCAGACATTTCATCCTGTGGCCTCTACATGGGCTGGCTGTCCAAATGCACCAGCCTTACTGCCTGTCCCCATTTCACTGCTGTTGAGCCAGGGAGTGGCAAACATAGAAATGCAGTTTGGGGATGCCTACAGGCAGTGTTGTTTCAGAGCTGTTCACCTCAGCAAACAGCAGTGACCGTCTCTCCTCGCAGCCCTCTGCCTCGGCACCGTGCTCACTCGCCTGCCCCATGCCACACAAAAGCGCTGGAAATGAAAGCAAGCGTTTGTGTGGGAGGCCAGGCAGCAGCTCGAAACCCTTGGCTGCTGTTTTTATGTAGACAGAAAAAGTGTGTGGGAAACACAACCAATGAGCATCTCTGTTGTGGCGTTATCTCTTCCTGTTATCTCAAAACTGCGCTTCAGATGCACCCCAGGCAGAAACTGTCGAACAATAGCGCCCAAACCAAAGGCAGGCGAGGCTCTGGCACCTCTCTGGGGCCAATGCTGGTGACAGGCAGGTGGGCAGGATCAAACACCGCCTTAGCAGGGCCTGACAGCACCATGGGCTCCGCGCCCAGGGTTCACCGCGCGCCCAGCGAGACTCAGGAAGGGAAGGAGGCACAGGCTGTGCACTTTCCATGGCAGAAGGCAGCCAGGAGGTTCCTTCCAGAGCCAGGAACCCTTCCTGACAGCACTGGCAAAGGCAGCCAACAGCAAAGCAGCCTGGAGAGGGCCTTCTCAGGGTAGGCATGATCCTGAGGAGCCATACTCTGAAGCCATGAGGACACCTTGGAAGTCCCCTCTCCTCCCTTAGACGTGTGCATAGTCCTGAGGTGTCATTCAAAGAGGAAGAATAAACCATCCAGAGTGTGAATTTTGTAGGAAAGGAAAACTAGAATGGACAGTAATGATGGGAAGTGTCACAGGAGGTGAGAACAAGGCAGCTGGTCCTCAGATGAAAAACGGAGGGGGAAGCAAGAGGCCCAGCAAGGCAGACAACTCATGCCCCTACCCAAAGGGTAAATCACACTTCAGATGGGAGTTCTGCACAGAAAGAAAAGCCACAGCCCAGGACTGAGAGTGTGACAAAGTTATGTGACTCAAATCCTGCTTCCTGGTCATCCAGCTCATCTTCTCAAGCAGCCATTTCCGTGCCTGCCCATCCTCTTCAGCTGCCCTGTTGTCCTGTATGCCCCATGCACTGAGCCTGGCTTATTCACTGGGCCAGCCCAGCTGATCCTTGCCGTCCTCCTCTGCCCCTAAATCCCAGCCTGGAAGCCCTGGACAGTAGGTGGAAGATGCTTTACTGATCATGACATGAGGTAGCTCCTCACACAGCTGCTCTTTTCTGCTCACAGCCCCCCTTCACACACTCCCAGCTCCGCCAGAAGGTCCAGGGGAGCAGCAGCCGTGTCGTGCTTTGGGAAAGCTCCTTCACCTGTGTCCCTGCTGTTCGTAGGGAGAAAGCAACTCCCCCTCATGAAGGAAGAGCAGTTCTGCTGAGGGGGCTGTAGCAGAGCAGAGGGGAATTTCAGTTTGGGGCAAGCACCAGAGGCCCCCAAGCAGCTGGTCTGGCACCTCTCCACAGGGGTAAAGGCTGAAGCTGCTCCTCTGAGGGAGGGAAAGGCTCCCACGCTTCTGTTGATCCACAGCTCAAGGCAGCCAGGCTGGATGGATGGGAGAAGGTCCTGTGGTAATCTCCCATCTACAGGGAGGGAAGGAGCCCTTTGCTGGGGGAGAGTGAGGAGGCTGGGTTTGGCACTCCTCTTCTGAGATGAGGCTGGCAGAGGAGAGATCATTGGCACAGGGCCTCTTACTGTGCTCTCCTTCGAGTAACCTTCCTCTTTCTTCCCACAGCACGAGATAGAATTGCCCAGCAGTGGTATTTCATGAGCTTGATAGCTACCACAAACTGATCTTTTCCAAAAGCCTGAGGCCAGACATCTTACATTATCAGCTGCAGCACATGAACAAAACCCTCAGTCCTTCAGGGTGACCATCAGCCAGTTTGGGTATCAGGAGGTGCCAGGCATGCCAGGCTGCTTGCTGCAGGGCTGGCACCTGCAAGGAATGCAGGTAGAACACCTTGCCCTGCTTGCTGAGCTCTGCCCATGAGGGCTGCGCTTTGAAACACAAACCCAGCACTTCCAAGCCTTTGCAAGGCTTCAGGACAACTGAGATAATACCTGTCTGTCAGAATGGGGAGGGAGCTGATGGGCTGGAGTTTATCTTCACATCAGCACCTGAATATCTGTTGCAGAATCAGTGTCTTTTCCCCATAGCATCATTTTGGCTAATATCTCAAGAAAGGCTTGTACTAGCCATGGTTTCCTAATTGACCTCTTACAGGTTCAGAGCTGTAGCTTAGAAATTAAATTATCTAGCTGTGTCCCACACTGCCTGTGCCAGAAGCCTGAGAACCTCCCTCTGGACAGGCTAATAGCCAACAGCGATACAAGAAGGTCCTGGCTACTTTACCAGAAGGTAAAGAAGACCAAATTAGGGCAGAAAAACTGCTGTTTTCATGTGGATTAATGCTGGGATAGAAGATTTCTACAGAGCCAGCCACTGCTCTTTTGGGTGCCTGCACAGTCTGGCCATCTGGTGAGTGGCACAGGAGCACAGCACAACTACAGACCTGCTTTGATCACTGCCCCTCCCTCCCATGCCTTCAGCACTGGCTCTG
This sequence comes from Poecile atricapillus, assembly GCF_030490865.1. Taxonomy (NCBI): domain Eukaryota; kingdom Metazoa; phylum Chordata; class Aves; order Passeriformes; family Paridae; genus Poecile; species Poecile atricapillus. Next base: position 111,145,546 of record NC_081249.1, read on the forward strand.
GAGAACACCACCAAGCAAAACTGATCCCTGCTAGTACCCAGGCAGCAGAAACTGCAGCTCTCCAGACAGGGGGGACAAGGCAGCAGACAGACAAGGACAAAACCAGCACATCCATCATCTCATCCCTCTTAAGGAGAATAGCAAAAAACACTTCATCTCATGACTCAGTAGTAGTCTACAAAAGAAGAACCAAGAAAGGTTGCAGCAAGAACCACCAGAGCCAAGCACGTCCTGTTATGTCTTAAGTCCCAATGTCAGCTCATTTTCCAAAACTGAAACATCCACTACAGCATAAAAGCCCGAGATTTGAACGGCCCACAACACATATTCAGAAAAATGAAGTTCTGCTTGGTGCTTATTTGTAAGTCAGCATGTTTTCTGAATGTGTCATGGAGCATTGATACTCATCATGGTTTTTGTGATGTCTCAAAAATATTTGTTCCTGATATGCTGCAATGGACAATACCTCTACAATGAGACATCACAAAAACAATGGTGACTATAAAAATTAAAAGGAGTAAATAAAAAATAAGTATTGCTATGATGAGCTTTCCATTGCACAGGCATACTCTGTGCTAGTAGTATTTCCTTGCCTGCCTGCCAAGGACTGTGTTTTGGTGTAAATCAACCCAACAGGGTTAAATCTTCTTCCTCAGGCCTCAGTAATCCTCTCTCTCTTTCAGGAAGGACCCCCATACCTGTAACCACAGAGCAGCACCAGTAAAGCTCTGGCAGCACAGGACAGGCAAAGCAGCTGTGTTCATCCACACCAGCCTGAGCCCAGCAGCTCCTGGCGCCCCAGCACCTCCCAGGGATGGTGTGGCACCTCCTGCATCCCTGCTTCTGTGGCTCAGGGACCCAAATGGTTTTGTTGCCTCCTTTGTGTCAAAGTCATCTCCAGTGAGATACTGGAGTACCAGCACAGCTGTGAACTAAGATCCTCTGCACCCAGTCTTCTCTTTATTCATTCAGTACAGGGATATAGCATATGGTATGTTACAAAATAAACCACGAAACATTCACAAAATGCAATTTTAAATAGCAAAAGCCCAAAAGTCAGCTGCAGAAAGCTAAGGCAAGAGCAAGTGGCACTCCCAGGGCTGCTCCTGCTGTCAGAGTTCAAGTGAAGTGGCTGAGCTCTGGAGGAGACAGACACTTCCTTTTCCTGACAAGTTGCCTCCTTGCCCTTACAGCAGAAGATAAAAATAGTCGTATTTCTCAGGAGAAACAAAGCATGGCCATTTTAGCTCCCCTGGCATATGTGCAACAGGCCAGCCTGAAGGAGGTATCAGGTGCTCTTCTGCCTGACACATCAGCTGGATGTCTCTGTGGCTCTTGTAGCCCTCTCCTCCTTCACTTGCCCAGCCTTTTAGCCCAGGTGGGTCAGTGTACCCATCCAGACACTTCTCTAAAACTGGCCTGTGCTCTCAGTTCCTCAGCTGTCCTGCAGAGGCAGCTACGGACAGCCCCAAGGCCCAGAGGAGCCAGCAGTGTCCAGCACGTGGAAGGTGATGCAGGTGCATTTATTGCAGTCCAGCTTCCCCCCTGGGGATGCAGATCTCTCAGCAGCTCTCTGTCATCCCCTGGCTACACCAGCAAAATCAAGAGACGCCATCCCTCGCCCTCAGGAGGAGCCCTGAGATGTAAACCCCTGACAATTCAGTGCCACCAGTAATCCTAGTGTCTGGCAGTTTATAATGTTCTGTTTCACAAGCCAAACGAGACCAAATCCTCTTCTATGCCAAAAAAAAAATAAAAAAAAATAAAATTGTCTAGATAGCCACATAGACTTAAGCTGAGAATAAAGGTTTGTTTTATTTGCCTAAAAGTCACGGAAAATGGGGTTGAAACTGTCCCTGAAGAGGCTGTGTAGCACATTCTCCTGGCCCTTGCTAGGACAGAGGCTTGATAGGATGATCTCATTACTCATTCTCACCCACCCTTTGAAACCCCAGTGTTGGAGAACCTCTCCCAGAGATCTCTCTCAGTGTTTCATTAAAAAAAAAAATTAAATACTGACCTAACTCTCCCTTGCTGCAATTCAAGCCCACAGTTTCTTTTCTAAACATAGTGGAGAAAGGGGAAATGTTTATTCCTTTCCCATTTGTGTTTTCTCCCACACAGGTGTTTCAAGGCTCTCACATGTCCTTTAAATATTTTCTCTGCATTATACAACACAAATCCTTTCAACTTCAGACAAATATTTAATTACATACAATTATTTTTTGGTCCAGGAGGCCATGTATTTGATGCTGGAGCCAGAGAGCTGTCCTCGTGTAGCAGGAGATAAACCCTGTAAGATCCATGGGTCCATTTTGTCTCAGTAGAGCTTTAGCTGCTTCTTGGTGAAAACCATCCAAAAAGCACAAAGACAACAAGGTGCAGTAAAAACAAGTGAAACACACAGGTTTCAAGGCTCAGTGCTCCATATCCATATCCTAACATGAAGACAGCTGTAAAAAAATGTCCACAGGGCTGAATGCCCATCACCTTGAGCCTCCTGCTTGGGTCTCTTCATCTCCATTTGACGCTCTCTCTAATTTTCTGCAACGAAAGCCACCTTTTCATAGCTGAGCATTTCACAGGCCTGGGCAGGAGGGGCTCCTGGCTGTGGGAAACCTTCTTTTCCCAGGGAAGGGTGGAGCAGAGAGACCAGCATCCCTCCTCCCAGGTTGTCTGCTCAGGGCCTTTCTCTGGGGAGGTTTGGGGTCCGTGGCTGTGTGCGGGGTCGCGGCTGGGGCTGTGGGGGCTGCTGGGGCTGTGGGGGCAGTGGCTGCTGGGGCTGTGGGGGCAGTGGCTGCTGGGGCTGTGGGGGCAGTGGCCTCTGCTGCACCCGCAGCCGCTTCGGGGTGGGTGTGGATGGAGTCTGAGGCAGCTCCCGCATCCCTCTCTCACGGTCCACGGGCAGAGGCTGCATCACTCGCTCCTCCTCTGCAATGACAGAAGGACCCCATGGTCATACACCCACTAAGAAGGAGGCAAAAAGCCAGGGAAATGGCCTTGGCACAAGCAAGGAAGAAAAGCCAAATGTTTTTTTTAACCTGCTGCTCTCAGGTGTTCCTGCCATCCCAGTGAACAGCAAAAATCACCTCTGCCTCCAGCTCCCAGGCCAGCATGAAAGCTTTTGGCTGCCTGGCTGAGATCAAGGTACCTGGAGCATTTGGGGCAGCTCTGCCCTGTCTCTTGGGGGAACCAGCATTTTCAAGGAGACATCAATGGACACCCCCATTCTGAGCTGTTCTGTCCCCTTTTGGAGGCTACTGAAGGGAAAGTGAGATCTAACCCCAGGAAGCAACATCAAAGCAATCTGCCCTGCCGTCGTCCATGCTGGGATTTTCAGACACCTGGAAGCCAGAGATCCCTTTGGCCAGCATTAATTTTCACACACAGAGAAGAAGTAAATTCACACCAACTGACTTCTGATCACCGGCTCATCATTTCTGAAATATCACTCATCTTAACTTAGGGATTGAGGCATTTGCCCATTGAGACACTGAGTTGGCCTTAAACACACAGCAAACTGTTTCAGAGAGGCTAGTCACCATAAAATAATCACTAAAGTATCAGTTCTCATTTTCTCAGACTCATTTTCTTAATTCCTGCTGAATCCAGGCCCGAGAACTGAGGATCTGGTGTCACTGCACAGCTGAGGCAGTGTCTCTACCACTTAGAAGAGCCATAATGTAAAATAATACTCAGGTGGCTTTGCTCAAAGCACATATCAGAAAGCGAGACTGGCAATGCCAGCTGATCTACACAGATTCATCACATGCTAAAACCAGATTATTGCTCATGTCAGGGCAGAGAGAATGCTCCTGACCACAGGGCTGCTGTCAGTGGGAAGCTCTAATATTTTAGGTGGCTGGATAGCTAAACAAAGGCCCTTAAACACTTACCATAAACTTCACGCCTTTTTATTTTCTTCCTTCTGATACAATAAATAAGACAAATCGCAAAGATGACAAAGACGACTGCACCTCCTGCTATGCTTAAGATGAGGTAAAAGTCCATCTTGCCTAGTTAAGGGGATGAAAGAGGATGAGGATGTTAGATGGAAAGAAATAACTTGCACAACATCTACTTAGAATTCTGTATTTTTTTCCATTGACTGTAAAGGCAGACCAGTACCTTTGCCTTTTCCCTGTACACAGCAGAAAGTTGCTGCTCCTCACTGTTGAGAATTTTGATTGCTCCTTGATGGATTCAAGTTCTGCAGAAAATTGAAACCAGAGCATTCATATGTGCCAGCTCACTGTATTTAAATTGCCAACTGTTTTAGTCACCAGTGTTACACCGAGGTGTATTTTGCTTTTTCTGTGCTTGTTTCTCCCAGATGAGTGCAAGAAGAGCCCAGACAGATTCACATGAAATTACACTTCCATGAAAAGCTGGCTGAGCTGAAGCCCACCTGAAATGTACCTTGCCTGTAAAGGTGAAAAATTCAAGGTGATTGGCCTGAAATGCAGGACCAAGTGTTCACAGAGGGTGGCAGGGTTAGAAGGAGGTTTGACTGCAAGATGAGGGACTTTTAATCTACTGTGGAGCTGGCAGAGTCCTGTCACTACAGAGAAAACTTTGAGAGGTATTTAGTTTGAGTAGGAAGAGTAGTGCTCCATGGTTTTAGGGGGGTTTTGGTGTCTGAGAAATGTTGTTTGTACCTCAAAGATCGTTGGTATTTCTCTGTTAACAATGTGAGAAAAAACAAACTCTCCGACCCAATTCACCCTGTGAAAAAAGAGCATTTCTCAAGGGTGAGAAAAAGTGAAATCAAAATTGTCTAGATGACAGCCGATGTCTGCCCATAGCAGCAGTGCAGGCAGACCTGTCCTGGCATGGGCAGCTTCAGCCAGCATCTCCTCATCCAAACAAGGTGTTTGGGATAGTCTGCCCTGTCTTAAACACACGTAATCCAGCCTCACGCTTTCATACCTGGCTCCAAAGTCCATGCCACATCCCACTCACCCCTTCCCAGTGCTGTCATCAATGGGACTCCATTATGTCAGGCAGCAGCAAATAAAATACATTGCTTGGCTATTTTTGAAATCAGGAGGATTATTCAGGAGGCAACAGCTGCCCAGGAGAGAAGAGGCCATCCTGTCCCTCAGCTCTTTGCCCTTCAGGCAGCCTCCGCAGACCTGGGATCACTTCAGTAAGGCCTTTATGCCTTAAGGCTTGCTCCCTCCCTTCTCACACCATGGGCTGTCCTTCAGACTTGGACTTCCCCTAAATTTACTACAGCAGAAACAGGTAAAAATTGGAAATATTGAGCCAGCTCTTGTGAGCCCCCACCCAACTCTCCACCAGCTCCAGCAGGGATCTAAAGTAAGAGAATGCTTCAAGCAGAGCACTTGTGGATGGGTGGGATGAACCCAAGCCCAGAAAATTCAAGGACTTTTCCCCAGCACTGCCCTAGAATTCTGATCTTTGAACTGAACACCACGCCCAGTGTCATACCAGTGTGAGCTGTCCTTTGTTTGTGCCTTAACTTTCAAAACTTTTACAGGGGAGGATGACCCCTGTGATGACTTTTTTTGCCTACTGAATCATTTTCAGCATGACTCTCCCCATTCAAAATGCAATCCTTCCAGCCCTTTTGCTGCATCTGTGGTTTAGAAAGATGAGGCTTCAACTGAGTAGGAAAACCATGGTACATTTGAGCCATGTTTATCTGATCCATGTAAGCCTGAAGCAAAATTCTCCATAACTTCCCTCCTGATTTCTAGGTCAAGCTGAAGAGTCCAAGAAGCTTATTTTTCCCCTTGTGAGAGAACTCATCCACACCCATGGGTAGCAGGCAAAAACCACATTCATAGACATGATTATGGAGAGGAGAAAAACAACAGATTTCCCCACAGGAGAAGGGGAGGAGCAAAACCCCTCTCACATCCCACTGCCCTCATAGGGATGCCTTGAGAGTAACAGTGGGGCTGGTAGCAGCAGGATGGGGAGCAGGGAGATGTGACAAGGCTGGAGAATGCCAGGCAGAAAGCATGACTTGCACCCTGGCTACCACAGCAGCATCAGATCCCAAAAACAGTACTGGGTACTCAGGATCTTTGTGCTTTTGGCACCTGGACCAGTCCTACAGATGTGTGCAACTGTGTCAGGCTGTGTGGTCCACCCTAGCACATTCTGATGAAAAAGATTTCTTACCTGGGCACTTAATGATTTTTTCAGTCATTTTTTCACTGACTTGGTTCTTAGCAACACATCTGAACATCCCAGAGTTCCGCCCGTGCCATTCCAGCACCGTCGCATTCTTTTGGATTGTTTTGCCATTGGGTTGAGTCAGTTCCATTAGAAATGCTTCATCCTTAGCCTTCTCTTTTGCTTCACACTTGACAGATACACTTTTATTCCCACATTCAGCTGTGAGGTTTGGCTGAGGGACAGGTCCTAAAAAGAAGGGAAGGGAGGCACATCTGAGAAAGTTTTCTCCTCTGTTATTAAGCAGAACGGAGAATTAACCCCAAATCACCAGCTAATGAGATCACAGAAGAATGAAGAGCAAATTAAACCTCTACTAGCAAGGCAATAATAAAGAAAATGCAGTGCAGTAGCCTACATAGTTGGCCCAGTAAAGCAGAGCTGGACACCAGGCAGGTGAGGGGAAGAAGCTGAGTCTTTAGGTGGATGGAAGGGACTCAGATCCACAGCCCCCTCCAGCTCTGGATCCTGTGTTTTGGTGCAAGTTGGTCCTGTTCCGCCTGTGCTCATCAGGAGAGATTTTCTCTAAATCAGGGAAAACTGTGAAAAGCTGTTTATGATGCTCTGTGTGCTACCAACAGCGCTCAGCAGGCATGACAGCACAGCACAGAAGGCCATCAACCCAGAATGGAGAACACAAAACAGACACTTCAGCTCTCAATGAGGTTATGGCACACAAAACTGATTTCTGTCTCTTCTTATGCCCTGCAAACAACTTGCTGCCTTTTGGTTCCAGTTTCTCTGTCACTGGTGGCACTGAAAGAGACAGAAAAGCCTGCAGGGTTTTCCTCAAGTAAGGGCAACTGGCAGGGACAGCAAATGGAAAATAAGTATTTCTACCTTTAAGACCAGATAAACAAATGCATGCCAGTGCCACCTCTAGCCCACAGACCATGTAAGTTATAGAGATCATAAATTCTAAAGCAAATAAAGACTGCTCATAGCACATGCAGTCAAGGTTCAAACCACATCTGCAGCCACCCTTTCCTCGTTAAACCCACTCCTCCTCTGGAAACTGGAACCTATTATTCAGGGAAACATCCCAGAGGGAAACATTAGAGTCCAGCTGCTGGTGATGGAGTTGTGTGAGAATATCATTGGGGCTATTTTTTTTTTTTAACAACTGTTTGTCCAGCCCTAGTAACAAAGGGTGCCTGGCTGACAAATCATTCTAGCACCCGACAGTCGCTACAGGACTTCCAAAACCATGTGTCAGAGGCAATGCACTCTCTGCTGCTCAGCAGAGGAAATGATGCAGCACACAGCTGGGCTGGAACATTAACCTTGACCTGAAATGAGGACACCCCAGTGACAGTTCAGTGGCTTAAAACATGAGCAAGAAGCATCAGGCCCTGATGACTTCCTGCATCTGTTTACAGTAATAGCTCCCAAAGCAGGGAGACGCCCTCACTGCTCAGCAGCCCCTTAGACACGGGGCCTCCCATTGCACAGAAACCTGCTAAAACCATTCCAGCTGTCAGTGCTGCCTCAACAAGGCAGCATTTCCATAATCACAGCTGGTGCCCACAAACTCAAGATGTTGGCAAAGGTGTGCATGCTGAGTGAAGAAGGACAGAGCAAAACTTTCCCCTTACTGGGGAAACAATCCATGCTCTCCTACAGCTTAGAGGTCTGGAGAGGTCACAGCAGCTATTAAGGAGCAAAATAGCCATTCCCATCATCCCTACTCACCCCAAAAACCTGCTTCTACAAAAACCCCAAAACTGCTGCTGCTCCAATCTCTTAGGACAAGATACAGCACAGGAATGGAGGCTGCCCTCATGCTTTGAACCCATGCAGCTGAAATCCCCTGGTGTGTGCTTAACTGTGCTTTGAACAGCACAATCATATTTTTTGTTGTGTTATGCTCTCCAAGGATAGGGTGCAGGAGTCTTCTTCTACTGCAAATTCGATTCCTTTTATGGTTTATCTCAGGGGAGGTGACTGCTGGCTATTTTGTATGTTAGAGCAAAAATGGAGTGGGATTCCATTGCCTAAATGCAGGCAGCATTTAGTGCCATCTGGACTCCTGAGCTCTCCTCAAGGGGTTGGCAACACAAGTTACTCAGCTTGCTGGATCAGTGGCTGTTGAATTTTTCACAGGTCTTGGGTCTCAAAGAGACAAGAGCAGTTGTTGGTTGCTGTAAAGTTGTTTATTGTATGAATGCACCAGTCTCAAAGGCAAAGAGTTCAGAGTATTGGAGTCCATGCTAAAAGCTTCCTGGTGTAAAGTCCTGATGTTCTGAGCAGCAGCAGCCACAGCAGCAGCTCCCTTTCTTCTTCTTTTCTTCTTTTTTGTGTGTTGATCTGTTGTTGTTCTGTTGTTGTCCTTCCTCTTCTTTCTTCTTTCTTCTTTCTGTTCTTCTCCTCTTCTCTCCAGTACAGGGGGATTTTATTCTTAAATCATCCAATCAGCTAAAAACACCATTCTAAAGCATTCTTTCTACACCAATCTAAGCTTAATTCTAACATGTGAAAGTAGTGTCAGTTCTTACCCAAAATCTACCTACAGAGCATTATCTATTTACATAAATAGTTTTTCTGTTCTATCTAGAAATGCAGACTGTGTTTTTGTTATGTCTAGAGCTAAGTTAATTCTGTGAAGGGTTACACTGCTGAACTTTAAACTAGGCTTTAGGGCTTTTTACTAGCTAGCACAGTCTCTTAAGGCACTTAAGATATATTTCTACTCACTTAAAACTAAAACTTACATCCTGTCTATGTGGTTTAATATATTTTAGTTCCTTCCTCTCTCTGAGGGACTCAGAGAGGCTTCTATTTCGTGTTCCAACAAGTGGCCAGAGAACAAAAGTCATAACTCAGTGCCAATAAAGTGGCACCAGAAGTACCTGAAACCCAGAGTGCATCAGCCCCAGCTGTACCTCACATAGGCTGCTGTGGTCCTACCAGAGGTTTCTGGAAGCAGGATGCTGCTGGGAGCCCAGTCCCTCCTCAGGGTCCATCCCCAGCTCAGATCCTGGCACTGTTTGTGGTGCTGCAGTAGGGCTGACCACCCTCACCCTGCTGTCAGCATGAACGTGCTCACAGCTGCTTTCTTGGGCACACCTGGAAACCTGCTGGCTGACAAACAGGGCAGCCAGAAAGAAGCCAGGGATTTGAGGCCATCAACAGGAGCAAGAGAAGGGAGAAGAGAGGCAGACTGCTGTCAGTGGCAGGAAGCCAAAGGTATGTCCTGCACAAGTCCTCACAATCCAAATCAGAAAGGAGGGCACTGAGTAGGAAAGGCTGTGGGAGAGAGCAGAGAATAACAAGTCTTGTTCAGCTGTGCTGAGAATGGCATGGGAAAAGCAAAAACTCACCCTGAACAAAGAACATGATATTTTCTTCTGCCTTCAGTTTTCCATCCTGCTGATAAACCATCACCGTGTAGTTTCCACTGTCCCCTTTCTCCACGCTCTTGATTTGCAGAGTCCCATTCCGGAGTATGGCACACCTGCACTGGTCCTTGTTCACAAAGTGCCTGGCGCTGTTACCTTTGATCTGCACCAACCTCTGTCTGCCCTTGGTCCATGTTGCCTCATAGAAGCTCCCAGGAGCAGTGATGCTGAGAAGAGCTGTCTCGTTCACTGCCTTGTAAATCCAGCTGGTGCTGGAGCCTGTTGAGGGAAGCACAGCCAGCCCATCAGTTGTCTCCAGCAGCCACAGCAGCCACCCAAAAGGTTGGCATTTTCTATGCCTCCCCCTTCCTGAGCTGCCTAAGCCTCTCTGCTTTACTGATGCCATCTTCTTCCCCTGCTCCAAAGCACTTCTTGATTGTTCATTAGATAAATGCCAGCATCCAATTTAATTCTGAGAGGCAAGACAGCTGAGAGTCCGGCTTTCAAAAGCTGAATTTATACCCTGGCTGACTTACTTGGAGCGACTCCTGATGCCAAGATTCACGGCCTCCCATTCACTTTAACACAAACTTAGCCCTTCCTGAAAAGAAGGTCACTTCTGTGTTTTACACATGGCACAGGCTGGTACCCAGAGTGCCCATCACTGCAAACATTACTGCAGACAGCAAAAATAGTCATGTTCCTGGACAGCAGAATCATTTCAGTGCCCTCAGTGATAGCAATGACAATAATAATAGTAACCCACGTCAGGCTATGAGTGAGTGTAAGGCACTGAACTAGAGGCACGCCCACAGCAGTGCATCCCCTCTCCCATCCCAGTTACTCTGCCCCACAGGAATGTTTCCACTTGATTTTTCTAGCACAGGATCCTGATGGGGCAAGTGAGGCAGGAAGAAACAGCTACCAGCATCCTGTGAACTGACAGGGTGCAGGAGTCATTACAAGAAAAGCAATTGCCAAAAAAGGAAAAAAATATTTTCTCTTCCTTTGATTTTCCAGTTAAGAGTAGGAGCTTCCCAAAGGTGTTTTAAGGACAGGGAAGCACCTGAGCATGGGGCTGCCAAAGGGGATATTCAGAAAAGCCAAGGCCATTAAACATCTATCCGGTTTCCAGCAGTGGGGTTGACGCACTCCTGCAGCAGCGCCCGGCTGCTCTGCCCGCTCCCCTCCAGGCTCCTTCAGCCACCGTCCCTGCAGGCCTCATTTCTGGTGAGCCAGGACTTGGGAAAATTGGCTGGGAGGTCATTTCAAGTGAGGCTCTGTCCCCACCCCCGTGGCAGGTGGACCAACCTGCAGGAGGAGGTGGAAATCTGCGTGCAAGTGTCAGGTGGGATAAGCTCACGGACACCCGAAAGCACGAGCTCAGAGCCACAGCTTATTTCCTTTGTCATTCTGTTCATTCCTCCTCAATTTACAGGGTGAAGCCAATCAGCAGGAGGAGATTTCCCTTCCCACCACCACACAGAGCTGATTCTGCTCTAATTTTATATATTTTAAGCACTTTTTCCCCACAGAGAGAAAAACTGTGTTTATGCACATTTTTATTACAATCCTTCAGTCCTTGTATCTAGGATAATGATAAATGGCACCACAGAGGGGAAACTGAAACCCAGTGGCTATTTCATTAAACTAACAATATTAGAGATAATCAGAGAACTAAAATAGCACGACTCTGCAACAACATTAATGCTCTAGTGCTTCTGGCAATTCACTACTAAAGAGAGGTTGTTCTTTCAGCACTGCCTTTCTTGCAAGGTATTTGACATACCTAATGAAATGTCCTGAAATAAAGCTATCAACTAAACAGCCTTGGAAGCAGCTATATCCCACAAAGACCACACTACACCCCAATTTTTGAATTCTGATAGCTGTTTCTGCTCATGAACAAGTATTTAGAGCTAGTAATGGGATTTCTTTGCATACTCATATTTTCTCCCTGAAAGTAAAGGAAAAAGTCATCTGAATTTTCAGGGATAATTCAATGACATCTCTGGGCATCTCTAGATATTGGTCTGGTCTCCATAGTCTTTCTAGTGGAAAGCTGAGTATCCCACACACGTGATATTTAAAATCTGTTTAGCTAATGATGCAACATTTCTGATAAAAATGCCAACTAAAATGTGCTCCAAAGGGCAGAAAACTTTTAACTGAGAGCCTACAGCTCACTCACAGTCACAAGAAAGAGTTAAAAGAAAAAGCTCCCATAGTAATTTTAGAAAAGGAAGGAAGTCTCTGAAATAATTTTCCATTCAAGGGAATAATCCTTATTTCTGCTAGGGAAGATGTTTTATAGATTGTGTACATTAAAAAAAAAAAGAAATCGTTATTTATCTATTAATTTTGTTCTGAAGGAAAAGCAAAGCATTAAACAGCCATACATGCAATCTTAGTGAAATGAAACAGAGAAAAACAAAATTTATGCAGGCTTGTATTGTCTCCATCTCTTAAAACCTTCCCTAATCTATGAGTTAACACCTTAATTAAGTTTTTAGATTAATATTTTAAAGAATAGTGGCAACAATAATATGCAAAATATAAAAGATACATGCAGCTGCTTGCTGTTTTCAATCTTAAACTTCAGCTCCACTGAAATATATCACTCTGTTAATATTTATGGAAGAATATAAATTGCACTTTCTAAAGATTTGCACATCTTTGATAAGAAAAGGAAATTACATGCGATAATGCACAGTGAACTGGATCTCTAATGTAGTACAAGCTACCTCGAGGGCAGAAACAAACTGCATGCTGACATTTCTCATTATACATGTGTCAAATTAAGGCTCATTAACTTAAAACCAAAGCTCTTTACAGCTTATTATTATAACTGGAGTAGGAAACTCAGGTCCTGCCCTCCCCCTGGCTGAAAATTAAGTCAAATAATAATAGCAATAACCCAGATGTCTTCACTCACTAGAAAAGTGGAACAAGTTTCTTATCAGTAGCAGCCCACCAAGTTGTAAAGGGTTTACAATGCAATTTTAACATCAGCCCAAAAGAGCAAAAAATGGTAAGAAAAACTCACATTTTACACTGGGAAATAAAAGCAGCAAGCACTTGACTAGGAAAATCCTCCTAAAGTTCATTTTCAGGGTCAAAAAAAATCCAGTGTTGCCTTGTCTAATGATAGCTCCTGGCAGGTGAAAGGATTTTCTGCTGTGAGCAAGCAGGGATGGGGCATGTCGGTGCAGCCTTTGTGCCCTCCTCCTCCTCTCCTCCAGCACTTCTCATTTCTAGCAGAGGCGGAAATAAGTCTCAACAGGGTGTTTTGTCTGCATGGAGGCAACATGGAGACACAAAGAAAATGGGCACTAAAATGCAGGAATGCCAGCTGGAGGGCCAGATGGGACCCTTGTCGTCCTCAATGCTCACCTGAAGAGCTCAGCTCCAGCATCCACATGCCACCATCCTAGCAGGAGGGATGCAATTTTTGGGTGGGGGAGTGATGGGAATCCCAATTCTCCCCCCCAGCCTCAGCAGCAGCGAGGGGAGGCAAGCCCAGGACCCCAGTGAGGAGCAGGTGGATGTTGGACAGCACTTGGAAAGGAGACACACTTCCCTTGGAAACCATCAGGATCAGCTTTGCATCAACATCTGGTGTTTGAGGGGCTGGCCAGAGCCACAAACGCTTCCTGCAGGCAGGGCCAGCCACTTGAGCAAGCTGTGAGAGGGATGGGCATGGAAGGGGGGTGAGAGCTTGCCTTGATCTACAAACCAGCCCTGAAGCTGGCTGGTGTGGGAAAGACAGCGAGGGAAGAAGCTGCGAGGAGGCATGGGAGCTAGGTCCAAAAACCTGTGAGAAGCTAATCAAGTCCCTATTCCTGATTCCAATATGAAACAGATGGAGTGGTGAGGATTTTGAATCTTATCCTCACCAGCATAATTCCTCTGCTAGAGTAGCCACTGAAACCTTCCAGCTTTTTGTCACAGACACAGGCCAGAAGAAAATCTGTGGCACTAGAAATGTACAATACTAGATAAATCTTTCTTGCTCGTTCATGTCATTCCTCTACCTTGAAGTTAAAGGAAGGTCTCGTAAGACACCTCCCTTCTCCAGCTTAATCATTTTTTACTGGTACTAATGAGGTAAAAAACACTCCTTACAGGAAAACCCAACTTTTCTTCCTTCTTTCTGCTATCGTTTCCTAGCAAAGAACACACAAAGGAGGCACACACAAGAGGAGAGAGGAAGCAGCAGCAGCAAGATCACATTTCTGTGCCTGACTTCCAGCCTGTGTGGCAAGAAAAAAGCAGAGGGCAGGGGCTGCCACACTCAGGTATTTCCTCAGCCAGGCAAGCTGTGTCAAACTCCTGGACACAGATGCTTCCAGCTTGAGCCCCTAAAGAAATTTGGGCAAAGGCAGCAATCCTGATTTCTCCTCAGTTTTTTGGAGGTTTTTTTGCTGGGTCCATCAGGCAGAGTGCAGGGAGGCCCAGCATGCTGAAACCACTGTCCATGCTCTGCTCAACTTTGTCCCCCTTCTTCAGGGCAACATCCCTCAAAGCCACCCTTCCAAGGCACCCCTGCACGTTGTCTGTCTGTCTGTCTGTCTGCATGATCACACTGCCAACCCACTGGTGGGGACTGGCCATGGTACAAATGAAATGCAAAGAGGAGGATGTGTGTGTGTGTGTGTGATTGTGAGAGAGACAAGACAGGTAAAGCTCCATAGCAGTAGAACCAGGTGTAAAAGAATTCCTTGTGTTCGTAATGAAGGCCACTACGTCCAGTTAATCAGTTTGGCCAAACACAATCTTCTAAACTCACAGCTGAAATGAATCAGACCAAAAGTCCCTATGGTACATCAGACCAGCACAACAAACATCCTTGTTTCTGTTAGAGCAACAGGTAGGCAGGAGCAAGAAACCTCTCCTAAAGGATGGGAAAATCTGTTCCAAAATGAGTTTACCATGAGCAGTGAAGGAGCACTTGAGCAAAGGCAATGGCTGATGTCCCATGGTCACTGGACATCACAGAAGTGACACCAGGCCTTGGTATTCCTGAGTACTTGGGGCATGTGCACAAAGTCCACTTGCTTAGAGATTTTGTGTAACAAAAGCCAGACCTGCAAAGAGGCACATCCCTTACCTGCAGCAAGAATGAGATCCTGGCATGTGCATGGTCTGTCCCAAAAGCATTTATGACTGTTCTAACATTTCTCCTTTCTCTAACCAGCATCAGAAACCTCCTGTTCCATCAGACCCAGCTGGACAAAGACAAAGCAGCCCATGTCTCTAAGTCTTCCTGGGGAAATGTCAGTATTCTGCCAGCTTTACCCTTCCTCCCTTCAGGAGCAAGACAACGTCCTGCTGCAGTTCTGACAGGGCTTTAATGCCCATTTTGGAAGAAGGAAGGGATTTTTTGGCTGTTACTTGGAAGTAAGCACTCTAAGTTGTTGCACTGACATCTCTGTTTTCCCTTCAAAGAGAGCCCCAAGAGAAGGCAGTGAGAAGGTGCCTGAAGGTATCCCTGGAGAGCACAGCAACTCTAGAGGAACTCTAGAAGCCAGCATGTACCTTCAGAGGTGTGGCACGGGATAAACATGCTGAAAACAGCTCCAGCAGACAGCACTGGCAGGGCAGCCCCTGCACCAGCCAGAAATGCCCTCCAAGGTGGAGGGAGTGGCACAGAAAGAGCTGTGGCTGGAGCTGTGTGTGGCCACAGCCCAGACACTGGCCCAAGCTGTGCTGGGCCAGACAAAGTGTAGATACCACTGGAGATAACAGTGCTCTCACACTCCTCTCCTCTCTGCAGACACCCTCTCTCCTCACACAGGAAGTAACACCACTGGAACAAACAAAGCCAGCTAGCAAACCTGGGCAATGGTAGAAAAGCAGCTGTCTACCAGCACGGTGCTGCTGGGCCTGGCTCAGTTAGTCCTTGGCATCAAGCTAAGGATGCTTGAGCCCTGCTTAGCCCATTGCATTGCTGCACATCCCCATCCTCTGACACACAGGAGAGCAGAGGACTGAGGCACCACAACGGGCCGTGCCTTTGTGCATCTTTGCTCGCTCTCTGCCGTGTTGTTTCCACTGCAGAAGCCACAAAGAGCTCTACTCCTACATTTGCTTTTGTGGCTTGTTCTTTCCTTTACACTTCTGCTCTTTGTAAGACAGTCTCCTCACAGGGAATGTAAGTATCACACTCACATTTCCTTTTAAAGGTGACAGAGTACCCCACATCTGAAGGCAACATCTCAAGAGACAGTATGCAGCTGTTCCCAGCTCTAAGTTCTCAGCTTAGTGATGAGCCAATAAACATTCATGCCTGAGGCTTATTTAAAAAAGAAAAAAAAAATGGAAGATTGTTATAAAAAACAATGCTACTTGAACTACTAGAAAAGGAAGACTACAAAAACTAGATTTGTTGCCCATCTGATAGTTTGTACCGTCTTCTCTGGTATGAAACTTAGGTTATAGTAAGTGATATTCGCATGTGAGTCAGACATCCTGCACTGAGCATCACTCAAGATGACCTTGACACCTCGAAATTTCTCACCAGGCCTTTCATGAGGCACAGTGCATGAGGAGAAGAGCAAATTTTATTTTTATTTTATTAAAATTGGAATGTCAGACAGGTAATATGTGGAGGGGAAGCTTTGGGGAAGGGTAACCTTACTCTTGGGAGCTCTCCTGGGCTTGACCCTGGCCTGGAAGACTGGACTCCATCTGGGTTGCCCTGGATGGCAGCTAAGGACTTCCTGATGGCACATTCCTCTTTACTGTAGCTTTTTACAAAGCAGGAGGAACTGTGGGCAGTGGCTGGAGCAAGGAAGAAGCAAAGTCAGCCCTAGAAAGGGTTGTTGCCCTGAGCTATGGAATGCCCAGGAACTGCTGGCTCCCACGTAGAGTTTCAGCCATTTGGTTGATGAAGGACACATTCTGCCTCCTCTTCACTTCTGCCTTACATGGGGCCAAGAAAGGAAAAATTCCAGCTTGAATAAAGTGGTGGAAATATGAAGATAAATAACTCAAAATAGGGCTTTAGCCAAGGGTTTGGCAGGGATGCTGATTCAGTGCCTCAGGGTGAACTGAGAGCCCTGAGCTGCCTGTACACAATGGAAACCTTCCAGAAATAGCAACAAGCACACATACACACACTACTGATACTGAAACAGTTGTCTGCACAAACTGTTTTCTCCTTCTCCCAAGAAAAGTGTATTAATGTTTTCAAGCCATGAATCATGCAGAATAGCCCTCAGCTGATTATTAGAAGAGCCATGATTCCCCTGTGATGTCCATAATCCCACGTAGAATCATAGAATATTCTGAGGTGGAAGGGATCCACAAAGATCATCAAGTTCACCTCCTGTCCCTGCATAGAACAGCCCCAAGAATCACACCCTAAGCCTAAAAGCATTGTTCAAACAATTGTTCAGCTCAGACAGCTTGGAGCTTCCCTGGAGAGCCCATTCCAGTGCCCCCAAAAGCCCGTGGGAGAAGGGCCTTTTCCTGATATCTAACCTAAACCCCCACCCCAACACAACCTCATGCTGTTAAACCCCCAGGTGTTCTCTCTCAGACACATTTCCTTCTTTTCCAGCTGTAAGCATGTGTCAACAGCCAAACCTCACAAAAAACACCCTTTCTTTCTGGTCTGAAGGAACATAACCCCCTCAGACCAAGCAGTCTGTGGTTCCCAGCAATGACTAGAGCAGATGGCAGCATCCCATCAGTTATTCTTGCAGATGGTGCATTTCAGTCTTGCTGATGCTTTCTGTCATCTATAATGGCCCTAGATTTAGGACCTAAATTCCAGCATCTTGTTCTAGTAAATTCAGTGACATTACTACCCCTGCAAAAGGTGTTGGCTTGCTGGCATGCTGCAATCAATCTGCCTAATGCAAGAAGCCAGATAAACGACCATAAAAGCCTCTTCTAGTCTTGGCAGTGGTAAATACACAAAGACCTGTATTAACTACAATGTGCCCCTTCATTGTGAGACAGTGGATGGACTGGCTACCCAAGAAGGATAATAGAAGAACAGCTGCTCCTAGAAATATATCCAGGAAAGACAAGGTTTTGCTACCATCTAAGTAATCTTTTGGACAAGATCTGACACTCCCCAGAAACCATCAGCGTAATAAATGCATATATACCTGATATTTTGTACAGTATTTTATTCTACTACAGTATTATAAATCCAGAGAGGAGTGAGGGACAGCTGGAAATGGGCAGGTAGGAGGTTGAGAAGTGATGCAGGAGACCGAGCACAAACAACTGGATAATGAATTTATTCCTAGGAGTTGCCCTGAATGGCCTTTATATAATTCCCACAGACAAAGGAAAGTCTTCCCTTCAAATGCAAGACATTGCTGGCATTTTTCCCACTAGTACAGCCCCTGGTGGGGGCCTGTACATGGGCACAAAATGTCCCTCCTCCTAGAAGACTTCTCATAAGCCTCTCTGAAGCATCACTGTGGATCCTAAAAGTGTCTGTAGTTTATTTATTAGAGAGTGGACCTGTGATAGCAAAAAACTAAAGGCCCATTATGTGGCCTTATGCATACATATAAGGAGGTTTGGCTCTTATTACTGGGAAATTGAGATGTGAATTTCTCAGAAACATCTGAATGATCTGTCAGCACAGTCCTGCTGCTGCTCTCTGAAGCAAGAAAAAGTGTCCTGGTGTCTTTCACACCACTTATACAGAAGCCCTTTGCACCATGTATACCTGGGGCCATGAGATCCCGTGAGAATTCAAGTCTTTTCCTGCTCAGTGCAGATCCTGACTTAGCAGTTCATTTTCATTTCCTTCTTCTCTGCAGGTTTCCTGTGCCCTGTGAACCCGGTTTTGGCCTCTCTGATGTTTGTTTGCTTACTACATTTAAATGCATCACCTCACCTAGTCCTGCCAGGTGGCAACCTCAGAGTTCAAGGCCAACAGAGTGGCAGGATGGGCTCTGCTCTGGGGCCAACACCCCACATCTGCAGCACACCAGCGTTGGCAAAGAGCTTTTTCCACAGCAAAGGAAAGCACAGGCACAAAGCTGCCCATCCTTCTGAACATTTACATCTCGCAGCTGCTGTGGCCTGCCAGGAAGAGTAACGGCTAAGGTGCTGTGTCATTGCATTTCTGAGAATTTCTGCTTTTTAAGATCTCAGTAAGGCAGGTGCAGGATGTTCTGTGTGACGCAGGTGAGCGCTGGGGCATCTGTGGCAACCTGTGGCTTTTCACAGTATTTCTAGCAGGGCAGTACCTGCAGCCCAGCTCCTTCTGTTACACTCCTGACAGTCAGATGGTGCCACCATTCTTTTCCTTTTACATTTCCATCATGGAAGAGCAGCCTTTTTGGTTAATTACATGTGTCTCGTGTTCCCTACATACACAGCTTTCAGCAACTGAGTAAAAATTTGCTGAACTTCAGGGGGCACTTTGCAGAGCAGGAAGTTTTACAGTGCAGCCTCAATGGAAAGTTCCTGTGCATGCCTTGTGCCCTCACAGGTAGGATGCACTGGGTTAGAACCACAGTTGCCACGGTTGTTTGTGTTATATTGATACTCCTTTAAGCTCTTCAGCCTCAGTAATTCAGTATAAAAACAGACATCTACTTTCCTCTTATGCTGAGGCTGCTTTAACCATTGGGACTTTTTAAGATAGATAAAATTTATTGCAGTTATTGACTTCTCCTGATTTTCTCTCCAGCAAAGAAGGGCCTTTTCATCTGCATCTGGTTCTCCAGAGAAAGCTATAAACAGATTTTTGTATTGGCCAAATAACAAAGCTTTAAACACTTAACAAAAGGCAGGGAAACAAAGCTCCTTATCAGATACTAAATCATCTGAAGAAAAAAAGTCCCAAACTCTCGACAGCTGGGCAGAAATGTGTTCAAAGAGAAGCTGAAGTTGCACAGTTTTCACCACTTCACCTCCTATGGCAGCAAGAGGAATCCTGACCCAGCTTGTGCACAGGACAGAAAGAGAGCTGGCACATTCTTACCTGTATTCAGGGTTCCTAAAAGGTTGGCTGGAGCCCTGCCTTTCCATTTCCCTTCTCCCATCTCATCTAGCAAAACCCATTCCAGAAAGTGACATCAAGACAAAAAAACGGGAAATGATTTGCTGGAATGATGGGTGGGGGAAGAAGAAAGGTAATTTCCTGTTTGCTGCTATCAGATTTGGGTTTACTCCCCTTCCTGGGCTTATCGAAACTGGCACAGCACATCCCCTGCAAAAGGCTCAGGAGAAAGAGGAGTGAGGAGTCACTGCAGCCCCAGGCAAAGAGTGGCCCGAGGGGCTCAGTGGGGCTGTGGTCCACCACCAGCAGAGGAGTGCATCTGTCTGGGGAATGCCATCCATGACAAATGCCAGGGAGAGCAGGCATGAGGAGAGAGCAACAGCAGCTGCAGCTTTCTGGAGAAAACCATTTTATATTGCCCGAAGAGTTTGCAGGATGATGGAGGACAGACTTTGCCTGAGACCCCTGCAGCCTCCCCACCTATTTAAGGGATGAAAAAGCATCTCTGCCATTACTCACCACCACTTCTGTACCCTCAGTCATTAAGTCCGTGCCCTTTCTTCCCTTTGGATCCTGCACAGCAGTCACTGAATCTGTGTCATCATCCTTTTCCTCTCTCTGTCCTATCACGGTTCATCCTGACACAGCAAAGACAGCAGCAGCAGAGGCTGTCCCACCCAGCAGGGCTCCTGCTCCTGGCTCAGTGTCCCCCCAGCACTGCTCCTGCTCCTGTTCCTGGCTCAGTGTCCCCCATCACTGCTCCTGTTCCTGGCTCAGTGTCCCCCCAGCACTGTTCCTATTCCTGGCTCAGTGTCCCCCAGCACTGCTCCTGCTCCTGTTCCTGGCTCAGTGTCCCCACACCACTGCTCCTGTTCCTGTTCCTGGCTCAGTGTCCCCCGAGCACTGTTCCTGCTCCTGTTCCTGGCTCAGTGTCCCCCCAGCACTGCTCCTGTTCCTGGCTCAGTGTCCCCCCAGCACTGCTCCTGCTCCTGCCTCAGTGTCCCCCCAGCACTGCTCCTGCTCCTGCCTCAGTGTCCCCCCAGCACTGCTCCTGTTCCTGCCTCAGTGTCCCCCAGCACTGCTCCTGCTCCTGTTCCTGGCTCAGTGTCCCCCATCACTGCTCCTGTTCCTGGCTCAGTGTCCCCCCAGCACTGTTCCTGTTCCTGTTCTGTTCCTGGCTCAGTGTCCCCCCAGCACTGCTCCTGTTCCTGCCTCAGTGTCCCCACAGCACTGTTCCTGCTCCTGCTCCTGGCTCAGTGTCCCCCCAGCACTGCTCCTGCTCCTGTTCCTGGCTCAGTGTCCCCTCGGGAAAGCCTCCACCAACTTCTCCAGTTGAGTGAGTTGAGTTGACATTCACATACCTTCCTGAATGTCACCTGACACATCCCTGAATCCCTGCTCTCCCAAATTCCCTCGCCACAGGTTTGCAGGTTGTTACAGAGGAGAAATCTGATGCCTATTGCTCTGTGATTGAAAGTTTTCACAGGAGTGCGACACAAACTTTTAGTGCTCTTTGCTTCAAGTCATGCTGCCGATGACACTACTGCAACTCTCTTCACACAGACAAAAACACCATCACAAGTTCTTTTTCTTTCTTTTTATTTTCTGTTTGTTTGAAGATACCTTGTTACATGATCTTTCAGTATCAAAATAAAAAAAAAATAAAAAAAAAAGCTTTTAAAACTCCTTTATGGAGTTTATGGAAAATATGTTTTGCCCTCAAAGAGGAAGTTGTATAAACCAAAACTGAGACAGCAAGTCTGGCTGGAGGATAGGCACCCAGCTGTATTTCTTATTCCATTTGCATATGATATGGGAGTAGACAATCATTCTCTCCAATGTACTGCATTTGCAATTCCAAAAGATTTGCTGAGGACTGCCTCCAAGTAATTCTTGGTCTGAAATACATCTAGTTTCTGTAGTGTTAGACAATACTAAAAGTATCAGTAGCCATCATCAGTTTTAAAAATTCTGCATAGAATTTCCAATAGTAACTATATTTATATTAGCTATAAAACACACACTTTAGACTATGGCCCCTTTCAGTATTTTATCATGGATATTGGCTAAGTGTGACACAGAATATGCTAACCAGAAAAATAGATCAATTTAAAAATAAGCTGACATCGACCATCCATGTTTTCCACCTCTGCAGATGGGAACTTTCCTTGCATTAGTGTTTGGCACTACAGCTGTGCCAGGTACATGAAGTTGCAAGAGTAATGAATGATTTTACAAAGTCAGGTTCCTGCCCACCTCATGGCTGCTTGGGGCTGGAATCCCACATCAGGCAGGAAATATCTTCATGAAGGTGACAATGATGCCAGCAGCATGGATAGGCAGAAAGACTGCTACACTTCCCTGTGGTCCTGCACAGCCCAAAGAAACCTGCTAACTGATCATACCAAAGTTAAATTAATCTTGGTATAATTAAGCCAACACCTGCCAGCGAGGACATGCAGTGATAGGACATGGGGCGAAGGCTTCAAACTGAAAGAGAGTAGGTTTTGATTTGGTATCAGGGAGAAATTCTTTTCTGTGAGGGTGCTGAGGTACAGGTGGCCCAGGGAAGCTGTGGCTGTCCCATCCCTGGAAATGTGTTGGACAGGGATCTGAGCAACAACCTGCTCTAGTGGAAGGTGTCCCTGCCCACAGCACGGGTCTTGGAATTAAATGAACTTTAAGGTCCCTTCCAACCCAAACCTTTCTATGATTTTCTTGCTGGAAAAGTACAAATATTTAGAAAGGCTTAGGACCTTCTAGGTTCTCAGTAAAGATGCCCCTGCTGTCTCTCGCCACATCCTCTGCTCAAGATGAGTCATGTAATCTTGCAGAAAGGAAATGCAACATTGACTCTGAACAAAACCAATGCAGGACCCAGAGGTTGTCAGAGGTCCCAGGCACTGAGCAGCCTGGCAGAAGGCACAAACAGAATCCAAATACTAATCCAAGCTTCTGCCACGACACATCAAGGAATTCTTCTCCTACCTCAGACAGAAATGGGTGATGCTGCTGTTCTTGCCCACTTCTGCTACCAGTTTTGTGTGTTTACCTATGGAAATCTGTGGGGCATCTCACTCCTGCCTGCCTGGTGGTAGTAATACCAGTTTGGATTTTACAGCACCACCAGAATTTGCTGTTTTATTTTAAGAAATGACTTTAAAGATGTCTATCTGTGACACTGGCTGCTGCAGGTTCATTAAACATGAACCTCTTGTTTGTTTGTTTTGAAATGAGCTGCAATAATTCATAAAAGGTGATGTGAATAACATGCCTAAAATCTAGAGGGGTTTTTTTTCAGCTACACAGAGATTTCTATCAGAAGTTCACACAACCACTGCTTGCACATCACTTCAGTACAACAGATGTTTGCTATTGTAAACTGACCATCAACAGTTTTGTCTATCTGCTCTCAGATTCACCAACTTCTGCTCTTGTTTCTGTAGAGCTGAGGGCTGGTCCTGCAGCTCCCCATAAACTGCTGGCTCTGGCCCTGGTGTCTCTGCTCCCATGCTGGGCTCTGAGGCAGCACCCCAAGGGCTACATACACAACCACTGGGACATCAGGCACAGCAGCCTGAGGCAGAGGTTGAAAAACAAAGCACTGTTTCATTGCTGGGATGTGGGAGCTTTTCTGTCATGATAGTTCTGTGGGGATGAGTTCATCCTGAATGCTAAAAGAAATCTAAAGGGATCCTTCCATTTTCTCTGCTCACCATTCTACAACAGTTTTCTTGCTAGCTTTTGCTTTCACTTTGATCTTAAGTCAAGTAAGTTCATTCTCTGCTCTCCTTTTATATTCATAAACTAAATTAACTACATGATGAAAAGATTACATATTGCATTTCATGTCAGTTGTTGCTCAGCACACACCACAAACTCTTCCCACCATGATTGACATGGATTCAAATCTAAACCTCTGTTCTGTACAATGCTACAAACCACTGGTGGTTTGTCTTAGGTGGGAGGATATCACATCCCAAAACATCCACATTTCCCACAGAGCAGAGCTCCCCTCGTCCTGCCAGTACTTGATTAGCAGAGGGATGGAAGCTGCACCACTCCCAGCCTTCCCCAGTCAGGACCAGTGGCCAGAAAGGATGCTGTGGTGGTCAGTTCCCATCACCTAGAAAGTACCAGCTCCCCAGAGGAAGCCAGAGGCACCTGGAGGCACCAGGACTCTCTCAACAATCTAGAGAAAGCAGGGCTGGCATGGCGCAGCCTCACTGAAGGCACCAGAAACCCCAAAGAGGCAGCACAGGCACCTCTGTTTCTGGCTAAATTCCTGATAGCACCATCCACATCCTACCCTGTCCTTCTGTCAGGCTGGAAAGTGTCCCTGATCTTTCCTGGGAGATGCAGCACCACAGTCAGGCTGGAAAACACCTGGAAATTCAGGCAGATGACTCCTTGGAATGCTGGGCTCATGGACTGCAGGGCAGGATCACCCATGCCCAGTCACACCAGTGTTCCAGGGATAAACCTGTTATGGTAAAATCAAAGGATTTGATACAATCATATCATATTTTACCCACAATCTGGGGCCACTTGTCTAAGGGTGAGAATGAGCCACCTCCTCCATGCAAAAGGTGCTATGCAGTCCAGTTTCCTCTCTCACAGCTGAGGTGGCTCAGATGTCACAAAAAAATCCAGATGGATAAAAATGGGTAAAGCCATCACCCTGCATCCCTGCCCTGCACTTCCCAGTTCAGGCAAGGCACCAGAGCAGGGCTTGGTGAGCTGCTGGTGCACATGAATGTACTTAAACACTAACACACATTCCAGCAGGGACAGGCTTTGTGCCACCGTCCTACAGCCTCTCCTGGGGTGACCTACAGATGAATGTCCTCATGATCTCTGTGCCCTTGACCCCCCAAGTCAGCTCTAGTCAGCAATATCTTGTTATCACCTTTCCTTTGTTTGGCCATGTGTAAATTTGAAAATAAGCCTGTACTTCCTGTAAAAACCAGAAAGAGACAATTATTAAATAACAAAACTTAAACAGTTCCAAAACAAGGTAGAAAACAGATCTTTTTATTTGGAACAAAATGAATCATGGGGGGAAAGGAAAAAGAAATAAAACACCAGAAAAGAACAATAGCTGGGCATGAGCACATACAGTTAAAGGAAGAACACAGGCTGCATCACTTCTCTCCTGACCTCATAGTAACAGAAACTTTTGCCCCGTTGCTCAATGGCATTTTCAGTGGTAAAGGACAAAAAATCAGCTGTGGTCCAATCTGTCTTACAAAGACCTCTCACATCTCTATGGGAAAAATCCTTCCAGGACCAGGATCATAATAGTGGTGGTGTTCACAGCTGCTGGGCACCCCCAGCCCTCCCAGGGCTGACAGCAGGAAGGCAGCACTGGGATAAGCTGGAGCTGGGATGCCCCAGCCCAGCAGGGCAAGGCTGGCTCAGCTCTCACCCTCAGCACTGAAACACTGCCTGTTTTCTCCAGCGCAGCTCAGAGCAGTATTTCAGCCTTTGAGGGATGTGCTGGAGTCGACTGTCCCCTCCTGCCCCTGCCAGAAAGTGCAGAATGAAGCAACGCTGACTACATCCCCCCATTTTGGTGACACTGGCCCGGTGACATTCACCTGGCGTCGCTGCTTCTGCACTGCCACCCCCAGGCACTCTGTGTCACTTTTCTGTCATTAAACTCACAGCCTCTGAGGAATGTTTATACTGAAAAGAGTTAGAACAGCACCGTAAGGAAAAGAATTATCACCTCCCTCTTACCGTGGAAAATCGGATTCCTACGGCAGCCTTTAAAAGCGGAGACAGGCTGAATCACCACCAACACAGCACACAAGATCTTCTAAAGACAGTCACAGGACAAGGAAACAACGAGAATAATCACCTATGGCTGGGTGTCACTGATGCAGAGCCTTGGCAAGTACACGGAGATGAAGGATTCCCAGGTAAGCGTGCAGCCATCCCACCAGCTCCCTCACCTGGGAGAGAAGCTTTCGGTTTTGTCTGGATTCTGCTGGGGTGCTCACAGCCCTCCTTGGATGGCATTCACCAGGCTTATCTTAAACCCATTTCCAAGGGATTCACAGTGTCAGCACAGTATAAAACAGGGGACAAAATGATGAAGGAGGAGAGGAATGCAGTACACATCTCCCCATCCCTTTTGGTCCCAGTCTGTACCATCTCTGCTTTTATTACCATACTCTCTAGCCCAGCAGGCTAATGTAACACTAACAACGAATTTAACACCTCATTCTGACTACTAAAATTGTCTTACACCGTGGCAGCACATCCTGCAGCACTCCCTGCAGCCTGACAGCCCTGCAGTCCCCTGGCAGCTTTGCTGGGACTCAGCTACCTGCTGCCTGCATCCTTCTTCCCTGCAGGTCTACCCCAGCTGCTCCACAGGCACACCTCCCCTGAGCAGAACAGGACATGCATAGCAGCAAGACTTACCTAAGAGATTCTACAAATTGCTCCTGTCTGTGCAAATAACACAGCCCCAAACAAGCCTACATGCACAGGCAGATGTCCAGCTTCATCAGCTTGCAGTAGCTAAACTATCACACTAAAGGCACTAATGCTTGCATTGATCAACAACCTCAGCGTTAAAATCAAGGTTTCTGCCAAAATTGCAGCCCCAGGCCCCCTCCTGCTGCAGGCAAGTGAGTGACAGCGCTGGCTTAGCTCAGGGACAGCCCAAGCAGCAGAAGCCAACCAGGGTTTGGTGAAAGGTAACCTGTCCCCTCTGTCACTTGGGGCACCTAGGGGGGAGCAAAGCCAGCATCACCCCAGGTCCGCACACAGCATCTGCAGGTCAAATTTCAAGCCCCCACCACTGCTCCTGCTGCAGGCAGCAAGAGGTGAGGCCAAATCACAGGGTCTGGAGCTCAGAGGAGCGGCTCAGATAAGCACACAGGACAGCAGATACCGAGCTGAAACCTCCTTTGAGTTTCCTTGGCAGGGCCTGGGAAAAAAATGCCCTGAAGTCTCCCGAGAAGAAGCTTTCTCAGGAAATTTCTGGCAAGACCTTGGTTTCTGCCTGGGACTGGCAGGGCACCCCAACCTGGCTGTAGTGCCTGGCCCTGGCTGGCAAAGACATGGCAAGGCATGGGGTGGGCAGGGAGCAGGAGGAGCCGCCTGTCTCATTCCAGGCTGGTCCCTGGGGCTCCCAGGTTTAGCTGCAGCTCTGTTCGCAGGCAAAGCACCAAGGAGCTGCCTGCTTTTGTTTGTTAGTGAACCTGTCGGGCCACAGCAGTGCGGCCTTGAAGCCACGTGTGTGCTTTTCTCTGTATTTCCTTTTTTCCTTTTTGAGTGAGGTCAGAAGGTCTGACACCTCACGGCTTTCCCCTGCTGAAATGTTCCAGACACAGTGAGACTATGGGATGTAAAGGAGTGTCACAGGCCTCGGGGTGGAGCGGCAAGCACTGTCAGATCAGTCATCAGTTGGATCTGGGAAGCAGTCTGAGGCATCTCCCTGGCTTTCCATATCAACTATGACCTCAGGATCTGGCATTTCCTCAGCTTCTATCTGCCCTGGAACGTTTTCTTCCGCCAGTGGCTGGGGCTCAACGCCTTGAGCAACCTGGGCAGCGTCTGGAAAAGGGAGAAATGGTTTGTAAGTGCCCACACTATGGCTCACCCTCATGGAAATTCATCCCTTGGTCGCTAATGCTGCAGGCTGCCTAATCCACTCAGTCCCCTCACCCCAGGCATCTGCAAGCCAAATTTCAATTTTCTCTGTAACTGTTCATACACTGAGCTATCCATCATGCCTTAGGGCACTTTGGTACTGAAGCTATCTGGATTCTTAGGACCAAAGTACTTTACTACTGCTAGTACCAAACCTTTAGTACCAAAATACTAAAACCAAATCTGTTCACTTACATCTGAATAATTAAAGCTGGCTAACAGCACACATTCAGTTCTCACCTACTTTCCACATGCATCTCTGCTTTTTACTTAATTGTAAAACATTTAAATATGGGCTACTTTTTAGCCAAACTTATAATGTTTGAATTTTTTATTAAAACCTCTACACTTGAAGTATATTAATATTAAACAATGACCTGAAAGACTTTTTATTTTTATTCTCTTTCTTGTTCAATGTTCATGAGTAGCATTTAATATTCTGAAAGCAGAGCAAAGAGCATCAAAGGTTAGACATAAAGCACAGCAGAGCTATAGAAGGCTGTGCAAAGTGCAGTGAAGGACACCAGAAATGCAGTGCTGAGACCAGGATGTGACCTATGTAATGTTGCTCCAGTTCATGATGTCTCTGCTAAACCTACTTCAGCTGATGATGGTGCATTACTAGGCCAGGCATTGCCAGTTTTTGTGTTTGGGAAGCAAAACTGAGGGAAACATAATGCAAAAAGTGGAGTATTAATATCAAGCACTTACAGAACAGGACATTTCTGGAGGGTTTTTATCACTGTACTCTCTTGACCGTATTGTGCTAAAGCTGTGGGGGTTTATTCTTGATTTCTTTGAAGAATTTAAAATGTGACCATATTCCCACTCTAGCCTCAATTTAAGAAAATACACAAGCCTCTGGCTTTGATGGGATTTAGCTGTGTTTACAGCTCAGCATATTGGTTCCTGCTGTCCTGAAGATGACTGCTTACAAAAACAACACTGATTTTTATAATCATTTATAAAAGGGGGAGAGGGATGAGAAAATAGCAGGAAAACTGCCGAGTTCTGGAGGGCTGCTGTTTTTGAGGTAGGTGTTTTAGCACAGGAGATGCTGGAACAGCCAGCCTGCAGCCTGCTGGCAGCACCCTCTGTGGGATGCTTGTGGGACGGCTGCCTCTACCTCTCATGGCATAAGCAAGGTATTGAAAAATGCTCTGCTGCAACTCCTGGAGAAGGTGCAGCACCTCCCCTGTTCTGGCATGTCCCAGGTCCCTCTCTACTGTCACCTCCACATCCACAAACACTGTGCTCCTCCAAAACAAGGTATCTGTCCGACTTCAGACAGGTCACTGGACTCACCAGGCTTCGGAGGACGGTCAGTTTGGGCAGCCTGAGCCTCGACACGGTCTCCATTGGGGGGGCTCTTCGTGCCTTCACCGGACACTACTGACATTGTCAATCCATCATCCTTCTCCTCCTCTGTGAAACCAAAACCAGAGATTTGAAGGAAGAGGCGTCCCACAGCCCCAGCCTCAGCAGGTTTGCTGTGAGGCCAGAGCCCCAGCACGCGTTTGCGTCCCCGGCCCCGCTCCCGGAGCAGGCAGATGCCAAGAACGGAGAGTCACTGCCAACCTGCCAGAGAGCAGCCTGGCCATGCTGGCAGGATCACAGCTTGAGGTGGCACGGGCAGATTGCACTCAGGGACTGGTGCTGACAGAGGACTGCCATCAGAAACCGTGGGGTCATTTCGGGATCACACCTCAATCAGGTTCAGTTTTATTGCTCAGAGGAAAGGTTTTGCTGTGGGTTTTTCTTCAGGCCAGGAGCACAGGGTGAGGGCACAAGTGTGAGGTGGATAAAGGAAAATAAAGGTTTCATCCAAGACCCTGCTAGCCATAGAAGCTGCCTATCAGCAAGCAGACTTGTGCTCCAGCAGGTCAAGGGAGGACAGGCTGGAGGACACAGAGACACCCAGCTGAGCCCAGGTTACTCCAAGGCCATGTCAGCCTCAGCCTGCACACACATAGTCCTCTCCAAAATTAATCATGGGGGGGGTCACAGCATTCCCCACTCACCTGAAGGCACGGGGATGAACTTGTGTCTCCTCTTCATGCAGCAACATATGGCTGCAGGCAAAGCCACCACCAGGATAAGCACACCCGCTGCACACCCTGCCAGGATGTAAATGAACCCCGGGTACCGCAGGAGGTCTGCAAGAAGGACACAGCATTGTTAGGTACCATGGTGGACAAACTCCTTTCCCCCAATGGCAGCAACTCTGCAGCCAGATTAGAGCTTGTTGACATCATCTGTTGCTTTAGTTTGGATCAGGGCAGCTGACGCTGTGAGCCGTGGCACTTTGTGATCTATGTCACATCACTTAATTATGGCATGGAATTTTTCATTAAGAGAAGGGGCCTGTGAGCCTAAGCTGCGTACATTTGCTTCTGCCTGCTCTGATCACTGACATCTAAGGTAATCTGTAAGTTTTAATCAAATTTAACAGAGAAGGTGGTGGTTTGAAGGACACTACATTTCAACAAGTTGCATGAAAAGGGGCAGGTGAGGAGGGAGACCTAAGGAAACACCTCCCACTGAAGGAAAAGCTGTCCCCAGAGCTGGTATCAGAGAATCCGCTTAGGACAGTCATGTAATGACTGCACCAACCCCAGAGCAAGTCTCATCAGAGCCTGCACTGCCTCAAAGACTGTGACCACTCGAGCTAGAGCTACAGGAAAAAAAATCCTTCCCTGTCTCCGCTGCTGCTGAGGGAAGGATTCCGCTCGGCTCCCCAGCGTGGCCGGGAGCGTGCGGAACACGCAGCAGGAGTGGGGGCTGCAGATGGCTGAGCAGAAGGGCAGCACAAGTCAGTGGTAATTATTACCCAGCTCAGCAGCCCCTGCTCAGGGTTGCTGTGACGGGGCAGAGCCACAGGTTGGCTGCTGCTGAGCAGGCAGCTGGTAGAGGGCATCGCAGACTTGCACAAGAGAGACCCATCCGGGCTGGCTCCTTCACTGAGGTCATCTGCTCCAGCTTGGGGCAGCCTCTTGGAAAACTTCCTTGCCATGTGCAAAAACACCCGTACTCCATGTAGTTAAAGCTCCACTTCAAGGATAACATAAGTTCCTTAAAACTCCTCAGGTAAGCCTGTGCCATCCCTTTCTGAATAATTTAACTCCTTTTCAGCAGCATACATGCCTGCACAGCACAGCACTGCAGCAACCAACAGGCTCATTTGGAGCTTATTTTCAAGCCCTCAAAAGCACTAATTGCTCCGTATCTCCAGAGACTAGGAAGAATTTTAAATGTTCCAGGTTATACTATACACCATCATACT
The DNA here is from genome assembly GCF_030490865.1 of Poecile atricapillus. Taxonomy (NCBI): domain Eukaryota; kingdom Metazoa; phylum Chordata; class Aves; order Passeriformes; family Paridae; genus Poecile; species Poecile atricapillus. Next base: position 111,176,021 of record NC_081249.1, read on the forward strand.
CCACCTACTCACCAGGACAGTAAAAACAACTGCTTGTGGTATTTTCAGAGTGCTTATTCCAGTCTTTTTAGGAACAATTCGGAAAAAAAAACCCATATTCAAAATGAAGAACTTTCAGCAACTCAGAAATAATTTCCCTAATTGTTTTAGTTGATGAAAACTTAGAGAATATTGTCAAAATTATGAATACAAGTTGGAAATTTTTTCCTGAATCTTTTTCCCAAAAATTTGCCACTTGTTAATAAGGTCTTTTTGAAATAAAATATTGTATTATAAATAAGCAATGAACAAGTAATTAATCAATAAAATCTTTTACATATGTTGACTTCTTGACTTCTGAATCCTGTGTGTTCAGAGTCCTGTGTTGCCTGGGAAGTTTACAGAATTTCTGCCAAATTGGTTTTCGGTAATGTTTATTCAAAATTAATTTCATCAGCCCAAGTGAATGTTTTTACATAGATCATCTACCTACAGTGGAAACACTCAGTTCAGCCCTTTGCCTGGAGCAAATAATGTTCAGAGCCCTGTGTTGCCTGGGAAGTTTACAGAATTTCTGCCAAATTGGTTTTCGGTAATGTTTATTCAAAATTAATTTCATCAGCCCAAGTGGATGTTTTTACATAGATCATCTACCTACAGTGGAAACACTCAGTTCAGCCCTTTGCCTGGAGCAAATAATAATCCACAAAAATAATTAACCTTCAATTAAGGGAAATGAACCCATTTCTCTCTTCAATTCATTTCACTGGCATCCAGAATTGCTTTAATTCACGTTTTACAAATTTGGTTGCATTTGGTGACTAAGAAGTGGAATCACTGCCACTTTCTTTCTTACAGACCCTTCCAAATAAGTGTTTATATGTGTGTCCATCCCCAAAGAGATATCACTAAATTCCCTCATGAGCTTTCCAAGAGGAAATGGGGAACAGATATCACACCCAGGGGCCTGGGCAGCCGCCCAGGATCAACCATGGAATCTGTCAGCACTTGTGTGATTTATTACAGGGCTTGCCTGAACAGCTCATGGATGTTCACATCCTCCTTCCCCAGGGCCTCGGCCAACTTGGGTCTGACTACACTGAGCAGCCTCCAACCAATTTGTCTGGGCAGAATTCAGACCACTGCTGCACAGCCACAAATGCCAAATCTGCACAGATTGGCTGGTGGTGCCAGGCATGGACAGCCCACAGCATTTCTGCTGAATGCCACCACACTGGACACAGAGACTAGGTCAGGAGGGCTGTTTTCACACCAACTGCATGCCAGCCAGAAGAAAAGACAGTATCTGCCATGGAGCTGGAGTTTCCCAGACAATTTCTAAAATGCTACAGAACAGTTTTTCTAGTGGCAAAAGTGATTAAATTAATTACAGCAAAATTTGTCAAAAAACCTTATGGTTAAGTTATGCCTGTAGCTTTGATAACCATCTTTGCTGCCAGAGAGTAAAAGAGCCTTCACTACTGGAGGTGCAAATTAAATGATACCCAGGGATCCAGATTTTCTGTCTCATTGAACTCTGGCCTTATTCAATCAGAATGGTCAGCATTTATGAATAGTTTCCTAATAGATAAAGTCCCAAACTTCTCACAGACTTACATGTCTGAGCAAGGATATGGAGAAGGAAAAACCCTACATTCCGTAAGTAAATTACTTGTGTCTTTACCCACTTCTAATGGATGGGGCTGATGGAGAGACATTCATATAGATCAGAAAATCTTTTGTGCTTCTGGCCCAGATAAGGGGAAAGGAGATGAGGCAAAACACCTCAACTGAGTCCAGCAGCATCAGGGCTGAATTAGTGGAATGCTTTTTATGGGGATGAACAGAAACTGGAAGGCATCTGGGTCACAGATGCACGTCAGAGTAGAAAGCAACCTGTGTTCCTAAAGCACAGAGGAGCAGTGCACAGGAGGGTGCAAATCTCCATCACCAAAAAGTAGGAAAAGAGACAGATGGAGATCCATCCTTGCTGCAGAGCTGGGTAAAAGGACTCCTCGACAAACTTATCGCATCTGTCACTGTAGGCTGTGCCAGTCCAAGGCACAAGAGGGAGAAGGAAATCAAGGGGTCACTTTCTAAAGGCAGGACTTGGTAACTCTGGAAGAGAGATGCCAGAGGACAGAAGAGTTTAATGTTTTGAGGGCACCAACAACCCCTCAGTTTGCTGCTGCAAGAGACCAAAAGGAAGATTTTTCTGGAGATGCCGTTACTCACCGTAGCTGCAAGAGAGCGTGATGGGCCTGGTCCTCGTGACACTGTTCCCCTTCAAAACTTCACACACAAACTCTCCAGGCTCAGTTTTGCCCAGGTGAACCTTCTTCCCAGCATCCTTGATGCAAGCCCCCTCGGCTTTCAGGTGGGTGCCATTCAGCAGCCACCGAAAGACCAGGATCTCGCTGCTGGCCACGTTGCAGGACAGCTCTGCAGTCCCATCAGGGAAGCACTGGATACCAATGGTCGGCTCTGGTCACACACAGCATGGGGCAACAGAAACAGGGAGAAAAGAGGTGAGGAGAGGACTCAGCAGTGAAAACAGAAGCTTCCCTTACCAGCAATCCCAGTAATACCACATTTACTGTATCAGGGGAGCACAGAAAGAAGTAACCAGACGCTGGAGTGGCTGCACTCTGCCCTGAAATGCTTAACAGTGCCCACCCCAACCCTGCTTGTGACTCTTGATCCCTGCTTTGAGGATGCCACCAAAATCTGGCATCTTTTCACTTTCCTAACTGACACTGGAAAAAATAATTAAAAATAAAAGCCCCTGGTCTGAGAGGATGGTGGAAATGTCCAAAGCATGTGCCAGCCAGAGCTCTCCTCTGTAATCAACAGATAATCATAGCTTTGGAGGACACTCAGTCCTCCCCTCCACCAGAGGTTTGTACTTTTGCTGTTACTCTGCCCCTTCTTCCATTTTAGAGAGGAACTGGTGCAAATCATGGCCAACATGGGTACAAACACAAGATGCCAGCAGTTAGATATGATACCCAGAGTGAGACATTTTAAAATTAATCAATGAATCATTACTCTTGCTACATTTTCCTTAATTTTTCACTTTCAGTCTACTACAAGGAGCAAACCTACTTCCTACATTTGCTACTTAGCAAATACAAACTTGATAGAGAACTGGTATGGTTTTCTGACAGCAGGAGTAACACTGACAACAACCATCCATGGAAATAAGCTCAGAAATCACTTTCTTGCACTAGGACATCATCTTCAGTTAAAATTCCCTGCCTCCAGGAATGTGTTGGCTGTGCAAGTTTTCCCCTGCCTTAGGGGTGGCAACAGAACAGAAGGAGGAGGCAAATGTTCCCAAAGTAAATCCACTGAAATGGAAGTTAAACCCAGGACACTCCTGCAGTCTTTGACTACTTCCAGTCTAAGCCCCTGTTCTTCATACCAAGGAGTCACATCTTTGACCTCCTGTGCACAGCAGTTCCGCCTGTTTGCACCCAAAAGGTGTAAGGGTTCATTTATCTTCACTGAGACCGGTTTGCTCAGACATTTTCATTACAGTTTCACACGCTTCAATTTATCTTAGAAGCCTGAGCAAGTGAAAGCCCTGCAAAAGGAACGGTGGTGACGAGGACCGGAGCAATGCTCTCTGTCTGCCTGGAGCACTATTCAGCAGGAGGACAAACCCTCCTAAGCCTTCTCCATATTAACCCAAGCAATGAGCTGGATCCTGTACAGAAGTGACTTTGTTTCTACCTTTGCTGCCTGCAGATGGATGAGTGGGCACACAAAAGGGAGCAGGAATTCTGAGGCCACAGGGGAGAGGAGACTGACATGGTTCCCAGAGGCACCTATAGCTCCTGCAAGCTCAAGCAGTTTCTTTGGAAAAAATTCAAGGCATCAGGCTTCCAACCAGGTTCACAAGTTGAAATGCTTTGTGTTGCTAAGAAGGCCACTTACCAAATACTTCCAGTGTAAAATTTCTGGTGGTGTTCTGAAAAACAAATCCATATTTTCCTTCATCATCTTTCTCCACGCTCCTCAGCACTAGGGAGCCGTTCTCTAAGTTCAGCCATCTACTGGCAGAAGTGCCACACTTGGACAGCAAAGTATCATTTAGGACAGTTGTAGAGCATTTCTTATCCTCCTTGCTCATGCTGGAGAAGTTCTGCAGGCTTTGGATTTCCAAAGAAAAGACTGCTGAATCGCCGCTGAGCGCACCAGTCCAGATGGCAGAGCCTGAAAGGAGAGCAAGCTTGCCATGTCCATCCATCCCCTCCTGGCTGCCTCCCAGGAAGGACAATGCCCAGGTGAGACATAAGAGGGACAGACCCAACCCTAGGGTCAAGTTGGATCACCAGTGATTGAAAATCAGAGGAGTGGGATGTCTTCTATAAGGTCCAACTTCCCCCACCTCAACAGCACAGGAACGGTGTGCACACCGTGCACACAGGGAAACAAAAGGCTGAACAGCTGGTCTTTTCTCTCCCTAAATTTTAAATGAGCATCTACCAGCCCCCAGCAGAGATGAGAGACTGTGGGAAGAAAGGGCATCAATGCCATGGACCTTGCACAGAGGGTAGCAGAAACAACAGCTGCAGGTGCACAGACAGCTGCCTTCACCCAAAGAGTAAGGTCACAGTTTTAACTTGAACAGGTCTCACAGTACACTTGGGCATTATTAAGTTGTGGTGTGTAAATCAGAGATGGGTAAATGGCAGGGCTACAGCAGCCTGGGGACTAACCCAAGGTCACAGCGAGTGTTGGGAGCTGGACCACGACGGTCTCCAGCCAGAACTCTGCGTACAAGGACCTTACATTCCCTGCTGAAAAGCTTCTACAGACACAGGACACTCAGAAAGTACAATATTTTGTTTAGTAGAAAAAGAATCTGTCTTATTTTGGTCTGACTTCTCCTTTCATGCATTAACATCCACATTATTTGAGGTTGCCCCAAACCTGGTAGCGTCCTTAAAAGATCTTGGAGCAAAATTAGGGTGTCTGCTTATCTAGGCAAGTCTGTGCCAACCCCATAAAGAAAAATTCTCCTTACCTTGAGTAACAGTTATTATCACCAGCAAGCAGAGCAGAGTAAAAGGAGAGATGAAATCCATTTCAAAGAGCTCCTTGCATCATATGCTGAGGAGATGATCTGGCTACAGAGCTCGGTGAATATAGTGCTGGGGAAATGATGTCAGAAGCAAGAGTGAAAAAAAAAAAAAAAAAAAAAAAGAAAAGAAGCTCCATAGTGGACAGATTGAATGATGTTTCAAAATAGACCTGCAAGGGTTTTGGGTGACTGAACTCGGGCTGAGCCAATGCAAGCCACAATGTGCTCTGCAAAGTCCCGCAGCTCAAAGGTAACTGCGAGTGTGAGAGTAGGGCTGAGAGGTGAGGGGAGACAAAAATATCTCCTGGTCAGCTCACTCCATTTAGGGAGAATCTAATGCCAAGAGCAGGCAAAGGAAAAACACCTATTTCTTTCATCCTTTTCCAGTTTATCAAAGTACAGCATCCCCACCCAGGGAGGAGAAATTAGTCCAGTCAGATAAAGCACTGCACATGAAAACCAGCTGGTTTTCTGAAATACTAAAAATGATCATTCCTCGACTTCTCACCATCAGGAAGGAGGTGTGGGACAAGGCTCTCCCTCTGTTCCCAAAGGCTGTGTTACCAATGTGAACTTTGCCAGGCTCTTTTAGTGACTGAGTGGTACCTGCCATGCAGGAAAGTCTCCACACAGCCAGGCAAAGAGTAAAGCTTATGGGAAGTTAAGCTGCACTGCAAAACTAAACTGAATGTACCCCAAAAGCCACCTCAGCTTTGTTTGGAGTGCAGATCTCAGAGATGAGACTGAAAAGCCAATCCTGAAGAAACACTGTGAACCAGTTACCTGGAGAGCCAGATAGGGCCAGAGACTGCACTTTTTGGGATGGCTTAAAGTGCACTTGGTGTTTCCCTGAGTGCCAGGGTGGGTTAAACAAACAACACAGGGGGAACTGCCTCACTCACTGGAGGAAGTAGACTGCATTAGAGCCAATATCTGGATGCTTTCAGATGCTTAGCAGATGTGCTGGGGAATAACTACAACAGTTGGGTTCAGGATGCAGCTGGGAAGCCTAGACTTTTGTGCCATTTCTCTGGACAGACATAGACACAGCCCCTTAAGGAAGCTCCACGCAGTGGATTCACGTGTACACACACATTTCTGAGAAGTGGGTAAAACCCTTGTGTTGTGCTCTGCACCGTTTTTCAGACAATCTGGCTATGCTTGAAAAATTCCACATTTCAGCCGTTGGTTTGGCCACTGTGACTTCTTATCAATGACAATTGCATCTCACCTCCTGCTCCCAGTGTCCCAAACTTACAAATTTGGTTCAAGGCTATCACAGCAATATGCTGTCTTTATCATATGTGCATAGGACAGGCCTAAATTGATCTAAGATGAGACAGAAATAGACTTCTCTGAGAAGAGCAGTGAAGTGAGTCTTCTGACACTCACAGCAGTGCAGAGGAAGGGAGAGAGAAAAAAGTATTTACAGTAAGAAACACTTTCATTTCCTTCTGTGCTGCTGAAATAAGATGAAGAAAATCTCTCTCAAATACCACTGCAAGACTGGGGCTAACCATCTGCCTCGGATGTGCACATTCAACTTCATTTCACCTTCATGCTTGAAGGGCAAGCTGGTAGAGCTTAGGGTTGCAGTGCTGTGGTGGAGACACGAGACAGAGCAGACAGCACGCGCAGGGTCGCTTCCGAACAGCACCCCAAAAGGTCCAGAATCTCAGCAAAACAAGATGCAAAAGGGGTCTGCATAAAGACTAATCCAGCAAAAGCTCACCTTCTCTTCCAGCCAACGAGAGCAGAGCCCACTTACACATTTGCAGTAAAATCCAAGAAAAATACGGCCTTGCTGCTGCCGCTCTGTTGTTACAGAAGTGACTCTGCATGACTGTGACATTGCGGTGTCCTGCATTTCGTCTCCCTCTCAGTGACTCCAGGGCAAATGAGTACATTTATGAGTTCAATATTCCTGACTACAAGTGCCCCATACATCACACAGTATATGAAGTCCCATTAGGCTTCTTCTGTCCCTCACATCCTCACTAGCTAAAAAAAAATACCAAAAGGAATCACGGCCAGGATAAAGATGACAGCACACACACAATCTGTGTTGTCATCAATCAGCAGCCTCTTCTAAGAGCAGCACTCTCAAATTTCACATACAATGAAACTGTTAGATGAGAGCTGGCATTAATTTCTAATTAATTAGCATTGGCTAATGAGTGCTCTCAGCACCCTTGGCTAAGCAGAGAATTCAGTTCCTCTTTTTATATAAAGACACAGAGTTTTGTGTGATTACTGCAGACAAAAAACACCTTGTCAGGCTTACCAGAAATCACAAGTAGAAAAAAGGGGGAGGGAAGGTGGACCAAATAAAAAAAACTAAGACTTTGTAGTGAACCAAGAATTTGTAGTTTGAAGGTGAACTAAAACTTTTTTTACTTGGTGAGCTGCAAGCTCACAGGGTCGTTTTGCCCCTTCACGCTGAAGGCTTCATGAAAGGGGAATGGAGATTCATTCCATAGATGACATGAGGCCTTGATGGAGCTTGGGAGATGGGAAAACCTGAGCTAGCAAGTAAAGCAGGAAATAACCCCTGAAATATTATGGAGAAATCTGTACATATCAACTCTGCACATCTCCCTTTCCACAGGCTGGTAAGCATGGGCAGCACACCTATTTTTACTGCCATTAATGTGTGTCAGCGCTCACTGGGGAAACACACGGGCTCAGATTCACTCAGAGGCAGCCAGCAGAGCTAAATCCAGAAACTCAACACAAGCAAACAGAAAATAGGCCTGCAGATCCAGCAATGCACAGCTGCAGCAGCCCTTCTGTCCATCCATCCCCTGTGGTGGAGCAGCATGGCCATGGCTACAGCCCAAACTGCCAGGGAAAGGACACCCAGGACTGGACAGCCCTGGGAGAGGGAGAGGTTTGCAGCCACAATGTGCTCTGCAAGCTTGAAGAGAGCTGCAAGTGTAGGAACAGAGCTGAAGGGTGAGGGGAGACAAAAATATCTTCTGGTCAGTTCACCAGTCCATCCCACACCTACAGCTGTTCATGCATCAGCCATTTCCTTTAAAATGGGCTTTGAGTGGCTCACAGGAGAGTTTGACTGTGGCACACTCCTAAGAAATGCTTCTGTGGGGGGCAGCAGGACCCCAGAGACTGATGAAGATTCATATTCATATGAACTCTGTTACATTAAACTAGCCAGAGAGCTATGCTTATTCTCAAGATCTTTCTTGATCATAGCAATAGAGATAGCAAGCAAAAATAAAAGCAAATGCTAATGTCAGAGTCTCAGCTACAGATGATATCTCCGTGACAGGGACATTAAAAAACCCTACAAATTATAAAAGGGATGTTTCAGAAACGTGCTGAGATCACAAACTGCTATGGAAATGCTCCAGACCTAATTATGGACATGGTACATGTGGTTTTCTCCATCCTGTAGTACCTCTGGGGAAGGCACAGCCCAACACTTGCAGGAGCCAGGGCTGATAGGACTGCACTCTTTTCTTCAGAGTACCCATGGATATTTTCATTTTCTCTTGCTAAGAGATGGAAGGAACATCCAATATCCTACAAACACGTACAGTTCCTCTGACATGGCTCTCCCAGCATGGCCTATGATGACAAGTGGAAAAGAAGAGCCCATACATGGAAAAACTGCTAGAAATGACACAATTTATATTTAGCTGCATGCAGGGTGAAATGTTTTGCATTTGCTTGAAAAAAGAAAGAAACAAACAAACAAATATCTTAATTATTGCAGAGCTATTCAGACATATGGGTTCAATCCTGTCACTACATGAGCAAAGCTTAATTGAAGGAGCAAATTCCTCTTCCTCCTTGCTTTGACTTGCCTCGTTTTGAGGGGAAAGCAGACTTTGCTAAACCCCAACTTGGAAGGTGAACTTGGGAAATTTCTCTAACATTGCCACCTTCAAATTAATCATATAAACATTATTTACAAAGGCAAAGAGATTTCATGGGTTCAAATTCTCTGCAGGATTCACTGAACTGTCTGAGCATTACATCTGCTGTGGTGAGGAGAAAGTTAATGCCAGGCTCATTTAAAAAAAAAAATCTCCAAGTATGGTGCAGAATGGGGACAAAAGCCACCAGAACAGCTGTACAACCACAAGATTGCAGGTGGTTGTGACAGGGATTCCCTATCTGTCACACTCTAGCACATGAGTAACCCAATGTGACAGTCAGAAGATTTGAAAAAGCAGCAGAAAACACACTTTGTGCCTTTTCCTGAAGCTTTGCTACCCCAAATAAGAAACTGCATCCACTGATACCTGCAGCAAATTAAAGCATTCAAGAGCTTTAGAAAGTTTCTTTTAAGCAGCAGAGAATATTCTTTGATTAAAAAAAAAAAAAAACAACAACCAAAACATCCGTGTCATTTAACTTTATATCACTTATTAGAGGTGCTTAGAAAATGCAGACATTTGGGATAATGTCTGTCTTGACAACAGACTGAAATTCATTGTACAAGCACCAGAACAGCACTGAAAAAAATATTCAGGAGATCCACAAACTTTCAGCCAAAGAGGCTGAAAAATAGTGTTTTATAGGATCAAAGCTGAAAACACAGCTTCAGCATGTAAAGTAGGACTTGAAAGGCAGATTGAAGTCATTGCTCATGACATTCTTTAACAAGGTAGCTCTGGCTAGGGCCAAAACAGCAAATAATTGAGGCCTTTCAAGACTAAATTAAATTTCTGCATACCCTGAAATTGTGAAATGAGTAAGATTTTCAGAAAGTGCAAGCATGGAGGGCACTTACCCAAAAAATGAATGTCTGACCACGTGCGAGAGCAACCCCTGGGCCCTGGGCAGTGCACAGATCCAGATGACTCTCACCCCTGGTTCTTTCCTCTAGAGCCCTTCTGCATACATATTCCTTTTTATCTCCTTAGAGACTGAAATCTGGGTGTATTTATCAAACATTTGCATCTCAGGGTCTCCCCAGTAATACTAGTGATTAAAAAGGGGCAATAAACTGGAATATTTTTGCAGCTAAGACTGTGCTCAGAATTTGAATATTTCAGCCACATAACACTTGTGCTGGGCCAGCCTCAATTTATTTGGCCTTTACACCTCATGTGCATTAAAGCAACAGGAATACAGGTGTAGTATCTGCTCATTTAAGTCTCTGCACAAATCTTTGATGTCTTTAATGCTTCAATTCCTTCTTTCTTCTTTCCCTGATGATTGAGGGTGGTACAAAGAACACAACTTTGCTCTATTCCTGAGCTGTGGGCTTAGACATATCTTGGAGAGGTTTTGTTTAGTCATGTGGTACCTTCCTGCCCTCTCCTGACAAAAAAATAATCTCCTAAATGCACTCCCTTTTCTTCACAGAATTTTAATTTGGTTGGATAGACTTGGTAGCCTTTAGCTGTCAAAGCAACTAGCATTACATGTGTATTCCAATTTTCCCTATTTGTACTTGCCATTAGCACGTCATCCACACGCTGTATTAATACAAAGTTATTGGTTAACTCTCCTCTAAACCTGCCTAGGATTTTCAAAAATAAAGCTGACAATCCTGCAAACCCTTGAGGAAATCCAGTCCACTTTTACTGCTTCCCTTCCCAGGTGAAGACAAAATTATACTGAGATTCTGGATGCACCATTATATTGAAACAAGCTGGGAACAAATCAATTACTGTAAAATATTTTGCATTAGCCAGTATCATGTTTATAGTTGTTGAAGCATCAGGAACTAGAGTCCTGGATGAATCTATAAACTAATCTTCCATCTGAGCTTAATTTATGGTTTTTTTATCAGCAAGACAGGAGTATTACAGGGAGACTCACAAGGGAGAAAATAATTATTTGTCTTATATCTCCCCTTGCTTCCCAAGAAAACAGATACTATTTTAAGGAGGGAGGTTTGTCTCCCTGCATTTTGAGCTGCACTGGATTTGCTCAGGAGCACAGGACACCTCTGAGTTCCTGGGGTATTTCCTTCCCCCTTCAGTCACACAATCATCATGATGTTTTGGTATGTTACCCACTGAGAGTCACACACACAAATTCCTTGTGGTGAACACCGCAACTGTGCCCAAAATTGTGTAACAAATACCTCCCCACCAAGTTTGCTGGTGCTGATTCCAGCAGCAGGAAAAGAATGATTATCAGAATGTGGATGTCTCTGTGCCATCATGTCCTGGGTACAAAGCTTTACCTTCTATTCATACAACGTTTACTTTACCCTTAATTGTTGATCCTTCAACAATTGGGAGGGTGGGGGGTTGTTAATGTCACATAAATTGTGCTGGTATCTATCAGACATGCCTTAAGTTTCATCTCCAGTTTTTTAATCTATAATTGGTTCACTAAAGTACCCCAAGGGGATTACTTTTGTATCTCCTTCCACTGCTAGGGCTTGGGGGTCTGATCTGATCATTGTTCATCGCTTTCATTCGGCTCCCGATTGATTTGATTTTCGCTTTGTTGCTCTCACAGTTCCTGTCTCAGGATCACAGGACATTCTCTTTCCAGTGTCTTGGTTTTATTGCAGTAATCCTTTGGACTTCTCCAATTTAAATTTCCATTTCCCTTCTTTCCATTATTACTGTCCTGTGAAATTCCTGCCTTGCAGAGCAGCTGCTAACAAGCCAGCCTTCTCTTCCTGCTGTTTTCTCCTCTGCCTCATCTTAGCCTCATCCCTTACATTACACACAAATGTTGCAATAATTAATATCTCCTCTATGAGCTTCCCATAACAGCCCAGGAAACATTGGTTAAAATGATTAACATCTGGGGTCACTTGATGTACAAATAAGGAGACAAGCAAAGACTCCTCCTGCAGGGCTTCTGGGTTCATTCCACCACCTAGTGAATGCCTTGTCAGCATTATTTTCCCTTTGTCCCATTAACTGTTTCTTAAACCCTCTTCAGCATAATCTTAAGGCATCTGATCCTGCCTTGGTCTGGTGATAGGAACTGTCTGGTTCTGCCCACACAGCCCTACCATCCAGCAGACTGTTCTCTATTTTCCTGCACAATCAACACTTTTTCTTCATGGGGTAAATAGAGTTTCCAGTCACCATCAAACGTCTGAATAAAAAGGGTCACAGGCAGTAAAAATTCCCCCAATCACTTACTGAGCCTTTCACTGCAGACTCCTTCCTGGAGCCTGGGCATTTGCTGCTGCCAAACCACCAAATCTGCCAGACCAAATGGCACCATTGCTCCTGCCCCCACTGCTGCAGAAGGAATGGGGGGCTTGCACAGCTGTTGAAGGGAAAGCAGAAGGTGCAGAAAGAGGAACAGAAGGAGTGATAGAGCAAATGGGAAGCAAAGGAAACAGAGACACATCTGCAGCAGCTGCCTGAGCTTGTATGAATAGCAGTGACTAAGGAGATGCCTCGGTTTTGCTCTCATTCTTTACCTTACCTTGTAAGGCTTGTATAATGGCCATTAGACCCACCATGTCATCAATTACTCCAAACATGCCAAAAATCAATCTGAGCTGTGAAAGAATCTTTGATGTTAGCATTAAACATGTTATGTAGTCAGTTAAAACTGCCCACTGGTGGCTCCTTCTGGTCTCTGCTCCCAAATGCAGTCACAGCCAGACAGGTATCTCAACACAAATCCAGAGTCCTTTTTCCTGACAACCCATCGTACCCACCAATTCTGCTACAATTACTCCAGATTTCTGATAATGAAGTACCTCTCACTAAACCTTGTCTCATTTCCAAACTGAATGAAGTATGTAGAATTACAGGAAGTCACCACCTTACCTCTTTCTGGTTGGGCCCCAGCACACTCCCTGTGACAGAAGTAGATGAACTCACCTGTCCCATGGATCAGACACTTCCCATGAGATGCCACAGCCAAACAGTGGATGAGGGGATTCCATCTGGGTTAAAAATCCTTCTGCAAAACTGATTTGAGCTGTTTGTCGACTGAGGAAGAAAGGGACACAAGAACAGAACTACAAAGTGTTTATTTCATGACCATGAGAACCCTCCTTCATCAGAAGGGATTTTTAAGGAGTTTATATACAACTAGAAAAGAAATACTAAGCATAATCATCTGACAGCACACAGGCACATGTTTGCCTTCTCCCCTCATGCTGAGGACCTTTACAGCATTTTCAGACAGGCAGCTCTACATTGCCTTTGCCACCCCATGGTTAATGCAGGCATGGCTCCAGACCTTCCCCTTTGACTGCCCAACACAAGTTGTTGTTTCTTACTCCTTCTCTTTAGAGCAACCTGCCAACATTCCACCTCACAGCGGTTACTACATCAAAATTCAGCAAGGATATTGTGGTCAGTTTGGAACACCAAGAGTTAAGAAATCTCAAAATGACATGATCAACCTCCAAATCCTCACATCCTGGAGGGCTGCAGTAACTGAATTCTGCAGAACAGCCATCAAACCCCAGCAAGGACAGTTTGTGACCAGTACCTGCAGTTTTAAAGCATTTTCACCAAAACATCATCACAACTCCCCCTGCAAAGCATTCCCATAAGAGTCTAACATGTTTTCCTCAGGTCCTCATTGATCAGTCTGGTGCTGGCAGGAAAATAACCAGCATGGGGACTCACAGGATGGTAAGGACTAACTGTAGGATGCTCCATAAGTAATTATGGAAATCCGAGCTGAGTAACATCCTCCATGAGGAAGTATGTTGTTTAAAGCAGAAAGCAAACAAAAATGTCTGTTCACAGCTGAAGCCAAGTTTCTACAGTTACTAGATTTGTCTGTTTACTGAAAACTCAGAAAAAGTGTAAATTGAAACCTCAGTCTTTGCTGCGTCTCTCAAGCAGAACATCTGAATTTCACTTCGCTTTACCCACTACCTCCATCACTTCCTAGAACTATAAAACACAGCAGGAAAGGAGCCCAAGAGGACACATCTGTTCCCTGGACAGCCCAGCTCACACGTGATGCTCCAGTGTTGCAGTGCTCAGCACTCCAGTGCAGGAATCACTTCTGTCCACACCTCAGGGTGCCAGCAGGGCCTCCTCCCTTTGCTTCCTGCAGATCACATCCTGGTGTTGAAGGGAGAGGCTCTGCCTTTGCCTCTGTAGAGTATTCAGCCAGTGTCATGTTCCTGCATCCTGCCTAGTCTGAGATGGTCTAGAACAGTCACAGAACTCTTCACATATCCCTCGTGGTACCAAAAACATGAAGCACCAAGCCATTTCTGTGTTTTCTTTTTTTCCAGACCACTTGAAAGAAGTGCTTCAGCTTTGTCTCTGTTAGATTCAAGAGTGTGGATTCACCAGTAAGTTCTGTAGTTGCTTTAAATGTTTATGCTCCTGAGGGAAGAGAAACATATCTACTCATTATTGGGATACATTGCACAAAGAGTGACCACAAGCAGGATTATTCCTTTTATCTCTTGTTAATTGGAAATGTTCTTCCTTTATTATATTTATTTGAAATACTAGCCTGAAACCAGTACAGAGAGATTCACTGTGAGTGCTTTAATATCTTACCTCGTAATAAAATAGCTTTTTTCATTTTAACAGCTTTTCTTCCATCCCACATGCTTACACAGATTTTTCCTCACTACAACAAGATGTGCAGGAGGGATGTACAGGAAACCATATATATTTGCTCCCTGAAATCTCCAACTACCTTGGAAGTCCTGCCACGCAGATTTACAAATTATCAACTGGGAGCCTGCACACAGCCAGGGCTTGCTGTTCAGAAGGCAGCAGGTAACAAATGAGGTCCCTGAACAGTTCCCCCACCATAAGAAGGTCCATTTCCTTGTCAAGCTGAGGAAGCATCTTACTTGGATTTGATTTAGAAAGAGAGAATCCTACTGGGAGGTCACAAGTCATAGCAAGAGTGTGTTTTGAATCAGCGTCCATCAGATATATTAATGCCTAGGGACACATCTAGAATATTGTCTTTGACACTGTCAAAAACTAAACCAGTCATTTTTAACAGCTTCCCCTGCAAAACTGAATCCTGGCATTTGCAACAGCTGCTATGTCAGAAGCAGAAGCAAACCTTATCCTTTGTCATAAGTTGAATTTGGCACATCTGAGTGATACAATTACTGTAGTCTGAATGAAAATAACTCCCATACAAATGATAATTGCTTGCTTCTAAAAATCTAACTGCTTCTGGGCAAAGATTATTTTGTTCTGACTAGCAAAGATTCTGCCCACATTGAAACCCCCTGCCACAAGACGTTTGAGTCCTTTAGCCATTTCAAAGTAAGATAGGACACATTTCAGACAGCCTCCTGTTGGTCTGTTCTGTCTTCTAATCCAAAGCAGAAGGAAAAAAATTCCCTGGTTCCCATTTCCAGGAACCAGAGTAAGAACACTACCTAAAGGGCACAAAAACCAAGTCCCCACACACAGCAGCGTCATCAGAACCCCTTTTCTACTTCATGTTCTTGTGTTGCTCTGGCTTGAGTCAGAAATGGCAAATTCAAGCCACTGAAGCACAAAACGTGAAATTTCCTTTGACATCCAGGGCTACCAGGAGGGCAGGGAAGCCAGAGTGCTTCGCTGGGTACTGACAGCAGCAAGGGAGCAGTGCAAGGAAGAAACTCAGTTTCATCCTCTACCCCAGCAAAATGCTGGAACTAGAGGGGAAGGTGACTGGGAAGACAAGGAAAAAGGCAAATACTTATTTGTGTGGTTCTCCAACAGCCCTGAAACCACAAACAGAGGGGGGTGTTGAGACAGAGAAGCAGGAAGGCAGAACAAAGCATAACACTCAAACTTCTGTGCCAGGTTAAAAACAGTAAGATCTCACAGGCCAGGATGCTCACAACAGGGAGAATAGCCCTAATCGGTATTTTGTAGGCCCCAAAATCTCTGTGTTATTCCACTGTGGGTCAGACTTCATGAAGGCTAAGGCAGTTTTCAGTAAGCCTTGCTGGCCTGGGTTGACCTCAATATCTATGTTAACACAAATATAGCTGGCAAAGTCAAGCACTGTACAGAGACAAAAAAAAAAAATACAACAACATGTGGAAGAATTTAAAATTAGCACCCAATAATTAAACAAGGAAGCTCAATAAGAGCTCAGCACATTTAGGAGCTTAAATGGCTGGGTTTAAAAGTCTAACTGCAACATCTTGTTTTCAGTCTTGTAGCAGAAGCATAAATGCTAATTGCAAGGGTAACAAACCTTAAATCAAGAATATAACATGCAGGAGTCTCATTTCAATTATCACATGAGCTCAAAATGAACTGACATGAACTTTTGCCAGGGGAGGTTCACACCAAATATTTAAAAAAAAAAAAAACCTACACCAAAAGACGGGCAGTGGAATAAGCTGCCCAGGGAGGTGGTAGAGTCACCATCTCTGAAGGTGTTAGAGGCATCTGGATCTGGCACTTGGAAATGTGGTTTAGGAGTGGTTATGGTTGGTGCTGGGTTGAGAGTTGGACTGGATGATCTCAAAGGTCTCTTCCATCCTTGATGATTTTTTGAAAAACAGAGGCAGCAGCTGCCAACTTTAACATATAATCTATACATCATAACACAAACAAGTGTCTGATCCACACAGCCCAACACAGGAAGACAAGGACTTTAGAGTGAGAACTTCCACCCACCCTACACAAACACACACACACACCCTACACACACACACACACCCCTTGGGCTTTCTTTGGAAAAGACAAAGCTGTGAGAGCTGTTGCACACCATGGCCATCCTTCATCCTCTTCCCCAGCCATGTGGAGCCCCAATGTCCCATTAGGGAAGACAGGAATGTGCTGCCCAAGCTCGATGTTCCTGTGAATCCAGCACTGTGAGGACCTATTTCTTGGTGACAGCAGATCCAAAAATGCTGCTCCAACTGGGGATAGCCAAGGTTATAAAATAGCAGCCACGTGCTCTCCCATCTATCATGGACTCATCACTGTGAGTTGAAAACACAGCACATGGAAAAAAATCTCTAACAAACAGTTTGACATGATTATAGACATCAGGCTGAAACTCTGGTGATGATGGGGGGTTGAGAATGTCACCTGGGAGCTGGGATTTAAAACTGAGAAGTGGGATTCACTTCCAAATCCAGCTACTGAAGTGTATGGTCTCTAAATAACCTCTAAAGCCTGGCTTGCCTGAGATCCACACATTATGCACAGAAGGTTTTGCACCAGTCTTCCTCCTTAGCAGTTTAATAAAGCTTAAATGAGAAATTTCTTCAAACTCCTGTCAAGATTTTTTATGAAATAAAGCCACAAATGGCATAAACTGATGTTAAAAAGTATTACTGACAGCTAATGAACCAGCTATTTCTATTCTCTGTAAACACTAAGACACAACTTTCAACTCATACTCAATTAATAATATCTAATAAGCCAACTCTGTCAAATTATATTTGTTTTATTAGTATTATCTTGCTAGAGTTTATTACAGCGCTCCTTCAAACACTAAATCTTTAAGAGGAAGCTGTAAGATTAATTAATTAATATTCTATTTTTAATTGCTTGCCTTTTTCATATTCCAAATATACTGACGTAATTCCATTAGCCAAGGTCTTTTATTTCCCCATGGAATTAATTTCAAGCAGAAGCTGCTTAACAACAGCAAGTGCAGCATGCTTAAACACTTTAGGAACATAATTTTGTTTCATCACAGCACTCAAATGTTATTCTGGTCCTGCAGCTAATAAACCCACAGCCTAAACCTCTAAGAACACATCCACACCAAACCACATATTCCAAACCAGATTAGCATAAATACATGCTGCTACTAGGGAATTACTAGGAATTAAATAAATTTTCTTACCTTCAAAATTAACAAGTGCACACAATGCAGCCTGTAATGAGTAACATGCAATATTTTTAATAATTATTATAAAATATGAATGATTATAAAATAATTTTTAAATAGGTGACACTTCAAAAGTGACTTTTCTTTGCAATCATGTATACATTTCTTCATGGGTTTGTTCATCAGGAAACCTTCAAATCCCATTAACTTAGATCCAAGTATTCTTGCATGCTAATTATTTCCTTACTGAATCTGAGCAGAGAATTTTTTAGATAGAATACCTGTTTCATTAAATAAAAAAAGAAAACCACCTGTAGTTTCATCAACTGCCAGCAGTGTCTGCTGTGAGCTTGTGGGTGAGTGTCCCTTTTCTCCATGCCACAAGTGTGACACTGGAGATTTGCATCGTCAGGCAATTTTTCACAGCCAAAAGAAATCCAAAGGTGTAGCTGCAGGCTAGGAATATTAAGGAATATTAAGGAATATTAAGGAATATTAAGGAATATTAAGGAATATTAAGGAATATTAATTGCTAGAGATGGACTTCCATGTCTGGACTGGCAACTGCTCCTCTGGACTGCAGCAAAAATACTCTAACACTTGCCAAAACTCCTGTTTGTGTCTGTTGCACGTCTTTATCATCAAAAGTGTGAAGATGTCTCAGAAAAAACACTACATTACAGTTACCTGCAGCATCAAAGCTTCCCCCAAGGAAACAAAATTTATGTAAAATAGCGTAACCTCATACAGAAACCCAAAGCAGTGCCATGCATGCTCCTCAGCTTCCAATTTTGCCTGTGGATGTGACAAGCCATATGAAGCCACAGGAGACAGTGCAAAGCACTCCTTTATATGCCAAGAGAGCATATGTGAAGAAGCCAAACTCCTGCAAGTCTCTAGAGAAGCCCCTGGTTCCAACGCCTCTCTGCCAGCTGAGCAGTCACCTCAGAAAGAAAATTTATTTCTGGAGTTCACAGAATCTGATTTCCCAGCCTGACAGGCAGCCTGCAGGAGGGAGTTTCCTTTTGCAGTTCATGCACAGCACCAAGGCTGCAACTTGAGCAGCAAATTATTGATTGAAGCTGTCTTTGCTCCCTCCTGGTTGTGCACAAATCACTACCTTCAACAAGGAAAAGTGCACACAGGGCAGGGGGTTGACACTCAGGATGAGCACCAAAACAGACAGAACTCCTGAGAAGGAGAACAGGCTGTCTCCCTGCTTGTCAAGCAATGCCTTGAACCCAAATTCAGCAAGTACAGGGTCAGAGAAGAACACACTTCCAAAAGCCTTAAAATGAAATAAAAATCAGCTGCCTCATGGTGACTATCCAAAAAAAAAACTATTTGCTGTTTACAGACACACAGAAATGAGAGACAAATCTCAAAGGCAACCATCTGAAAGATTTCAGCCTGACTAAAAATATCTGTTACCATCCAATCAACAAGTCAAGCACCTCTCACATGCAAACTTTACCAGAGCCTCCATAACTTTCATTGCTGCCGTCATGGGATGTGTCTGCCCACAGCTTTGTGGGTCTCTTTACTGCCTGATCTCTGCAAACACAGAGACTGTTCTGAAAACCACAGCACTTGGAAAACAAACCACCTATGATTACATATTCATAAGAAAATGGAGGGGAAAACCACAAACCTGCTCCCTTCAACACAAAAGCAACCCAATTAAATATTAAAATAGTAAGAAACAGGCACAAAAAGCCAGCAAATACAAGAAGTCTAAACCATGTCCTGCATCAACTCAGAGATCTAAATGAACAGGGCTGCTTAATGAAACCAGATAAAAGCTGGATATCTGCCAGTGCCATTGGCAGCAAATGTCATTCAGCTTCCAGAGATCTCTGAGGGAGAGCAGCTACACCAATAATTAACATATTTTGCTGTAACGAGGATGGACAGAGTGCAGCCTCAGAGGCGCCTTCCCCAGTATGAATCCTTGCACCACAAGCCACAGAAAGGCTCATTAAATGACCTCCACAAACACTGCAGCTCCCCAGAGGCACCAATCCTTTCACCCTCCTGCAGAGGTGCTGCCCATGGCACAGCTCCTCTGCCTTCCCTCCACACTAAACTGGGGATGCTCCTCCTCATGGAGCCTGTTATCCCATGGATAACACATTTCCCAGGCAGCCAGTGAGGGGCTGAGCCTTTGCACAGCCCAAATGAGCAGCAGGACCTGCTGAGCAGTGGGAGCTGGGCTTTTAGCTACAGCTGGATGTTCAAAGTGGGAAGATGCTGCCTTGCACCACCAGTCTTGCTAAAATCACTGTGCCCTTCATTATCCTCCCTCTCTGAAGAACTGTGTGTGCCTGTACCTGTGCAGATGTTTACAGGCAGCTCTGCCTGAGCTTTTTGTTCTGAGCTTTGTCTCGTTTGTCGGATCCTCAGGCAGTCACTGTAATTAGAGAAGGCTCAGGAGAAAACCAGCTGAGTAACTCCAGCCTCCCTTGGCTGCTCAAAACTCTGCAAAACCTACACAGAGCACCAGCCTCCAGTAGTCTCATAATCCTAGTTAATCATTTCTTCTCAGCACCCACAGACCACTGGAGCCCAGATAATTTACATTACCTTTGGGCAGCTAAGGCTGGAGTGTGCAGTTTTGGGCACACAGATGCACTGGGAACTTGTCAGCCCACCGGTCCCAATTGAAATGGAGGCCACCCTCTTTTATTTTGCATAACACAATTACCCTGATGAGGCCGGGAAAATAAATATTTTAATAAATAACCGTGCTAATATAGCTCAGTCCCTGGATCAGCTGTAACCTAAAATGAAGGAATTCGACAACACACTGCCTGAGGAGAAAAGTGGGGAAAGACTGACCCCTTCAGTACAAGAACGTCTTATTCCCCAGATATCTGGGAGCAAAACACAGCTTTATTTGCACACCCCAGGATGTTTATGTAATTTTAAAAATTAACAAAGCAGAGTTAAAGCTATTAAAAACAAGTTTCAAGATATCTCTGGTGAAAAACAAGCTTTCAAATACAGATAAGAAGCACCTCGTTCGTGCCTCTCCTTCCAATTCTCCCACAATTGTACACCACGTTTCCCTTCACCCATTCTGATTGGATTCCCAATGCTGTTAACTGCCTGATGTCCTTCCTTACACAGGACTACATCAGAACTGCTTTGCTGCTTCCCCAAAAACTGCTGGGAAAGTGCTGGGGAAATTCATGTATGCTGGTCGCTTCCTTTTGCCTAACTTCTGCTGCTCACCTTGATCTTTTGGAATGTTCTCCTCTAAATACCTAATCAATGCTCTGACACAGACTCCTCATCCCCAGTGAAAATGATCTCCTAACTCAGTTAGCACCAACAGAAAAGAATGAGAGAACTGACTCACAAATCACCAAGTACAATATTGAAATCTGTCTGGGTATTACAAATACACTGGCAGACAACAGCAAGCTTCATCAATGCCAAACTCAAGGGACAATTGCAGGCAGTGATCTATGATGGGTTTTTTGCCTTTTGCTTGAGGGTGTTTCATCCATGTTCCTTAAACAAGCTTTTTTTACTCCCACAGGCGAGTGTCAGGTAAGTATGGGAGACCAAATTATACTTCAAGCAGTCTGAAACACCTCAGTGAAAAACATGAGGGACAACCACAGGGTTTTACTGCAAAGCTTACACATTTGAAGGGCACTTTACCCTTTTTATATTGAGTTCTTCCTCTAGACCTCCAAGAATACATTTTGGGCTTAGTTAAAACTAAGAAATAGCTAGGTAGTATTGTTTGCAGATACAGAAAGCTCGAGAAAGAAGTTCACTAGAATATCATGTTCAGATATTTACAAGGCAAACACTATTAAAAACAAATGCATAAAACTGTGATGTAAATGACAATATAAATTAACACAAGAGAGCCATGCCACTGCAACCACATGAACACAAAGCTGGGGGCACAACCTTTGGGCAAAGCAGTCAGGGCACAGGTAAGCTGGACTTAGAAGGGTCTCAACAAGGAAGCATCACTCAACAACTTTCTTATGGGCCGACCTTCCCCTTCAGGAGGATCTTCAGT
The DNA here is from genome assembly GCF_030490865.1 of Poecile atricapillus. NCBI lineage: Eukaryota > Metazoa > Chordata > Aves > Passeriformes > Paridae > Poecile > Poecile atricapillus. The sequence continues at coordinate 111,197,827 of NC_081249.1, forward strand.
GTGACTCACTATGACCGTATTCTCAATGCCTAATCATGCTTTCAGTGAAGAATTTTTTTCTGATGTCCAATCTGAGCCTCCTCTGGCCCAACTTGGGGTCTATTTAACCAGCAAACTACTTAAACCTTGTCTGTCTTCTAAAGATGTAACAAAACTGAGCACCTGCTGAAAGAATTCTCAGTGCAGTTTCCCTGGTTGCTTTTCTGGGGTTTCTCCCACTTTCAGCCCTTAGCTGGTTCTGTAAGTGCATGGCCAAAGCCATAAATCCAGGTAGCAGGTAATTCGGCAATCAGAAACTGAGATAAGGGAGTCACTCCTGTAACTGATGAGCTTTTCTGGGGATACAAACACAGCCTCCATTGACAAGATGCACCAGCTGTCCCAGGAGTCTTGAGGATAAATTCACACAGGTGTGATCACTTGTTCTTTGTTCTAGTCTTCTTTTTAATTTCTTTTTTCCAGTTATTCAAAGCTGGGAATGTCTCTGCTGCCCCTGGTTGATTCTCCTCCCCTAGCTGTTACACTTCTTTATGTCTACAAGGGTTTTGTTTTTTTTCCTTGAATTTTACTTAGGGGGTCTTAAAAATCACACAATGGTAGCTACTTTCTGTTCTGTGTGAGGGAAGGGTCCCTCTCAGATTCCTTACCTTAACCTTTACACGTCAGCTACAGACTGCTGGCACACAAGTGTGTGCCTAGGAAAACCCCCAGTGATCTCCCCCCATGTTTTACAGGGGAAATTATATATCAAATACAGTAAATCTACTCAAGTACACGTCACTTGCCAAAGTGGTGAACCTGGTGCACAAATATAACTTTGATTTTGCATTTCATATATAATTGGCCAAACACAGAGGTCAATTTCTTCATAAAGTGAGCTTGTGTCATCATTTGTACACGGCATTAAAAATAGCAGGTCCATGGATGTGCACATATTTTCATCATTTTTTATTTGGAAAATCTGCAATTTATCCAGTCTAAATAAACTTGAATCAAACCCAACAAGAAGTTTGTGGCACCCCTTTGTTGCCCTTCCCATGTGTTTGTAATCACTTTGGTGGCCATCTCAGTCCCAGTCTGTCACAGGTGTCCTCGAGTGTCCTGACAGAAAGCTCTTCTTTCTGCACCCATTTTTAAGGCTGATAGTAGATTGACCTTGAAGCTCTGAGCAGCAGTTATTAATCAAACACAATATGAATACCTTAAGATGGAATCCTCCCACAGTACTGACACCTATTGTGATGTGAAGAACATGCATCTCCTCGAAACACAGTGAAGGTGCCCTGAACTACAAAAAAGTGGAACGTGACATGGTGATGCTGCCAAGCTTTTGATGGTTTGCTGGTTCACGTGTTTTTTCCACAAGCACATGCCTAGGTCAGGGTAGTTGCATTTTAGCATCGATACAGCAACTGCTTTCCAATTTTTCAGTCTGGTGCCAGTTTGCTTTCTGCAATTTTTTTCTCCTTAAATGCCATGGAGGTGTGGAGATCCTCAGAACCTGGCTGGGCATGGCCTTCAGCAGCCTGCTCTGGCTGACCCTGCTTCAACAAGGAGTTGGACTAGGTGGTCTCCAGGGATGCCTTCCAACCTGTGAAGCTGTAACTCCAACATCACAAACTACTGGGAGAAAGGGAAGGTTTAATACTTCACATCCAAACCAAGGGCTGCCATTATCTGCTCGGAAAGCACTTCACTTAACTTTCTGCAGTGTTAACAAGCAATCTTCTCCAGGCTACGGAAAACTGCGTGTGTTGATGGAGCTGAAATGCTCGGAATAGTGTCCTGTCAAACGGGCTTGAAGAAGAGTAAGACAGCAAACTGTTCTCCTTGTTTATTTCTCTTTTAGCAGCTCTTCAGAGTGTTGGTGCTCTCTGCATATAAGTGATTGATGCATCACTCCATGCCAAAACTTCTTTCAGCGCCGGTGAAAGTGGTTGATCAATACCTAAGTTTAAGAAACAACCGTCCGTGGGCAGCCACAGTTCTTCAAACATCTTTATTAAACTTACTTCCCTCTACTCAGATGGCAGCTTTGCTCAGTGTAGATGAACTTCTATAAAAGCTGCTGGGTAGGTACAGTGTTCCTTTCAGCACTACAATACCAAGAGAAATGCAAAGGCTAAGACTAGCTAGAGCTTGCTGCAAAATGGAAGAACAGTTCAGTACTTCTCCTTACTCTGTCATTCCCACCAGGGTTTTTTCATTGCTTTTCTCCAGCAGGGGGATTTGATAATTTCAACTATTTAAGCATTGTGGAGTTTTTATAGACAAAATACTTTTGACAATAAAAGCATAGAAACGTTTGAAAGTGATATATTTGCCTTGTCAACACAAAACCAAAAATAAAGGAAAGGTGGCTGTTAAATCACTAGCCAGCTGATGTTCAAAGTAATCAAAGACTGAAATTGCTCTGATGTAGTAAAAAAATGGAGCCAAGGCTTGATTTGTGGTGTTTCTGGACTATTACAGATATTTTGAAATGCAAGATGGTTTTTTATACCTTCTGTCTAGATTCAGATAGTTTTATTTTAATAGTGATCTAGTAAATGCTAGCCTGTCATTTATATTAACCTGGAGTTACTTTGTTTCTTTCCCTTTTCCTTGAAATACAGCCACATTACCCATTTTGAACATTTCATTGCTTCACACGTTTTCAAGACAGCCAAATCTTTTTCTGAAGATTTCTCCCAAATTACCAACTTTTAATTATTGAACTGTCTGCAGGGTGGAGACAGTGTGGTATAAAAGAGTTCCAGCATTTCAAAATATCTAATAGTTGAGAAACTGTTGAAATAATATACAGAATGCTGATAGGAAGAAACCTCTGGAATCCAACCTTCTGCTCAAAGCAAGACTACCACCAGCACCAGATCAGGTCAGGCAGGGCTTTGTCTGGCCACGCTTCAAAAACCTCCAGTGATGGTGATCCAGCAGTTCAAGTCAGTTTCCCCTTTTGTCCTTTTGCATACATTCATACTTTGACTGTCAGCACAGCGATCTCCACCCCTCCACACTCCTGAGCAAACGTGCTGTATGGCACAAGCATGAAGAGGATACAGCAGTGTGCCTGTCAGTTGTAGTGTTTTCTAAATTGATGGGGTTATGTTTTCCCTTTCATCCTATTTCAGTATTCCCATCTTCTTTTGTTGACGACTGTTTCTCCATCTGTACGCAGCCATCGAGTCTAATGAGCCTCTATCAGTCATCACTTCTCCAACAGAAAAGGTCTTTAATGCAAATTTGTATTTTAACCTTTGCAAACAAAGCCTCAGCAGGACAACACTGAACCCTGTTCATTTGCCTCTTATTGCAATTCCTATACACTTCAGGGTACACAGTGAGTAACGTTGCTGACTAATTCACATGGTTTGTGCCCTGCTAACAATAGCTTGAAGTGAAAAGGGACTCTGGAGGCTTTTAGAGCATTTTTCTCTTTGTTAGCAGGAAAGATTTTCAGATTCCTGAAAAAACACTTCTCTCTTTGTCATCCTGTGGGTCCTCAACTCATGGCCATCCTGTTTTGTACCACTGCTAAGCACAAACCAGGTACTTGGTGATTTAGCTCCTAGAAAGGCTGGGTAATTTTCTGTATTATAACCTGGGATCAAAACCATCACACATAAATGCAGTGTATTCATCAGCTGGGATACAGGAGCCAAGGTGAAAGACAACTTGTTTTTTTTACGGCCTTGGGAAATCCATCTGCTGTCTCATGCCTGTGGCCACAGGGTGGCTTCCTCTGTCTGCAAACCTGTTCTCACTACTCGGTAAGGTGGCAGTGTGTAACCCAAGTGTCACCGTGCCTAAGCAAACCCTTCCCTATGTCACCTCCTGTGTAGGGAGAACTGCAGTGTCCGTGTGGGAAGCACTCCAGCGAGCACCCAAGCGCTGACATTTTTCACCACACTTCATGAAAACACACAGAGCCAGATTCCTTCTTCCCTCCAGGTATGTGTTATCTGGAGAAATTAAGAAAAGCAGGCTCCACAATGTAAAAACGTGTGTACATTTCATTCCACTGGGGAAGCTCCACATAAGGAAATTATTCCAGAACAGTGACTTCCAATCTCTTCTCTCACCTTGCACAGCATGATGTCCTCACAAGGAACTCCTGTGTCCTGTTTTCTAGCCCTGATTAAGTACTATACCCCCCACATCAGCTGCTTTCCTTTCTGCCCTGAAGTTAAGCCTGGCAGTGAGATGTCACCGCTCCTGCTTGTTCTGTGGTTTAAGCCCACCTGGAAGTGAAGCACCTCACAGCCTCTCCCTCAACCCCCCTCTGTCCTCTTCAGCCCCGTGGAGTGGAGAGGAGAATCAAAAGGAAAACTTTTAGGTTGAGATAAGAACAGTTTAATGATCGAAAACGAAGTGAAATGTCATAATAATGGTAAATAATAATCACAATATAAAAGGAAATAGGAAAGGAAAACAAAAAAGAGCGAGCACAATGCAATTGTTCACTACCCTCTTCCTGAACCGAGACTGGTCCCACTTCCAAGTAAATCCCCCACTTTATACACTGGGCAGGAGTTCTGTGGTGTGGAATATCCCTTCAGCCAATTCCAGTCACTCATCCCGGTTATGCTCCCTCCCAGTTTTCTTTCGTGCAACCCCTCAGTGGCAGAACACCACAAACACCCCCGCCCACACACACACACAAAAAAAAAAAAAAAAAAAAAAAAAAAAGTCCTTGACTTAGGATAAACACGGCTTAGCAGAAACCAAAGCACCCATGTGTCATCAACAATATTTCTCACGCTGAATCTGGGCGGTGGGGCCGGGGTTATCCCGGGAATGCGGGGGGTTTATCCCGGGGATGGGTGGTGGTATCCCGGTGCAGAGGAGAAGCCCCCCGGGACTGCCCAGCTCCCGCCCAGGAAGGGCCCTTTGGCTGCGGAGAGGGATCCGGGAGCGCCGGGGGGAGCAGCCCTGCAGGTGGGCTGGGCTGGGGCACCGGGGGAGCCGGGCTCTGAACCCCCTCCCACGGCAGGCCCTGGGGAGAAAGGAGCCGGCCTGAGCGAGGACAGGGGAGGAGCAGCTCGTCCCTTCTGCCGCTGCCATCCCTGCGCGCATCCCTTGGCGAGAAGGCGGCATCCCTCCCCCCGTTCCCAGCCGCCGCACAGCAAACACCCGGCCTGCCCCGCTTATCCCCAGTGCTTCTGATCGCAGCCGCTCCGCAACCCTGCCCGCTGGGAAAGCCTCGTCCCCTGCTGCAGGCCCTCCTGCCCCTGGCAGAGACTTTTTCCCGTTCTGTCCTGTCCCCCCAGGCCTGGTGTGTGACCGAGGGCATAATCAAGGGTGACAGCTCAGGGAAGGGGGCTCCCACCGCACCAAGGGGTGCAGCTGTATCATTAACTGCTTTCTGCGATTTAAAAAAAAAATAAATAAAAATATCATCACCTTTTGATTTTACCACAGTCATTATCTGTCCCCAAAAAAATAGCTGGGGAGAGGAAGATTTAAACTGGCCCAGCACGAGCTCTCAGGTGCTGGTGGCACATCAGGAGCATGGGAAGCTGAAAGTGTGGAATTCTGCACTTGGATGAGTCCCATACGCTCCACACCTTGCTACAGCCACGGCAGGAACACAGGGCTGAGTGGTCAGAGCAGAAATTGAGTAGCCAAGGTAAAGAGCATCCATTGTAGGACCCAGATGCAAAAATAGGCTATGACAACAATAAAGCCAAGGCTCTGGGAACAATAGGATGTGTTTGCAAAGCCCTCGATGGAGGTCTGGATTCTTTGTTTTAGTAAAGCTAAAACAAAGAATCTTTCTATTTTTCCTTCTACTTTGTTTTAGTAAAGCTGTGGACATTGCCTGCAGGAACCTCATGTACACAGATGATCTCCCAGGTTTGGTTTTCACATTCAAGCAATAACTCAATACACTCAAGGCTATGCTTCTGCTAGTAACAGATGAAATCCCTGCAGGAATTTCCCCTCTCTTGATGCAGTTTGTGCCCTTCTTGCACAGAGACTGTGGTCCTGGGAAAGGATGAAGCTCTTTCTTCCTCCTGACCACCCTGTTGCATGGAAGTTACCTGATTCCTGCCATAGCAAATCTGAGCATAGCAGCAGTGTGTCAGTGGCAAGCTGAACTAGGAATTTTTGCAGGGTCAGAAGGGAGCTCCCACCCTGTCTGCCTGCTGAGATGCTCCTCAGGGCAGTGGTTGTCAGGCAGTTGTCAGATGCTGGTACCACCTCTGAAATGCTGATGGATTTGTTCCTCCAAAGTTCCTGTTTGTTGACAGCTCTCAGAGCAAAACCCATGTGTTTGTGGTGAGTTGGGAAATATCTGTGTGTGGACATGGTTCTGACTGCAGCTCTGGAGCGGGGGCTGCCCATCTGGAGCACCTTGCAGCATGTAAATAGCTTGGGCTGGCTGAGCTGCCAAACTGTTGCAGCAGAAATGCTGGGGAGAGGCAAAACCCTGAGAGCTGCAGGGCTGCAGAAAGCAGCCTCCCTTTATATATCAGCTTGGAGCTGCTGGAAACAGTCCATCTGCACAGGTGGTCCACTTCAGCATTCAGCAAACACTTGAAGCAGGGACTCAGATTAAGGTGCTTTTTTTTTGTTATTTTTGCTAAAGCTTCCATTTTGCTCATCTGTTTATGCTTTCCTTCATGATTCTGTAGCTCACAATTGCAGCCTTTCTCTTTTGCTTACTCACTTTCCTTCTGTCCAGCTTTGCCATGGAGAATAAAAGATTTCAAGACTGGTGGTTTTGGAATCCATGGTGTCTGAGGTCCAAAATTGTTCTATTCACCTGAGCTGTCTCCTTGATTCTGACACTATCCAATCCCTTATTCCCATCATTAAATAGCTGGTGGTGGATGAAGTGGTCTGGGCACCCATAAGTTTGCAGTGTTTTGCCCATCTGTCCAGTAAGTCAGTTCCATCTGGAGCTTGAGTGGTTGTGCAGCATCTCAAGTGATGAAAACAAGTAACTCTAAAGATTATAAAAGCAGGGTGGTAGAAAGTAACATCATAAAAGCTTTAAAAATATTCCCATGAGTGATCTCAGCTTTAGCTGTGGTACACATTGCTCCTTGCTCCTAGATGTATTCCTCCAGTATCCCTTTCCCGCTATCTTTGATTCTTACCTTTTAAAATAAAGTGGGATCTTTCTTACCATTATATTTTCCCTATTCTTCTGCTTTTTTTTCTGCAGCAACTGCCTATGCCAGCCCTCTTGGTGCTAACTGCTGTTGCTTACTGTTTGGCTGGTTTTGGCCTCAAAATAGTAAATACTGACAGAAAAATTCTTGTCTTGGGTGTTGATGGTATTTGTAAGGGCAGCCTGCCCAACAGTTGCATTCATGGTGGTTGTTGGAGCTCAGCAGGGATGCCAGGCTGGGAAGTGACAGAATCCAGCTGGAGTAGACAAGACATCAAAATGTTTTTTTTGTTGGGTTTTTCTGCCTTAGCCTGAGAGTCTTGGAGGAGAAAGAAGAGGTGAGATAGCGAATACAAAAATCAGGTTCTGGTGTCTAAAAAGTAATCTTCTATTTAAAATACTTTTAGGAGAGAAATTAGACTTCTGGCTGTCATTATTGAAGAAGTATAAGTGTGGCTGGGTTTTGCTCTTTTCTGACACCTGTATCTATGATTGCTGTCAACCAATTCTGAGCCCAGCACGCCTGGTGCATGTCCTGAAAAGGGGCAAACTTGAGTCTCCTTTAAGAAAAATACCTGACACCAGATGCCTCAGTAGTACACAAGATGTCCAAAAAATGTTTGTTGCTCGGTTGATCCCATTCCTTTAAGTAACCACTCTGTTTGTTCCCAACATTCAGGAGGCGCAGTAGATTTTAAGACAATAAACTTAGGATAATTAGGACAACAAGCTCCTGCTGAATATTCAACTAAGATTGCTTTTGTTTGTTCCTGCTAGGAGGGTTCCTGATTGCTGAACCTGATGTAACTGCACAGATGGACCAAGGAGAAGAACAAGAATTCAAAGCCTTGGAGGAGACACGCATGGGTGAGGAAAATGTTATGTGAGTTTATAAACACAGAGCAAGCAAAATGCTCTTTGGGCTGCCTCAGTGCTATTTGAGCCACTCTCTTTTATGCAGGTCACATTGAAACTTGTTCTTTCCCCCTCGGGGAAGGCAGCCTGCTTGTCTTTGTCAGCTTGCAGGTAACGGTGTGTAGGAGGAGGGAATATTTGGAATGTGTGTAGGTTTTTTGGGGATAAGGAGACACCTGTAGCATTGCCCTTGGCTCTGCTGTTGATGCCATGTCTGCTCTGGGTCGTATGATGAGGCTGTAGAGCCTCTCCAGCTGGGTTTCCATTTGCTCCCAGTCTTCCCTTTACTGCTTCCTCTATGTGGTGCAAACAAGGCTCCCTAAGGTAACAGCTTGCCTGTTTGCTGTGCCAATTCCCAGTGGGAATCACAGCCATACTTTCTTTTCCAGGTGGTGTGCTGGGGTCCCTTCCAGATCACCTTGAAAGCACATATCTGCAGGTCGTGTTGGCAGTGGGCTCCAGAGGAGCAGAGGAACACTTTGGGGACAGCCGTGGAAGTCAGCGGGGTTGCTCAGAGGCTCAGCAAGGTGGCTGTGAGGAGGAAGAGGAGGTTAAGCTGCCCTGTTCTGACATCAGCCCAGTGAAAAGATGGGTGAGAAGGGCGGCAGCTTTGCGGCGAGCCCCTGGCGCGGAGCATCCCACCATCTGCTCAGAGTGCGGCAAGGCCTTCAGCCAGAGCCAGAGCATCCACCTGGTCCAGCAGCAGTGCGTGCACACCAGGGAGCTCCCCTTCCTGTGCGGGAGTGTGGCAAGGCCTTCAGCCAGAGCTTCAACCTCGCCCAGCACCGGCGCATCCACACGGGGCTCAAGCCGTACACGTGCAGCGAGTACGGGAAGTTCTTCAGCGACACCTCCACCTGTGTCAAGCACCGTCGTGGGTACACGGGCGAGCGGCCCTACAGGTGTGTGGCCTGCAGGAAGAGCTTCAGCCAGCACTGCCGCCTCCTGAAGCACCAGCAGGCCCACACCGGTCCGGCCCTACGCGGTCCTGCCCTGCGGGCAGAGTGGGAAGCGCTTCGGGCAGAGCTCCGGCCTCGTGAGCCATGTGCGAGCCCACACCGGCGAGAGGCCCAACGAGTGCGGCTGTGGCTTCAGAGGCAGCTCCAACCTCATCAAGCACACCCACATCCACATCAGGGAGCAGCCCTACCGCTGGTCCCGCTGTGGGGAGAGCTTTCATTTCCATTTTCATTTCCATTTTCATTTCTGGTGTGGCACCAGAAGCACCATGCAGAGGAGCTGGTGGAGAGGAGAAAGCTCCATGGGTCATAGAAAACTGGCTGGTGCTGAGAAGACATAAAGCTGCTCCCTGGACATCTTGTACAGGACATGAATTTTGGTGGAGAAAGCCCTCAGAGCCCATCCCTTTTTTTTTCCCTTTTTACTTTTCTTTTTACTTTTTTTTGTTGGATTTATCCAAATCTGTTAGTGAGCACTGGCCAAACACTCGAGCAGGGAGTGAGGCCATTGCTGAATGAATTAAATGAACTAGAGCACATTCACTGTGGTGCAGTGGTTGTTGTGAGCCTCTTTTGGGGATGAAGAACAGAAGGGTACTTACACTGTATGGTACATTCAAGGACAGAGAGGACCTAGAGATGTTCCAAGAATTAGTGTCTTTTCCTGTTATTTCTAGAGAATAGAAATAATTTCTAGAGAATAGAGAATAATTTTCTGTTATTTCTGTTATTTTTATCCCAGTAAAACCAGCTAAAAATTGTACCTGTTTCCTGTACAAGCTGCCTGTGTTTTCCCTCACGGTAAGGCCACAGCCTGGGATGATTGCTTACCAGGAATTCATGTCTCCCACATGCCAGCAGCCTTGGTTTTAGATGGTGTTTGCATCTATTTATTTGAAACCCCCTGCAACACTGTGCTGGGTGCCTCTGTGTGCATATTGTGGGCCCAGCTGATGCTATCTATGGAACAGTGTGTTCGTGGGGTTGTATCATTGTTAAATTGACAATTCCACAAATCATGCTGCTGTCTTGACAGCTTAGTCCTCAGTAGCTGTTAACTAAATTAACATCTTAATAGGTGTTTCTCTCAGAATCTTGTTTAGGTGGCACTTTATGAATGTTTTTATAAGGCTTTAAAAAGTATTTAGAATTACTTTTTCGTGGTCTTTTAATTGTCTGATGAACTGAAAATGAACAGGAAAATGATGAACAGAAAAATGACGGCATTTGAAAAATAAGCTGTGTCAAACAGATTTTATATTAAATGCTAAACATTTTTTCTTGCATAAAGCTTTTGAATTCAAACACCACGATTTTGAGTTGCTAATGATTACAAAGAGGTAATTATGATTTCTCGATTGGTTCCGAGAATTTCTGTGATGTTTTTGTGAGTGGTTTTGACAGTTTTAATAATTACTTTCTAAGGAACATGAAGGATGGGGGATTCTGAGAAAGCAGAAGGATCTGACCTCTGAAGAGATCTTCTCCTCTTTGAGGAGGAGAATACTACTACTGGAAGTCTGTCCTTAATAGGAATTCTAGCTCAGGCGACCGTTTGGTACGGAGGAGGAGGAGGGAACTGGCAGTAATAACAAAGATGTTAATATCTCCAGCATGGAAGAACTCCCTGTAATGAGCATGGCAGTATATACTGAAATGCCTGTTCCACCCACGAAGACAAACAGGGGAAGAAATCACAGTGTGCTTCAGGCAAGAAAACGAAGCCATCAAATCTGTTGTGCTGCAGAATTTTTATTTTCAGCACCACACACAAGCCTGGTGCGAACAATGAGCTTTCACACCAGGTGAGCTCCCAAATAGAGGAGATCACTTAGGGCAAAGAGAATGCTCAGCATGAAGAGCACAGGATCCCTAGGAAACAAGCAAGCTGTGACCAGAATATGACTGGAATTACTGTCTGAGTAATGTGGATACATCCATGCCTCCCTTAGCCACCAGCTGCTGCCACAAAGGGCACAACTCCTTGCTCCATTGGCAGCAGATCTGGTTTAAGTAATTTGGTTTCTACTCCCACCTTCTCCCCGGGAGCCTGAATTAATACAGTTGTGCTGAGTAAGTGTTCACATGGCTGTGTTTTAAGATCCATGAGATGATCCATGCTTTTTAAATTACAGACTTTGGAGAGTTCATTCCAAACTGGATTAGTCCAGTCAATACCACAAGCTCACGAGGAGCAGGGTATGTACCACTGAGAGGCTTGGAGTCAGAGAAAAAAGACAGGCCAAAAAAAGGAAAGAAATAATGTGGCCAATACTGCTCTTAGTTCCCAAAAAATTACATAATTTAAGAGGTTTGTTGCTTCCTCTTTCTTTTTTTTTTTGTTTCTAAGAAAGACTAGACCTGAAAAAGCCTGACACATTGCCTTTGTTGTTTCTTCATTCCCAGCCCCATCAAAAAGTCCATTGCCACCAGAAGACATAAACTACATTTTGGTGGTGTCCTTGCTGCACATGCTTTTACCAAAACATTTATTTATTCTGAACGGTAACTGAGCCCCCATAAAGTGGCTGAAAAAATGTCTCTTGCCTTAGAGTTGGAATTTGTCATGAGGTTAGTTTACCTTTAAGGAAGTTAAAGTTGCTGGGGGCTCTTGGGAGTCTTTTCTCTTGACCAATTATCGGTCATTGCTGAGAATTGACAGCAGTTTTAGCCATTGAAAAGTAGAATCAACTTGTGAACCTCACCTTAAAGTGTACACCCAGAAGTTTGTGGTGGTTCTTTGTTTTCCTGACTGTGAAGGGTGGCGGAGCTCCGGCTGGTTTTCAGTTCCCTGCCCAGGCCATGCGGCTGGGCGGGGGCCGGGCCGGGCCCGCCGCGTCTCTCGTCTCTCAGCCGGGAAATGAGGCTTGCCCCGGGCCAGGTCGGGCTGGGCCGGGCTCGGCCCGATCTCTGGTTCAGCTGGAGGGTTTGCTGTAACTACATTCACTAAAACTGCCGAGTGAAGAAAGAAAAGAACTCTGAGCCTGCAGCAAGCAGAGACGGAGACCACGCTCTCTAAAAACAGCTATGAGGAACTTTCCATCACAGACAGCTCCAGCTCCTGTTCAGCAGAGATCACCGAGCTATCTACAAAAGCTTGGGCAAGATTTTAACTCTTTCTTATCCAGATGAGACTTGCGGATTAATCTTTTCATCCAGAGAGAGAAAAGGAGAGTGATCAACATGAAAAGAGACTTTATAAACTACTAGTGGCAAGAAAGAAAAGAGACTCCAAGAAAGGTAGAGAATTAAGAAGATGCTTTAATTAAGCTGAAATATCTTTCTGTTAAAACTATGGAGATGGACAATGAAGTCCTGAAAAAAACTCCTTTAATTCATAATAGAGTATGGGGAGGAATAAGGTGTTCAAAGTGTAAATTTGAGTAAAAAGTGAAGTAATTGTGGTATAGTGAAGTGCTGGGAGATTTGAAGCCTTGAGAGGCAATGAGAAAACTGTTTTCTAGTGAAGCTCACAGAAGCAGATGAAAAATACTTTTTTGCCTTTGACTAACTTATCCTTAAAAATGCTATCCTCAAACTCATGGCCCATAACACATTTCAGAGTGATGTGGAATGGGAGGGGTGGGCTTTGATAACAGTAGCTCTGAGCAGCTGATATCAGAAAAACAAGAAACTATAACAAAAATAGTTTTCTTGTGACAAACTCCATAAATTAACAGAAAGAAACTTCTGTTTCTTTACAGAAACTGATGGAAAGACTGTAAAGAGAATTGAGATTATTTAAACCATCAAAATTATAAAGTTTTTATCTCTGTTGTCATGTGAACAAAAGAATGGTAAGCAGTGAGAAATGAAAAGGTTTTTTCTAAAAGTTTATTCTGGTGTTCTTATAGTTTGTCAATAAACTTTCTTTACTCCTTTTAAGTTTTATGCCTGGTTTGCTCTCATTTTAATCCATATCTCACAGCAAGAGATAAATAATTCTTTTTTTCCCCTTTTTGTTAATTACTGGTTCAAAACCACGACAGAATTGGAGCCAATTGTGTACTTTTGTGGACTGGACAAAGCAAGGCCAGGGTGGTGACATCTACAGAGTGAAAGGTGCCAGGGGCACAGAAGCTGAGCATTATTAGCCCAGGTGAACTCTTCTAATAGTGTTTCTATTCATTTTTCAAACCAGGCAAGAGGAGAACCTGCTGATGGGCATTATTACCCAGTGAGTCCTCACACAGACACTGCTGATGATCAGCCCCTGTGCCCTCACTCTCCACTCCTGCCATGACAAGCCAGGACACTTTGCTCTCTCTCTGTTCAGTTGCTACAAACCCCGTAGTTCAGAGCCCACAGCATCCAATTCAGCTTCAATGCATGGTTAATTCAGGTTCCCTTAGCTGGGAGCCAGGCAGAGTGGGAGAACTATGAACATCTGAGGACATTTTCTGTCCCACACTTTTCATATCCTCTCTTAGTCATTCATTGAGGTACTGGAAGAATGGGCAGCGGGCCATTTTGGGATCAGCCTCTTTCTAGAAATGGCAAACAAAACTGCTGTGAGGACTTGCCTGGCTGCATCACTTCTCAGAGAGCTGGCTGTCATGCTCTAAAAATGCCAGGTTGCCACCTCAACTAGCTGTGGCCTGGACCACATGTTGGTTTTGGTGCACCTTGTGCCCTGGTCTTCTAGGCTTGTAGCTCTTGCTGCAAGTGTCCCCATGGACAGCCTTGTTCATCTGCCAGTGAGAGTGACTGAATGTGGGCTGTGGCAAGCAGTTTTACTCTAGAAAATACTATATATATGGAATATAGTACACTGATACTTTATGGGGAGCAGATGGGCAGGGGCAGCATCCAAGTTCACTCCCTGGGGCTGTATAACACATGGGTGTAGACAACATAAGAGTCTTCATCAGCTGAGTAAGATGATCCATGCTCATGCAGCATTTTTGTGTTGCCACTTGATGTGCTGAAGCACACCAGTGTGTTAGCCTTCACTTTGCTTGTAATTTAGTGTTAATCTGCAGGCAGCTGTTTTCCAGACTCTCCCTGCTGGCTGCTTCACAAACACCAGTGTTCTCCCTCACTCACCTAAACAGTTTGTCCAATATTCTGACCATGGTTTTGTTTTCCCATTAATCTGAACAAGTTCAATCATGAAATCAAGTGTAATTGAGATGCTCAAACAGCAAATCAGTTAAGCTTAGCTGCAAGGGCAGCTTTTTAATTGATTTTCTTGCAAGTAAGGTTGAGCTTTTCACAGAAATGTGTGGATCTCAGATCTTCCCAGAAACACTTGGGATGCTATCCACACTCTGCCTTTCAAAGATCTTTCAAGCAGTACAAAAAACTAAGCTTCTGCTCTTCAAACACATTTTGAAATGTGTTCTCTGCATGCTGCACATGCTTAAGTGTTGAACTTCTATAAAATCCTCTAAAGCCCCTTGTTGTTGGGAGCTCTGTAACTCCAGGTTCATTGATATGAGGGAAGTTGGAACACTTAAGAATTGTTTCATCTACAATGCAGCATCTTCTCTTAATTAAAAAGTGTCTCTCATCATGATGACAGGCTGTCCGTGGAGACATCTTGATTACAGAGCTCTGCTACAGCAACTTTCCTTTTACAGCTATTCACAAGAACCAGCCTAGGTTGCATTTTACTGAAACTGGGGAGTGAAATTTTTCATCCAGGCACCATACTGGCCTGAACAGAAGGCAGCCTCAGATCTCTCTTCTGAGAAGCAAAGACAAAAAATTATGTATATATATATATAAATATATATTTCTATTTAAAGAGAGAAAAAAAAGAAAAAACCCAAAAATACAAACCTCAAACACATTTCATCGCTTCCCTCCCCCAACACTAATTAAAACATACCTTAGGCTCTGAGGCTGCTACCCACACAAGTTCTGCCAATCTGTCCATGAGGTGAAGGCCTTTCAGTGCATGGGACCCAGTGCTCTCCAAGCCTTGGCAGCTCAGCTCCACAAAGATGCAGATCCAAGTTGCATCAGCTGGTTCTGGCTGCCAGAGTTGCACATTGCTGGCTCTGTAAACTGGCTGCACTGGGGTGTTGTGTGCACTGTGCTTTAACCAATTTGAGCAGTTTTACTTTCTCAGAAATCCTGAGCACCTGACTGTGCTGAAAGCTTCAGCTCAAGAAGCTGGGACTCCAAATTTAAAAAAAATGTGTTCCAGGTACCGGGTCCACACACCTTGTCTGTATGCACTCAGTAATTGTGGCCAAGTTAATGTGTGAAGATTTGTAGGACCTGCATTTTAGACAGGTATTGCTCAAACTTTAACTGCATAGGTCTACTCTTCAAAGTCTAAGATTGCCAAAAGCCTGAAAGAGAAATCCAGGATAGCTAAGGTAGCCTTCATTTTAGTGACCTCACCCTCCCTGCAGAATCAGTGATGTGAAGATGAGAGAGGGGTTGCAAACCCCTTGTCAGGGATGCTGTCAGCAGCAGGGCTGTTCCCTGCAGGCAGCCCAGAGCCAGCAGCAGTAAATCCTGCTGGGCCATGTCCTTCCCAACAGGGCACAGTCCCAGGTGCCAGAGGCCTCTGGGCATTCTCACCTGGCTGACCTGCTTTAACCCCTATTTCCCCCTACATCCTCCTGTCAGAGCCCCATTTACAGGGACCACGGGTGTCTTTCCCGTCATTGCACATAAATTTAGTAATGACAAATAGACATACTGGTCCTTAGGAAGAGCATGGCAGTGGGCAGTGTATCTTTACACTTTTTACAAGCTTTACACATCTTTTACACACTTTACACAAGGTAAAGCTTTTAGCTTTTTGTGCAACTGCTTTCCCTGATCTCCACCCTACTGGATGTTAAAAGTCCTTGCCAAAACTTGTAATTCCAAGGTGAGCAGGCCTGAGACCTGTAGAAACACACATTCTGGTCTTGCCAGGAAGCAGAGGACTTTGAAAGACTAAATTATTTAGCAAGCTCTTGAGTGCAAAATGCAACCAGTTGGAGCTCTGCCTCTCACTACCCTGGAGTACCTATTCAGAGACAAGTGCACTGGGTGATTTGTTGCTCAAAAAGAAGATCTGATAACTGGGACATGAAAATCACTCCCACCTGCTCTGGAGAGGCTGATGGAAACCAACTTGACATGTAAGCAGAAAGGATTCCTGTCACACAGCAAGCACTAAATGAAAACACTACACCTGCTGTAATAACTGGTCCATTTGAGACAGTTTTTTCAGACTCCTTTCTCTAATTCAGAAATGGCCCTGAATCACAAACCTGTACCTACAGCCAGGTGCTCATGGATAAGTGTGACTGGGCATGGAAGAGTGCAAGTTGTAACCAGGAATTACTGCAAGGCACCTCTGCCTTGACTGGCACAAACACTTTCCCACCCAGAAATTACTCCCTGCAGAGCTCTGAGCTGGGCAACCTCTCAGTGTTTCTGCTGTCAGGTCTTCCTCACCCTCATTAGTCCTTAAGGTATGGATGGGGACCTTTCCTGCTCCATGTTGGCTTGGAGACTTCTAAAGAGGGCGAGCATTAAGGGATGGATGGAGGAGTGATAACGAAGGCCAAAGAAACACTGAGCACTTTTACAGGTGGTAAAATAGAGGATGAGTGACAATTTTCAGAGCCAAGGGATGCTGTGCCTTGCACAGGGAAATACAGAGCAGAGCTGGGAGCTGCTTCTCCTGCACCTGACTGCTGATAACACCTATCAGACAGGATCTAAACATGTAAATGGTGTTCAGGTCACACCTACAAACGGTGTGAGTCTTAATCCATTATTTACAACCCTGCCGAGACAGGATCTGAAGTTGCATGTTTGTGACACAAAAATCATCAGTCCAGAGTACTGCAGACCTGAGGACAAAGAGGCCAAAAGGAAATAACATATCTGTTCTAAAAAGATAAAAGTTTTCTGAATTAAAAAAAAAAATAAATAAAAAAGGTTTTACATTTGCTTTTGAGAAAAGAGCAAGAGCAGGGAAGAGTTTATCCTTTCTCTGAAGGATTGTGGATTTTCCTGCATGGATTTTTTTTGGTATGAAAATGCTGGGCAGAATGTTTTTTGTACGCTATCCTGTGAATGGTATGAGATTTATGAAGGGTCTGCTGCTCCGCTGGAAAATATTTGGTTTATTGCCCATTAATCAAAAAAACTGCTTGAAAACTACTCATGTAAACTGCTCATATCTTAGCAAAAATTGGGCAAATTATTTGCCTGCAGGATAATAAAAAGGCAGATTGGTGGGAGCTTTTCCTGCTTTTATTCTCCATGGTGACAACTCAAAGGCAACGACTTCAATACTGTACGCATGGAAAATGTCTAATGCTTGGTAATTGGGGATGTGGATGTCTCCCAAAAAGCTATAAAAGTGTTACATTTTCATTATAGAGTACTGTTACGTCCTTCTCCCCCTCATATTGAAAAAGTTCATTACAGGGGAGGACAATCTAAGTAAAAGAACAGCAGCAAAGAAAGCCACTCACTCACTGTGTAATGGCTGGGAAATGGCTGTGGCAGGCAGCAACAGAGGCAGGAAAAAAGCCCAGCCCATCTGTAAACAGCAAGAGGATTGTACCCCTGGGCCAGGGCTCAAGTTTCCCTGGACTGAATTTTGCTTTTAAAGCCAAACCTGTCGACTTCTAGTTCACACTTCTAACCCACATGTAAGTAACAGCACCTTGGAACTCTGCTGCTCTCTCTGCCACTGCTCTCACCAAGGACAATGAAACCTGAATGCATTTGCTCCTGCTGTTTGCACTCCACAGCTCTGACTGCAGCTGCCCTGGGGTTGAAAACAACATTGACCCCTTTTGAAATTATGTTCAGCTTTAATTTTTAAAAATGTTTCCAACAGCACCCTTGCTTGGGTTTGATAGAATATCTGGAGAGCCTGGGGTTTTGTCGTGGGCATTCTGTAATTTTTGTTTTTATAGGGGGTAAAAGTGCCTTTTTACAAAATGCCACTCATTCTACATCCAAACTGGTTGGAACCCCTAGGCACCACACTGAAGGCTGACTGGAAATAGCCAAAGGAAAGCAGAGGGGTCAGAGAGGCATTACAAGCATGACAAAAATTGACAAGCAAAAGGGAGAGGGGGTGATGGTCTCCCCTGGCAAAGGCCCCTGTGCAGGCAGGGGTGAATGTCAGAAAGAATTATAAAGGTCACAAGAGAATTCATATGGGAATCATGGCAGGTTCCTTCCTTTAGTATTAGCTAACTTTATTCTTTAGATTTTTGCTGTTTCTAATGCTGGTAAATCCAGCTGGCATTTTTGAGATCACGTCAAAATGATGGCTGTTTCTTCACATTATACAATAATTCCTTTTCTGATCTTCCAGGAAATGAGAAGGACTTTAGAAGCCCTAGGTGACTGTGAGGGTGGTTTCAACATCACAGCTGTTGTAGAAAGCATGTACAGCCAGTAGAGTCTGATGGAGATGCTACACCACAGAGGTTTCTGGAATTTTAGGGGCAAATCTGAAGCACCTGACAGATGCCAAAGGTGTCTTTGCTCCTAGATTTTACTTTGCTCCAGTAAAAAATGGGCTAAAACCTTTTAGCTTTTATTTCCACATGTTCCAAACCCTGTACTTGGCAACCAAGAATGGATCTTCACACACATCTTGTGCTTGGAGAAAAAGACAGCTCCATGCAGCTTCTCAACAATCTCCACATCATTAAAATTATTTTTAGAATATCCCAGGCATGATAAACACCGTGGTGCTGCATTTATGTACCTGGAACAGTTTGTAGCAAGGTTTGACTTCTGAAATACTTTGTGACTGCTCCTTCTCAGGGATCTCTCCCAGCAGCTGTCCTTTGTTTCTCAGAGGTGCAGCTCTGGGGTGCACTGCTGATGGCCACCCCTGACCCAACTCCAGTAACAAAAGTGGGGATGTTACAGCTCCAGTCCATATGGCAGCAAAAAGACCTGAGTAATTCTGGCTGCCTGTTTCAGCTTATAAATGTGGAGAGTTTCTCAAAAACTTGAAGTATTCAAAGTGCTAATTTTGTTAATTTTCCGTTTCAGTGGAAATGGAGTGTTCTGAGGATGTTCACACTGAAGCCACCCATTGGAACTTTTACAATGTACTTTAAAGGAATAATGGGATTGAAGAGAAGTAATTACCACTGGCATTTATTTTCCCATTCCATTATGTCAAAACCTTTTTTTTTTTCAGTAGCCCAGATCACTTTTTTTGACAGCACAGTCTAATCTACTGCTAAAGCTTGATCCTGCTTTTGCTCTAGGGGCTATCTTAAATTTTTACATGGTTCTCTCATCATCTGTTTTCTTAGCAAGTCACTGTTGTGATGCTGTGATTTTAAAACCACAAAACTCTCCACATCCTTGACATGACCCAGACATCCATATCCAGTAAGAAAAGGATTTTAATTTTATGCCAGCAATAAAAATTCATCACTGGAACACTTATAATTTGAGACCACATAATAACCAGGCTCATTTATTTCCCAGTGCCAGCATTCTGCAGGTGCTCTGAAAGATGGCACAGACACAAACCACTACTCCTCTCCTGAAACATGAGGCTCCTCTCGAGCTGCCTGTCAGTCTCTGGGCCCCTGCTCCCCTGCTGCAGGAGTCACAGGTCATCAGGGTTGTGTAGCTGTGAAGATATTCTAGTCACCCCTCACTTCTTGATTTGGTCCATTTGTTGCTGCTGCAGACTCACTTCTAATGGGAAAAATAAAGGTGGCCTGAGGACAGACATGATCAGTAACTGAAAATTCCCGCAGATTTGTACAGAGAGATATGAAATACAAAATTTTAGAGAAAGGTCGCTGCTGCTCATATCTGACTTCAGGGAATTAAGACCTTTTTTTTCCTGCAGCTGAAACTTATCATCTGGTAAAATTCACAGAATCACTAGTCATAAAATCTTCAATACTTTTCCAAGTACCTGGATTCAAGAGATGTTTCCAAATTCTCACAAACAGTTGTTTGTACAATTAAAACAGTTTTCTTAAAAGAATTAGCTTGCAACTACTTATTTATAAGCTAGATACACAAATGGCAACTCCTTACACACAGTGTACAGATGCCCTAAAGTACCAGCACTGAACAAACAAAACTGACTCAAATAAATGAAGACTTGTATTTTTAATACACACGACTCATTCCTGAGGGCTTGATCAAATAAACTACAGTGACTGAGATAAGGGACAGAACATAACTGAAATGAGAAGATTGTAATGCTCAGGCTTTCAGTATGATTTAAAAGACAGAGGTATTCAGAGACTGTAAAACCACTGGTTTGGGCCCTTTCTGGCATAGTCAGATGCACTTTCAAATTTCTATGTCAACTGTTTCCTGGGTCTGATGGAAATGATAGCAGGCTAAGATCCCTTGAAATTCATGGCACAGGGGTTGCCAAGGTTTTCAGACTAACAAAACATCAACTTGCTAGAATCCTCATATGTCAGGAATGAAATGTTTGATTTAAAACAGCACATAGTGTAGCTCTGTAGACTTCTCAAGGCCTCAGAGACCTCAGATGGCAGCCACCTGCCCACCTCTTGCAAACTGTGCTGTGATTTTCCTAAGAACAAACAATTAATGGTAAAAAAAAAAAAAACAAAAAAACTTAAATGTTAGTCTCTCCAGCCATAATACAGGTAGATGGTAAATGCAGTTGCTAAGTTGCTCTCACTCTTTGAAAAGTCATGGCATTCAGGCAGTCAGGTCCCCAGAGACTGGTAAAAGGGACACACCAGACCCATTTTAAAGGGATAAAAGAACAGGGCCCTGGGAACTCTTGAGCAATCAGCCTCACCTCTGTGCCCTGAAAGATCCTCCTGGAACCCACCTCAAGGCATATGGATGGGAGAGAAGTGATTAAAGACAGCTGGCATGCTTTCACCGAGGACAAATCACACCTGCTTACTTTGAGACCTTCTATGACAGTGACTGCAATGCTGGATAAGGAAAATCCATCTGATGTCATGCACCTTGACTTCTGGCCTTTGACAGTCCCACACAACATTTAGTTTCTAAACTGGAGAGGGATGGGTTTGGTGGATGACTATCTGATGGACAAGGAATTGGCTGGATGGCCACATGCAGAGCATCACTCAGTGGCTCAGTGTCCAAAAGGACACCAGTAACAAGCGGTGTCCCTCAAGGACCTGCAGCAAGGCTGATGCTGTTAGACCTTCATTAACGGCATGACTGTGGGACTGAGCGCCCTCTCAGCAGTCTGTGGGTGACACCAAGCTGGATGATGCCATGGAGTCACTGGAGGCAAGGGAAGCCATCCAGAATCACCCTGGGACAGGCTCAACGAGTGGGCCCATGAGAACCTCATGAAGGTCAACACAGCCAAGTGTGGGGTGCTACACCCGAGTCAGGGCAACCCCTGGTATTGATGCACACTGGGGGAAGAATGGACTGGAAGCCCTGAGAAGGACTTGGGGAACGAGATGATCTTTAAGGTCTCTTCCAAACCATTCTACAATTCTATGATTTTATAGTGGTGGATGAAGACTGGACAGGAGCCAGCCACGTGCTCTCACAGCCCAGAAAGCCAACCATATCCTGGGATGCGTCACGTGGGTGACCAGCAGGCCAAGGAGTGGAATTTCTCTCTCCTCCATTCTCCTGAGACCCCACACAGAGTACTGTGTTCAACTCTGGGGCCAGCCACATAAAGACATGGACCTGTTAGAGCAGGTCCAGGAGGGAGACAAAAATGGTCAGAGGGGCTGGAACACCTCTTCTATAAATACAGGCTGAGAGAGTTGGGGCTGTGGAGAAAAGAAGGCTCTGTGGAGCTTCCAGTGACTAAAGGGACCTACAAGAAAGCTGGAGATGGACTTTTTACCAGGACATTGATTTTCAAGTAAAATAGGGTAATTTTAGATTAGATACAAGGAAGAAATTCTTTACTGTGAGGGTGGTGAGACACTGCAACATATTGCCCAGAGAAGCTGCAGATGTCCCATCCCTGAAAGTGCTCAAGGTCCAGTTGGATGGGGCTTTGAGCAACCTCATATGTGGAAGATGTCCCTTCCCATGGCAGAGAGTTGAAACTTTGAATGTTGAAATCTTTAAAGGCTACCTCCTGCACAAACAATTCTGCAATTCCACAATTGTATGTTCCTGCTGGCCAATCCCTCTCTGGCCAGGAAGACCCAGGACTGGGATTTCCAAAACTACAGTCATCAGTAGAGGAGTATGTGAGAAGAACATCATCCTTTCATCAATTCACCTTCTCACATGAAAACTGTCATCAAATCCATGGAGATTATTTTTCCTCTCCCCTGACCATTCTTGGTGGGTGAACTATCTTGCAAAGGAGTAATAGAGAAATCAGTCAATCATTCTTATGGAGAACTGCAGTGATGTTAATATACCTTGTGTCCCAAACAGTACTGCCAGTATGAGCATGTGAGGCCAGACAGCTTCCCAAATTCCCAGAGGAACAACAAAGATGTCATTTCAGAGGGTGATAATGGCCGTAACAACAGGGCACTAAGTTGTTTCTAGGTATAATAGGAATCAAGATACTGGAGCTTAAAATGTTCCCATCATCTTTCCTCACGTGATGATTTTAGCAGCTAAATACATGACTGCATAATACCCTATGAAAACCAGAATATTAGGCTTCCAAATGGTGTGAAGCACTCACTTTTAAATAAAGCTATGCCTGAGACAACAGCCACTAAAACCACATCCCAACCAAAGTGAAAGGAATGGTTTTAAGTGAAAAGGGTGACTTTCAAAGCTTGTATCTGTCCACAGTGCTTGTCCTTTCCCACTGCTGTTACTGCTCTCTTCAGTAGTAGTTTCTTCTGGGAAACTATTCCCAGAAAGGTGTGATACCAGTGGCACAGGATGAAGGTCTGCAGCTGCACTCTCACTGAGACTGTCCCCTTCTTGTTTCCTTGAAACAAAAAGGCCACTCACTAGAGTGGCAGAGGTGTCTGGTGGTGCTGAAAGCAGAGCACTAGGAAAGCTAGAGCACTGCTTTTAAAACAGTGGAGTAGGTACTCCAGCTTGAAGCTCTACAGAGTCACAGTTGAGCTGCAGGGAAATGCAACAGCATCAAAACAAAACACAGTTGGGGGCAGGGGGGAAACAAATCATGCTCTCATTACAATAAAAGCTACTTTGACCCACTTTCAAAACAATACATCCATCTCACCTGCAACTCTCATCACACAACAAATAGAACTAAATATATTGAACAAATCAGCTCATAATTGTCCCTTTCCCCATTCAGCCCTTATCAAGGTAACATCTCATCAGTCATTTTCTTACAGTGTCTGAAAGAATGTGGATTTTCTTTCGTGATTTAGGGCCTGATCAGCTGAAGGCAGTCTGCAGTTGTAAGAACAAGGCCTCCTCCCAGCACGGGAATGATACAGAAAAGGCTTTAAGTATGGAGACAATTTTGATCCAAACAGAGAACTGAGACAGAGAGAGCAAGAGGCACACACGCCTCCCTCTGCACGTGGGACAGAGCAAGAGGCACAAAGGCAGCCTCACTTGTAGTTCAGGGCTGCAGGGAGGGCTGCAGGGGCAGTAGGGATGTGGCTACTGTCCAGTGCAGAATGGAGGGCACTGGAAAACAGGGTGCCAAAGAGACCCCTAGCCTCATTTTCTGGGCAGACTCCCAGAGCCTCCGAGATCGAGTGCTGTCCATGGGAGTCAGTCTCTTACAAAAGCCTCAGCTCCCCTGGATGAAGCAAAAAATTGAAACAGTCCATGGCTGATGGCTGCAAAGGTTCACAGAGGCATGTTTTGCTTGTTGTTCTGCATCTTCTCCACTGCAGTCACCTCATGATATCCAGCCCATCAACATGACAGGTCCACAACTTCAAACCACAAGGGACATCCTTGTTGGGAAATCATTCTGAGAGGAAAGAGAGAAGATTAAATGTCAACATTTAACAGGAAAGCTCTCACTGGAACAAAGGGACAGACAAAGCTTTGACAGAGACACAACTAAACAGCAACAGCTTTGTCCACTCGTGATCCCAGTCCTCTCTCCCACAGCGAAGCTACTCTAATGATAAGGTCTCCCTCAAGGTGCAGACTTCCCCAGATGGGTTAGATGGGGAAGATCCCCTCCCCCAGCAACCATGAACTCATCACTAGCTTGGACTGTGAAGGGATGTTTTGCACTTGCTGGTATCCTGGGTGAGGAATGCCTTTGGCATGAATGGCCCACATGGAAGCCCATGGGAGTCTCTCCTTTCAGGAAGATGTCTCTTATATCATCCCCTGCTGCCAGCCCTGTCCCAGTCCAGAAGAACAAGAGCCTCTCAACCCTTCCTTAACAAGGATCAAGGCCAAAGCAAAGCCCTGTAATTTCTGTAAGGCCTCGGTAACTTCCCTACCACAATCCTCCTCAACTCCAGATAAACTCCCACCACCTTGGATTACCAGATGCCAAAGACATTGCTTACCTCCCCAGTCCCAGGCACATCTGGCTTTCCCCTCCATCCTGGACTCCATGTAGGAGCTATTACCCTTTCTGGCTTCCTACCCCCACAGTTCCTTCCCCCTTCCCACAGGAAGTGACACCCAGACTGCAGGTGTTACTGTCCTGAAAAACCCCATTGCCCATCAACTCTGGTTAGTAACCCCTGCCTGGTGGCTCTCCGCTCAGCCTATTTGGACCAGGACCACCAGACATGGCCTCACTGTTTTCTTGGGGTCCTTTTTCCTCTTCTTGTCAGAGGCATTGAGGTAGGCCTGTTCCCTGGCCCTGTAGGAAGGGCCTCGGCTCAGCTCCCTCTCGCTGTAGGGAGGCAGGCTGTCCTCCTCCTCCTCCTCGTCCTGCTCGGGGGACGACGACTGCTGCGGCTGCGACTTCTCGGCTTTGTAGGTGGAGGGCGGTGACCAGGCATAGTATGTGCTCCCTCCTCTCTGGCTGGGCTGCGAGCTCAGCTTCGAGGGGGTTGCACAATGGTCACCACTCTCGTCGTAGCTCCGGGATTTCCTCTCCAGGACGCTGCTGAGGTAGGAGTGATCGTATTTCTGGCTCCCTCCGGGCGTCCGGCTCACCAGCCTGGGGAAGTGCTTCTCCTCGTGGGCCCGTCTCCGGGGCGGGCTGTAGGACCAGCCCCGATCCGAGTCCGTCAGCGGCTCCCGGTTGCCCCTGCAGCGCTTGGTGTAGTATTCCTCCATGGAGCTGTCCTGGTGGGGCAGCCCCCCGCCGCGCCCGCCGTGCGACTCGGAGCGCTCGAAGCGCCGCATCTCCTGGCTGTCCGCCCGCCGCGGCCGCTGGCTGTAGGACTCGGCAAAGGCCGCCAGCTCGTCCATGGACACGGCCGGCACTCCCACGGAGAAACTCTTACGGGACAGCATCTCCGACTTGGATCTCTGCTGGCTGGAAGAGGGAGGAGGTAGAGTTAGAGGGCAGGGTCCAGCTGTGCTCATCCCCTTGGCTGCCTGCACAGACAGTGGAGGGAAGCAGGCCCTCCTGGGGGCACGAATCATCTGAGCTGTTTTCATCATTTTCCATAGGAAGAGATCTATCACATCCTTGAAACCCCGGGTTCTCTCTGCTGACTGTAAAGGCAGCTTAGTGCAGTAGCTCAGGTCCTTCATGTCTAATGTTACTTGAGGTTATCCCCAGGGTGCACCTGCCCTGTCCTCCAGTATGCAGGGCTGGACCTGCTTCTCCTTCATCCGAGAGCTTCTAGGTGTATATCCTGCTGGAAAAACCCAAGAACCCAGCTACAGAAGCTCACAGCAGGGCAGTTTTGAAGAAGGTTTAAAGACAGCTGGTACAATAGCCCAGAACTGAAGGAAGGAAATCCCTGCCATTGCTTTTGGGATACTGGGCTGCTTGAGGGAAGGTTGTGTTATCTCTCTTCTAGGCACCAGAGTGCAAGTCCTTTAGGCATGGAGCACAGACCTCCTGCAACAAAGCAGGAGGGTGTGACTCCTATATAATAAAGCCCACCAGCACTGGGAAGTGCTTGAGGCATAAGATACAAAGCTCAAGAGAGATATTTGCACTTTCCCACTGTGGGCAGCTTGGCTTGGTTCCCTATTGATCTCACTTTTACATCCCACTGGGACTGGGGCTTGTACCTGGCTTTACCAGCTGGGTAAGCTTCAGCAGGCTTGTGGCAATCAGCTTCATTCTGACCTCATCTAATGACACGTCCAGATTTCCTATTTCTCTCTAGCCCCTCTCTCCTGCTAAGCAGAGCAAGGGCAGCAGGAAATAGGGGAGAGCTACCATTCCATCTGTCCCTTCTGCTTTCTTCACCACTTTGGCAGATAGAGCTGCCCCCCGACGTGGTGCCCCTCACCTGTGCCAGTAGCTGTCGCGCTCATCCCTGTACTCAGACACAGCCTGTGATCTGGAGGTGCTGCCCCCGCCCACGACTCCTGCCCAGTACTCGGCATCACCATCCATGTCCCCCGCGGGGGGCAGAGGTTTCCTCCGCGCCTGCCGGTAGGGCTGGCGGAAGTTCAGGTCCTCCTCGTGCAGCGAGCTCAGCTCAGAGACCGTGTTGTTATCTGCAGGGGAGGATGCAGGAGAGAAATGAGATGGGCAGCGCCTGATGGCAGCCAGGCAGGGATTCTGCGGGTATCACAAATGGCATGAGATGCCTGTGCTCCAGATAACAGCCTTCAGGAAGAGCTTCCCCCCAGTAATATGTGTGAGCTCCCTGCCCTTGAGAGGTGGTCACCAAGGTTGGTGGGACACCACTACAACACAGAAGTTGTGCCACCTCCCCTCTTCCTGGTGTGAGACAGGCTGGCTCTGGGTTTGGCCTGACTTGCCCAACCTAAAACAAAAGCAACTTCCTCAAAAAAAGATTAAGAAAAAAAGTAAAAGGCTGTCTGAATCACTGTCAGTCTCTACTCCATCAAGCATACTGACATCTGTAGGCCTGACATACCAATCTGCAGAGGTCTTTTTATAGTAAATCTTGTGGGTGGAGAAGACAGTGTGCTCAGCAATGACTGTTTTAGAAGTATATATAATTTGTTCGTTATGCCTAATCTGTAGAGAGCTTTGATGTAGTGTCATTCCTTAAAACCCTTCCCTCCAATGATTTTCAGGATCCCAGATGTCTGTTTTAAGTGAGCCTCTAGCAGTGCCTAACATGGGTTAGCTCTGTGTGCTGCCCACAGGAGCTGAGCCCCCAGCCTGCCACAGGACAAACAGCAGCACTGCAAGCCCTCCCACACACCTTGTCCCATTCTGCACCTCTGCCTCCTAATGTGGAAAGATCCTCACTTGGGTTTGCATTCTCACACACATTAAGTGCAGCCTCAGCCTTTATTTAAGGAAATAAAGCTTACAAGTGGCTGTGACAGTGAGGGGTTCCACACAGTTCTGAGTTTGCAGCAGGTCCCTATTCACCACCCTGCTCCTTCTGCAGGGCAACAGACACTCCAAACTTCCTGCTTCCTTCAAGCCATGCTGTGGTCACTGCAGCCCACAAAACACACTTTCAGTAAAATAATCCCTCTCCTTTTTTGCCATGCTGGGAGTTTACAGACACCACACTCTTAAGAAATTGTGGAAAAAAATATCCCAGATATTATCATACCACAGGCTGTAGAAAGTATGAGTAGGGACTTGGCTTTTCAGATACTGATGATCCCAAAGTTTTATTATATGAGTAGGCAATTTTCATGAGCTTTTCAGTATCCCTCACTTTGCTCCAAGAATGATTAGGCAAGCACCAGACCTTTAAAATTGGAACATACCTGTAGATACTTAAAATCCAGACTTTATCTGTCCCAATTGGCTTATCCTGGATATCATATCCTAGGGGCTGACCCTGAGGCACACCAAGTGAACTTTAAACTATGAATTTCCCAGTCCTTCTTAGGTCAGTGGGGAAAAAAGAAAAATAAATCAAACCATGCTTGTTTCTCACATCGTTCTCGCATCCTTCTAGCCGGGTCAAATTGAGCCAACTCTTTCTCCACATAGTACAGCACCTTCATGGAGTCCCTGTCCTTGTCAGCCTGGATCCTGTACCCTTTGCGCACTGCTAGGGAGAAAAAAAGAAAACATTAGAGGAAAACCCATGTAAGAACAAGGAGCCTTTCCCACAACACTGCTTCTGTAGTTGAGCTCACGTCTCAGCAGGTAGGCTGCGTCAAAACACACTGAGTCAGCCGCTGCTCCACAAGAAATTCGTCTACAGTGTGGGATGTGAAGTTGTAAGAACTTGCATCATTTTAAAAGTTTGCAGGAAGAGCAAAAGAGGTTTGGAAATGCCCAGTTTGTACAACCATCCAGTGATGGACACTGAGCATGGTGGGCCATCTTCACAGCACCTCACCCTCCCTTGTGTGAGACAGGCTCGCTCTGGAGTTGGCCTGCTTTTGCCCAGCTAAAACAAAAGCAACACCCTAACTGCTGCAGTGATTCCAACTCCCACAGATGATGGCAGAGCGAAAAGAACTCATTTCTCCTTCCTCAACATTACTGAAAGGATTCCTCATGGTATGGGAGAAGCAGTCCCAGAAGATCAGGGCTCCTCTAAGCTCTCAATCTGCAGGAGAAGCAAGCGCCTGAGCATTTGGGAGCTGTCACTGTGCAAGACCACTCCACCCTCCCACCCCCATGTATTCTCCTCACACAGGTTGAAGAGTGTGTGGCTAAAGCTCCAGAGAATACAGAAGGAAACACGAAGTCCCACAAAGCACATCACACTGCTTTGAGATTTATACTGACTCCAGGGATGAGGCCAATCAGGTCTACTCTGGAATTCTTTACAAGCTTTACTTTACAGAAAAGGTGTGAAATGCTTGACTTCTGGTAAGTCTGGACAGCTTTTTGACTTGTCCATGGGCCTATGTAAAAAAGAAGGCCCTATACACCTGGAGCCAAAGCAGATTTAACTCTGGCAGGTTAGCACCATACACACTTTACCTACTAACAATAGCTACAAACAGCCTGCCTACCTTAAGGCAGGTCTACGGTCAGCAAGCAGAGAACTCCACCTTTCCACTCTTTCTTTGAAGAAAGTAAAGTTTTTATAGCAGATTATTTAAGAAAGGTCTCAGCCTGGAACTATTACAGGATTGATAGAAATTCAGGTCTAGGCACAAGAGAGGACTACAAACCTCAAAAATTCAGCCTTATTAGAGAACCATCATAAGGACAATCCACTTAGCCCTACAAAATGGAACCTGCCTGCCTTGAATGGGGTTAACATGCTCCCTTGCGGGAATACTGCAGTGTTGCATGAATGCTCCTGCTGGGGAGCAATTTAAACACTTGGACAGTGGTTCTGAGCCAACCTGTTCCTTCTGTTTTATCCCTCACCACCGCAACACATCGAGCTATTAACATATGGGTTTGGTAGTACGTCGCATAGTATGTGCTGTGTGGGCTGAGCAAGGACTTGGCAGAGGTATTCTTAGGCACCTCCTGCCCTAAACTGCTGAGAGTGTGTCTGTGCACTAGGAAATAACCATGCTCTTCCTCAGGAATGGCTGTGCCATAGAAATGGGTAGAGTGGTTGATTCCTCCCATAACCCCACAGATTGCTTCAGCGTTCCACTGTGGGTTTGGACTGAGCACGTGTAAGGTAAGTGATTGAGATATTGCCTTGTGTGTCTGCAGTTGGGAACGGCATAGGATGTAAAAATATAGTAGGGGGTCTATCAGGGTCCTTCTTTTAACGTGCCTCCAGACAGCACAGCTGACAGCAGTGTGTGCTTTATTATCCCTGTGAGTGAGTGCACAGTGGCTGGAAATGCAGACAGTGGTTTACAAAACACAAGGAATCCTGCCTCTGCCTCCCAAACAGGAAGCACAGCAGGTCTCCTCAAAGGAGGCTGGACTGACTGGCCTCCAAAGTGACAGCCCTGGCTGCACTGCATGAGCAGCAAGGGCAGTTCTCCACCCCCCCATCGTGGCTGGTACCTCACTTGTGTCTGGTACCGTGCCAGGAAAGAGGCCTCTCACTATTCCTTCTTCTACTGTGTGGACTGGAGCTCAGCTAAGCTGCCACCTCATTTATACACAGGCCAGCAAACCACTCTGACCTACTCATAACCTTTGGGAAACTTGAACAGGCAGCTTCCAGACTCTCCCCAGAGCCACTGCTCACATTGAGGCTGTGCCAAATATCTATTTGGGCAGCCTCTATAGCTCCTGGAACCGATAGAGAATTAGCTAAGCTTCATGCTAGCTTCATACTAAACTTGCTATTGCAACTCTCTATCAAAAGGCAAGTGAATTTCTTGGTTAATTCTGCAAGCACCTAGAAATCAATTTTGGATTTAAATCTGCAAAGATGACTGCGAACAGCTCATAAAAAGTATTTTCCACTACAGAGGAAGCAGTTTTGTGTCTGTTTATTAAATATTTCTCATAATGATACTAAATATTCAACTTATTAAATCTCTTCATTATTCCTTTAGCTGAGAAATATAGATATTATTGCTTCTTCCTCACACTCTTCATCTGTAAGTTGCCATAATCCTTTAATCAGGTCTGAATAATTTTAAGACCATTTTAATTATAAAGAAAAAAAGATGCAGAGATGTTGACCACATGTCCAGAACCACTTGCTGAAATCAAAGGGAATGGAACATTCTTCCCATATTTTCTTCTTTTCAACAGTTCATAAATTTCTAATGTTTAGTTTGTATTTAACTAGACACTATTTTTATTCTTCTGTGGGTGGAACCAACTCAGCCAAAACTGTAAGCTGTCTTCCTGCCCAGAAAGGACACCACTACTATTTTTTTTCAGACAAGTATGTTTAGGAAGTAAATGATGTCTCATCCTTATACCCTTCTCATGTTAAAGATCCAGGACCAAAAGCTTCCCTGTGTGCAGAGTTTAAAGGATCAATGCAAGAGCCTCTAGGTAACCACTGCATTTAAAATCAAGCATAAATCCTAACTTATGTGTTGTCAACACTCTTCTAAAGAAGAGAGCTAAATGTTTTGGTTTTTTTTTTCTCCATTCCTATTATATATTCCATATCCTAAGTTTAGGATAGAGTTCCTAGGCTCATTCTGAGCTTTGCCACATGGCTTTTATATAACCCCAGACAAATTTTCTAAATATCCTCAGGCCCAAGTTTGCTCACTCAATCCCCTCACAGGGGTCATTTATAAGCACAGAATCTATGTAGGGCAAAGGATGTAATTTTTAGCCAGAATTACAGAATCCTCCAGCACTTTTGATCCCATTTTTTTTAAATGGACTTGACAGAAAGGTTGAAATCCCAAAGATACATAGTTTCAGATCAGACCTGCACCAGCTGTGTGGAGGACACAAAGGCTTTTTATTCTCCTTCTCAGAAAGGCTTTCATTATAAACTCAACCATCACCTGTTTTGTTTCGCTTGCTGCCTGGCCAACAAGCAAATAAGTAGCTTGGAAAAGCCACACAATGTTTTCTCTTCTACAGCCTGTCATTAGGGGATATTATAGCATTGTGGAGGACCTTATGTGTAAAAGAACAGAGTACAGGCTGTAACTCTCCCCTAGTTCCACAGCTCAAGCACCTTGAACAACAGGTCCATGATCCAGACTAAGGGTTTGTCCATATTATTGCAAAAAAGATTACCATATTTTTAAAAAAGCTTAAGAATCTCTGTTGTCTTGCAACAAAGGTTAAAGCTCTGTAATAATGCTTTTATTTGCCATATATACTATTTCCTGTCAAGTCCTGAAGTGAGGGATTGAGTCCAGACACTTTATTTGGATGCATTATATATTAAATGCATCCTTCTGTATAAGGATCATGGCACCCTAAGAGCCATTCCATTAGGCTACCAAATGTATACTGTTTTTTATTCTGAACTTGTGCTCTGCTAGTAGAGACAAGACTGGGAGCTGTGATCTGACTCTTAAAAAATCCCTGGAGCTCCCACAATCAGCACCACACTCTATGTGCAGTGACATTTTTCACAGGAGAAAAAAATTGAAGCACTGGGGTGTCATTCATCATTTTCTGACAAAGGTTTTTGAATTGGATATGTTCTGCATTGGATCAGTGATTGATTTATTTCCTGTTTCAAAATGCTCCATTCCAGAGCTCTGTTTTGATTTCAGTGGCCAAAAAAAAGGTGTGATTGTTGAAAGAAAATATGTTTTGTAATTCCAGAAAGGTTAATTTCAGAAAGGTTAATATACTGACTGGGGCAGCAGAAGCATCTGTAGGGTTGTTCCAGAAGCTTAATTAATTATGCTATTTAATCTTGTCTTTTCAGATGTGTTTTATCAACACGCTGTCGTGAGTTAATTTAACAATTGATACTTAGTGTGGTGCTTTGAAATCAGGCTGTAGCTGGGTCAGTGATGACTCTACATTGGTGAGAGTTATTTCTGCTGCAGGATGTTTGAATTTAGACAGCCACTCTGATTCTGGAATGCATGTGGCTAAATTGCTGCCCTCTTTTCTCCTTGATGGCAGCTTCCTTTGCAGCAGCAGAAGTGACCCTCCCTGAGACAAGAGGCATCACACTGACACTCTAGGTCTGACACAGATCCACAACTCCTTTCTAGTCACGAAGCCTTTCATCACCCACGTTTCACAAATGCAAAGGCTGAACAATAAAAGTGGCCCACTGACTTCTGTAAAGTAGAGGACAGGGTCCAGCCCCAAAAGATCTTGGGCAGAAATATCAAGGGAACAGGTTACTTTGCCCAAAATGCCATGGGGTCAGTAAAACATGCTGCAGCAAAAACTGCTGCCAGAGGCCAAGCAGTGCCCTGCAGAGGGTTGGAAGGACAGTTTACAAAGAGAAAGCAGCTTGCAAGGCATCAGCTCTAAGGGGAAAATGGCTTCTGCCTCTACTCTCCTGAAATCATCTTTGTCCTTTTGTCCTCTGCAAGCCAAATGTC
Source organism: Poecile atricapillus (assembly GCF_030490865.1). Lineage (NCBI taxonomy): Eukaryota > Metazoa > Chordata > Aves > Passeriformes > Paridae > Poecile > Poecile atricapillus. The sequence goes on from NC_081249.1 coordinate 111,230,596, forward strand.
TGCAGCAGTAATGACAGGGGTCCTGGACAGGGACGTGGCCTCCCATACCCTCCTGACCTAATTAGGCACCCACAAACTGACTCTGTGTTGATGACCCTAGAAAAGTTAGACCATGTGGCCCTAATGCAAATGTCATTGTCAGAGAAAGGATTAAAATTTCCTTGTGTTTCCTCTCCTTACACCACTCAATCAGTGACAATCATTCCTGCCCTTCCCAGCCCCACTCCCAGTAAGAGGACTGAAAGTTGTGCCTGGCACTGCAAATTACCATTTTGGCTCCCTCCGCTGGCCTCACTTGGGGCTAAGGGAGGAGGGTGTGACTTATCCATCAGCACAGCAGGAGATGGGACACCAGCTACAGGAACACTGGGGATGTAGTATGGACCTGGCATGGCAGAGACTGCAGGGGGGTACCCAGCTTTTGCTGCTTTGCCTGCTACATACACTGAAAAAGAAAAAAAAACAAGAGTCAGCACCACACACCAGCACCCCACAGATCCACTGGACATGTGGATGAAACCTGCACCAACATTGGTGGTGATCCCACAGGAGACAACCAGACAAGTGAATTAACAAGGACCAACCTGAATTTCTCTAAGCCTCAAAGGGTACTGAGGGGAGTTTAAAATATGTACTGCATATAATAATAATGGCACTGCAAAATGCCCAGAAAGACACTCAGGGTACGACAGCCAACATGATTTAGTGGCAGTTCAGCTTTAAAAATAACTGATGACTCAAGCAGCAGGATGAGGCTCATGGAACTTGACAGATCTGACTGAGCCTGACCAGGAACCTTGCTGGGTTGCAAGGATTTTGCCCTCTCTGTTGTAGAGGACATCTGATTTGCATTGCCAGGAAGAAACCTCCCAGGATGCTCTTAGCTATGACCCTCAACATTCACTGACACAACAACAACTTTGGAATGGGAGCATGACACTTTGGAAAAGCAGACACAGCTGCCAAGGCAGGGAGGGCTTGGGGAATTACATTTGTAATTAACTTTGAGCATTCAACCATTGAGTAATAGGTCAGATGCTTCACTCCCTAAGAACCAGTCCTTTAGCCAAGCAAAGTGCTCAGGGCAAAAGAAGCAATATTAGCAGATTCTCCCCCTGTTCTGCCAGGGAGCAGAAGTAGCAGGGCAGAAGATGTGCACCAGGCTTGGACAGGGTCACTCACGCGCCCGAGGACAGCAGCAGGACTCAGGACAGCAGGGGCAGCGGACGTAACAGCAGCAGCTGTGCGGGCAGCACTGGCACCAGCAGATCCCCACCAGGAGGAAGAACAGGAACGCTCCCAGGATCACCAGGCCCACAAAGACCCACTCTGGAAAACAAGGGGAGAAAGGGAGAAAGTTACAGGACTGCACATTGCTGTGGAAGAGAACGTCAGCAACATCCTCCCAGCGGAGAGCATGGGGACAAAACACACAGGTGAATAACAGAAGTGGACCGACTCCCTGTGGGTCTAGGACTAGGACTACTCCTCCTCTTGTGTCAAAGCAGAAATGGCACGTGACATGAGAAATGAGCTACAGAAATGTGGTCCCTTCTGGCAGCATCTCTGGCTGGCTGAGAGGCGAGCAGCAGAGACAGGAGCCCCGGTTCCCTGGCCAGAAACCCTTCGTCCCACAGCAGACCGGCGCCAATGCCGCGGGACGCGCTCCATTAGCATTTGGCCCTCATCAAAGACTCATTCTTCTTGGCCATGTTCATGCCCTGCTTGTGTGTTTGTTCCCTACCAACATTCCGGTTTTAATGGGACAAACGATGGTGAAAAGCAGGCTATAAATAGCCCAGTAAACGAGCCAGGCCTGCCCCTTCACAGCGAGGCCTACGCAAGCAATTATCCTTTTGAATGTTTTGAACGAACATCCTATTCAGGCGCCACAGCCAGCCAGCAAAACTAACAACCACCTTTTTTCTCCCCCACCGAAGCCTCAGATGATGTGTCCCAAAAGGGAGCAGCTGAAAAACACCCTACAAATGAAAGCACGAAAAAGCTGGCCCACAAAAACCAGGGTGGGGCTTAGAGGGGAAGGAGAGGGAGAAAAGGTTTCTCAAACTTTGCTGCTGGAAAATCTGTTGGGAGCAGGGCTCAGCCTGTGCCAGAGCAGCACCTACTGCCCCATAGGAATTCCAGACTAAGGGAATGATCAGTGAACACATCTGGACCAAGAAATCACAAAACCCTGAACATACAGGAGGCCTGGAGCTGGTTTTATGTCAGAGAAATGCACCAACCTATCTCAAATCTTATCTGCTCCAGATGTACCCAGGTGGTTATTCAACACCCTTGGAAAAATCACAAAAAGCAAATAAAGTGGGGCTGCTTTGCAGTGGGAAAGGGTTTATCCCCACTTCAGAGAACAAAAAAGCAGCATACCACTATTTCCAAACAGAAGTCCACGGTCCACTAAAGAGTCTCCTGGTAGAGAATTATTTGAGATGAAGAAGTATCAATATGAGGATTGCAATGTGCATGAAGAATCACACAGGAAAAACAGTGCACCCTGTGTTGCTAAGCTAAAAAGTCAAGGAAAAATGTTTCACTTGGACCATTCAAAATAGAATTTTTTCCTAGTTCTTAATACAGCGCAAAAATAAGAAGTGTCAGTTTTGATCCATCGGCAGCGTTCTGTTTGAACAAAAGTATGATTCTTTACTTTGTTGGAGTCTTCCTTAACTCTTCTACAAATAATTCCCCTTTTTAAAAATGCCATTTTAAATCTAGAATTTAAAATTTCCTTTGAAAAATGTCAGTCAAAGATCTGGCATCTACAAATCAAAACACTTCAGAAGTGTGAAGTGAAATATTTTAATTTTTTTTAATTCTTTGTTTCTTTTTTGGCTGACACAGATGAATTTCATTTATATTTGCATTTAATTTTGGTCCCTATGGAATATTTTTTTTGGGTTGAACTTACTATATGCTGAGAAAAAATGAGCTAACAAGTAAGGAAAGGGCAGAAGGGAAGCATTCATGAATAGGAAAGCACGAGCTGAGAGATTACTGACACAGTCCCTCAAGTTCTGCTTCTAGCAGCTGTTTTGCTTAATATTTTCATAAATTACTTTGACACAGAAAATAAGAATGTGTTAAAATATCATGACAGTAAGCAGTAGGGATGCATTGTCAATAAAGGTTGGGACATGTACAAAGGGTCTACCTGGGTCTACAATAGGAGATGTGAAATGCAGTATTATCCTGAATTTCAAAGTATGCAGCAACGCTGTTGCATACCTGTCACACCAGTATCACAAGTTCAAAGATCAAGAACAATTTTTTTTCTGAACAGGACTTCACTGGTTGAAAAGAACTGAAAAACAAGAGAAATGATCCAGTACACATAGGATTACTCAAGCAATACAGCCACCAAAAATGGCAAATGTAACCCTAAATATTTGTAATCAGGGAATGTAATAATGTAATAAGGGAAGAATTTCCAATAGTATTAAGGAAATATCAATGCCATCACACAAGGCCTCCTCTCCACTTGACTTCATCTGAAGTTACTGATGTTATACAGCTCTGGCCATCTTTGCAGCAGAAAAGATGAATTTAGGTCGATGGAAAGCAGGGATTTGAGGGATGAAGAGACTCTGGAGCCTGCTTGGCAGCAGGGGAGCTGAAGCCTGCTGAGTTACTCTATTAAACAGAAGGCTGAGGGAAGATGTAGCTCCTGCCTGTAAATATAGTAGGAGGATAAATGCAGGAGGAAAAGCAGGTATTATAGTTAAAAGATCTTACATAAATGGACAGAAATAGATGATCAGTGATGTCGAGAGAAGCTAAAAGAAGCCCATCAAAGAAAGTGATCCAATGGGAAAGAGAAAGGCCAAACCTTAGGCCACTCCTAATCTTGCCAAGTTTACAGAATGGGTGAAATTACATGGTGCTGGGGATGGAATGCAAGATAGGGAGCCAGACTGTCCTTTCCAGTCCTGTATTTCCTAATCTATGCCAATCTAAGCAACAGGTCAGTGGCTTTTTCTTTGTTGTGTTCTCATCTTGTTTTCTACAACCATCATAGACACAGAAGAGGAGGTGAAACAGTACTGCTTGATACAAGTGGCCAGCCACAGCTATCCAGTGAAACTCAGATGTCAGATGTCCAGAGCTATTAGTGAACAGTTCACAACCACTCCATAAAGGATAAAAGCCCAATGGAGGAAAAAACAGACAGCAAGTCCATTAGAAGTCTATCTGTGGTCTCCCTGAACACATTCTAGGAGTACAAAAGGGGGTCAGGTTAGTGTGTACATTGCACATTGCAGGATACTCACTCAGCATATAAAGTGGATGTTTGAAATCAGTGTCCCAGCCACAGGGACCTGTGAGTCAGGATTTTACTGCACAGGAAGTTAGACCATTTCCTTTTCTGATGAGGTCAAGAAAACAGCAAAAAGAGGCTGCTGGCTCTTCCTTTATGCACAAAACTGGGATTCAACCAGCTCCCCCTGTGTAATGCTGAGATTCAAATGACTACCAAGCTGACAAGCTCAGTGTCCTTGCTGTCCGGAAACTACTGGTTTGTGCTTGCAGAAGTATCTGCTTTTTTTTTACTCAGGTAACATCAAACAGCAACTGCTGAAACGTGGTTTGCTGCTGCATCTTACACTTTCTTGTTGTCTACCCATGCAGTGAGGGTACCAGAAAGATATCTGGCCAACACACCATAATTTTATACCCATTCAATAAAATTCTAAATAATGGAGGGAAAAGTGTTAGGCAATAGAGAATCAACTGTTATCTATGCTGAAAAGACCAATCTCTCTCCTGCCATGCAGGAATTCTAGGGAGCTTTGGGTTACATTGGAGGTGGGTGAGTGTCTGCCTTCTCTCCGTTTGCATCTCTGGGACAGGCTCGAAAATAGCTTCACACATTTATGTGGAATTGCATTTTTGCACAAAAGTGTGAAATAAATGCTCCTCGGGCACCACCGGGGGATAATCAGATGACTTGAGGGCTAAATATTCTCACAGCTTTTCCCTTTCAAGAACAATCTGTTGCACAGCCTCTGTCTCCTCTGCAAGGAGTGCCAGAACTGGTGGCTCTCACTAGTTTTGGCTAGCAAGGGATTTGTCACGGAGCTCTCGCGTCGGGGCCAGCCACCTGGTGCTGCCGAGATCACGGCCTGGCCATGCAGCACAAGAGGGGCTGTGCCACTGATGGGTTGCTAGCCACTGCTCTGTTCCCAGCACCTCCTGTGCCACCATCTGTGGGGATGGTGGAGCAGTGGCACAGGCCGGGTCTGGGGAGCTGAGTGACTGCACAGGAGCAGCTGACCCCACAGAGGGCTGTGGGGTCTCACAGGCTGCAGAACAGATTCCTCTGTGCTAGCAGGGGGAGAGCAGAGAGCTTGATGGAAAACCTCCCCAGAACAGCTCTGGCATTTCTGCTCTCACACTGATCCTGGCATGGCATCAACCATCTCTGCATGCTGGCTCCCAGCATGGCCCGGCATCAGCTCTCTCAGATCTGAACCCAGCGCTTCCCCAGTAAGTGACAGACTCTTCTCTTTAAATCCCCAGATAAAACACACACACAAGTGAAACATACACCACATAAAGATGCTGCAGAAGGATAAACAGACAAGATGACAGAGGAATAAATGATTAAGGGTGAAATGACTGAATACCTGGCATAATCTCCACAGCAAAACTGGGCAAGAGATCAGCAAGCAGCCCTGTCCTGCCTAGAAAAGACAGAAGGAGGAGAAGAAGGAGAGAGGTTACTGCAAGAAAAACACACTCCCCAGCCCCTGCCTTAGCCTCCAGTTCCCTTCCTCATCAGCCCACTTGCACTCTGCGTTATGTGAATTTCTATCAACCACATATGTCATCCTGCTCGATGCCTGGTGTCTGCCTCTGCACTTCTGCCATTTCTGTGTCCTTGCATTTTATCTTTATTAGCAGAGCTGGGGGGAAAGAATCTGGAACAGAGCATCTCCAATCTAGACACAAAATGACAAGAAAAAGGAGTCCCTTTAGCATGGTTACATGGTAACATCTTCCTGGAGTTATGCTCTACACATGCAAAAGCTCCTGGAAATGCACAACAGCCCTTAAACAGAAGGACACAGTTTATTTTAAAAAGTACTGATGTAGTCTCTACAGATATGAAACATCTTTTACCCAAGGCTATTGACAAATCAGCCACATGCTTCCAAAACCCATGGATGCTGCTGTCCACGTGGGGCTCAGTGAGTGCACTGACAGCTCCAGGAAAGGAGCCTTGAAGGAATGTTGCGCATGTGTGCTAACTATTTGGAGATGCACGAGCATCTTGGTAAGACTGTGTGACAAAGGCCAACTCCCAGTGGAAGCAAACCAACGAGGGAAAGATTTGTGTAGAAATTTGTGGTATCACTTTGCAAAGGAAAAAGGAAACAAACCAAAAAAAAAAGGCAAAGTCAACTTCAAATTTATAATTCACAACCAAATACAAACAAACTCCAAGCCCAGAGGCAGCTCGGTGTCAGTTTGTTTTGGCACAGAATGTCTGGGATATTTCCAGTACACAGCAAACACCCTGAGCACAGTGCTCAGCTGTAATTTACACACACCTGTGCATTGGCAGAACAGCCCTAAGCGCAGCTGTGCTGTGAACTCTCCCATAGAGCCCCAGGATCATGCTGGGATTTTTAAAGACATGCATATGGTAGGAGAGCTGCAATCTGAATAGAGACACACATTGTGGGCATAACAACGGGAGCAGCTAAGGGTAAGCCAATGCAGAAGTGGTAGAAAGCTACCTTTAACCTCCCCACATGCCCTCCAGGTCCTGCACTACGCAGCACTCAGACACAGTGATGAACTGGATCCCAAGTTCCTCGGCCTCTAGTCTGTCCTTGCAGGTTATTACAATCAAATTCCCACCATCCGTTTTCTCTCAGTGCTTCAGCAGAGACTCTGTAGAGATCAAAAATCCACAAGGAAGCCTGCTGGAGCCATAATGAGAATACCATGACTTCAGGCAGTGCTTTGCAGCCAGTTGCAACTCATCAAAGCTGACTGGTACTCACAGGAACGCCCATCCTGATGAAGTGGTGCCGAATCCTTAGCAAAGGATAGCAGGGCGATGCTTCACATAACTGCTCCCCATTTACCACTTTGAGGGAGGACTCCTGCCACCAGTCTGCTGCAACATTTTTATCTACATTTACAAAGAGTTTCATGACATTCTTTGCAGTCCAATTCCTGGAAGGATCAAGTATCCAAGCCTCTCACAACTAGCATGTTATATTCCACGTGCACATTAAGTATATTCCTTATTCTGATAAAACAATACACAATTCTTTTGCAGGCCTCTGTGTGCATATGTGAACAGCACCCACGTGAACCACATGCATGCAGAATATGGGCAGACATGAGCATGTAGCTCACCTCCCGTGTGTTATTACCTCTGCACAAGCTCACATGCAGCCTGTTTGAGAGCAGATGCCACTGGACAAATTGCTGGAGGTACATAGTTAACTTAGGGCTTTTATTCGTGGTTAAAAATGCAAGGAAATGACACCTTTAAACAGCAGAAACTCCTTCTCAAATGGTCATTGACAAATGGGTGCCTCTTTATTTTAAACCTACCTGGAGAGGCTCGAGCCCTGTTAGTGGTGGGTACTTTCTGATCTCCAAGAGGAATCACATGTCCAACAGGAAAAAACATCCCTCAATATAACAGTGCCTGAGAACTTGGTGAAAACAAAGAGGACCAAAGCAGCTCCTCTGTGCTACCCACAAACAGCCAGTACTTCCCTGCTTGTGCAGCCTCACTTGGCTTGTCAGAGTGTCTGCCTGGGGAATTTGCATCCCTGCCCTGCCAACGGGACTCACACAGCCCTGGGGGCCCTAGAGCCCCCAGCAGGGATGCACAAAGCCTGGGAGGACCCAAGGCAACAACAAACCCCACCACAGCTCAGCCTGAACTCTGCCTACCTGGCCCAGCTCAGCTGACAGCACAATGCCCACCCCTGGACTGCTGCAGCTTTCCACAGCTCAGTCCCCGCCCCGGGCTGAATTAATCCCCTGATAACCTTTCCCCAAACCATTCCTTCAGGGAAGCCAACAGGCTGAGGCTGCCTGCGGTTGCCCCAGCAACGGGAGGCTCCCACCACTGTCCCTCATTGAAGGCAACTTTCCTCCCTCTGCTGCTGCTGCTGCCAGCAACAAGTGGAGTAAAACCCCTGGGCACAGGGACAGGGTGGCTCAGGGCAGGGCAGGGCTGCCACTGGCTCTCCCCTCCTGCCCTCTGCAAGCCTGGCCCACACGTGGGCACAGCCCAGAGACAGCTGGTGGCCACAGAGAAGATCCCAGGGCAGCACCCTGGTGGGTCACACAGTGCCCCAAACACAGGGCAGGGTGTCCTTTTGGATCCATGGCTGTAACAGCAGGCAGGAGGCAGTCAGAGCACCCATGGCCAGCACCCACCCATCTCTCCTTGCCTTGGATGCTCCTTCCCTGGGCTCTAAGCTCACCTCCTTCTCTCTCATTTTTTTGTTTTTTTTTTCAAGGAAATTTTAAAGTGGATGCTGGGGCTAGATAGCAATTGGTGGGGAAGAAACAATTCAGTAAAACATCCTGCCAAGAGACCGTCTGGCCACACCACCTCTGCACAGCAGCTCTGCCCTCCTGAGGAAGGGCTGCAGGCGCTCCAAGCCATGCCTGGGCACCACTGCTGAGTCACAGATCTGTGTCCCCACCCACAAGAGCTTTGTATCCTCTGTGCAAGCTCCCACCACCGAAGGGATAGAGGGAATAGACAATGGCCCTGTTTTCCAGGGTTATCCCAGGTGACTAGGTCAGAGCTAGGAGCTTGTCCTCATTCTGCAAGGATCTGGGACATGTGCCATCTCTATTCCTACCATGCTGAAGGGTTTTACCTGCCCATAGTGGCCTCTCAGCAGGCACCTCACACGCCCCAGGCCCCAGCCAGCCTTGAAATGCAACGGAGCTCGCAAGCCCCACAACTGCACAGGCAGAGCACAGGAGGAGGAATGGGAGAGGAAAAGCTGAGGGGATGCAGAGCAGCTCCAAGAGGTGCAGACACACAGCAGAGGCGAGCGAGGACAGGAGTTAATACACAGGAGGCAGGCAGGCGACAGAGCAGTGAGCAAATAGCAGCGGAGCAGGGGAGACCTGGAGTCAAGCACACAATTAGCAGAGAGTCTGCAGAGAAGAGACACAAAAATAATTAGGGTAAGTGGTGCAGCTGAAAAGAAATGATGGCATGAATAAAGTAGGCGCAGGTGCAGTCAGAAACGTGGCAACTGGGTAAATATGGGAACATGGTGAATACTGGCAACAGCATAAATGTGATAAATATTGGGTAACTATGCTAGTAACTGCTGAACTGTTTGCCTGTTTGAAGGCTGCTTCTGCAGCCCAACCTGCTGCAGTGGGATCACAGGACACAGCAAGTACAGAGGGAATTATTTCCTTCTCAGTGGTGGAAAACTTTGCCAAGCCATGCCACAGCAAGAGGCCCCTGGCAAGGGACACTGTCCTGAGGAGAGCCTGGAAAGCACAGGAAAGGAAGTACAGCCCTTGTAAATCAGATACTTTTCCAAGGCAGCTGCTGTGAGATTTATTGGGGGAGCATGGCTCTGCAATGAGTTCCTCTGTGCTCCCTCTGCTTGGAGTAAACTTTATCCTTTCTTCCCATCCTTCTCTTCAATTGGACAGAGAAACAGCAGCAGTCCCTTTTGGAGATCAAAGTTTTAGCAGGCAACAAAGACCTCCAAGGAGGCTGTTGCCATGGCTGCCTTAGTAACCATGGCCTTTTAATCACACCAAGTCTCCTTTGTGAGCAGCGTGTGGCTGTGGCTGGCAAATAAGGAGGAAAACAGGGGTAAAAAGCCTTGGCAACAAGTAGCACTTCTAATCAGTGTGAAATAAATAACCAGGAGTAGGCTGGGATAGGACATGGGGGACTGGAAGCAGGTTACAAAGGCACAGTGGTCTGGGGCAGTGCATCAACACTTTCCCGGGATTTTGAAGAGGAAGGCTCCTGTGCCAACCACTTCCTTCCCCTGCTGGCACTACCCACCTTTGGTCACAGCTCAAGGCCAGCCAGCCCTCCTCCGTGGGGCTGCTCACAGACATTTTCCCAGCTGAGATGTGGGCCAGCACATCCCCAGCACAAGGCCACCAGCACAACTCTGCCAACTCCTGTGACCGAGCACTGGCTCAGATGCTACTGGCAGCTTTTCAGCAAACGAGAGCAAAATCCTAAAACCAACATCATGTAAGGGAAAATTTTGCCAAGAACTTTTCAATCTCCGAAATCATGTCAAATTTTATTATACAGTCTCTCCTGGCATAAAAGAGACTCCAAACCTGGCTATATTTATACCAGCTATTGAGTCACTTTGCTGAGTAAGAACTGCCTTATTAGCATTGCACACCATACACACGTGTCCCAGTGGAGATTTATCCTCACTGAAAGTCAACACATGTCTCTATTAGTATATTAATTACTGTACAATATGCTGTGTGTATATGTATCTACTTGCTCTACTTTATATCCTTTACTACTTTTACTATGGGCGTGAGACTTTTTAAATTTTGGGTTTAGTCTACATGGCTACTGACTGGTAATATAAACTGCAGAAGACGTCTGTTTACCAGTGTTAGTTGCCAGCTGTCTGTAGAAATTAACACAAACCTCAAGTGCTAATTGTTGTTATTTAAAGCATAATAATGGGAGATGCTTCAGCTTCTAAAAGACTTATTTGGGGAATTTCAGGCCTGTCAGACTGACCTTGGTGCTCAGGAAGGTTATGGAATAGATGATCTAGAGTGCGACCACACAGCACATGCAGGACCAGAGGATCAGAAGGATCCAGCATGGGTTTAGGAAAGGCAAGTCCTCCTTGACCAAGCTGATCTCCTTTTATGACTAGGTGGCCCACCCAGAGGATGAGAGAAAGACCATGGATGTACCTTCCTGGACTTAATAAAGCCTTCAAGAGTGTCTCCCAGAGCATTTTCCTGGAGAAGCTTAGCAGTGCTACAGGCTGGGGAACAGTGGCTGGAAAGCTGCACGATGAGAAAGGATCTGGGGATACTGGTCAAAAGTGGCTGAACATCAGCCAGAGTGTGGCCACGTGGGCAAGGAGGTCAATGGCATCCTGGTTTAGATCAGGAATAGTGTGGCCAGCAGGACTAGGGCAGTGATTGTCCTCCTGTACTCAGCACTGCTGAGACCCCTCAAGTCCTGTGTTTATGTTTGGGGCCCCCACTCTGAGAAAAGCATTGAGGTGCTGGAGTGAGTCCAGAGAAGGGAATGAAGCTGAGGAAGGATCTGCAGCACAAGTCTGATGAGGAGTGGCTGAGGGTATTTAACCTGCAGAAAAGGAGGCTCAGGGGGGACCTTACCACTCCCTACAACTGCCTGAAAGGGGGCTGTGGAAAGATGGGTCAACCTCCTCTCCCGGGGAAGAAGCAACATAAAGAGAGGAAATGGCCTCAAGCTGAGCCAGGGAAGTTTCAGGTTGGACATCAGGAAGAATTTTGTCACTGAGAGGGTGGTTAAGCACTGGAATGGGCTGCCCAAGGAGGTAGTGGAGCCATCATCCCTGGAAGCGTTCAAGAAACAACTGGACGTGGCACTTAGTGTTATGGTTTAGTTGAGATGGTGGTCTTCAATCAAAGGTTGAACTCAGTGATCTTGGAGGTCTCTTCTCCAACCTTAATGATTCTATGATTCTGTGATTAACTATAAAATAATATTTCACTGATACATGGTTTCTGTAATATTAGCTGCTGAATTGGATGGAAAAGGAAAGCAGGCAATAGCTGTCTAGCAAAACACATAGATCACTAACCAAAGCGTCAAACCAACAACTGGGATTAGTGGAGTACTTTCTGGCCTTCTCCAGACACTTGACAGGTCCTGGCAAATGGAGCCACTGTTTTGTGAAGCACATCTAAGCTATGTAAAATCTCAGATTGCAAACATCACCAAGCTTGCACAGACCTATGTGTTCAAGGGTGCACAGGCAGGTGTATATACAGGCACTACTCTGTAGCTGTTCCAGCTTGGGAAGGGAGCAGTGTAGCAGCTTCCATAGGTCTCTGCACCTGGTTAGTAAAATCTGGCCCTTGGGAAGGCTCACTGGGTGCTGTGCAATGCCATGCAATGAAGCTGGACTGGCTCCTGATGTGAGCTGGTGACACGAAGCTAGGATGACACTGACACCGCACTGTACTTCTGGTTTGAAGGTTACTCCAGGCACACTGCATCCCTGCACTGGTACACGTGCAGTTCCCTTCAGAAAGGCTGCAATAAATTACTTTACTGAAGCCCATTGACATTCTCATATGAAAAAGCAATACACAGGGGCTACAAATAACAGTATGATTAATAGCACTGTCTGTGTTTCAAGAAGCAGGACATTAGCTGCCAGCTACTACAACAGAAACGTAGACTTGCTTCAATTTAGGATTCAGCCTTTTAGATTCAATCACATTAAAAAGTTTAAAAAATAAAATGTATAAAGTTGCAAATGGATTCATTAGCCCAGCTGTAATGTCAGCAAAGGCTCTCCTTTTCTAATAAAACACACGAGTGCAGGGAATATAATTTGATTCCTTCTGGAGAATTGCTAAGCTCTGGGCTAGTCTGCAGCAGAAGCAGAGTTCATACAGTTTCCAGCACACTACACATCCTGTTTGGAGATTCCAAATGCCATCAAAATGCACATAGATCACAGAATCGTTTAGGTTGGAAAAGATCTCTGAGATCATTGAGTAACCTGTGACCAAACACCACCAGACCATGGAACTGAGTGCCACATCCAGTCTTCTTTAAACACTACAGTGTTTCAACACCTCCCTGGGCAGCCCATTCCCATGTTTAACCAACACTTCTGGGAAGAAATTCCTTTTGATGTCCAACTTGAGCCCATCCCCAGCACACCTTGAGGATGAGCCCCCACCTTGCTACAACCTCCTTTCAGACAGATGTAGAAAGTAATAAGGACTAAAGAATATTTTTTAAAATATAACAAATATGTAATAGTATTTTTGAAATTTCAATTCTCTCCTTACTCTACAGGAGTAAGTCAGTCTACCAGTCAGTCTCCTGTGTTCCAGAGGCAGAGGCTGCTACCCCTCTTCCCTCACCTGCACTGATTCCCTTAGAGAGGGTCCCTGACTAAGCAGAAGATACAGAATGGTCTTTTCAGCAAAGCACATAATAAGCACATGCTTAACATCAGGTATGCTTTACAAATCCTATCAGCTTTGCTGAGCAGAAATGGATATAAATAAATGCTTGTGTGCTTTTCTGAAACAAGCGTGACGTGAGGACAGCACATGGGATTCTCTGCTGTTACCCAGAGCTGAGCAGCAGCTCTGTGTGTCAACATGACACAGCCAGGTAACAAAACCCAACATGCAACCCCATCGTGGCACAGGCTCCCTGGCTACTTAAGAGGTGACTACAGGTCTCTGTGATCACTTTCCTAAGAAAGAAGAAGAAATACTGTAATTTGCCCAGGTTTTGGATTTTGCTCTAAGTCATGATAAAGTGTCTTTTGATCAATTTTTCATGGTATGATTCACTGTATAAAAGCAGGACCCTCCACTTTTAGCTAAACAGACTTCCATGAATTTATTGATGCTATTAATATGATATCTACCATTTTTGCCTCTCAGTCCTTTTGCGATTTCAACGTGATATTAAACTGCCCTTTCATCCTGACATTAATATTAAACCACTAGAAGGGATATTTTCCTATTTCCTTTTCCATTTTGATTTTTCTGTCACCCCAAGGTTAACATGAGTGGGTAGAACCTCTGCTCTATTCAAAATTCTAATTTATGCTGGAAATCACGCAGCAACCCCAAAATAAGCAATGTAAATTTTATCTGAGAGACCACTGTCAGCAGGGAGCAAACAGCAATGTGCTCTGGGAATCGTAGCATCTCACACACACTATCCCTCTGCTGCTCCAGCCTCCCTAACGGGGAATCTGGGTTCCACCCAAAAAGCAGCAGAACAGCAAACAAAACCCTTTTACCACATGTCCCTAGGACTGTAAAATTGCTACAACCTACATCTGTATTCAGTGTCTCCCTCCAAGCAGTGGGATGGAACAAAAAACATCCCAGAATATGCAGAATATTAAGAAATGGTGTTTTCATCACTGGCTGCTTCATCCTTTAGCCATCAATAGGGAGAAATAAAGGAAAACAAAGAAAAAGTAACAGCAAAGGCAGAAGGAAAAGATTAAGGTGGGAAGGGGAAGAGAGGGAAGGAGGAAAAGAGGTAGGTAACCCTGGAATTGCACCAAAAGCTGAAATGCTGCCTCTACCCAGGAAAAGCAATATACAGAAGCTGCCTAACAGCATGAGGCAGAAGTAAGCCCACGACAAGTCTGCTTTCATGCTGCTGCCAAACTTGGCAGAGAGCTGCAAAAAGTGCAAGGTCAGACACAGAGGCCAAACAGAAAAGCAGATGTGGTCAAGGGTGATGCAGCCTAAGCTACACATGCCCCCCAACATAACCACAATGAAATGGGAGCAGAGACATCAAGCCAGCTCCAGAGGAGGGGATTTCTGTGTTTTCTCCCCACAGTCTTCCGTACACACTGAAAACCCAATTCTTCCTGTTACCATGGCACTATTTCATCACTGGTGTCTGAGCAGAGTTGTAGATACACAAGAGGAAGACACCAAATCCTAGACAGGAAGGTGAAGAAGGGACAAAAATTCACCAGCTCATCACTACACAGACACAGGACCTCAGGACAGGATTTTAACAGCTACCACTGTCAGCTGGCAGAGATAACCTCACCTGAATTCACACATGTGGGTCCTGGGCCTGTTACTAAGTGGCAGATGATACACAGTCACACTGTGGATTTACACAGACGTGTGACACTGTTCTCTGGAGTGACCAGACTGACCTCCCACTTTCTGACTTTCCACTCCAACTGTCCATTGTTTGACTGACATTAAAGGGGAAAGGAGAGACAATGGCACTGTGACAGCCACTCACCCATTCAGTCTGGTTTACTTGGTGATGATAACTCCAGCTCCAAATATAAATACCAATTAAACTCTGGCCTTTGGCAGGAGATGAAGGGAACGCTTGACAGATCTCTTCCATTGTCCACCTCCACAGATCACCTACACACTATCAACCCAAGGTTTTTAATATTTCCATCACAGGATGCACAGATCTGTACACACAAGAGCCATGGTGAGGTCTTAAGGTAAGTTAGGGAAAACTCAGCCTGCCGTCCTGGGGCATCTAGGGTTGAAGTACTACAGCTGTCTCCAGGCATGTCAACAAAAGTTCCTGAAAGGCCCATTCCACTCTGCTTTTCTCCTCTAGCTGGAATGGCTGCTTTTCTGACCTTTACAGTGAGCTGTATCATGGAAGCCACCACTGAAAGCAAACCCTGCAAACAGGGAAGAGACTGATCCTGCTCAGCACACTGCTCAAGGGAGCTTAAGAGAAAGAGAGCCAAGCACACACACCACAGAGTGGGTAGGTCCTGTTAGTGGAAGCACCAGCTCAGACCTGGTTAGGATGACTGTGAAACTGCACCTCTAACTGGACAAGTGTTATTAGGCACAAAAAAAAATCTCCCAAACCGACACATTCAACACAGTGCTTCTTGACATGCTCTCAGGTCAGAAGAGTGGGATGAGGACTACAAAAATCACAGGATCTGATGTCTTCTGGGTGTCTGCTGTTAAAAGACTCTGTCTCAAGTGTTCATTTTGCTGCAAGTTTTTTGTTTTATCCCTTAAAAACAAGGGTTCTGCCTTTCCATAGCCCCGAACTTTCTGCAGTCATTTACGCCTGTGTAACGTGTGAGCAGTGTGGGTGTAAACATTACTATTCTGGTTTGGTAGCATTTTCCACCCACTTTGCCTAGGTGTGAATGACTGCACAAGGTGCAAGGCAATGGTGACAGTGCTGCAGGGACTGTTTTACATAGCTCTTACACCCATAGTAATACAGTGCACGGGGATGGAGGGGATGGAGAGACATCAACAGAGCAGGAGGAAAGATGCATCAGGTATCTGCCGAAAAAGCAGCCCAGCAAGAGGCCTCACCAAGCACAAGCAGCTCCACTGATTCTTCATTCTTGCCCTCCACATCATCTGGTGTGATAATAAGGCAGTAATAGAGGCCACTGTCTCCCCACATCAACTTCCCGATCTGCAGGTCTGCATCTGGAAGGCAAAAAAGAAAAGTTAGGCTTTCCCCCCAACACTTACAGGAAGGATGGAGTGTTGAACGCACTGCATCCATCTCTGTGTCCCAAACCCATTTCCTTTCCTTACTAAGGAGTTAACCTTATCCAGAATCTCACAGTATTCAGGAAAAACAAACAGGCTCAGGACTTGTAGCTGTAGGTGGGAAGACAGATAATGCTGCAGAGGCACCTCACTCTGCAAGTGCCAAGAGCAGAAGAGGTCACTGATGTCTCTCTCTGTCCTTCCAGTCACTTAAGGCTGGGCTACCAATGCTGTGCACGTCATGAAAGAAGGGCTTAGCCAGTGTCTCCTCTACAGCACCTCTGTCATTTGTGAAGAGGTTACACAGAGACAAAGGAAAACACTCCCTCTTGTGAGGCTGATCACATGCTCTCCTCACCAAGGAGTCTCCACTTCTGGCAAGGTGGTCACCCCGGTCAGCTGGACACCCTGTAGTTTCGAGGGACAAAGTCTCTCACACAGCCTTCCAGATAAAAATGTTTATTTTTATCTGTCGTTCTCCATCTCCACCCCATCTGACTTTGCCCCATGGAAATCTCTTCCTTTCACTCTGCCAAAGGCTGTGTGGATTTAGGTTCATGACAGGGTAAGCTGGTGAAGTCTGCGGCTGAGCAAACATGAGATCTAGGATAATCTTGGTATTTCAGAACTAGGAAAACACCGGTGGCATTTGCAAGCAAGAAAATCCTATCCTGCAGAGACTGAATTTGTATCTCTCTTGCTGCTACCCCTTTGCTTAAGAAAATCTACATGCACAGCAATATGCAGAAGTCAGGAATAAAAAGCTTCCACTTCATGGAAGGGGAAAAAGGATTCTGTATCTGAATTGAAGACCTACATGGAGTCAATTGAAGGGAAGTGCCAAAGGAAATTACCTTTGGGTCCAGGATTGGTTGGCTGAATCCTAAATGTCTGACAGACAACAGCTCCCTTCCTACAGCCTTTTCTGAGGGAGCCGACTGAACAATTACTGCCAGACTCCAGTATCCCAAATTGCTCCAGGTCCATTCCAGCCCCCACCATGCACCACTGGGGTAGGAGAGTTACCATGGACAATGCTGACGTCTCTTTCCTTATAGAAGTCTCCTATGGTGATGGCAGATCCCTGTTTGGAGGCCACGACACGCACTGTCCTCCTGCTGTCCACACAGTCCAGGTAGGGATCCCAGTCCAGGTTCCTCTTGCTCATTGTTTGCAAACCAGAAGTCACCATACCCAGAGCTTCTCCCATCCGGTCCTGGCAGTAGGATTTGTACCTCCACTGTACCACAGCTGGTTGGGTGGAAGAAGTAGAGAAATGGCAACGAAGCAGAGCAGGCTGAAATAACATGGCCACCTTCTTCTTCTCAGGCACAGTGACCTGCAACCCTTCCACCTCAGCTAGAAGACAAAAAACATGAGTATCATACACCTTGGCACTGCTTGAAGAGGGAGCTACTGCATTTTATCACAGCATCATTCTCCCCACATACATAAAATTGTCCATCTGTTTCAGGTGCTAGGGCACAACACTCAGTGTATGTAAGCACGGATGTTGGCAGCAGAAATAAGTTTGCTTTTTCATAGCTTACAGTCACAAAGAAAAACACAGCATGAAGGGGCTGAAGGCTCAAACGTAGCATCCTTATGCTGTAGAAGCCCTAACACAATGGTGTGATGATTCACAGCTTCTGCGGCAGGTTCAAATACAAGAAAGAGGTATTTTAGGGATGGCCATGCTCCACTTTTACAGCAGGTCAGTCAAGGGGCCACATCCTGAGTTCAGAATAAGTCACCTCCCTCCCCATTTCAGTGGCATCACACCTCCTCTTTACAAGTCAGGCAACACACAGTGCCTGGACCAGCACATTCTGCACTGGTGCCCAGTTAGTGCTGTCTGCTTTGTGCCAAACTCCAGAGATGCACAAAGGAGTGAATCCAAATCACAGAGCTCTTCCCAGGGCTGGCAAGTAGCACTGAGAGAAATCGCTCCATGTGGGAGGTGTGGAGAAAAAGGGCCCAAACCCTCAAGTTTTTCACATTCGCAGGGAGGAGAGGGATCTCAACATGTAATGTTTATCTAGCAGCTGACAGGAGAGCTGCAGCCTGGACCTGATGCATTGAGGCCCCAGAGAAGATGCAGGGGATTCTGCTACATTGTCATGGGGTTACTTTACCTTTAAGAAGGTTAAAGTTGCTGGGGGCTGCCGGGAGTCTTCTCTCCTGACCAATTATCGGTCATTGCTGAGAATTGACAGCAGTTTTAGCCATTAAAAAGTAGAATCAACTTGTGAACCCCACCTTAAAGTGTACAACCAGAAGTCTGTGGTTCTCTTTGTTTTCTGGCTGTGAAAGGTAGCAGAGCTTCAGCCTCTCGCCCCGGCCACGTGTGGCCGGGCGGGGGCCGGGCTGGGCCTGCCGTTCTCCCGGCCGGGAGATGGGGCCTGCGGGAGCTTGCTCCGAGCCAAGCTGGGCCAGGCCGGTTCCTGGCTTGGCTGCAGGTTTTGCCGTGATGGAATTTACCAGAAAACTGTAGAGCAAAGAAGGAGAAGAGCTCTAAGCCTGCTGCAAGCAGAGACAGTGACCATGCTCTCCAGAGCAGCCATGAGGAACTTTTCATCGCAGACAGCTCCAGCTCCTGTTCAGCAGAAATCACCGAACCATCTACAAAAGCTTGGGCAAGACTTTAACTCTTTCTTATCCAGATGAGACTTGCGGATTAATCTTTTTATCCAGAGAGAGAAAAGGAGAGTGATCAACATGAAAAGAGACTTTATAAACTACTAGGGGCAAGAAAGAAAAGAAACTTCAAGAAAGGTAGAGAATTAAGAAGATGCTTTAATTAAGCTGAAATATCTTTCTGTTAAAACTATGGGGATGGACAATAAAGTCCTGAAAAGAACTCTTTTAATTCATGATAGTGTATGGGGAGGAATAGAGTGTTCAAAGTGTAAATTTGAGTAAAAAGTAGAGTAATTGTGGTATAGTGAAGTGCTGGGAGATTTGAAGCCTTGAGAGGCAATGAGAAAACTGTTTTCTAGTGAAGCTCACAGAAACAGATGAAGAATACTTTTTGCCTTTGACTAACTTATCCTTAAAAATACTATCCCTAAACATCATGACCCATAACACATTTCAGAGTGATGTGGAATGGGAAGAGTGAGCTTTGATAACAGCAGCTCTGGGCAGCTGATATCAAGGAAACAGAAAACTATAACAAAATAGCTTTCTTGTGAGAAACTCCATAAATTAACAGAAAGGAACTTCTGTTTCTCTACAGAAACTGAGGAAAAGACTATAGAAAGAATTGGGACTGTTTAAACCATCAAAATTCTAAAGTTTTTGTCTCTGTTGTCATGTGAACAAAAGAATGGTGAGCAGTGAAAAATGAAAAGGTTTTTCTAAAAGTTTATTCTGGTGTTCTTATTCTTGTAGTTTGTCAATAAACTTTATTCCTTTTAAGTATTATGCCTGGTTTGCTCTTGTTTTAATCCATATCTCACAGCAAGAAATAAATAATCCTTTTTTCCCCCTTTTTGTTAATTACTGGTTCAAAACCACGACATACATCCTTGTGTAGCTGAGGGAGAGTCAGTGAGCAATGTCAGCCCTCGGGAGAGGGAGGCATTCCAGCCACCTGCAGGGATATGGCCAAAACTCCTCTGCATGCCCTTCATCGCTTCCCTCCTTGTGCTGGAGGCAGCAATGTTTGAGAGCACTCACACAACCCTGGAAAAAGGGAGTCAGGTTCAGTACAGAACATGTCAATGTTACCACACACCTCGCCCAGAGCAGGTGGAAAAAAAGGGAGAAAGAGGAAATACAAGGAAGCACCAAAGACAACAAAGCAGAAAGGAAAGTCTACACAACACAACATCTGGAGAAGGGACTGGTGGACTCGGGGAAGTTTAGTGAGGAATGAAAAGACTGAGGACAAAGAAAGGCTTCCTGATATCAAGAAGCAGTTGAAGAGAAGGGAAAATGCAAGAAAGAAGAAAAAAAAGAGTAAGGATGAAATAGCAGAGCAAATATAAGAAGCAGAAAGATAGGCAGGATGACAATCAGGAGGCTTGCATTCAGCTGGAAGAAGCTGGAGAAGGTGTCTCAGCCCAGGTCAAAATAAGTCCGAAGAGCTGCAGTCAGGTTGCAGGAGATTCAGAAATGTAGAGAAGAGAGGAAATGGAGTCAGCAAAAATAACCCACTCACTCCAGAAAGCAGAGATGAAAAGAGATGGAAATTGGCAAAAGAAAGTGAAATGACAGGAGATATCTTTAGAATGGGGGGAAAAAAAGGCATAGACTAAAGTGCTAGAGCTTGAAGCAGACAGAGAGAAATAAATGCATCAACTGTGTAACAACAGCAGCCATGAAGAGACAAGGTCAAGCTGGAGACAGCTGCAGACCTGAAAAGCAAAAGTGAGCAGAGATTGCGTGATCAGGATTCAGAACCAAAGGAAAGAGGCTGGAAAAACAGTGAATGTTAAATTCAACAAGTTATCACTGTCTAAACTGTAAAGCACAAAGAAGTGTATAAATCCCAATTGGAGAAGAAAACACAGTACGGACAGAACATAGGGGCAAGCTTATTTCAGAGAGGCAAGGTGGTCACTGATACTAAGAGATTTATGAATCTAGGCAGGATTTGACCTTGGGGACTACTGTGTGGAGGCTTGAGGAGCACAAAGATGCTCTGGCATTTGCACAGAAATGCTATATTATGCATATAATGAGTGCAGGACATCCTGCACATTGCACTTGTGCCATGTGGGAGTTGCACAGGAGGTTATCAGTTTTGCCAGAAGTGCCTGGACCCAAATCCAAATGCTGAAGTGTGGCTGTTCTCCAGAGTACCACCAAGCACAGCTGAGGTCTCCCACAGGACAGGCAGGGGAGTGAGGCAGCTCCTGCACTTTCCCAAGACACAGGCAAAGAGATTATTCAGGAAGTGGCATCTGGGACATTTCTGCCAGGCTTCCTTTACCCAGGGACCAAGCATAGGGGCCATGTGGCACTAAGGGAACACCACCACTTGCTTCTCAAGGCGAACCAAGTGGTCTGATCTTTTCCTCTCTAGAGATTCACACTTTCTGAGCTGCACCTGAATGCAAGAAACGTGATCAACATCTGGGAAAACCAATGGGTCCATGTCAGACCTGTGTCTGGCAGCTCCATGCCTGACCCCTCCCAGCCTGAGGCCAAAGCCAGCATGTGGCATGAGTTGATCAAGTGACTCATCACGTTACCTCAGCTTCAGGGATAAAACAGTGACACACTGAATATTTAAATCTTTCCCTTGTGAACCAAGTACGCTGCTTAGTAAACACAGTGCTCTCAGCTAACCATGCACCATAGCCCTCCTTCCCTGCTAATGAGATTAATGAGTTTGGCAAGCCAGGGACTGCTTTAATAAATGATTAGCTGAGCTTTAGCAAATTCTCATCTGACTAACTTTCCCCACCCTACCCCCATGTGAATGTCTATATCAAGAAAAGAAAAGCAGCTTTTGGGAAAACACAGGAATTCTTTTTCTACCGCAAAGCATTTTGGAGATGTGCAGAAAATTATCTGGCATCTTCTATATCCTATCCCAAGCTCTTTATTAACTTCTTAAGTATTATTTTCAGATTCCTTCCAGGAATAGCATTTAAGAGCAACACAGTGCCTCAGATTGAGAGACTGGAGCAGAGGAAACTTTCGATCTATTTAAGTCAAATTATATATAATTATATATGGCTGAACTGGGAAATTATACACCTGTTATTTCCTCTGCCAAAAAAGGATTACTGGAATTGATTCATGTAGTATGTCACTGCTGTAACAGTGTCCACCAAAAAGGCCACCAGGATGTTTGACTGCCTGAAGACAAGATGGTGGCTTTACACCGAGCAGGGATGTCCAGGCATGGGAATTATAGGACTTCCTCACCTTCAAGAAGAAACTGCTGGCTTCAAAATGAAGCACAATAAAAGCCTCAGAAGTATCACAGGACAGAAACTCTGAGCTGTTAATACAGCAGAGAAACAAAGACTGAAATATGTGAAAAATTATGAGAAGCTTAGTGACAGCACCATGGTAGCTCTTTGTCTAGTATAGTACAAGTAGGACTAAAAAGAAACTGAATTGTGTTGTGCTATGTTTTGACTAATGCAGACAGAGCAAAATTAGCCCTTACTTCAAAGTCATCATGGAAATGCAATTCCTGCACTCTAGAGAAGGAACCTGTTCATTGTGAATTTCACAATGTTTCAAGTTCCACAAGAAAGAAATCTAGCTCCTGGAAGTCTCATGACTGCATGACTATCTTACTTTCCTCCCTTCTTGCTCTCCTAAACCCAAAGAAAAAGGTCTGAAAATATTAATCAATTGCATCTTCTAAACACAGTTATCCTTGCTCTTAGAAGATAAAAAGAATCCATGGTTTTGTGTGTCTGTACAAATATATATATACACACACTCCCGGAGAAAGAACTTAAAATAATCACACTTCCGAAATATAATTGTATGGGGTTTGTCTGTTTCAATTGGCATGTGCATTTGTCTCCTTGCTCTGATTCCTTTCCTGAAACTATCCTCAGATTATGCATTCAAACTATGCAATCAACACTACACACAAGCTATCACTAATACATTTCACTGGTGATTAAAGAAAATTCCAGGAAGCGATTACAGAGGGGATATTTGTAAGAGCCTGATCTTCCTAAGCGCCTTCCCTGAGCAAGAGAGAAGGCAATTGAGAGGTGATAACTGAGGCTTTTGCTTTGCCATTGACCTCCAGAGAAGCCTCTATACCTCCTTGAGGTGAAATGAACCCCAGGAAGATTTAGCTTCACTACACATTTAGCCTCTAGGAACAGAATCACAGAATGGCTTGGGTTGGAGGGGACCTTAAATATCACGTAGTTAGAATAAAATTGACCTGAAGCACCAAACCCTGGAAGTAATGACCAAATACTGTAGTTCAGTGGAATATCTCAGGCTGCATCCTTTCTGGAACACAAGACTTGAGTCCAAGAGAAGGCAGCACACATTATTCTTCAGGTCACATGGGTCTCCCTATCTGTACATACATCTCATCTCTTTCTTTGCAGTTATTTGGCTCATGCTACTGCTTGCCTGAGGGAGTACCGCTGATTCTATGAATGTACAAAAATTGCATCCCTCATTTTCATGTACCTTTATTGATAGGAGTGCTGGTTGTGCAGACAGGGGAATGGAAATCATTGGGTCCTGAACCAGGCACCTCGGGAAAGCCACTCCTAGACTTTACCTCAGAGCTTTGGCAGAAAAGCATTTGTTCACTGGTAAGAGACAGTGTCCTTAGGGTAGGTTATACCACTTCCCAAATAACTGTTGGGCAAAAGTGTCGTTGTTTTTGGCACCTTGGATACTATGCATCATTTCAAAGTGTTCTCTCCCCCACTGCTGGAGACTGGCACACCATTCACACTTTCACATGTAGATCAAGCTTGAATGAGGAAGGGCAAGACCTGGGCTTTGAGACCAGAAAGTCAGAAATTATAAAGAGAAGTGTAAACAGAATGGAGTGTAAAATTAATGGAGAGCTCTTGCCTACTTGATGTTCTTGCCTACTCATGTTGAGCTAAATCAAACCCATGCAATTTATCAGCAAAAGCCATCACCATCAGAATGTGTCAGGTGCTTTATGGCAAATTAATTGGATGTCTTGGTCTGGTTCCTATCAGACTTATGTTCTTAGCAACATGACCACTAATTGTCAACTTTTTTTGGAAGCAAGAAACCAATGCCTGAACAAGTCAGCTGCAGCTGAGGTGAAAGCATGACTCCGTTTTTCACAGCTCCATAGCAAAACCAAGAATTTCAGCTCTCCAGCTACTTAACCTGGAAAGGGGAAAACCCAAAGCAGCTGGAGAAAAGCCTGGCCTTGCACAGCCAGCACTCACAGCACAGAACCTCACAGAACCATGTAGGACAGCCCAGGCTGTGCAAAATGACTGCAGTAGACATTTGACTATTCCTTGCTCTTCCCCATTCTCTGTGGTGCTCTCCCCAGGCACCCCCTGCTCCTCACTTCATTCTCTTCACCAGCTTCCCTGTGCTCCTTACACTCCCTCACCATAGCCCCTTACACACATTCACAAAAGTCACTCTGGATGCTCTCAGGTGAATTATCTCAGCCCTGACCACCAGATCAAACCCACCCTGTCCTACCGCTGTCCGAGAACTGTTACAGTTGTAAGATGCCTCCTGACCTGGACTTGGTTCAGCATCCCAGAAATCATTCCCAGAAACACCACTCATCAGAAGCCTGAGAGCAAAGCAAAAGAAATGTGAAGATTCTCTCTGAGCCTTGTAATACCAAGCCACAATACCGTCCTTGGGATGGCACTGGGATTTCCACTGCTGCCAGTCTCACTCAAGGTGACCTCACAGGAACACAAAGTAAGAAAAACATGAGATTTCTTCCCAGTAATGCTACACTTATGCTCTGTGAAGCCAGGCAAGGGAACTCAGATGAACACTTTAAATCAAGACAAGTAAAATAGTCCAACCATTTCTCTGCCTTCCCAAGAAGTGTGATCAGCTGGCCAGAAACGGCTGTGCTCCAGCATGCCCCCTCTGCCCTCCTCAACTATGGCAGGGAAAGAACAGGTACAGCAATAGAATACAGGGACTGAGTGCTAAATTACTGGTGGAAAAGTACTTATCAGGAAGAAGAGATCCCATTATAATGTGGACAGTCTTCTAACTGTAATTTTTC
The DNA here is from genome assembly GCF_030490865.1 of Poecile atricapillus. Classification (NCBI taxonomy): domain Eukaryota; kingdom Metazoa; phylum Chordata; class Aves; order Passeriformes; family Paridae; genus Poecile; species Poecile atricapillus. The sequence continues at coordinate 111,255,560 of NC_081249.1, forward strand.
CAAGCTTAGCCCAAGTTGTGTGGCAGAAAAAATTTGATCTGCTTGTTCTGTACATAAAACTGGAGTTCAGCCTCCAGTGCAGCACTATGCTCTTGTTTTAAATGCATTAGAAATGACAACATTAATAAGAACATGGTAAACACGAGGGGAGGGTTCATTCCATAATCAAGCTGCAATTGGTAATTTACAAGAACAGGCTTTACACAGGGACTAAGGATACTTGGCAAATTGTATCTTCTTTTTATAGAACGAGAGCACAGTCCCACACATATCTTAACCCGTGTGACCTCACGGGAAGGAATAAAGAATGACCTGCTCTTCATCCATTTGCTGTTGTTATTAAAACACTCACTTTAGGCACGTGGGAGAGCACGACAGGAGGGGGAGAAGCCAAACTAAATCCATTGTACCTCACACAGGATTTTTTGCAATTGCTGTGAGAACTCACAATGCGCAAACCAAAGATAAATGCAAGAGCCAAAAATTAAAGACAAACAAAGGACAGAGAGGAATTACTGCTGGGAGGAACGGGACTGAAAGTGCTGATTAGAAATTTCTCAGCCCACCCCGAGGAGGGAGGAGGGGAGGGAAAGGAACGAGAGCCTTCTTTTCGTGCTCCCTTTTGTCTCCCTGCTTCTTCCCCATCTTGCACTCTGTCCTCTGGCCCCTCCACCTCCCAACCCCCACTTCCCTTCCCCAGAGTGGAGTGTACCACTCTGGCTGGACTAGGGCTCCTTACCTTGACGCAGACCTTTCATTCCTCTGCACAGCCACTGGGGAGAGGAAAATCTTGAATCCATGTTTGCTAGCCCCCTCTTCCTTTTCTGTACACACACACACACACACACACACACACTCACACACCTTTGTTTATTTGCTTTTTCTCGGCTGTGAAAAAGGACATCAGCACCTGATCTTAGGCTGGGCAGCAGCGGCTGGAGGCTGGAGGGGAGCAGGCGAGCACAGAGCGCCTCCATCTCTCAGCACACAGCTATGGATAACCTGTTGCCTGCCGGAAGCCTGTGCCTGCCAGCTCTCCACAGCACCAGCAGCACGCAGTCCTGTCTCAAAACCACAGGGCTGGAGGAAACTGGAAGGTCTTCACACTGCAGCGGTACCTCTCTCTCTCTCTCTGCATTGACCCTGCATGCTCCAAACAAGCCTCGCTGCCAGGAATCGTGAACTGCCCTCAGTGGAAGGAGGAAAGTGTCAACAGCCCGGTCTTTTAGCTTGATAAAAAACTCCTGATTAGCCTGACGTGTCCAGATAAAGAAGCTCTTTAAAAAGAGGGAGGAATGTAATGTCATGTTTAGCTACACCCTGTACTCCTCTGCCGGTCCTTGGATGCTATTTATCGGTACACTACTATGGCTAGTAGGGAAGGAGGCGAAGCTGTGGGTGCGCTGGCACTCCAGACCAACTCACTGAGGTGGGATACATTTGGAAGCAGCCAAATGGCAGGGAGGGAGGAAGAGAGAGAAGGGAGGGTGAGCTGGAAGCTGCTGAAGCCCCAGATGAGGCCGTGAAACCCTGGAAGGGAGCAGTAGGCAGGCACCGGTGTTGGAGATGACTCAGAGTGAAAATGCAAGGAAAGGGGTGGGTGGGTGGTGGGAGAGAGGTGTTATGACTAAAAGCCGAATTTACTGCTTGCGAATCCTAAATCTGAATAGGAAGAAGGAAGAGGCTGAGGTCTTTTTTGTGGGATACATAGGTGACAGTGGGAAATATATGCCACTTAACCCAAGTGTGTCTGTTTCTTCTTTCAGCTTGCAATCAGCCTGCCTGGCTAAGTCATCCTACTGCAGCTTTTCCTATATAGCCTGCTGCTCCTGCCTGTGCGTGGTTGCTGCACCGGCTCACGGCAGGCAGATCTTGCCCCTGACCCGACACGGCTTTCTCTTTCTCCTCGGCTCCCCGGTTCCCGGCTGCCCCGCCGCTCTCACCCTGCTGTAATCCCTTCCCTCGCTGCCCAGCTCTCAGACCCAGCCCCTTTTCAGCTCGTCCCCCCTGCCCTCTCCCCATCACTGAGCACTCTCTGCTCGTCTCTCCGGCTCCCCTCCCCCTGCCCTAGGGGGGGACTTGCCGGACCTTTTCGGGGCCCGGCGAGGCGGGCGCTGGGCGGCGAGCTGGGCTGGGGGCGATCCCGTCCTGCGCCCACAAAGGCCTGGCCGCAACTGCACCGTCACGGGCAAGGCCCCCCAGGATTCTGACCCCTGCAAGCCGGGGCAGGGGCAGGGCAGCCCCCTCCTCTCACACCTCTGTTGAGACGGCATGTGCGGTCAGGACACCGGGTAAAGGAGAAGTTCCTGCAATTGTTCCCGGCACGGGCGGGCGGGGGGAGCCGGGGTTTTGTCGCCATCCCTCCCGCACCGCGGCCAAGGACACTCCGGCACCCCCGGGCCGGCTGCCCCTTCCCCGATACGAGCGCTCTCTGCCCGCGGGGAGCGGGGGCCCAAGCGCCGGCGGGACCACGCGGAGAGGAGCCCGGGGGCCCCTCGGAGCTGCGCCTGCCCCCCGTCCGCAGCCCTCTCCGCAACTCTCCGCAAACTGCACCGCGGGACGCCTCCGAGCAGCTCCCGGCCCCACGCCGGCTCCCTCCGCGGCATCTCCCCCAAATCCCCCCCCCCCCCATTTTCGCCTTCAGGAGAGCCGTGGAGCCCGGCGGGCTGGGCACGGCGTGCGGACGTCGGGGCCACCGGGGCACCCCGCCCGCGGCCCTACCTGCGAGCCACAGGAGGACGATCCATCCCAGGACGTGCCCATCCATCTTCCCAGTGGTCCAGGCGGCGCGGGGCGGCGGGAGCGGCGCGGGGGCGGCCCCGCTCGGGCAGCCGCCTCCCCGCAGAGCCGGCCGGGCTGGCGGAGCGGCCGCGCCGAGTGGCTCCGCTCCGCTCCTCCCCCGGGCCGGCTCCCCGAGGCCGCCCCCGCCGCTGTCCGGGCTCGGGCGGGGGGCGGCGGCGGCGGGGAGGGGAGGGGGACGCGGCTTCCCGAAACTGCTTCGCTTCCCGCCCTCTCTCCCTCCGGCAAAGGCGCGTTTCGGTTGCCTGATGCCGCTCCTCAGCCTACGGGCACTCCGGCACGTTCCTGTGCTACTCCTCCAGCCCCCGGCACCCCCGCTTCTTAGCGGGGCTCTTACAACTTCTCTAGTAAGCGCTTAAAAATGTCCCCGCCGATCATCTGGCCTCCCCAAATTAGCCAAATGTATACCTTGGGAAATGAGCGTAGACGGCTCCTGTTCTAAATTTCCCTGGAGTTCCCACTTTCCAGCATGGGCACAAGTAATTATTGTAATTTTAGATAAAGGAGTATAATTTTAGGTGAGGAGGTGTTCTGGCTGTTAACAATGGGCAGCCGAGTTGCGGGTGTTAAGTTTTCGTGCCAACATGATACTGGAAGGGAATGGGATTTTTTTTGTTTGTTTTTGGTTTGTTGTGGGTTTTTTTTGTGAGAAAGGGCTCACATACAGCCTTAAATGACATTTTAGAATATGGATGTTGCTTAGAAATTAAATGGTCCTGGCCGCAGCAAACCCACTGGATGCACATTAACTGCAGTTAAAACTTTTAAAGTTTCTGTGAAAACTTAATGAGTCGATGGAATTATTCATGGGCCTAAACAGCTGGCTAAAATAGCATAATGTTTTCTTTTGTGGCTCAGCGCCGGAGAGAAGCACCTTGCAAAATGGCACTCGCCGTTCACAGCATCCAGCACAGCTTCCCTTTGAGTGTTGTTCATCCTCAGGCACTTTTCTTACGGGGTTTGGCTGGTGTTTGTAACTAAAGCTGGGATGCTGCAGGCGTCAGTGATCCACATGAGAGTTGGGAGTAGTCTCCAACTTCTTCTCATCTGGAATCTGCCAAAAAACCATAAACTATTCTGATTTTTCTAAATCAAACCGCTTGGTGTGTCCTGCTGCTTAAGGCAGGGTGCACAGGGATGCCTGCCTGCAGGAAATCTGTACAAGCTGTCTACATTCTAGCAGGTGTTTTCCAGTTGCTTGTAGATTCCTCATCATTTCGCCTTTCAGACTGAACTGCTCTACAGGCAAGAGAAGCTTTTCTTAAAAAGTGTGAATGAAAAAAGATCAATAATTTCTGAAGGAAAAACCAAACCAGCATGTTCGCTGTGATAAAAGATGTGTTGAAACATCTTTGGTTGTTTTCAGACAGGTGTAGTCCATCTGTTAGTAGAGTTAAAATGGAATTAAGCAAAGAGACAATCCCTAGGTAGCTGATCTGTTTTTAAGTGTTTTATTTGGAGCTATTCCGTGTTGTTTAAAAATATTTTTTCACATGGAAGTTTATTTTTATTCAGCATTGCTTTAAAAAAAAATACACACCCACCCCAGTCAGAGTCCTGATGTTCCTCTGACTTGATACATAATGAATTTAACTGTTTTGCAGTACTAGCTAAAAGTTACTATTAAGAAGTCCCTGCTACACTAAATAATGTAAATATGTGCAGTAGTGCTATTCTCCTTCAGCACAATGATCTGACACCCCACTGACTTCTTGCATACTGACAGGTGGAAGACAAAGCAGAAACTCTCACTAGGGCCACAAATTCAGCCTCCAGCAATGTGTGGTTCCAGAAAATTCAGATGTAACTGTAATACTTTGCATCAGCACAGGGCCTGCCTCACCACTGTTACCCATCTATAGGACACAATCCATGAAAGTTTGTATGGGTTGAACTAAGACCCCTAAATCGTAAACACAAAGCTATTTTTCCCTCCTTCCCCTAACCATTTTTCCTGATAACCCTCAAAATTTCAAATGAAATCCTGGTTCCTTGCCTTTTTGTAACTTAGCTGACCAGGATTCTGATCCAGAGTTTCCTGAGACAATGGTGATGTTGATATTATCTCATCTGTTTAACACTGGGAGCAGTACAATCCCTTATGCGTCACTATTGTTAGCTACTACTGGGGTTTTTTCTTAGTGTTGTTTTTTTTTCATCTACTCCAGCTTTTGCAAATAAATTTGGCATGCATCACTTTTGCTAAACCTTTGACTCACGACAAAGGAAGGAAAGATTTTCAATAGAAGGAAGCGCCATTGTTTTGCATGTAACGTTGGATTTATATCTGCTTTGAAATTCTCATAAACTTATTGTAGGGTCCTTTCTCATTTAACGTGAGCTGTCATTTGTATATATCCACCTAAGATGGATGCCCGAGCCGTGAATAGATGTTCCAGATCTCTGTAGACCTTTGATCCTTTGATTGCAACATCTGAGCTGGCTTAATAGTTAATGTTGGGATGTTGTCTTTCCTTTTAGCCCAAGAAAGCTGCATGACTGCAGCTAGCCCCGCTTCACCTTCAAACGGTGGGGAAATTCCTGTGCAATTAGCCAGATGGCTTCAAGCCACAGCCCAGCAGGGATTCTCTGCCCTTTGAAAAACAACACACTGCTGGATTTAAACCTTCATCTCCCTCAGTCACTCGACAACCTTGACACCGGATGAGCAAATTACCGGTGTTTGCCCTGCGTATTTAGTCCCAGGCAGAATCGGAGAAATACCACACGGTTTGATTTCACTGCTGATACCGCGACTCCGCCTGAAGGAGCTCTCTAAGCGATGGGATCATGAACAAATTCAGCTGAACAATGGGGGAACAAACAAACTAATTTTTACTCATGCTCTAACAGCTGCTGGCTCTTTTCTTTCCTTGCCAAGTACTTCATTCCTTCCTCCTTCCCTCGTCTCATCTTCCAGTACCAATCTTTTGTGGTCGTTTCCTCTGCTGGTACGCAGTCAGCTTTTTAAGTTATCACCACGTGGAAGGATTTACACCAGCACCTCAGTCAGAATGACCCATGTCAGCAAGATCCCCGAAAACCCACTCTGCTGCATGAAGATTTCCACGCCGTTCAGCCCCCTGGATTTCCCTTGTAGAAATTTCCATAGAAACAGTGATTTCAACAGCTTTTCTGGGATGCCATGCTAGACTCAGCCATTAGACACCGCTCTCTTGATTTAGTACTGAGATGAGCACGCCGCAGAACTTACTGGGTGACACACTGTCAGTTCATAGCGTTTAAGTGAGTCTCTTCAGATAGCTACTAAGTAAAACTTTACCTCGATTGCTGTGTTACACTGGAATCTCCTATTCATCCTTGACAGCTTCACAGCAAGACACTGCTGAAATAAATGCACTCCCTGTGTATGTTGTTTTTTCCAGAGCTGCCTGGCTACATTTGATAGCACAATAATACAGTTTTACATCCCACTAACATCAGGAATGAGTGATATGTATATATAAACTGCTATTGTTTTTTAATCATGATGTTTGTACCAAGAAATGTTTAGAATATTTAATGGAGAAATTTGGCTTTTTCACTATAATCGATCTTCAGGTCTGTGATAAAAATTCAGTATTAGGAAGAACCCAAGAGAACAGCATCCTCATCTAGTATTTACTCCTCTGTATACATTTCCTATGTTGCTCCTGACTCCTGGTCAGACACCAAAAATCATAGTATGCCTTTGCTACACTCACAGACTGAACCTGAAATTTTCATTTAAAGCACTAATGGCACGTCAGCAATAATGTTTTGTGAAGGTTTCATATAGGTAGAGGATCCCAAGTGAATCATCCCAGCTAACCATCTTCTGTGTGTCACTATAGGCAAAAATACACAATAGGACAAGCTCTGCTTGCATATCTACAGATAACCTAGGCGGTAACAAGTTGTTAAGTCCTCTAAGGTTTTGGCTGTAGAGGAACTGGGGGCAGCACAAATCCCTTCAGGGACTTGGAGTTCATAACCTGGACTTTTGTGATTGTCCAATCCAGCTTTCCCAATGAAATCGGCCACATCACTTTGCCACACTACATTGATTAGTTTGAACTACAGCCTGTATGTCACAAAAACAAATCAGAGATTACTTTGGGTGAGAAAGGATCTCACCCTGACCCTAATTTAATCTAACTTCACTTTCTAGTACTGCCAAGCCAGAGGGCAAGGTACTCTTAAGGCATTTCTGGACAGGTAATGGCAGGCTGTGATCAGAGCACCCATAACATCCTCTCTGGAAGTTCAACAGACTGTTAGTTTGTTAAGTTGTCTTGAGCTAACACCAGAACTGGAGAGAGCATCCTGGGCCCAGATGCTAAAAAGCATGAAAGCATCATCATCCCTGCTTGATATTTATTTATCCTTCCAGGGATGATGCTGTTAGTCCTCTTGATGCAGCATCACATAGAGAGCTCCTCTTTGGTTGATATCCTGCTCTATCATCTACCTTATTAAGTATCCCTTCAATCTTTGTATTTTTCACAAGTAACTCTGATGATTATGTGTTTTGTTGAAAGCTAACAAGTATTTAGTAGTATGCAGCCAAGAAACAACCTAAGAAAGATCTAAATAAAAAGTGTGATTACAATTTCTCATTTAAAATTTTGAGACACCTTAAAGTAATGCTTTAACCAGGGACTGGATGGTCTTTGCATCATAAATCTGTATCCTTGATTCAGTGTTGTGTGGTTGAGTCACATGCTTCTCGTGTCTGAATGCATTACCTTTAGTAACCACACTTAATATCTTTTTGATGCAATTACAAACCAATATGACAGAATGTATTTGCTGCAAACCCATGTTGATTGGCATTAATTACGTTACTTTTCTTTAATTCATTATTGAAGCAAATCCTGTATCATTGGTTTTATTCTTTTGCCTGGGATCCCTGTTAGTCTAACAGATCTGTAATTACTCAGGTCATCCTACTTAGGGCCAGATCCAAAACAGGACTTTGGAAAATTTTTGGTACCTAACATTTAGGACTCAAATCTACAAAAAAACCTCATTCAGCAGCAGGATGAGACTGAAAGCACACATGTCAAAGTTGCCTGAAGGCTTAGAGTTTTCCTTCTCTGCATACCCAGATAGTCCTGAGAACAGAGATGTCTAACAAACACCCAAGGCAAGACTTTCATACATTTGGGGTGTCACAGCCAGGTCCTTGTTTTCTGCCTGAAAACTTGGTCTGATCTGACGTTAAGGATTTCCCAGACTTTTCCAGGATACTTAGAACAATGTGGTGGTTTCACTGGAGGCATTAAAGGTGTTTGAAGCTGATGGCACAGAGCAGATGCAGCTGTAGCACACCTGGGCAGCTGGTTGCCATGTAGCAGGTTTGGTGGTCCTGGGATGTGCTGGCCAGCAGGGTTACAGCACTTGCCAAGTAAGTCCCGTGCATCCCACAACAACATGACCTGCTGCACTGCAACCCCCAACACAAACACTACCAGAGAAGACAGAAGCATTATCAGCTCTCATTTGAGTTCCCTGAGAAACCTTAAGAAAGGTGCTGATACCACCCATGAGGCCTGGTCCAGGACATTCACAATAGGTGCAACACTCAGCAAAACCCTGCAAACACAGGCATGCAAACAAGGCAGTGTGAGCTTTTATAAAAAGGCCTCCTGACTCCTACATGTTTGAAGTTACATTCTTAATCACATAGGTTAGGTGTAAGGCACCCTGCACTCCTCTCACAGTCGTGGCACTGTTCAAAAAGAAACCCAAGATTCACTAAGTCAAAAGGTCAAAAGAGAAGCTGGCAGCTGTAGCTGACTGGTTAAATCATTCACCTGGGAGAGGGAAGCCTGCAGGCTCTCATCCCTGAGATGTTTATGCATTACGTGTGAAACAATAATAATTACTGGCTTCCACTTTGTATCACTCTCCAGAGAATCTGTAGGTTTTAAAATCCCCATAACCGGGCTGAGAAAGAAACCAGCCGTGAGATTATGTGAGGAAAGCTTGTCTCCAAAGCACATAAAGGAGTGCAGAGTGACAATGGCACTTCAGTGGTTGGTACCCAATTAACACCCTGCCCTGGCTCCTCCCACACCCATCACAAAAGCTCATCAATGGCCCATTTTCACAAGTCCAAACAGAAACAGGGACACAATGGCAGATGAGAACCCTAAGATAGGAGCTCAGAACAAAGGAAAACCATTCCAGGCTCTTTCCAGGTCTGTCCCAGGAAAGCCTCGGCCCTAGGGTGCAGACTGGAGCCTATCAAGCCAACACCACAGCAACTTTAGGACTGAGGGGGATTGCATCCTACAGATTTGGGGCTCATTAGGGGATGCGAGGGAAGAGCTTTTCAGGGTTGCATCCCATGCTTAGGGAAAGAATCAAAGGCAAAGAAAGGGAGAGATCTAGGTGATTTGGGAAGGAACAAGTAAGATAGATAAGGGGATAGAAAGAGCCAGTTTCATGCTGGCCAGGTTTGCTGGGTGATGTGCTTATCCATCATGCATACTGCATTCCTTTCTTCCTATTAAATTCCTTTATAACCCTTTTTCTGAGTGAACAATTCTCTGTTTTGGGCATACTCATGTGTATGGGGGTCTGGTGCCAGCCTCTAGTCATGCCATGGGTGGGAGAATCCATGTGCCTGGGTGACAGTGACCGGACAGGGAGGAGTAAGCCGACTTAAATGCCAGCACCTGGAGTGGGACTGCAGGTAGAAAGGGCCCCCACGTGTTGCTGGGGCCAGGAGCTGGGCCTGGACTGCAGGCACTGGGGTGGCTCCATGCCAGCAGCTGGAGAGCCCCGAGACAGTGACCAGCATTCCTGTCCCCTAGAGCAGACCTGCAGCCAGAAGCCCTCATATCAGCCGTGCCAGGAGGGAACGAGTGTGACAGCGTTAGTTACAAAGTCCAGCTGGACTTCTTTGTGGGAAGGTGGTGTGCCCTGAGAGCCAGGGAGGGGATGGCTTGTCTCTAATGGGAAAACCACAGGAGGAGCTGGGTTAGGCTGGGAATACATACTTGACCTCCCTTCAGCTGGAGCTGGGAGTGTGGAGTTGCATCAGCCTCGCCTCTCCTGGGCTGATGGATCTGGCCTGGCCTGATTCCTCCAACGTAAACATCAAATATTTCCCTTTGTGGGGGAGTGCTGTAGCCCCAGACCAGCAGGTAAGTGGTGAACAGCAGATGTAGCCATTGCTGTGCTTTTTAGAATAACTTCGCTCATTCTTCCTGACAAAAAAAAACCAACAAAACTGCAAGGAAAGCTTATGACCTTGAATCCTGAATGAATGAAAATACATTACTGGCAGAAAAGTTCCAGATAGTTTTTCTGTCTGTACAGTCCCAGGGTACATAGGCCCTATTTTGAGATACTGGCAAACTCCATGCATTGGTGGAAAAGCACTGGCTGGCAGAGGAGTTCTCTGGACCATTTATACTGATTTTGTCAATTCTGGAGCTGCATTTCCAAAGCCAGGTACAGAGGACTTAAAGTGTTGGTGTATCAATTAACCTAAATTAAGTGCTTAAAAGAAAAAAAAAAAAAAAAAAAAAAGAAAAAAAAAACCAGTAATATATAAATACTGGCACAACACTTGTTATCTGCTGGAAGGGCTCCAGTGGTACAAATGCTATTTTCAAATCAGTGTAAATGGTCCAGAAAAGTCCTTTTCCTGCTAAGTTAAACAGCAGATAAATGAAGATTTAAAACATGAGTTTCTTCAGAGGCACTGGGCTCTCCTCAGGGCCCTGGGGAAGAATACTGATGGTATGATGCTCTGAATATGATCTGTTCCCTGTTTTTATAATCTGACCCCCATCCCACACAGGGAAATCTTCTCTCTCTCTACTGCTTATGAATTTTATTTTTCAACCACACCTCTAGCCCTTGGAGAGCTATCACTGGAGCCTTGTGTTTTTCAAACAGTTGATGCACACATTATCTGAATTTCTTTAAAAGGATGGGCTGCTGAAGGGTGGGTCCCAAAGCTGCACACGAGAGAAAAGAATATGAAGAAAAATAAAATACAAGTGCACAGATGCACTCCTAGCAACAACTCTTACAGTAATGTAACAGTAAACACTTGCTTTTCTGCCTGAAAGAACTAGGCTCTGTGCAGATGTTTATATTTACAAGATACAAGTAATTTCTTGCAGTCTTTCCTCAGAGACTCAGTATCTGGAACTAGACTGGAATATAAATTATTTTCCACAGCAGTAACAGTGACTTTAAAAATGCTTACCTGTTCTCACTGAGGTTACATCACGATTTTCTACATTTTTAACAATGTGATTGACTCTTCCTGTATGCTAAACAGCCAATTTCCGAAGTGGAACACAAACCAAACTGTTTCACAAGATTTCAGCAAGACAGAACTGCCCCCAGAATGAGCCAGCATGTTTTAACCCTCACAGGAACCAGCCACCAGGGAGATGCAAGAGAAACCTGGTCTGACCTCACCTGATGGCAGTTCCAGCACTGACAAACATAATCAGCTAAGTCAAAGATTCAAGCCTAAACAGCACCTACAAAGACTTCTTTGGAGCTGAACAGACTTACCCAAAGATGAAAAAAAGTGGCTGGATTGAGGAAAAGAGGCAGATTTTTCCAGTGACTTGGAAATGCATGGATATGTTTCTTCGCTGTTTTTATCCTCATGTCCAAGTTTACAGTAAATTCAAGAGGATTCTGGGATGGAGAATTGCAAAGAATCTTCCAAGTCAGTGCTGCACTATTTATTTTCATGGAGACTGTCTGGATAACTCCACTGAAGATGGCTGCATGAGAATGATGCTGAAGGAGAGTCCCCAAAAAACAGGGGACCAGTGAGGAATATGGGGGACATCACATGGCCTGGCCAAAACTTAATCAGGGCCTATGCCAATACTGCCACTTCAGTAACCCTGTCTCATGCTAAACATAGGTTCTCTGTTCCAGGCAACCAGATTTCTGCAAACTGATTAAACTTTGTTTTAAAGCAAATTGTGGTTATTGACCTGCTGTGATTATTGCCCTGCTAGCTTCTCTTTATTTATTTATTTATTTATTTATTTATTTATTTTTACTATGGCCAGTGAAGATCATTTGATTTTTGAGAGAGATCAATAGAAAGCTTAAGGCAGGAAGCAACTCTGTGCCACTTATCAAAATGATGCAGACTGTATTATTTCCAGCTTTTACTTCATCTGAACTGTGGCTCCCTATGAACTTTCAGTGAAGAAGTGTCAGTTATATCAATGAGATAGATGGAAGGAAAAAACCCCAACAACCACAAAAAGCAACCCAAAACCACAAAAAGAAAGTCTGAACAGCAGACAGCTCAGTTTTGTTTAACATGAGCTCCCAAATAGTTTTTAACAAACAAGTTTGCCCTTCCAAGTGCACACATGCCCACTCAACTCCTCCACTTTCCTGCCATGTATCTCAAAACTAAACCAGGGTTCTCACCTGAAGTTGGTCTCCGCTTTTTCTTCCTTCTCCTTCCTGAACCTGGTGCAAGTTTCTGCTCCCATAGTGTATTTCTTAACCTTCAGCACCAAAAGAACGTTAAAAAAACAATAATTTAAGAAAACCAGCTGTGCCACACTCTCATCAGGACGTGCTGTAAGGTTTCTGTCCACAAAATTCAGACTCACCTACGTGGTGTGCAACAAGCCAATAATTACACACTTGGGAGAGACATTATTTCCTTATTTTGGAGTGGCACAAGCCTGGGTGCTTGGTTTTATTTTACCAATCAAGCACAGCCCACTGGGCTTTCCATGCCATTACTTACACAAAAAAATGTTGTGTTAGTAAACACCCAAGTATAATTGGTAATAATTACCAAACAATTACGTAGTCTCACTTGACTCCTATGCACGCTCAGGGGAAGAATCTTCATCTACACAGGCATCTTTTTGACCAGTAGGCATGATTTTTAGTACTATAATGAAGGTAGTTCACCTATATCCAGATACAGGCATCTTGATCTGACACTGGATTACATGGTTTTGTGATTTAGAGGTTACACTGATAGTGCTGGGTTGATGGTTGGACTGGATCATCTTAAAGGTCTCTTCCAACCCTGATGATTTTAGGGTTCTACAGAATGCATGGGCCTTAAGCCTTTTGCTAAGTTGGCAATATACCCACGAACACCTTGATTTACTTCATCCATAGAGCTTGTTTGCCACAGGATATCCTTGACTAAGAGGTGCTAACCACTTACCTGGCTCTACTGACATACAGTATCTTGTTTTATGAAAGAAATGAAACCTAGGTTGGTTATTAGAAAGAAATTCCCTACCGTGAGGACAGTGAGGCACAGGAACAGGTTGCCCAGGGAAGTTGCCCATCCACATAAAGCATTCAAGGCCAGTCTGGACGGAGCTCTGAGCAACCTGCTGTGGTGGAAGGCAGAACTACATCATCCTTCAGGATCTTTCAGGTCCATTCCAACCCCTTAACCCTTATTCTATAGTTCTGTGATCCTTGGAGCTTGTTGGCCGCTATCTGTCCCACTGACAAGTCGCCTTTATGGCCGATAAGGAGCACTCAAAGCCCAAACACGGGAGCGCAGCCGAAACAGGCAGTGACACCCGCGCCGGGGCGGGAAGGCGCTGTCATGGCGGCGCTGCCATGAAGGCCCCGTCCTGAAGGCGCTGTCATGGAGGCGCTGTCATGGAGGCGCCGCCATGAATGCCCCATCCTGAAGGCGCTGCCATGGAGGCGCTGTCGTGGCCGCCCCGTCGTGGCCGCCCCGCCCTTGCCGCCGGACCGCGCGGGCGCCGCCCCGCCCGCCCCTCATGAGGGGCCGCGCCGCTGCCGCGTGGTTTAGCGCTCTTCGCCGAGGCCATGGCTCGGCCTGCCCGCTCCCGACGCTCTCGCCGCTCCCGCAGCCCCTTTTCGTCCTTCGAGCACGACCAGCTGCCCGAGCTGGAGCGGTATGGGTTGCCCCTGGAGCAGGTGGCGGACGCCGTCCCCTGTTGCTCCCAGGTAGGGGAAGCGAAGGTCGGCGGGGCCTCTCCTGGAGGGTGGGCTGGCGGGCGGCTCGGCGCCATCTCCGATGGCTGCCCTGTGTGGCCTCAGGTGGCAGTGCTGGCCTCCCCTCAGCGCGGGGGCAGCTCTGGTTCCTGTGCCGAGGGTGGGTGTTGCCATCCCTGGCTGGTAGGAGGAGTTCCCGGAGGTCTCTTGCCTGTGGTTTCCCCTCGCTCGGAGGGCAAAAAAAAAAACTTCGCCTTACTGCATGTTTGCAATCAAGGCTTACAGTTTTCTTAGGAAAAAAACACTTGGGAGTGTTTAAGTCATTCTTGGCAGCCATCGATAATGTCCTTTGGAAGTGCAAGAGTGATTTCTTACACGTGGAGTTTGTTGGTTTGCGGGACTACTAAAAGGAAGTGGTAGAAACCTTTTTATAACAGCTGATTTTCTTTTAAGTCCCTGACAGAAGAAGAGAAGACAATGTTTGCAGAGACGGCTCATAAGCTGAATAGCAAGAAATGCTCTCAGAAGACAGTAAAGGAGGTAAATGCTGAGAGAATGGGACGCCCTCAGTAAGGAGGAGGAGTAAACGGTGTTGGGCTCTTTGTGGTCAGTTCCACGGGATGGTGTGGAAGTTCCACCTGCTCTCCACATCCTCCAGCCTCTGGAGGTTACAGCTGCACTAGCAGTACTTACCATTATGTGGGTTATGTGCATAATTGTTCTGGTTTGAATTGAAGGTTAAAATACTTGATGCCTCTTTAAACCATCACATCTTGTTTCTTTGGGCTCCTCTATCAAGTAAAATGTAGCTCCCTAACACCCTTTTATGTTTAACTGTATTTTGCTCTGCCTGACTTAATTTTTTTTTTAATTTATTTATGCTGTAAATTTGTGTTATTTCTTGTCATAGGTTCATGTTGCTTTTGTTTTGTGGGTGTTATTGGTTTAGGCAGTTCTTGACTGATGGCCTGAAAGCACATCTTAGAGACAGCTGATCAGTGTTCTGGAGGAGCTGTGTGGTGAATGAAATGTCAGTATAATGTTGTGGCCTATACCCAAGCTGAATAATTACACCCTACCGTTAGTTTTGGGTTGGTTGGATATGAGAGAGAGTAGTAACACTGTTACTATTGGAGAGCAGTATAGAATTAGGAGGTAAAATGTGTATGGTTGTGGTTGGAAATGCTGCTAAACAGATAATTTCTGCTGTGTACTGCCTTGAAAAGGTGTTTGTCCCGTTTGTTTGTTTCTGTCTCTTTTCCTGTCCCAGCACTTCACTGAAGCAGAGTTACTAAAGAGTTTGAATTGTGTAAGGTGTGAACTTACATTATTGAAATCTTTGTTGGTATGTAAAAAGTTGTGTGTCTAAGGAAAGAAAGTCACATTTACTGATGGAGTAAGTGGAGAATACTGCATTTACTTCTTGATGCTCTCTTACTAGATAATGACTGCAAACTGTGAATTAATGGTGAAGATAAATTCCAGGACTTTAATTCACTTACGTGGTGGTGGAGGGAATAACAGGATGGGCATAGCTTGGAGTAACTAGTAAAAATGGGTTAAGTAAATTAGCCAGTCTAGACTAGAAGGGAGGTGTTAGGCAGTGTTTCCTGTTTTGGGGGGTCTGCCTGTCTGGGAAAAAGCTGTTTAAAATGTGGTCATCATTGAGTCGTTTAGCAGGCTGAGCATGTGTAATTAATGAAACTCCATTTTTATATGTCAGAGAGAGCTAAGTGAAACAACAGGTAAGTCACAAATGGAGACTTCTGTGTTTCCTCCCACAAGTTGTAGCATTTTAGAAGATTGTAGTCAGGGAGAGGAATAGTTGCTTTACCAGAATAAAGATTACCATCCTTACTGTGTCAGTGGAAATAGGCAAATATGGATATATGAGATTATGTGCTCTCATTTTATTAATCCCAGCCCTGTACACAGACAACCATGGTCAGTTTGTGTAGTGAAAGGTCATGTTCCTCTTTTGGAATGGGTTTTTTTGGCCAAAGCTTACTCAGGTGGGAATAATTCCTTATTTTGTTTTAAATACTTCAAACTGATAACCAGTTAACTTTGGCTAAGATGGTTGCCTGCAATCAGTTCACCTGGATGTGGATGTTACTCCCAGTTTGGGTTTGAATGATCAGGTTCTGTAAGGCTGCCAGGTTTCTTTTCCCATCCTATTAGAAGCTTATTGTTCATGAATGGATTTTCAGAGCAATCCAGTGACTTCCTTAAGGCTGTATCAGCTTTTAATGAACCTGTTTCCTAGTAAAAGACAACTAACAAATGTGCCAAGTGCTTTTTTTCATAAAACTTACGGAGTAAAGTTTTAAATTCCAGTTTGAAGAGTTCCTTGCCTGTGACAAGTGGTTGAACCTAAGAAAATACTTTTTTTTCTATTACATTTTATAAATTTAGCTGTAGTGCTGTAAAGTTTAATGGGTTGACAAAGGTGCTGAAGAGAAATCCTGGCCTGCAAGTAGACAGGCACTTAATATATATAAAACCTTTCCACCTAGCCACAGTTATTAGTGGATATTGCATCTTCCTCTGATATAAGGGGCTGAAGGACTTTATTTGGGGCGAGAAGACTGTTGTTGTTGTTTGTTTTTCTTAACTTTCTCGTCTTTTCCAGACTTGTAAGGTGCCTGATCCAGTTCCTGTTGCTATGACCACAAAGATGCCCAGTGTTACTCCATTGCCAGCTGCCTGTGCTCTGTCTTGGAAGAATGATCAGGGTATGGTGATTTTAAAGCAGTTGATCCTGGTAAATGAGAGCTTTCCCTTTGAGGACATTCTTAGTGATACCTGTAAAAGACTGATTATATTTTGCTAAAAGCCATCTATGTTTTACATTACTGGGCTACTGTTGTGAGAGCTAGAGGACATCAGGGAAAATACCGCTCCTCCTCCAGCCTCTAAGAATTCTATCCTGTTTTTTAGCTCAATGGGAATATAGCCACCAACAATTTCATAACTGTTATTTCAAGGTTTTTAAGGAAAAAGTATATTTTCAAGTCGTACATTTATGATTTGACAAGGCCTAATCCAAGTTCAGGGTAAAAGAGTACTTGTACTGATTTCAAAAGGTTAAGAATTGTTAGATATTAAAGTTAAAAATTTGTATGATAGAGGTATTAAATAAAACAAGGGTCTTGGCCTCAGTGTGGGATAATAAGAGGGAATATGCACTCTGTCAGTGCTTTTATAACATCCTTACTTCCTTATTGAAAGAACTCTTGAAAACTAAACCTTTCTAACCTGTACCTGTCTTCAAATGGTGGTTCTAATTAGAGCTGGGTAATGAATACATTTATAATCTTCTACCCAATGAATATTATGTTACTCTGAAAAATGATAGAAGGTAGTGCTTATAAAGTGAGTCAAGAAGCCAGTTCATATAAGCTGTATCTGCTGTGTGGTTAAGTCTCAGGTCCAGCTTTGTAGCTCAGACTCCTGAACTGTTTTCATGTTGTCATGGTTATGGGGGAGCAGGAAACAGTAGCTCCATAAAAAGTGAAATGCTTATTAGTGCCCTCTGTGCCAGGGGTCATGCTCTGCTGTCATTGTGATGCAGATTTGATTGGGCTGATCATGCTGGCTTGAGTTGACACAACTGATCTTTCAGCTGAATGAGAGGCATAATGATAAAGGATAATTGAGATACATTTCATGATCCTGCTTTTAATATTTCTCAGTTAAAGTTTTGTATGGTTCCCTGGAGCTATATCCATTTTTTCATACAGTAGGAGAGGTGTCTTTCCTATGACCCCTCAGCTCAAATAGTTTAAGACCCACATGAGGGAACATGGCCATTCTGGCTTAGGGTAACTGGTGTTAAATGTCCTAAAGTCTGGCATACAAAATTACTTATGTGTAAAGACAGTTACACATCTCTAGTAGAGCAAGTAGGATTTTTTTTGATGAGGTTAGAGTAAGGATTGGACAGCTATGTTAAATTTCACTGAGGGCATTGTGACAGTCGTGAAGAGAAAGGATTAAGGTGTATTGAAAGATATTTATCATAGTTGGATACTTTTTAATTAGTAAATGATAAATCTATTCCTTAACATTTGTGTTGGGTATTCTTGCTGCTTTGGGAGCTCATTTAGTGGAGATGAAGCAATCCTTTTAATTAGCAGACTTCTCATCTTCTTGCCCTGCAAGATTACTACCAACTCATTTAAGTGGTGTGAGCTGCCAAATTTAGCTTGTGAGGCTGTTTTGCAGCTACTGATTTGGTTTTTCCCTAACCTTATTTTCTGAAAGGGCAACGAGATCTATCCTTAAAGAGAATAATTGTTCCTGTTGGATTGTATGCCTCTTAACATCTTGTAGGTTTGGAGGTTGGCTTTTTTTTTTTTAGTTGCCTGTATTTGTTGGGTTTTTTGCCCATCTCTACACACAGTGGGATCTCTGGAAGGTGTAGCAGCAGTACCAGTGTGCCTGAATTCTGCGTAAGTGGTGTTATCTTGTCATCCTGGATACAGAGGAAGAGCTGTGTGTTTTGCTTGATTGTTACCCTTCTTCACCCAGTGACAGGAGAAACTTCACCGAAGCTTTGTCTGGATGAGGTGAAACCAGCATGGCTTCTGTAACCTCTGGTGATTTGTCTGAAGATGGCTTTGTTCTTTTTCTTTCAGATATGCTTGCAGATATCTTCTACTTCCTGGACATTTACAGCTATGGGAAGCTGCCACCCCACTGCGAGCAGCGCTTCCTTCCTTGTGAGATTGGGTGTGTCAGATATTCCCTACAAGATGGCATTGTGGCTGATTTCCACCACTTCATAGATCCAGGTGAGTTCCAAGAAAGTCAGAGAGGTACTTGGGTGAGAGAGAGGCTTTCTGGAGTCACTGCTGCCCAGGTTAGACTTCTGGTATTAAGACAAGTTTATTTCTTTCATTATAAATGCTCATTTTGGATAATTTCTTAAAATATCAGAGCATTGCTGAGCTTGTTTCTGAAGAGGATTAGTGTCAGAACTTCATGTAACTCCAAAGAGGGTAGGCTAAATCCAGGAGGACCTGCACATGTTTGTGCTTTATATTTCATGATAATGAATATTTCTCTCAATTGGACCTAAACACCCTCTACAATGCACATTTTTTAAAAATGCATATAACTGAAAATAACTTTCCCAAAGGTAGTTGTGGCACTTTTACAAGGCTACAAGGGAAGATGCTGTTCCTTTCTGCATATGGAGCTGTGGTGTGTAATTGAGAGTTACGGATCTGTTGGCGTTGGATGATTGTGCTTTCTCCTCTCTTTTTGCAGAAGTACCACCACGTGGTTTTCGCTACCACTGCCAGGCTGCTGGTGAGTATTAATGGAGATAAAGAATGGTGTGCAAAGGTGTGCAGTTTTAGACTCAGCTTATCTGACCTCTGTCCATATGTTGTGTAAGTCTCAATAGTCCTTGTGTGTATCTTTGGCATGAAGTGCTAATTAACAACAGGGTAACTCAAAGATATTGCTTTATATTTAAAAGTTATGTTTTGCAGCTTGGCATATATTAACAAAATTAAAATACTTAGACCATTGTTGTGTCTGGCTTGGCTTGCCTGTTTCCTCTGTGGTTCTCAGTAATGTTTATAGACTCCAGTTTGTTTCTTTTAGGACATTTCCTCTCCTTGTGTACAGAGGGAACAAACTTGGCCTGTTTTCCTACATCTGATACTTGGATAATGGCCTTTTAAAAGGGGCAGGAGTGTGAGTGTTTGCTCACAGCCAGAGCTGCTGACAGAAGTTTTGGTAGCTTAACACAGACCCTGTCTGTGGAGAGGAAGAGTGTGTGTGTGTTTGTGTGCATACACATATGTATACAGAAAGATAAAAAGGAGGAGGGAACTGTATCTCTTAAGGAAACTGGACTTCTCACAACTTTGTGGTTTTTGTTGGTTTGTTTTTTTATCCTGTCCCCCTTCCCCCCTCCATTAGGTGATGAAACCCATAAGATCCCCATATCTGGATTTCACCTTCCTCGTTCGTGTTACGCAGTTGTCCTACGGGAACTTCTTGAGTTTGCCCAGCCAGCCACAGGTGCTCAGCCTCGCTTCTTCTGCAGGGTATGGTCAAGGTCAAAGCTCCAAATCTCAGCTTCTGCTTTCACTCCTGTTGAATGACTTCACTCTAAAACCTAATCAGTGTGCATATAAGTGGGGAAGACATTTTTTCCAGAGTGTCCCAGTTCTGTGCAGGAAGAAATGGCCTCTAGAAGTCAACCTTTTTATAAAGCAGAGACCTAATTTCCTGCCTTCTTATTTTCAGCCTGCGCTTCTGGCTCTAATCTACTGATGAACAGGGTCTATTGTTCTCTGACATTGTTATGACTTTGGTTAAGGGCTCCTAAGATTTGACTTAAATTGGATGTGCTCAATAATAGTCATAAATCCTGCTTTTTTGAAAGGATATTTTTACGTTTTCATGACTCTTTTCCCCATGAGAATAACACGTGTCTTAAATTTTTGCTCAAGTTTCATTTTCCTGGGAGCAGAACATAATGTTAGGATTCAGAGCTGTTTAAGTTTCATAACAGGTATATTATGTTTCAATTCAATTCAAGCCTAATCTTAATCCTTAAAAAGCAGAGAGGGACAGGATCTTGGGCTCCATCCATAAATACAGGGCTCTGAAGAAATATGCATGAAATTTGGTTCCTCTTCAAGATAGTTGTCAGGGAGATTGCATTCAGTGCCACAAGCAATATGGGTTTGGAGGTGACTTTTTCAGACCTAGACAGAAGTCACGGAAGTGTCAGAATTTTATACTGTACTCCTTTGAGATGACAGAAATCTTTTTTCCTCCAGTCTAATGACAGATTCAGAATTAACTGGTGTCTTGGTCGAATGGTCAGCATAACAGGTAGGAAATGGATCATTTTTGTCCATCCTTTTTCCCTCCTATCCCCAGAAATAAGGGCTGTGTAGTCATGGACTGCTGTATTTGTCTCAAAAGCATGTCTCAAAGTTTTCCTAGAAGCTGGTGCTGATAGCTAGAACTGCTTTGCATGCTCCTTCCTCTTCCTTTCTCCTGCCACTTTCTAGGAAGCCAGGTTTTATTAAAACCGCTGGTGGAATATCTTTGAGTTTTGATGCTATGATAAGAGGCTGGGCAGTGAACAGGGACTGACTGAGAAATGAGCTGAGCAGGATAATCAGTGACTCCTGTTCTCCTGGCCTGGATTTTCACTGAACTATAGGTATTGAGAGCCACTGGGAGCTTTTTCCTGTGGAAGACCTGATAGTGAAACTGTACCAGAGGAAATACCAAAAGGAGCCATCCAAGATATGGGTGTATAGAAAACTGGATGTCTGCCTCTGGGATTTCTCCTGTAATACCAGGTGTGTTGGGTGGTTCTCTGTGTAAGTGTGCCTGTTTTCAGACTCTTCTGTGTTGGTACAAAAAGTGATACTTGCTTGCAGTGTTGCAGGAGCTTATTGGGTGATGATGCAGTTTATTTAGAAATAGACTCTAGTGCTTCCTCTGCTACTAATTTAAGAAAAGAACCAATAATTCGATCGTAAATTTCAGTAGATTTTAGAAAAACCATGTAAGTTATTCTTGGAAGTCTGCTTGGAATATGGATTTTAAGATCCATTGGGTTCATCATTGTCACTTTGTCTTTTTATAGTCAGGCAGTTTTCTGTTTCCATGAATGTCTTCACCCTAGAGGGAGACCTTAAGGAGAATGGAAAAATGTTACTTTAAGACACGTTTGGAGAGGAAAGTGAGGATGTTTATGTTATGAGGTACTATTTCACATTAATGGGAAGCTTGAAATGGTTCAAATGGTTTAAATTCCATTTGTCTCTTAGGGTTCTCTATTCTCCCTGCCCCCCACCTCAGCATGAAGCAGGTTGCCTGATAAGCCAACCTTTAAACTCTGCATCAACTACTTAGGGCAAAGCTATTGAACTCTGTGAAATTTTAATGGTACTGCATGGTCGCTGCAACAAAAAAATAACATTTTTAATATTTGTTCCTGTTCATCTGGACAGACCAATTTCTCTTGTTGATTAACAAATGTAGGTGCTTCTGAAATAAGCCTGAACTTCATTTCATGTAGGTGCAAGTGGCATGAGGAGAAGGATATCATCTGCTGTGCTCTGGCATCCTGTAAGAAAATGGGGTGAGTGTTGCTGAGGAGTTGTCTCCAGTGTGATGGCTTTTATTTTGCTAGCATTGCAATAGCGAGAAGTGTTAATCACATTAGAATTCACTGTTTGACTTCAGAGGTATTCTCAGTAGGCTCTGGCATAGCTGTGCTTTGGAAACTTCTGTACTCCCTGACATACAGTGTAGATACATAAGGTTCTGCTATCTTTTTGGTGGGGAGAAAGGAAAAGTAAATAGTTGGGAAACAAGGAAATGCCATTTTTGACTCTGTTGACAGCAGTAGTAGCACTAGAGAGACAATAATAAGTAGTCTTTTCGTTGGCAAAAACTCATCATGGACTGCTATGCCCCAAAAAAGAAATTGCTTTTCACACTTCCAAGTGCTGCGTTTGATTATGTGGGGGAGCAGTTTGTTTTTATTTTATGTGTAGCTGTACAACAGACTGGTGGTCTTGGAAGGATGCAGAGATGCTGCCATAAGGTCCTTCTGCCCTCTGGTATCTGTTTGTTCTGTGCCTATCAGGCTTTGGCTGCTTTTGTTTGCCAGTTGAAGAACATAAAATGCTGTGCTTCCACACATCAACATTCCAGCCCTCTTAGCCAAACTTTTCTTGTTTTCCTTTTTTTCTTGGTCAAGTTACTGCATCAGTAAATCCTTTGCTAGTGTGTACGGAGTCCCACTAACAGCAGCTCACCTCCCTCTGCAAGGCTCTGATTATGATCAAAGCACAAATACCAGGATTGTGAAGCTGAATGCTGGACATATCCAGGTCAGATTCTTTCAGTTGATACCCTGATTTATTTCCAGTTGCCAGTTTCAGGTGAGCTGTTTTGTTTTTGGATGCTGTCTTTTGTGACATATGTTGGGCAGACTGATGAGCTTGACGGGTTTTGACCATGATTCATAGGTTTGATGGATCGTGATGTCTATTTCATGTATCTCATTTTGAATATTTATTTTTTCATACAGAAAACCAAAAGTGAGAGTTCTGGATGTGACAAAACTTTGGGTCCTCCAAGACAGGATCAAGAGTTTGTCCCCTCTAATTGTGAGTTTGAAACTTTAAAGATCTCTTTCTGCTTAAAAAGATGTTAAACTTAATCCAGTTGTTGCTTTTTGAAACTTCTGGGTTTAGATGTTGCTTGTAAGTAGTGCACAGCTCTGTGTGAGCTGTGCTTATTCTTGTGTGTGGATTTCACTGAATTTCTGAAGACTCAAGCATGAAGAGCTGGCTTTTTCTTAATAGACAATCTTAGAGTCAAAAATGTCTTTTAAAATTGAGTTTTTCATAGAAATGTTGCTCTCTGATTTATGCCTTTCTGTTGCATGAAGCCATTCCCATGCCAAGGTGCTTTGAAGCGGGGCCATGTTGAAAATATGTTCTTAAGTCATCATATCTACAGACTGAGCTGGTCCTTGTTGCAAGTGTTCTTGTCACAACTCAGTTAAAACACTTCTCTTTTTGCAAAAAGGATTTCTTTGCTCAAAGGCCTTTGAGCTCAGTTCATCTGAGTGTTTTGTAGCTAAACTTCAGAGGAACAGAATCAGTTTATTTGTGAAATAAATAACTGTAAGAATTCTGCGTATAAGATTAATGCAGAATTAAACTCTGTTCCACCTGGAAATTTTGATCTTACAGTCTTGGTGTTTATGGAGGACATGACCTGCCTGACTTTTTGTATGAGAGGTGTTGAAAAGGTTCAGCTCCACAGCATATGAAGGACAATTCCATTGATTTATGCAAGCTTTAAAGGCTGATTTGATGTGCAAACTGTGTTTAATTTAATAGGTGACTCTCCATGTGGTGTGAAGACCTCCCCTTGTGAAGCAAATGTTGTACAAGGAAGAGGAGTTATTCGATTGCTGAGAACTGCACCTGCTCTATCCAAGTCTTTCAGTAATTGAAAATCTCTTACACATCCAGGACAGCTGTAAATTATAATGTTGTTTCCCTAAGATAACTAGTAGTTTCTCCAGACTGCAGTTTTTCATCTTCTGTGCAAACCTTGACAGTTGAAGTTCTTGTTAGAATGGTAAAACTATTGAGTGGATTTAAAGAAGATAAAAAAAATCTTGTTAGTTATCTACAGGAAGACTTATTTTGAAGGGACCTGACAGTCACATCTTTAAAACTGCATGCTGTACTAGTTGTATTTCTTAATGAATAGAGTGCAAATTCAAGATTGATTAATCAATATAATTGAATTAGAAGAATTCTTTAGGGACCAGTGTGACTAGAAACAATTCAACCTTTTTGCTTTATTTCTTTTTTAAAAACCCTCCTGTCTACTGCATGTGGAAGATGGAATTTCAGTAACAGTCTTGCTTCAAAAACTGATGCAGGGGGGAAAGCATTGAAGGTGTGAAGGGCTGCCATAGGGGAATTAATTAAAAGTCAGTCGTCCCAAAAGTTTGCTGTAATATATCAGTTTTAGCCATGAAAAATTTGAGTGGTCTTTCAAGGCAAAAAAAGCGGATTTTGTATAAAATGCCTTGAAAGAAATACTGTGGCAAATTTATCTTTCTGTTAACGTTCTTAGAGGCACAGGCTGTATTATATACATCAGGAACAAGTACAGTATAGGTTTGGATTTTTTTATTTGCATCAGTTTTCTTTTTAAGAAATGCATGTCTCTCAAACTTAGAGGCTGAAGAGAAGCGTAGGTGTTATGGGGATGGTTTTTTGGTTTTGTTTGGTTTTGTTTTTGTTGTTGTTGTTTTGGTTTTTTTTGAAAGAGTATCAAATTCAAACTGATATATTTCACAAGAATTTAGTCAGGCTGGGTAGATATCAGCCATCATTATTTGGGGACACATAAAAAAGTGGGACATTTTCTAGGAAAGTTAGATGTTGCTTTTTATGGAGGTAGTGCTTGGACTAATCCCCAAAAAGTTGTCTGTCTGAGCCTTGTGCTTAGTCCATGTGTCTCCTAAGCAAGTGATTCTGAGAAATAAGAGCTTATTTTGTTAAGTTGTTCCCAGATTTTGTACCAACAGATGTCCAGTTTTGAAATACTATTTCCATAGCAACTGTGTGAAGATTCCATTCCTTGTAGGTAGTGAAACTCAAGATGAGGTGCTTCATCCCCTTGAATAAAGAAAAGACCCAACAAAACCAATGCAAGCAAAGCCCAAAATGCAGCCAAAATGAGAGGTTTATTGTGCATGTTGATCAGTGTGTCAGAAAAGGCCAAATGCTGGTTTAGTTGGAAACCTGTTGCAGTTGCTGTAAGGCCAGTTCAGCCCTTTCTTCCAGTGTTTTAGGATCACTGAATCATTTCTGTTCTTTCCTAACTGTTCACCTTTATCACTGAATTTCCTCAATTGACTTGGTATTTCCTTTCTTGGAGGCTGCTGTCCTACCTGCTGATTTTCACCAAATAAAAGACAGTAAAGCTCCAAGGCTGAAATTTGCTAATGAAACACACGGGAATGTTGTACCAGATTGAGAGTATCTATCAAGTAGTGCTAAAGGCTTTTCTGTATTTGTATAGAGTTGTCCAGATTCCTTAACTGAGCCATTGCTGCATTGATATTTCATAATATATAGAACTATTGTTTTTGAAGTATTTTCAGAGTTCACTGTTGCAATAAAAGTTTGATTCAGTTCTTCTGTAGGAGAGAATTAATTAAAAATTGTTAAAATACTTGTTCAGTGTTAAGTACACAAACCTAAGAACATTTTTTACTAACCTTAATTGTATTACATAGGAAGACTGAGATAAAGAATGTGAGCAGAAGTGGGAAAATGCCATTAGGGTTCCATGACATATCTGTACCTTATCACCTGTAAATTAAAATAGCAGGTAAGATGTAAAAGATCTAATTACATGCTGTAGGCAGTGGGCTGTTTACTGGGGCAGTAACTGTCTTAACTGTAATAACCAACAACTCTAGAGGGGTTTTTTAATAGTAAAAATCCTAAGATCTGTGCCTTTTACTGATGCTCATTTTGTACTGTTATTCTGCATTTATTGAGGGGGGAACCCTAGCAGGTGTTGAAGGATGATAGAAAATTCTTTTATTTTGGAGCTCTGCTTCCCTGGCTGTTCTGCAATTTGTGACTCTGGTTGATTTCTGGAAAAATAAATTCTGAAACACAAGCACAATGAAGTAATGCTTCTCTCCTTTAAGTAAAGGAAAGTAAAGACGAAGGATTGCAACCTTAGGCCACTTCCTAAGTGCAAGGAGCAGTACTGGCAAGGTGCAAACTGTGCCAAAATCAGGACAAAATTCTCAAGGAGACACAAAACCAAGAGAGGGCAGAATGGCTCTAGAACAGTTTGAGTGGTGCAGCCTGGGAGCTCTATAAACATGTACCTTCCACAGGATAAAATGTAATGGTGCCAACACTGCATGTGGGTGTTTGGTAGCACATCTGTTGAACTGGCTAAAGAGCTGTGTTTGTCGAGGAGACATATGCTAGATTCTATCAGACCTGACTTTCTGCCCCCCTCTTAGAGCAGCTGACTCACTCCCCTGACAGAAATGGGTGAAAGTCATCCTGGTTTAACACACACATTGCAAAGTTATTAAGTGTTTTTGCTCTTGTTACAATAGTAGGAGACAAGTGGTTGAATTGTGCATTGCTACTCCAAAGGTTTTGTCCAGAACAGTTGTCTGAGGGTCATGAAAACACTGTAGTGACAGCTTTGCTGATCTAGTCTACATCAGTACATTGATTTGTAATCATATTCTTTTACATTCTATTTAGATTATGTAACATACTGAAAAAATAAAGTATCTTAACACAGAATAAGCAGCACTTGCTGCTGCTTTTAATTTAACTGTTAGTTATGCATTGCTGGCATAAGTAACAGTTAACTTCTTCCACTAAACTGCAGGAACCAGGGATGTGGCAGAAGTTCCAGCGTTCTCTCAGATACCCACATGCATACTGTAGATACAGCAAAACTTGGTTTTGCTGTCTTCAATTTGAATTTTGCTTTGGAAGGCTGATCTTACCATTAAAGCCCAAGGTGAAGGTGGCCTTAGCCTTGTCCTTCATGACCAGCTGCCCATTCCCACTCGGATGCACCCACAGCAATCCTTATTTTTGCCTTCCATGTGTTTCACCAGATGCAGCTTTGGGTGTGCTTTGGCTTTCCCCATACCTGTGCACACACAGCACCTCTGTGTTTCTCCCCAGTCACTTGTCCCTGCTGCTGTCTCCTGTGAGTTTCCTTTTCAGGGTGAGTTCTGGCAGGAGCTCTTTGGTCAACCTCTGCTTGTTTTGCTGTTTGTCTTGGAGGAGGTGATACTTGAAAAATTACCAGGCTTGCCTTGACTTCCAGCACTGTGTGCCACAGGAATCTTCTAAGCAGATCTCTGACCAAGGCCAAGGACTGCTCCTGAGGGAGAAGCATCACAGCTCGGGACTGTGATGCTGCTTTTTGCTGTTCTCCTCCCTCTTTGGATCCTAGACTCCACTATCTCCTGGTTACAGAAGCTAAATTTTCCCTCTGCCCTTCACATCCCTGACCAGATACATTTTAAGGATGAGATCCAGCAGGGACCACCTCGGCTCCTTGGTCACTTGTGTCAGGAGTGTCTGGCTCCTCACAGGAGTCTGAAGAAGGCGCTGACAGCTTCCCTCTGGCAGGGCTACCTGCAGCAGACATCCCCTGGAATGTCACCCATGGTGGCCTGTCTTCTGTGTCCAACCCAAGGGCTTTGACTGGCTCATTGTCTGTTCTCAGGTGGAGCTCTGCATTCCAGCTGCCCTCTCACATGGAGAGAGCTCTCCCTCCTCACCTCCCAAGTGTGAGAAAAGCAGCTGGACAGCGAGTGTGGGAAGGGAAGCCACGCTATCCCTTGACTCTTGATGCCTGTGCCAGTTCTGGGATCTGCATTATGACTGTTGCATTACCAGAGAGTGTTTGCTGTGTCTAATCTTTATTGCATCCTTAGCAATGTGTCACTCATCCAAAGCCTAGAAGATAGAAACAAGGCAGGAATGTGGTGGGGATTTTCTGTGTGGAGGATCTGTCAGGTGTCGGGCTGGAGGAGGCAGTGCTGTGATCCTGGATCAAACAGCCACAGCCGATACTCATTCCACGGGGTGTGTCCTGTGCCAGCTGCCTAGAGGGAGGTCCATGCTGAGTCGTTCCTCACTAGGAAACTCGCTGCCATTTCAGGGATTCTGGGTCTTGAGCTGTCACAGTCAAGTGGTGGTGTGCTGAGGGTCAGATTCTTCTGAATAAGTACTTGTTTTGGGTGAATGAAAACCACTGTTCTAGGAAACCCTGTCTCAATCTTCTTGTAAAACAGTTGTATTTTTCTTTTTCTGGTAAGTTTTTTAAAAACCTACATAGTTATCATAGAGGGGCTGTGCTTTTGGACCTGCTAGTTGAAATTAGAAATGCTAAACCTTTTTGCTAGCAAAGATTTCAAACTTTACCCAAAAGTGAAGTGACTCAAGTATATATGTGTGAAACTGGGTTTGTTTTCTGGTTGAAAGATAGAAGTAGCTGCAGCTGACTGCAAAGGTTTTAACAACATCATTCCTTTTGGCAGACTAAATGTACTGTGGTGGAGAAGGAGAAAAACAAGTTTGTTATCTAGTTTCTGCCCTCTTGATGATTTCTGCAGAATTCTGATCACTCACTGTCACCCTAGAGTGGCGGCCAATAAATTTTATTGCAATGATTTAGTAAAATGAAGAAGTTGGCAAACACTTCTATTAATCTAACCCAGTATTATCTCTGTTCCCTCACTCTTCTGTGGTTCTGTCTTAGAGGCTCCCATAAACTTCTCTAACTGCTATTTTTAAATAATTCCCTTCAATGCCTAGTGAACAGGTGAAGTGCAGTAGAAGTTACAAATTCCCTTATGTTGGGCTGTAATAAATTTAGTAATAGCTCCAACACATCCAGAATTAATCTTGGAGGTTTGATCATTGCGCTGTGAACTTCATCAGCCAGAACATTGCCTCGGTGTCTTTCCTGGAACAGTTGATGCAAATAAACAGAAAAGGAGTGCAGTTGCTCTAGCAACAGGGATGGTGAGATAATTAACTCTTATC
Source organism: Poecile atricapillus (assembly GCF_030490865.1). NCBI lineage: Eukaryota > Metazoa > Chordata > Aves > Passeriformes > Paridae > Poecile > Poecile atricapillus. The sequence goes on from NC_081249.1 coordinate 111,284,434, forward strand.
TTTCTGACAAGTTGTGAATTCTGCGCTGTACTGAATCTTGAAGTGGGCTGTGGCAGCACCAGATTTTGTGTGTCTGTAGTACTGGAAATATTTCCCAAGATCCTGAGAAGAGTGGGGAAGGCAATGAGAGCAGACCTTGGATGTTGTGTGTGGGAAATGGGGAGGGCTGGAATCCCTGGGGCCAGCTCCGTGGGGTAAAGGAACATTAAGGTTGGCAGTTCATTAAGGACAGTGTCTCCCGAACACTGGAGCAATCCAGGCATACAGGGAGATTTATTGGGAAGACTCTCTTGTCTTGACAGGGATCTTGTGGCTGCATCCTAGTCCTGGTGCAGTGTAAGGGAGGAAGAAGCAAGTCTAAGCTACAAAGGAAGAATCCATAAATAGTGGCCAGGGCTGTCAGGATGTTGTTTGGAAAGCAAGTCTGTACCCAGGAAGGGTTCAGGGAGGAGAACAGCAGCAGTGGGAGAGTTCCAGACCCATGCAGTCCCTGGAGCCAGATGTGCTGCATCCCAGGATGCTGAGGAAGCTGACTGACACCTTTTTGAGGCTGTTCCCTCACCTTTGGAAGGTCACAGAGAGCACAGGAAGTCCACAGCAATAGAAAGCAAATACTGCACCCATCTGTCAAAAGGGTGATCTAGGGCTGCACAGTTCCACTGCACCCCTTGGAAAAATCATGGAGCAGGTCCTCTTGGAATGTGTTTTTGGGTACATGAAGGAGAAATGGGGGACTGGAAAGAGTCAGCATGGATCTGCCAATGCTAAATCATGCCTGACCAGCCTGTTTGTTTTTTGTGATAAATCTGTGAATAAAGAAAGTTGAACATAACCAAACAGTAGTTTACTGTTTGCTATGTAAAGGATAAAGTAGGAATTTACTGTTCTAACTGGTCATACATTTTCTCCCTCCTTCCTGCCTTTTGAGGGAAGTGGTAATTGAAGTTTGGTATACATACATTAACTCTTTGGAATTAGTTAAATTTCACTAGCTTAATTTATCTTCCCTCCAAAATCATTATTGCTGGTTTAGTTTTGCATAAGGTTGTGGCTATACTACAGGTAACTCTTATAGTTATTCCTGCTTCAAAAGACATACAAAACAGTCAGGAAATTAATTCAGTCACAGGAAAACCCTGGAATAAGGAATGAGCTTGAATATGTGTATTTGTGTATTTCTGGCTGATGGAGTAGAACAAATTGGTTGAGGAAAAAACACATAAAGCATTCTGATAAGTGCACTACTTCCAAGGTATTTTTTAAAAGGTAAAAAATGATAAGCAGCACTGAATTGTCTCAGCCGTATATCTCCATGTGCTATCACTTAGTTTATTTCTCAGTGCAGAACTAAGTTTATCATTGCAGAACTTTAAGTGTTTCAAATGTTGTCAAGTTGGACTCTCTTGTTTTTCCACTGCTGGTTCTTATGGAATCTGCTTACAGAGAATTAAATTCATTTGGGGGTTTGAGGGATCATGTAAACTACTCTGTATTTTGTGGCTCTGTATTTTTGTGTATTTTTCTTTAGACAACTTTGTGCACTTGCTTACTGCTAATCTGTATTTTCCTTCATGCCTGAAATGACCACTGTGCAAGTGTTACTTGAAGAATAATAATTGATAATTTTCAAGTCCTTTTGCTGGACTTTGCAGTTAAGATCTTCAAGAATCCAGACTGTTATCCCTCAACAGAAGCCCTCTTCAGCCAGAGGGTTTTGGTGGAGGAAACAGGTTGTGCTGACTAATGTCTGTAGCATTTATAAAATAAGTAGCTTTTGTTTCACAGTAGAAATGTGTTACAATGGTAATTAGATAATTCACACTGTACTTGCGTGTTACAATGAGACTGGAATACAGACCAGCTCTGCTTCTGAGCTGTGCACTTCATTTTTTATCTGCCTTCAGTTTCTCTGTGCAATGTTCTTTTTTAGGCATCCATTTTTGCAATGTTTTGTCATGCATCATGAGAAAAGGTCGTCAGAATGTCTTGCATTTCAGGTTGTCCATTGCCAGAGAGATTTGGATTTGTGTGTTCTTTGTGAAGAACTCCTGTCATTGGTCTTTGCAGTTGTTATTATTACAGATGAGTAATTGTACTTTAGGTATTATGTAAAACAAAGGCAGACAGAAAGCAAGCCAGAATTACAGTTCTGGTAGGGTGATTTTCATAGTTTAAAATCTAGAAAATGCTGGTCATGTGTAGGAGGATGGCTGGTTCTTCTTTGAAGTGAAATTTTAGATTTTTATTACACTAACTGTTTGGGGGTAAAGGGTATGTGGGAGGCATTGCTGTAAGTTTCTGAAACTTCCAAAGTTGAAGATGCAATAAGGAGTTTTGAAAGGATAAAAATTTTATTGCAAATGTATCTTAAAAAAAAAAAAAGGCAACAAATCCCAAAAAGCTGTTAATTAGTTTTAATACCCTTTGATAGTCCTTGGGGATGGACAGTCCATTCTCTTCCAAAGATACCAGTGGTAGGAGTTCCCTCCACATGCTTCTGATTAAATTTTTACAGTTTTGAATAAAAAGTTATTTTTCCTTCTCCCTTCCCTCCCCCCTTTTTTTTAAATTAAGGATGTACTTGCCATGTGTTGCAGCGGCCTCAGGGAGACAAAGAGTTACATTGTCCCACCCCAAACCCCTTGTGAAGGGCGGCCCAGGAGTTCTGATTGGGTTTGAGTCCCTGGGGGGTTCTCCCTTGCTGTGTTTCTAATGGTCCCTGATCCTGAACTCCACCCTCAAAGGTGTAAACCCTCGGGGGTTCTGTCCCTCAAAAACCCCTGCTGTGCCTCTGTTCGGGGCTCTCTGTTCTGGACCTGAGTTTGTTCTCATGCTGAATAAATGGTTTCATGAACGGGAGCCCGTCTCGTTGGTGTTTCATGCTGGTCCCCAGAACCCTGCTGCTTCCCTGGACAAGATCCTGAGGTTGCAGGCTGCAACAAATGGTGGAGAATGCGGGCATCCAGGAGAACAGCAGGAGCGGCTCCATGGACACCTCGTAAGTCCCCGGCTGATGGCTTGAGAGCCAGCGAGACCCCCGCCTTGGAAAGGAGGACTCGAGAGTACCTGGCAGGGAGACTGGGTTGAGAGTGCCTCGGGCATGGGGGAAGAAAAGGGATTACGGAGGTGGGGGAGCCGAGACCAGACGCTGGGACAAGCACCTAACATCACCCAACGAGACGTATTATAGACGATATCAACATTATGGACGATTATATCAACATTATGGACGATTATGGACGGTATGGATCTTCCGGTGGACTGTTTTTGTCTTCTGTGGAGTTCCTTTTTTGGTGTATACCTTCCTGTACCTTCCCCTTTCCTCTGTTCCTAAGGGCAGGACAAAGGGTGAAAAAAGCTAAGATGGCTCGGGGTTGCTGCCGTCTGCCCGCCGTTCCGTGTCCTCCTTCACCCCCTGTCTCTCCATATTCCCCGTTCCCTGTCCGGGAAAGTCCGTCCCGGCCTCCCCCCCCCATCCCAAGATGGCGCCGGCCACGCGGTCTGGGATCCCTGGTTTCCCGCCTTGCTCCTTCTTTTCCGGTCCCAAACCTTCCCTTCCCGAACCTCCCAGTAACTCCTGCTTGGCCCCATCCCTTTGTTCGGTGCTCCACCCCTGGGGGCTGTGCCTGTTCCATGGTGGGCAACACCTCCTCTGGGGAAATCGAAACTGTAACCGAGCTCCGAAAGCCAGTGTTACACCGAGATCATCTAAAGAGGCGACGCCCACATGGGAGCCGGAGCCGAAGCTGGAGATCGAAGAATTCTGCCCCTCGTAAGAGGAGATCTAAGAGCTGCACCCTTCCTAACAGAGAATCCTAAAGTGGAAGAGACTGAAAAAAAAAAAAAAAAAAAAAAATTATGTTTGCATTAAGTACCATCACCGTTTAATTTGCCCGGCGTAGTCCGAGATTTAAGTGTTTGTTTTCAATTTTTTCTGTTTGCTTAATGTGTTTTGTTATTGAGCTATTGGTGTCCCACAAAGCAAAGTGGGTGCTCTGTGGAAGAGGTGAGATTTTAAGGTGTATGTTTGGAAACATTTTAAGCTCCTAATTAAAATTTGAAAAAAAAAAAAAAAAAAAAAAAAAAAAAAAAGGAGCAGATGTTGCAGCGGCCTCAGGGAGACAAAGAGTTACATTGTCCCACCCCAAACCCCTTGTGAAGGGCGGCCCAGGAGTTCTGATTGGGTTTGAGTCCCTGGGGGGTTCTCCCTTGCTGTGTTTCTAATGGTCCCTGATCCTGAACTCCACCCTCAAAGGTGTAAACCCTCGGGGGTTCTGTCCCTCAAAAACCCCTGCTGTGCCTCTGTTCGGGGCTCTCTGTTCTGGACCTGAGTTTGTTCTCATGCTGAATAAATGGTTTCATGAACGGGAGCCCGTCTCGTTGGTGTTTCATGCTGGTCCCCAGAACCCTGCTGCTTCCCTGGACAAGATCCTGAGGTTGCAGGCTGCAACAGCCATGTACATGCTCTCACATTGTCATTTTTTTCAGAAGCAGCAGGAGCAATGGACTATTTCTGACTTGCCCATGCAACAATCAGAAAGAAAGGGTAATGTAATGAAAATTAGGAGCTCTGGGAGCTAGAACTCAGAAATTCAGGAGTCTGACAGTAAATCATCTAGTAGAGTGTTTCTAGTTCTTATCAGCTGCCCATCTAAATTCTTACCTTATCTGTGACATTCTTATGCATTGTTATCCCAAACAGGAGATTCATTGGTCATCAGTCATCAGTGATTTTTTCCATATCTTTATTTATATGTGCATGTATAATATATACAAACAACACATTTAATAAAATGTCTTTAAAAATCATCTTGCTTCAACCTCCATAAAAACAGTTTCTGTGTTGGACAATGGTGAAAGCTGTGACATTTGCATGACTCAGTTAACTAAGACCAACCTTCCTTGATGAAATGCAGCTGGTGACCTTGAAACCTTTTGTACATCTGGGGATACATCAGCAGCTCCGTTCCTCTGTTCTCCAAATAGACCTGACTGGTTTCTTTTTTCAGAAAGTTGGAAGTCTGGAAGACTGGTTATTTTTGGATGACTGGATGCAGCAGTGCTCCACATGCATTTTCTGCTGTGAGATTGTGTGTTAGTGCTCACTCTACATCAAGCACTTCTTTCCAGGGAAGCAAGAATGTTCTCCCAGAACTTGAAGGCAGAGCCTTTGGCTTTCATTTCATTATTCAACTTCTTGAAGTAAGAAAGAGGGATTGATTTCTTTTCTTGCAGTGATGTTGTGCCTCAGCAATCCTGGAGATGGCAGTGGCTTCTTCATTCATGCATTCTCCACATCCTCCCTTAGGCTCTCATTCCTTGGTGGTGGCATCTGCCTGGAGGGTTCATTTCTGTCTTCTTGCACCCTAAAACATTGTTCAGGAGTAGAGATGTTAATCAAAACCATCAAATCAGATGGTTAACATCATCATGGTTAACATGATGGTTAACATCAGATGTTAATCAAACCAGAAACCTCACTGAAGAGATTTTGCTTTAGGATGCTTTTAAACTGCTTTAAGCTGATCTAGAACTGTTCCCAACTGAGGTCCAGAAATTCAGTCTTGCTGGTGATGCAAGAGGTTTTTCTCATAGCATGTGTGCTAATTCACATCCAAGGTTTGAATAATTTGGTTCTAGCCAGAGACACAAAGGTGTCTGGGACTCCATGAGGAGAGATGGGAGCCACTGGGGTGGACACTGAAAGGAGAAAGCAGTGCATGCTTTCCCAGATTTCTTTCCTCCCCGGCCTTCCACTCCATCTGCTGATGCTGGAGGGAAAAGGAGAACCCTTCACCTGTTCCATTCACTGCTGTAGGGAGAGGTACTCACGTCATCTCATAGTCAGTGTTCTTCTCTTTCCGGCAGCAGCAGCAATAGACAATGATCCCAATCACCACAATGGCAGCAACAACTCCCCCAATGATGCCAGCATACAGGGCTATGTTCATGGATGCTGCATGGGAAGGGAGGAGTTAGCAGGGGGAATGATGGCAAATGGGATCAGCACAATCACTGCACCTCAAACCCCCCACCAGCTCCAGACTGAGTGGAAACCACATTTGTTTGACTACAGCAACTGGAAATAGTTCTGTACTGGGTAGTACAGGAGTGTGAGCTACTGCCAGGGAGGAGCTCCTGCATCTGAACAACTGCTCTTTTCTTTCTATATAAAGTTTAGTTTCAGACATCGCAAATTCAGCACTGTCTGAATCTACAGTGCTTTTTTGTCATTTTTGAACTAACCCAATGAGTTGGTGAGGGCTCTACCAGCATGTAAACCAGTGCAGAAACCAGATGATAACATTCCCCTCCTTCAGTGTTTTGACTCTGAGCTAAGCTCTCCTCTCCATTACTTCTCTTCCCCAAGGCAGCCCCATCTCTTACGTGGCACGATGCTGACTGTCATGTTGCAAAATTCCGTTCCCACAGTATTTGTTGAAGTGCAGATGTAAAAGCCAGAGGTGTCTGCTGAGACGTTCTTCAGGGTTATTTGTTGCCCTGTTGTGAAACACAAATCAGGCCAAAAAAGAAAAGAATTAAAGCAGGGAAGGAAGTGGCAACAGCAGCCCTCCAGTTCCAACCCAGGGTGGTTGGAGTGATGAGAGGTTATTAAAGTTGATGGATTGCTCTGTCTTGCTCAGGAGCTGCCATGCTCATCCCTACCTTTTAGAGTGATTTGTGGGAGGATAAACAGAAGTGTGCTGTTTTGATTACAGGGAACATGTGATATTTGAACATTCCTTTTAGAAAGAAGATTGTAGGTGGAGGGGAGAGAAGTGTCTGTGCTTAGAGAAAGCTTCCTTTTTTTTGGTATTGGATTTTGAGAAATGTCAGATGTGCAAAGCAGGACCTGGCTCTGAGAAATGGCCATCTTGATGAATTAGCTTGTTAAACAAGAGAAAGCTCCTCAATCCTGCAGCTCTTAGGATTCCAGATATGAATTATTTAGCAGTGAGGGGAAAAGTTTTCTAGTCTGGGAGAGGCCACACAGGCTGTGTAAATAAATGAAGGAGAAGAACTGCAGTGGCACAATTGCAGTGATGCTGATGTTTTCTGTCCAGCCTCACATGGCTCAGAATCACAGGCTGAAGCTTAGCTCTGTCTGCTCAGGCAGTCTGGTTGTTACAGCTCCAGCTGATATGGGTATGTGTAGTCCATGCTTTTTGCTTGTGACAAAAGTCCAGCTTCCTGCTCTGGTAGCAAAATACTGAAGACTTTGTAATGACACTCCTGTTTTTCCTGCGATCTCATTTTTATGTTTAGGATTTGCTGGCACCTAGTGCCAGCTAGTAGAAGAGCATGCAAATTGAGAAATTACAGACCATATGCTTGCTTGATTTTTAATTTTTATTTTCTTTTAGTCTCTACATACTCCTGGTGTTGTCTCCCCACCCTTTTTTTTTTTGGGGGGGGGGGGGGGAGGTGTGTGTGTGATGTTTATAGCTCTCAAAGTCTCAGTCTAGAAGTGGAATTTAAATCCTCCTAATAAATCAAAATAATTGAGTGAGTGAAATGGGAAAAAATGTGGGTCAGGTACTGTCAGCTCTGGAGTGTTTCCTGACTGGGTTCTGCACACTTTGCAGCAGTGGGACTTGCTTAGCACCGAAGGCAATTGCGTGTAGTGACAGTAGGGCACGCAGCCAGCCTGGGGCACCAGGGGACAGTCGGCACATTGCTTGGCATTGAAAGCAGAAATGAGGTGGGGATGGGCCAGCAGAGACTCCTGTCCCGGTGTGACAGAAGAGCAGGGTGAGAGCAGAAGCTGCTGCTGTAACAATTCCCGCTGTGCTCAGGGCTGTGCGTGATGCGCTGGCACCACTTAGTGGCCAGTGAAATGAATGAAGTTCCTGGCCCTGGTGATACTTTGTCCTTTACATATTTTATGCAAAAACCGGCTCCTGAATGTGGAATATCCTGTGGAGTCTCATAATCTTTAGTTTACTTCCCTTAAACCAGGAAGGGTAGGTACAGAAACTTAGTTTCCCCGAAGCTGGACAGGCCAGGAAAAAACAAAATTGTTTAATGAAATAAATCTGAGTCCTTTGTCACTGATACACTTAAAAGAGTATTAAACCCTCATTTCTGTATAAATAGTTCTATCAAAGTTCTGTTGTGGAAATTCAGCTCCTTTTTCCTTCCGTATTCTGACTTAAAATGAAAGCAAATAAAATATTAGGGACTGTGTGTCAGTCCTAAAGAAGCAAAAGCCTACTTCGTGCTCCAAGCAGGAGTGCTGTAACTTTCTCATGCCCCCTTCCTCTAGGTGAGGGGTCCTCTCTGGAAGAAAGCTTCTGGAGCCAACTTTTGTTTCCTTCTGTTTAGAAAGAGATCTGCTCTTTGTCAAGCAAAGACAGTTAGAAACCTCAATGTTGTTCCTCATGTTATGCCTTACCCCCAGCAATTGAGAAATAATTATTTCTGCCTGCTCCCAGAGCTTTCACACCAGGGGAGAGCTGAAGCTAAAGTCTGACCATTCTTACTTCAGGTAAGAGTCCTTTTCCCTCTGCTATGTTACTGATGAGCACGTGTTGTATCAAAAGGACAACTTTTCAAAATCCTGTTCAGAGAACATCCTAGAATAAGCCTGAAGAGTGTTTTTGTATTTGCATTTTGAAATCTTTCCAGCTCTCGACTGCAGAGACATCAATGCTTTTGTGTCTTTGGCTTTCCCATACCTTTGTTGTGTAGTAGCGCACGGGGCTGATTTTGCACATCGAAGCTTTTCCAGCTGTATGTGGGCGTTGGGGAGCCCTCGTGAGAAACACAAGTTAGGTTGATTGTCTGCCCATATTCTGGTGTCCCCAGAATCTTGCACTCAGGCTTGGATGGTGCGACTGAGGGAAGAAAAAAGGAACCGTATTAATCAGAAGCAGTTTCATGTTTCAGCCCATCTGCATCTGTGGTTTTTATTCTTGCAGGCAGAGGCTGGTCTTGCATCTGTCACGTCCTTAAAGGAGCTTAAAGTGAATTTGGATCTAATTTGTTTCTCCCTTTTTGGAAATGGAAAGCCAAGGAATGAATTGCAATATGCTTTTTGGGATATGTCTAACAGTGTGAGGTGACCTGTCCTTTGATAACTGTACGACAGGCCACAGCGGGGGATGAGGAAAGCCCTGTAATGCTGCCTGGATTGTTAGGAAAACGAGCTGTGCAACTCCAAAGGCTGATCTACAGCCGGGTGTCTGAGGGAGTTGCCTGCTCTACGCATCTCAGCGTCCTTCCACAGGAGTAGGAAAAGACCAAAGGTGAATTAGGGATGACAACTTTTTTTTTTTTTGGCTTTTAGAAAATCTGTTGTTTAAACTAATGTGGACATTAGAGGAAGGGCAGGTGTGTCTAACAGGGGTGTGGCACTGCCTGAGTCACCTCACCGAGGACTTCGAGATCCAGGCGTACGGACTTTGGGGACTCATCATTCCGGAGGCGGACGGCGCAGACGTAGGTCCCGTTGTCCTCCATGGTCACAGCACTCAGGGTGATGCTGATGTCCCCATTGTCAACATCGCCAATGAACTGGATGCGATGGTCGTAGCCCTCCGCGTAGCGCACAAACCCATCGAAATACCGTGAAATAATATCAGACTGGCGGAGACAGAGGGGACAGGATCAGTCTCGGTTTCTCCTGTGTGAGTCTGCCACCCAACTCGATGAATCAGCCCACTGTGAAAGAGCAGCTTGGGAAAGAGGACCTTAAACTGCACCAGTTTGAGAAAATGCCAAGAAAAACATAGAAATTCAAAAGGATCTCTGATCTCTGTTTCTGTCTGGAATCCCCTTCTCACACCTTATCTGAAATCAGAGACAACTGATTTCTTTTGCTGGGGCTTATTCACTTTTCCTCATCATGAGGAGAGGACAGCATGAGACTTGTCTGAGGCCCATGTCAGTCAAATTGCCCTGTGGTTACACAAACTCTCCCAGCAAGGATCTCCAGAGAAGAAACCTTTGGCAGTTCCTGAAAGGAGATCTCCAAAGGCTGCTTCCCCTCTCACTAATTCCCAATAAGTCAAGAACTTTAAAAAGTTTCTTAACGTTCAAATACTTCAAATGAATGACCTCAAGGATCTCTCCATGTACTGTTATCAACTTAAAACTTTTTATGTAGTATCAAAGATACTATATGTGTATTAGACATATATATTTATATATATGCATATCTTTTAAGAAATTATCTGAGTGTTTCGCATGTTCTAATAGATGCAAACCCTAGGACATACAGTGATGTATCCTCAGTAAACAGTTGTGAGACCAGGAGAGAGGAGGAAGAGGGGTGGGGGCTTGCCTAGTGTTGTGCAATAGATTTGAGATAAATTACATCTAGACTTAGCATTTCTGTTTGCATGCCTCTGGGATTAAAAAAAGTCTGGAAGAAATCTTTTTTTTTCCAACATCCACTCCCACCCACAGCTTCCACCTCCTGTCCCTTCTTGGATGCCTTCTCATCTGTTTCTTTATGCAGCTCACTTTACCTCAGTATAGATTTTCCTCCAGAAAACCATGTCTCCTCTGTCAATAACAACATTTGTTTTAAAATTACAGCGCAGGGTAGCATTGCCTCCTCTTGCCACTTGGATTTGCTTCGCCGGTGCTTCCACAGTGAGGGCGTGAGCAGACACCAGAACTGGAAAGAGAATAAGTACCACACTCAGCAAAAATAACAACATCTGGATCCCATGGCAGTCTCTTTGGCTTCCTTACATGCCACAGTAACCCCTCTTTCCCTGTCATCCAGGACATTCCCCACTGAGGTGATGTGGGCTGGGGCTGATTGGCCTTGGGCAGCTGCTGCACAGGATGGCTTAGAGCTAAACTCTGTTCTCTGTCCCTTGCTTCCCTCTTCTTCACCTACTCATATATTGCCATGGAGTTTAGAAAGACTCTTATTTTTTTTCCTGAGCCCTCCTTCAGCGTGACTGACACCCTTTGACAGTTCAGAATGTACAGAGGGAGACAGATAAACAGATACTACAAGTGCATCAGCAGTCTCAAGGATTCAGGCTAAACTAACAAACTGATATTGTCAAATTTCAAGGATCAGGAAGACTGTCAAATAACTTGCCTCGATCCAAATCCATAGAAAAGTGACATTTTGTGCTAAGGAATCAAAACCTGTTCATGTTTTTCATCCCTGAAAACAGAAAAACCTAGAGAAGCAAAGAGTGATTGAAAGAAACAAGGAAAGAATAGCTCTTAGTGTTTTTTTTTTAAAACGAGTAAGGTAGTAGTCACCTTTCTCCAAGAACTCCAGCTCCTTTCTCTGGAGCACAGGAATAGCTGAGAGCTGACTAAAACAGAAACCCCTCTGCCCTGGGGAAGGGCACAGGGCAGGTGTTTCTTTTACACTGAATTCCCTTTGACTTGCTCTTATTTCATCGTGTGTGAGCATTGCCTGGTGGGCAGGTCTTTGTTCATCTCAGAATTGAGCTGGACATGCCTGGTGACCTCCATGCCTGCAGGAATTCATGGTTAAAAACACCTGTTTCTCCTAACACTTTGTGTGGGTTCTGTGTTTGGGTTTGTTGGTTTGAGGTTTTTGTTTTGGGGTTTTTTGTTGCTTTTTTGTTTGTTTGTTTTTTCTTTTATGGCACCATCATTTGTGGAAATCATTTGGGAAAACTGTAAATGGCAAGGAAAGAAGTGCTGCTCAGAGGTGGTCCCATGGCAAAGAGGAACCTGGTGCAGTAAGGAGGGAACAAGAGGAGGGCTTCTTCCATGAGGGGCATGCTGCATGTAGTGGTGAAGGTTTGCTTCTGAAAGCTGAGTCACTGTTCCCTGGAGGGGATTCATCTGAAAAGTTGCCACTGAGCAAACCTTGGATCCTCATTCTGCCAGGTTAGATCTATAAGGAAGTGCAATGTATAAGGGAGAGGGAAAAAGATTTCTAGATTCCACCTTGAGTTACAAACTGGTTGTGAATACTCACTTTTTTAGACAGGAAAAACACACAGCCCCATGCACTAGGTCAGTAAATGAATGCCATGGGTAAGCTGAGCACTGCCAGATCCTTGACTAGCAGTGAACAAGTGTCCCTTAGAAAATAACACTGTTGGGACACAAAAGGTTGTGTTGTCACTGCACTAGGAACCTGGGGTGACAATTCAGGCAATTAATTACACAGGGTGCCATGGGACAGCTGGCACAGGGATCTGCTTTTAGCCTAAATTCCCATCTTTCTGCATGCCCTGCCCCACGACCGAGTTGTTCTGTGGGCTCCCGCAGTTCATTAGCAAGGTGTGTTCACCTCTTCCTCTGTGACATGGCAGGGGTGACTTCTGTTCTCTTGGGGATTATTTCATTTACAACTGCTGACAGTTATGAGAAGGAAACCAGGGCAAAGTATTTACAGCATGCTTTTATTGCAGCCACTCCCAGATCTTTACCTGCTCTGGAGTACCCAGGGCAAGGCCCATGTTTGCATAGCCCCGAGGCACTTTCTGACTGCTACTTTCATATGCCCTCTGTATGAGAGAAACGTGTGAAAGCTTTCTCCTCACTTGTTGTGACTGGATAGAGATACTTTCCTGCATTTAGGTGAAAAGCAACACTATCTGTATTAGGAGATGGAGCAAAACCCATTTCCTGATCTTTTTGTCACTCAGAAACTGGTTCCACTGAGCTGGGGCTCACTGACAGGTCACAAACACAGCCCTGAGGCAGAGAAGAAACCGCCTAACCCTAAGACTTCCTTTCCTTCTTCCAATTGGATGAGTCAAATCCTACAATAAATAAGATCTTTCTTTTCTTCCAGACATGTTTGGTGCAGAGTTGGGGAGCAGCTGAGCCCAACACTGCCTGTGAGACACAGCCTGTAACACACTTATTAATCTACTGCTATCACCCTCACATGCCATTGCTTCTGGGGCTCTTCATTTGTCACCCACATCTCTTTCTGCATCCCAGAAAGAGCTTCCCTCTCTCGTGGAAGCAACAGTTTCATTCTGGGATGTCACTGACTTAGGCTGATTTCCTCCTTCCCACTTCTCAGTGCATTTCACTTCATAGTCAGCATATTTAAAAGTTGTGATTTATTCTTCAGAGACTGGGGGTTTTTTTGAGGGAAAACAGAATCTATTCAAAATATGGCTGAAGGGAAGCAAGTTCTGAAAGAACTCCAAAAAAGGCAAGAGGACAAATAGCCGACATGCTACTAGAGAGACAGAGGGACACTATCGCCTAGATTTAAGCCGTAGAATTACTTTTTTGTGTGTTATCACTTTGTATGTTTATAACATTTTAAGAAATTGAGGAAGGTTTTATCTCCCTCTGCTTAACTTAGAGATTTGTACTTGTACAAAAGAAGAAGACAATCAAAGTGACATTTCTACTTTCCTTACTCAGTAGTTGTTAACTGAACTGAAGGGCAATTATTACAGGAATATTTTGTTTGCTGAAATAAACTGATATTCTGATCAAGCAAAAAAAAAAAAAAAAAGCTTCATTTTACATACTTTCTTCTCTCTGAAAAGTTCCCCATACTTAATTTGCATAGCGTGAAAGGTGAAAATAATGAAAAAGGAGAGTGAATACCAATGGCATTGTACAAGTTACATAATGATCATTGAACCGTGACCCGTCACATTTGTTGCATGTGGAGCCCATCCACTTTTTCTGATTACTTCAAACTTTGTGAATTTCCTTTTTGTGGGTCTTGTTGAAGTGAAGTTTTCAGGATTTTTAATTAAAAATCCCCAAGCAATTCCCATGTGCATTGCTTGGTCTGAGGCCTGGAATAAGGTGTAGGAACATTGATATAAGAATATGAGACTGGATAAAAAGTAGTGGAACTGAGACTTCCAAAGGAGAAAGTTCCTTTTTCAGAGATAAATATTGTACTAACAGAAGCTAATAAAGTTGTTTATGGAAAATACTTTGTGAAAAACAGCATCTTTTCCCATTTCTAACAGTTTTGGGAGATGCCTGTGTGTCTGGACATTCAGCACAGAGATGGTACATACACTTGTCTGGCCATAAACACAGAGGAACCTTCACTAAACAAAAAAGAGACATACAAAGTGTGCTGGAGTCCTTGTACTTTGTAGTGCTGTTTCCTTCCACCCAACCCTTGAGGACATAATCAAATTAGTACTCACTTGCACTGAAAATGAACAGTCCCAGTCCTTTCATTGCCGGCCCCCTCATCTCTCCTTTGTTTCACCTCAAGGTGCTCTTCCTTGTGATCTCCAGGAGGCTGGGTAGGTAATTGGCTTTCCCTGAAGGGCTGCTTTGCAGTGGCATCACAGGTTCACTTCCTCAGTCTCCTTTAAAGTGCTTGTGCCTCAGCCTGCCCCTCCCTTCCCAGCCAGAACGACAAGCCACATCACCAGTAGGCTTTGACATCACTTGCTGCTCTCTGTAAACTCCTTCCCCAGTTGTGAACTTTCTCCCACAGTTCAGTGGCTTTTCCCAGTTTCTCCCAACGCGCAGGTACATGAAGCAAGGGAAGGGTGTGGTGGGCCTGGGAGTGGTGTGCAGGGCAGCTGAAGTCGTGCATGTGATGACAGGCAATTAGGGCAGACCAAACCTCTTTTTTTCCTCAAATATTTATTAAGGAATAGAGTTTAAAATGTATTATAGTGTTCCACAATGCAGGCAGCAGCCCACATCCAGGCTTTAAGGACATGAATGGCCTAATTCTGTTAAGCACTGATACGAATAGTTGATGGGAATTGGGTGACTAATGGGTTATCTAAATATAAGTAAGAGGCATCTCAGCCAGGTTCTTACTCTTTTATGCCCGCTGTTCCACTGCCCAGTGTGTGGCTTGCACAACAGCCACAGGTACCAAGGGTACTTTGTTGTGGATTTTGAAGGAGGCTTCCTCAGAAGTAGCCTACACTGGATACCTGTGTTTAGTGCAGTAAAGCAGATCTGTATCTTGCTCTTGTGCTGACATCACACTTGTGTGGTAAATCTGCCAAAAGCCACGCTGAAGATTTGCCTGTTGTTCTACATGGCAGTTGTTCAAAATACCTCCAAGACAATGAAACTTAGGAGTGACTGGAAATCCAATCCCTCTGATAGAAAGGATCATCTATCTGTATTTCTGTGCTTGATGCACAACTTCAGTTCTCTTCAGACTGTTAGCACAAAGCAAAATAAAGCACATAAAAGTACAGAAACTGTATTCTTCAGGAATCTTCCAAATGAGGACAGCCAGTAGAAAAATTCATCCTGCTATGTCTCATCTTTGGCAGGCTGCAGGAGATGGCAAGGGCCCTGCAAAGAGAAGGGGAGATATTTTCCAAAAGCAGCTTGTTAACTAACCTCAAAATGTTAACTGGAAATTACTTAATACGTAAACAAAGCTGGAGCAAGGTCAGTAGTCTCCTTTCTTGTCTTTGGAGTCCACAAGGATAAGGTTCCTCACAAAGATGAGTTTCTTAAATGTTTACCTCCCTTAAAGACTTAAAGATCTTTGTCACTTGATCCCACATCCTCCAGAAAGAGACATGCAGGATCTTTACTCCAGCTTCCACTTTCGATTTTGTTCCCATTTAATATTTTGAGTCTGATGAACAGAGGTAGTGACAGAAATGCTATCACTGTACACCATCTGCCCTCACTTCCAGTGTTAATTCTCAGTTCTTCACGTAACAGCTTCACATAACCAAAGGAAGTTAGTGAAGTGCAGAGATTATAACCAGCTTGGTCAGCTTACTGTTATCCTCTTCACAGGATCGTTTATACAACCTCTCTTTCCTCTCTTCTTCCCAGTAACTTCAAAACCCACTTGACTGATTTCAGTTGAACTGGATGGACAGATGGCAATCTTAAATATGGGAAATTCTTTCAGTCTCATAAAAATCAGTAATCCCAATCAGTTGGGATAAGAGAGAAATCTAAATGGTACCTCTTAGGCATTAATACTTGTCTTCCATTCCAAGAATCTATGGTTCCACAACGTGATGGATCTCACCTTTTGTGCAGCCAGGCAGACAGGGAAATGTGGTAGAGTGAATATTCACAGAGACTGCCTCGTCTCATGTTGGTGTGGAAGTGATTCACTGGTGCGAGATTTTTACCCTGCCTCTCTGATGCATCACAACTCTGCATCACAAGTAAATAAATTGGCACTGAGATGGATTATGTTCTGTTGTTTTGGAGACTTGGCTAAAAGTAGTTTCCTAGCTATCATGGAGAGCGTATGCTTCAGCACCTGATACTTACATAAATCTGATATTAAGATGTTTGTTTAGATGCTCTTTATAGCTTTTGTTAGTTATTTAAGCCTAGATTGGAAAAGGTAGTTAGGCACTTTTATTCTGTCACTTTTCCCTGACAGCTTTCATTGGGGGTCTCAGGAGCAGGCTGCTTTAATGTGGGCAATTTTAAGAGGTTATATATCTGTTTCTGGGTTGATTTTCTTTCCTTGTCTAGCATGAGCTGCCAAAGCTCACAAGCATTGATGCCACAGCTAAAAGAGCTGCCACAGGTACCAGCAATGGTGCCAAAGCTTTGCATATCAGCTTCTTCATCCCTCACCTGTGGGCAGTGCAAACCCTTGAAGTTTTATTTTTGCTGATGGCTGCAGCTCTGGGGAATCTTTTTTGCTGATGTATAGGATTTTTAGGGGATATTACTATGTTATTTAAATAAAGCTGCCACTGACATGAAAAGTTTTAGTATGAAACCAGGGTGACTTCATTGTGTTGCCAAAAATACACGCTCTGATAAGGCCTGCCTCTGAAAGCCAGTGAGGAGTATGCATAGGTAGCAGTGTGCTCACACTATAAATCTTTGTAACTCCTGCCAGTAAAGAGAAGGAGGAACATCAAGATCTCACCTTTCCCTCCTAAGAGGGCAGCACCTGTTTGTGTCAGGTTCATCTATGAATGAATACATTAACCACCAGTGACAGGTGCCCAACCACTTACAGCTCTTTTTGCTATGTTTGCACATGAGAACAGTCATTAGCAAAGATTTCTGTCACCTCTGCTCTGTGTTGTCACCTTGATCCCAAAATCCAAAACTGTGGCCAGCAGTGAGAAGGAGCTGCTAGGCTGCCTGCTCTGAGTGTTCTCCACAAGTCTGTGAGCTACAGAGTCCTCTCACCATCTGTACATCTGAAGGCTTGCAGTGGGGATGGCAGGGCCTCCACCATCCTTGGCTGCACTCATATCCTAAAGATTCACAAATAGGATTTTCAGAAGCAGCTCAGTGACTTAAAAGCATCTGTTTTTATTGGATGCCAATAAAATGTGTATGTGCTACCACAACTTTTAGGTCCTTTGAAAGCTCTTCTCCAATATAAGGCAGTCTATAAGCAAATATCTTTAGATCACTTCTTGCCACAATTAGCAGTAATTAACAAGATCACATGGTCATTGCATTGCAGAAGCAGCTAGAAATTGCATTCCCCAGAGGAGGTGTCTGCAGGATCGACACAATTCATCCTCTTTTTGTGCATGAAACTGTTAGGATCTCCTCAAGCCTGTAATCAGCCATCCCTTCCTCTCCTTGCTGTGACACCCAAGATTCAATATACCACCTTCTCTTTTCCCTGCTCGCTCACCCCTGTACCTGCATTAACACAAGTCTGGGCTGTGAGCACACCAAGACTTGAGTGGCTGTGTCACAGCTCTTCCTTGCCATCATGTGGCATCCCCACAGACACAGCTCCCATCCCCATGTGGGGATGCAGCAGTCAGGCAAGAAGGAAGGAGGTGTGCAGGCCCTGCCCAGCGTGATACAGCAACAAAGGTATCTGTGGTATGAGGTAGGTGAGTTTTCTTTTCCACTTCCTTTCTAGTTTGCTTGTTTGTTTACAAAGGGAATCACCAGTCGGATGTTTTTGTATGACTCACAACTGGAGCCCCCCAGTAGAGATAAACAGCACTCAGACTTTCATCTGGCTCTGTCCTGGGCCAGCCTGGCCCATGAGCTTTCCTGGGGGGTCAAGAGATGGGAACTAGAGGCTTCCTTTTTAAAAAGACATTGGAGAAGACAGTGTGGCTCAGTCCTAGCTCTTCCAAGAACAAAAACCAGCAGATCTTACAACCACAGAACCACAGAATCAGTTGAGTCTGAAGGGACCTTTAAAGATCATCCAGTTGAACCTCCTTGCCACAAGCAGGAACATTTTTCACCAGACCAGGTTTCTCAAAATCCTGCCCAACCTGGCCATGGACATTTGAGTGGTGGGGCTTCCACAGCTTCTCTGGGCAATCTGTTCCAGTGCCTCACCATCCTCATAGCAAATTTCTTCCTTTTATTTAATCTAAATCTACCTTTTTAGTTAAAATTCATTGCCCTTTGTTCCATCATTATAGGCCCTGGTAAAATGTCTCTCTCCTTCTTTCTTATAAAATTCCCTTTAAGTACAGAAAGGCTGCAATAAGATCTCCCTAGAACTTTCTCCAGGATGAACAGACATGACTCTCTCAGCCTTTCTCTATCAGAGTGTTCCAGCCTTCTGATCAACTTTTGGCCCTCCTGTGGGCTTTCTCCAAGAGAAGTGTTTTGTGCTGGGGGCTCCAGAGCTGAATGTTGTACTCCAGGTGGGGTTTCAGGAGAAGAGTAAAGGGGGACAATCCCCTCCACTGACCTGCTGGTCACACTTCTGATGCAGCCTGGCATTTGGTTGGCTTTATGGGCTGCAGGTGCAGCTGGGTCACATCCAATTGTTCATCCACCAGTACTCCCAAGTCCCTCTCCTCCTGGCTGCTCTGGATCCATTCATCCCCAGCCTGTACTGGTATTGAGGACTGCCCCAACCCAGATGTAGAATCTTGCACTTGGCCCTGTTAAATTACATGAGGTTCACATGGTCCTATTCCTCCTCTGTATGGCATCCCTGCCCCTACTGAATCCAGGACACCACTCAGCCCGGTGTCCTCTGCAGAATTCCTGAGTGGGACTCAGTCTCACTGTGTCATTATTAAAGATACTGAGCAGTACTGGTCCCAGTACAGGATCCTGAGGGACACTACTTGTTGACAATCCCCATTTGGATGCTGAACCATTGACTTTAATTGGATCCCATCCACCCACCTCTTTATCCATCAAATAGTCCATCAATCAAATCCATCTCTCTCCAAATTAGAGGTAAGAATGTTGTGTAGGACCATGCCAAAGTCAATATAGAAGTCCAGGTAGGTGACAGGTAGCCTACTTTCCATTAGGTTGGAGTGGTTCATCCTGCACTGCATTTCCCAAGGATATCAGGGAACATACCTGCAATTTCA
The DNA here is from genome assembly GCF_030490865.1 of Poecile atricapillus. Lineage (NCBI taxonomy): Eukaryota > Metazoa > Chordata > Aves > Passeriformes > Paridae > Poecile > Poecile atricapillus. Next base: position 111,303,621 of record NC_081249.1, read on the forward strand.
GTTTGTGCCTGGTGGGATCTCCCTTGCTTGGAAGCTCTCTGCAGGCAGAGGTCCAGCCTCACTGGCTCTGGACTCTTTCCTGCAACTGAGAAATGAGGATCCAGCCCACAGCAGGGAAGGAGTTAAGTGCTTGACCAGCTGCTGTCTGTGAGGCACTGAATTCCTTCCCCGTGCAATCCAGCAGCCAGTGTCAGGACAGCTATATTTAGAAAGCTGATAAAGGTTTAGTGCCAACAGTTGTCCTGCCCCTCGATGAAGAAGCTGTAGAGAGAGTGAGAGGGGGGCAGCTGATTTCTTTCCCCCCAGTACTGTTCCTTGCTGTCTTCAGTGGACTCCTTTGCCGTGCCTCCAGCAGGGACCCCCAGTGGAGCCATCGGGCACAGGGGGTAAGTTCCCTTTCCTTGCTCACCCTTCTCCCTGCTCACTGCCCCGTGAGTGACCATGCGGCCGCGATCCTCCGGCCTGAGCCCGGCTGCCGGGCCCTTGGGAGCTGCTGCTGGCTCTTGTGGCACTGAGGCAAGAGTCCCTCTGCCTGGGCCAGAGGTGTTGGCTGCTGTGTTTCCATGTTCCTAGCTGAGCTACGGTGCCCTCACTTTCCCACACCCAGGGTGAGAACAGCAACCTCCACACAAAGGATTACAAGGACAAAGTCCCAAGCCTTCAAGCTCCTTTGGCCTTAAGCTTTAGGAACATTTCATTTTGGGGACATGAGGTCTCATGTTTCTTGCCCCTGAGCCTCCTTCCAGCCTGGCTCTGGCTGTGTATGGCTCCTTTCAGCCACCATGCACGGTCAGGGGAGTATAGAGTTTCTGCCCTGCCACCCCTTCCTTCCAGCACCCTTACTCACAGGCAAAAGAGCATTGGCGCTCGCTGGGCAGCAGCCAGGAGCTGCATGAGGCCCAGGGAATGGCAGGTGCCCTGCTGGAGGAGCCAGAGCAGCCCTTGTGGGAAGGGCTCCCCACAGGAGCAAAGTGTGGGAGGCCCTTCTGCTGTAGCCCCTGCCACTTGTGCCCCAGAGCCAGGGAATGGCCTCCGGTGCAGCCCTGTGCAATGCCTCTCCCTCCTGCCCTGCTCCTTGCAGCGGACCCCCAGCAGCCGCCATGGCCAGCGGCAGAGATGCGGACAGCGAGCCGGCGGTGCCCGAGGAGGAGGAGGAGGAGAAGGAGGGCGCGGACGTGAAGGCCGTGCAGGCCCATTACCTGCGCAGCCCCTCACCCAGCCGGTGAGTCCACAGGCACTGCCACGGCCTCCTGGCAGCACGTGGGAGGTGCTGCCCTTCCCTGCTTTCCCTTCCTCTGCTCCACACTTGGGCCAAGCTGAGCCCGGGGATTCCCTGCTCTCCCTGAGGTGGGGTCAGTGTGCCAGCTCTGACAGAGCCTGCACAGACAGGACTCCTGCACTAATTAATCCTCCCTGCTGGGAGAGTGCACAGCAGGGATAAACTGCAGGAAGGATTACTATGGGCTGCTGTTGTCCCTCTTCCCTGTATCACCTTCTCATACCCCTTTGCTGAAACTTCTGATCCAATTTCAACTCTTTGCAAATTTGGCTTCATCTTTATGTCCATTGTAAGGACTTGTGGCTTTATTGAATGTTGATATTAGGCTTTGCCAGCCTCAGAAAAACCAAGGGTCTTGGGATTTGGGTTTGATTCAGAACCAACTTTAGCTACAGGCTTCAGGCACTGAACATGAGGCTGCCACAGCACAAGCAGAAATTGAGTTACCTCAAGCAAAACAAGCATGATTAGATGTGTTTTCTCCTAATACAAGGAAAAATACACCCCTTTGCTCTCTTTTCCTAAAGCAAAATGCTCTGCAGGGCTTTCTGTACCCTTTGAGATGCTTGAGCTGAAGGCAAGGAGTAGGGATAGAGTTTGAAGAGAACCTTCCCCAGTGTCCCTCAAAAAGTAGGAGGTTACGAAATGTTTCCTGGTAGCTGTGGGACACTGCAGAAAAACTGAGTACTTATTTCATTTAACCACGTGTATTTCAAAATTGTTTAGGATGATCACTGAGCTCACATAAAATAAAATTATGTATTGTAAAATTATGTATTGTAAAATTATGTATTGATGTCTCTTCTACTGCTCATCAGTCACTCAAAATGAACAGAAACATCTGTCCCTTCCCCTTCCCCTTCCCCTTCCCCTTCCCCTTCCCCTTCCCCTTCCCCTTCCCCTTCCCCTTCCCCTTCCCCTCCCTTCCTTTCCTCCATTTTTTTCTTGCTGTCAGTGGCAAAACACAGTGATGAAAATGGCAAGATCCTTCCCAGCCAGAAGAGGGTCCTTGAAATACCCAGGTTTGGGCAGTTCTGTGTTTCACAGATGCTCAGGGCAGCTACAAGTAAAACATGTTGAGGCTGTGGTGGCAGATTATTACCAACTGTTGTTACCTTTTTACTGAGCTTGGAGGCAACCTTTACAGCAAAAGGAATCGAAGGCAGGGCATAGCTGCAAATTTGTGTCAGCTCCTGTAAATGAGAGTGAGACTCCCCTTGCTCATCTCGTAAACTCCTTTGAAGAACTAGAAAAGGATTACTTTCAGTCACGGTTGACAAGTGCTGGAACTCAACTAAATGACCTGGATGAGCCTGTTAAGTGGTTTCCGATAGCTGTGCCCTCTGTTTTGATTCTGGAGCCTGAAAGCAGTTCAGCTCTCCAGACACTGCTGCACCCTGACTGCATATTAATCACCCTCCCTCTCCTGCTTGAATTAAACAAAAACAAACAGTGTATTGCAAGTCTGCAAGCCTTGCACTGCCAGAGAGCTTCTGTGATGGCAGCAAACTTGTCCTAGTGATTTGTACCATCTATTTGGAAGGAAGTGTATAAGGTGTAGGTCAAGGAAAATGCTCTAAAATATTTTGTAGAGATGGTCTAAGAGACTGAATTTTCTTGGACTGTATAGGTGGACCCAGAGGGAAATACACTTGTTTTTAAGGTTGTGGCCTTTTTTGCTTAACAAAAACTTATTACACTATGTCAAATAACTCACTTCAAAGGTGTCATAGTGTCATAGTGGTTTCTGACCCACATTTACACAACACTGAGTGAATGGAGAGACTGACCACAGGTTCATGCTCTGAAGTGCCCAAGGTACAAAATACTGAGGGAGAGATTCACAGGCTTCACTCTTAATGCTTGCACAGCAGCTTGTGGTAACTCAAAGAATGCTTGCTGGCAATTAACTGGCAGAAAGAAACCCAACAGTTTTCTAGTGCAATCTGTTTTGAATTATTTAATAAATTCTAGTTAGGACCATGTTTATGTCTGTCTGAGTGAGAGTTAATTGTGAGACTATTTCTTGTGATCCATCCCCCTCCTGGTCCCAAACCAGACACTGATCTTCTCTGTCCATAAACTACCCATAACCTCCTCCACCAGGCAATTTGATTGCACTCCCAGCCCACTGCAGCTTCTCCTCATGGGACCTGTCTACATCCTGCAAACACTGGATGCCAAGGCATCTTTGAAGCCTCTAGTGCCATGCTAGAGATTGGGGTGGGAATGAGATGTGGGAGAAGAGCTGTGACTTCCCTTCTACAATCACAGAATCCTCCCTGCTCCAGTTCCCTGCTGTTCCCCTCTGGAATGGGTGAAGAGGGCTAAAGTCCTGGGGATGGGACCCCAGTGGAGGGCATTTGCCTAACGGGCAGTGTGGTTGGTTGGCAGGTGTTCAGTGATATCAGACACTGATACAGAGAGCATCTTCATGGAGCCAATCCATCTGTCATCTGCTGTGGCTGCCAAACAAATCATCAGTGAAGGTAAGAGAACTATGTAAGTTACAAGTTGCATGCAAGTTGCAGTTGTTTTGCTTTTCTTATCTACAGATCCTAAATGATAAAAAAGCCCTTGTGTGAAAACTCCATCTGAAGCAGAGAAAGAAATAACAACTTATAGAAAGGTTTGGTGACTTCCTTTGAAGTTGTCCAATGAATCTGTGGCAGAATTGTGTACTGCAGGGGTAAAAGTTTGAGTGCTGGCTGCTTGCTACAACAAACTAAATTAGAGTAGAATGGAATAGAACATAACAGAATCAGTTTAAAGGACATACATGATCATCTAAGTCCAACTATCAGAGCTGACCAAAAGTTAAATCATATTATTAAGGCACTATCCAACACCTCTTAAACACTGTCAGGGATGGGGCATTAACCACCTCCCTAGGAAGCCTGTTCCAGTGTTTGACCACCCTATCAGAGAAAAAGTGCTTCTCAATATCCAGTCTGAATCTCTCCAGCTCAGCTTTGAAGCATTCCCACATGTCTGATCACTGGATACCAGGGAGAAGAGCTCAGCAGCTTCCTCTCCACTTCCCCCCTTCAGGAAGGCGTAGGCAGCAGCTGCGTTCTTCTGGGCCTGGAGTAAGGGTGCCCTTAACTCCCAGGCCTTGGGCCAGAGTGGGACCAAGAGGACAGTGCAATGTGCTCTTCTCATTGCTAATTACCCTGAGGCACTTCCTAGGTGAGCAGGTACCTGCCCTGCACATTGCAGACAGAACAGGGTGATGTTTCTAGGGAAAAAGCCACAAGGCTTGTCCCAGGCACAAGTAATGATAGCTCATACATTTGCACTGTTTTTGTGTACTTTTAATTACAATGTCAGTTTATTCCAGAGCTGAAGACAAAGGACATCAGGGTAGACTCGGTGTGTCCCAGGATGTTGGAGTCTGCGCAGCAGCTGATGGTGGAAGACCTGTACAACCGAGTTAAGGAAAAGATTGATGACACCAGCTTGTTTAACACACCGTGTGTGATGGACTTGCAGAGGGCACTTGTGAAGGACAGGCTGGAGACCCCCAGGGACGCTGTGGATGAAGTCTGGCCTAATGTCTTCATAGCAGAAAAGTGAGTGTCGGCTTTTGTCATCAAGCTGCACAAGATTCCCAGTAAAGGGTCAAATGGAACCATTGAAGGCATAACATGTATTACATGCATCTAATACCTTCCATCCCTAGAGAGCCCTAAAGTGTTTTTCAGACTGTGCTCACAGAAATCTCTATGCACTGGAAAGTAAATACTTCTGGAATAGAATCAGCTTAGATGCCTCAACACTTTAAGAGAGGAAAAGATAAATAAGCCCAAATTCCACCATTCTGATTGGAATTTGGCCCTAAAATTAGAACTAAAATCTTTGTTATGGAAAGGGGAGTTTAAAAGGTAATGCCAAAGCAAATGTCAAGTAAACATGATTAGGTCTCCTGTTCAGCTGTCTGAGATACCTGTGTAAGTGACCAGACAGAATTAGAAGGACATATAGAGTGAAGCATCAATTATGCAGTGATAAAAATTGATAAGTAAGTACATGGCCTGAACCTAGGATGGCAGAGTATGAGTTTCAAATCAAGCTGGAGTGGAAACAGAGCACATGGCTCTGCAGATGAATGCAGACTTATTTTCTTTTCCCAGTGAGTATTGGAAAGAAATACCTGTAGAACTCTCAAAGGACATTAAGGTCTGAGTGGTGCCTCATGCTGAATGAACACGGACTGGGAGTTATGTAGACCTTGTAGCATACAGCTTTTTTCCAACCTAAAATAGGAGCACTGATATCTAATATGTTTTTTTCCTTTTCTGCAGAAGTGTTGCAGTGAACAAAAGCCGTTTGAAAAGACTGGGCATCACCCATGTCCTGAATGCAGCTCATGGAACAGGTGTCTACACAGGACCAAGCTTCTACAATGGTCTCAATATCCAGTACATGGGCATTGAAGTGGATGATTTTCCAGATATGGATATCTCCAAACACTTCCGCCCAGCTGCAGAGTTCCTTGATGAAGCCCTGCTGACTTACAGAGGTAAGAGGAGAAGATTGAAGTGGTTCCAGGTTGTTCTTGGGAATTAACAGGGAGAAACCTTACTCTGATAAACAGCTGATATGCCACATTTGTAATGGGGTAGAAGGCAGGGCCTTTGCCCTCTGCATGCAGCTACAGTGAACACCTCCTGCCCGTTTCTGCCCGGTCTCACTGGAAACAGGAGGGAGCAAACTGGTAAGGGGAGGCAGCTCATGGCCCCATGGTTTCAGGTTCAAAGTGGCTGCAAGTCAGCTCCTGCAGCTGCTTTGAAAGAACCTGACTATAGCAAAGAGTAGAATCCCTGCACTAATAAATTTTTTAAAAATATTGATACCCTATAATACTATATATAGAGAGATATAGATATATTCCTGTACCCTGCACATTTCAGTTTCACCATGATGCAAAAAACCAGGCTGATTTACTAGAACAATCCAAATGGCTGAGTTGAACCTCTGGGTGTCTACATCCAAGCTGCTGTCAGATTTCCTGGACTTCAATTCCATGGCAACTGTTATTCTGTGCACACTGACCATTTTGTTGCAAATTCAGTGGACAGTTAGAAATTCAGTATTGAATTTCAGTTCAGTATTGAAAGAAACACCAGGATCTGTGCTATCACTGATATTCTTCATATAAATTGTCAATTAATCTAATTTCTGTAAAGAAGCAACAGATTACCTCCTAGAAGGAGTGACAGTAAGAAAAGCGTGAAGTTTTGTTCATATACAAGGAACATTGAGCCAGTTTTAATAGCTCAACAACACTAGGAGGATGCACCAAGGCAGAGGAGCCTTGGAAGAAATGAAAGGAGGGAGATCTCCCCCTCTTGGTGAGATGTTAGATTGGCTTTGCTGGCTAGTAAAACACTTGGAAGGCAACCAAGACTTTTTAAGCTAAGAAAGGTGTAAAAGAGATTTCAGGATTGTAGGAAGAGGTTCATTAGTTAAACCTCTTGTGGTAACATAGCGGCAGTCAGAAAGGTGGTGCTTAAATTGGCTTCATTAAGTTTCAGTGCAAACAGATTGATTAAACTGGAGTTTATCATACATTTAGAAACAGTAATTTCAGTTGTTTGCAAGCTACCATTTACACTCTCTTCCTATTTACAAGCTTTTCTTTAGCTATAATTTGCCACACAAGTAACTTAAATCCCAAACAATTTGTCTGTGCCAAAGCTAGGTTTTCTGCAAGAGATAGTAAATGCTATAAAATAAAGCAGATCCTCAGTTTTGATTCTTGCTCATACAGTTACTGGTGCAGGACAGTGGGTCCCAGTAGTTTGAAGCAGCTGGATCAGTTTTTCCAAGTCAAAATTAGCTCTTTTCTGATAGTTGCTTGGTTCTGCTCTTGTAAGATATAATAGGACTTTGGCCTCCAGCAAGTGTTCAGTGTAATTGTTTGGGGGTACCTTGCAAAACTGATTGAGAGTCTGGCAAAAATACAATTAAATTAATATAAAATTGTTGTTTAAGTCCTGTAATGTCCCTTAGAGAAAAGTAACTTACCTGCTTATCCTCCCAATACCTTCCTGAAGGCTAATGCTAATATCTCACTTTTTACATATTGAGAAAAAAGCATGGAAAGCTTAAATGTCTGGCCCTATGTCATCCAGCAAGTCAAGAATGTCTCACTTGCCTTTCTAATACCTCTTATAAGCTTTTTGACTATTTGAGCAAGTGAAGTGTGTAGGCAAAAATACAAATACTGTTTAGATTGTTTGGAAATGTGCCTGCCCACAGTTTTTGAAACTAATGTGTTTTTTATTCGTATATATCCAGATTTTTATTAAGGTAAAGCTAGCAAATATTTAATATTGGTTTCAGTCACTGAAACATATAATCTGTGTAGTTTTTAACACTATTCAGAGAATGCTTTTGTGCTACATACCAGAACATCCTGTCTGTTGCTGGAAATAGCTGATTCCTTTCTTATTCACCGTCTGTAGGCAGAATCCTTGTCAGCAGTGAGATGGGGATCAGCCGCTCAGCTGTGCTGGTGGCTGCCTACCTGATGATCTACCACCACATGACCGTTCTGGAGGCTCTGATGACCCTGAGGAAGAAACGTGCCATCTACCCCAATGACGGCTTCCTGAAGCAGCTGCGGGAGCTCAATGAGCAGCTGTTGGAGGAGCGAGAGCTGGAGCGTTCTGGAGATGAGGACGTCACTCCGCGCCAAAGTCCTCTTGCCTACCCAGGCACTTCTTCACGGCTGTCTGGAGCTGGGGACTCAGGGAGCATCAAGGGAGCCAAAGCCCACTCCATCACAGTAGAAGAAGAGGACACCAGCAGCATTCTGGGTAGTTTTATGAGCTCTTCATCAGTGGAAAAAACTAGCTGGGTTTCCAAACATTCCACCCTGATCACTGAGGAGGAAGAGGAACAATTGTATGAGGAATGGAGGAGGAAACAAGGCCTATCTGCAAAGGAAGCACGAGTTCACCATCAAGGAACATCTTCAAAGCATCTGGATCAGGAAGAGGAACAATCTGATGAGGATGTGGAACAGAGGATCCATGACTGGCAGCGCAGGAATGAGAAATACCAGATGGCAGGTGCAGCCAGGGAGGAGGATGGTGAATGCAGCATGGAAGGAAGACCTTACCCATCAGGCAAGTTCAGTGATGTTGAGAGTGTGAGCAGTTTTGAGATCCGAACCTTAAAAAAACAACTGGAAGCCAGTAGCTTTAGCAGGATGAGGAGGAGCCGCACAGGCTCTATGTCTTCTGAGAGCACTTGGGACATGTGGAATGAGAGACTTCTGGAGATTGAGAAAGAAGCTGCTCAGAGGTATCATTCTAGGAATAAAACTTGTGGAGAGAGACAATCCCCAGACACAGGAAGAAAGGAGAGGGATGTGGATGAAGAGAGTGTGTTTTCAGACTCCTCCTGTAGCTCCTTCTACAATTTCTGCCAAAAGAACAAGGACAAGTTGACTCCTCTAGAAAGGTGGAAGGTCAAGAGGATCCAGTTTGGCTTTCACAAGAAGGATTTAGAACCATCGTCTGCACCATCTCCAGCAGAAGATGGCAGCCAGGCAGGTCAGGAGGAAACAGAAGGGAAGAGTTTGTCAGATATTGATCTGACTGCTTACCAGGCTTGGAAAATGAAGCGGCAGAAGAAGGTGGGCAGTGAAAGCAGCAAGGAGGAATTTGTGGAATTTGCCAAAACTGAGGATTCTGCTTCAGCTAAAAAGAAGCAGAGGCGTGTAGAGCTCCTTGAACGTTCAAAGAAAATTTTAGAAGAAAGCCAGTCCATGTGCAGCTGGGAGACAGAGAGTACAATGAGTGGGAGTATTCCCCTGTCAGCTTTCTGGTCTTCAGCGCCTTCTGCAAGCGGTGCTGACGATGCAGCTTCTGCCCTGAGCATGCAGACAAATCATTCATCTTTGTCACAGGCCAGGAGTTCTACGGGAGCAATGCAGCCGCAGATGCCAAATATACCCCTTCCCAATCTCCCAGTTGGCCCAGGTGACACAATATCCATGGCAAGCATTCAAAACTGGATCGCTAACGTAGTCAGTGAAACCATTGCCCAAAAGCAAAATGAGATCCTGATGCTGTCCCGTCCATCGTCCGCCATGGCCTCCCTGTCAGGAGACCTTGGCAGGCGTGCAGATGATGACAAGGTTTCTCTTCTCAGTGCTCAGAGTGGCTCATCCCTCGCTGCCTCTCAGCTCCACCAGCAGGACCTGCGCAGGGCTGAGTCTCAGTCTGTGCTGTCTTGCAACACCTCTGTGAGTGCAAGGACAGAAGGGACTACTTCAAACATGAAGACAACCCAGACAAGCAAGCCACTGTACAGCCTCTTTGCTGATGATGTTGACCTAAAGAAACTCAGGAGGAAGGAGAAGGAGATGCAAATGGAAATGAGAGAAAAAATGTCAGACTATCAAATTGAAAAGGTGATCAGCGACAATAAACGCAGCACTTTATTTAAAAAAAAGGTGACCAAAGCAGAGGAAAATGAAACAGAAGATGACAGAGAGAGTACAACAAACAGCTGCAGGCGTCCCTTGCAAGCAGACTTTGACAGAACTGATGCAGATCTGTCCAGTCAACCTGCAACCTCAGGTGCACCGAAGTCAGAGATAGATACTGATATTACCAAGTGGCTCAATGGCCTGAGAGCAGAAAGAGAACCACCGTCATATTATGATCAGACTGAGAAAGCTAGAGAGAAATATAGCAGATCATCCAAAGTTAGACAGATAGATTCTGAGACATCCAGTTACAGATTCTGCAGATCCCAAAGAAAAGAGCTAGATAGCTGTTCTTCCTACGAGTCAACGGGAGATTCACTGAGAACCATGTCAAGATTTTCCTCTGCTTCTGCAAAAGAGGACAAAAAGATGTACAAGTTCACAAGGTCCAGGGTCAGTGAGACAAGTTCCAGAGGAAACAGCCCAGAGCTGCATGTTTTCAGCCGGTCACCTGAACCACCCTTTGACTCTGAAGCCCCAGAACCATCTACACAGAGCCGAGTTAGAGCTCATCATGTGGAAGCATGTGAAGAGGAGGCCAGGTCAGATGTGTCAGAATGTGGAGCAAAGAGAAAGTTCACCCAGAGCTTTTCAAAGTCTGAAGAGGATGGAAAGAAGGAGGCAAAAGTGGAGCAAAGTGAAGAAAGGTTTGCATCTAGGCAGGTCTCTCAGTACAGGCGAAGCATGCGTAAAGAAGAGGAAGAAATGGATGATGATGCCATTATTGCTGCTTGGAGAAGCCGACTAGAAGAAACTACAGCAAAGCTCCAGCGGAGAAGGGAAGAGTGACCAAGATCAGACTACAGGAACACAAGCAGAGCCACAGAGTCCCTGAATCACTCACTCATCATTATATTTTTGATAATCCTTTGTGGTTTGTAGGGCATTTCCTGCAGATAGTTCTCTTCTTAATCAAAAGCGATGAAGGGAAGAGGTCAAGTTCTGCAAGTGTTTGTGGCTTGTCAGAAAGAAGATGCTGGTATTAAATGATCAATGTAGGTAGAAACACAATGTTAGAAGCCATTAGGAGCCAGACAATGTTTCAGCAGCAAAAGCGGGTAACGGTGACACCTCAAGTCAAAAGACCAATCACATCCCACTTTGGTTATTTCAATTTCCTAGTGTCGTTAAAGACTGGACATGTTTTTTCTAGGATCTTTTTGATCATAAATGGAAGAAGCCAAAAGCCTTTTCCAGGAACTTAAAGAATGCTTTTCTCTTAATCAGTTTTACTTTATATGACTGAGAAGATATTACCAGGTAGGCTCCGTTTTCTGCACCAGCCTTACAAATGTCTAGAGAAATAAGACAGTTCAGGGGAATATATGTTCTGTTTTACTTTACTAAGCAGCAGGAGTGGAATACTAGAAAAAAGAAGATGCCTCCTGTTTACAAGTTCAATGCAGTAATGAATGTATTCATTGTTTTCTATTAGGTGGAGTCATCTCTGCTCCAGTATGGTTGGTTCCTGCTAATAACTTCAGGTCAACAAAGGAAAAATGCAGTAATATTAACAGCCATCCAAAAAAAATTTATTGATGTAGTTAAAGAGATAGCTAGGATTAGTGTTAGTGCAGGCTGGGTTTCTGAGTATTGACTTCACTTTGGTTTATGTATGCAGCTCAGCTAAGTTGGTGCTTTTGTGTTATAGTCAGATTAATTTTCAACATGATCACCTTGAAAGAAAAGAGTAATGCACAAAATGACCTCATAATAAAATTGCTTGATTAGACCATGAGTGTAAAGCATCATGCACCTAAGGAGAAATTGCGTGTCTGTGAAGGTGGCACCTGGAAGCTTGTTTTTAGGAAGCAGTGGTAGGTTCAAATGGCACCTTACAGTTAAAGTGTTCTTTGTATCCTGAGCTACAGAGGAAGAAGCCCAGCCTCCATGGTAACTCCATGTTAAGAGTCTCGGGTCCTTTCATGCCTTGCAGAGCCTTGTGAGCTTGTGTGACACAACCCACCACCTTGCCACAGCATCACTTGTGTGTCTTTCCACACCACAGCACCCAACCCTCACCCATCAACATCCTCCACCTCTCTCTTATAAGCACATAGGCCGGTTTTTACCGACTTTGACTCTGGAATTATCAGTTCCCTCTTCTGTACAGACTGTATTTTGAACCAACAAAGCCCTCTGGCAGAGCTGAATCTAAAATGACAATGGAGGGATGATGCAGTAGCGCTCTCCCACAGGAAGTTTGTCTTTTTCTTGTAATCTCTTCTCCCTCCCACTGTGATGCTTAGAGCTCACCATTACCATTATGCTAGTACCTTTCCCTATTTTAATTGTGTAATACAGTCAGCAAGCTCCACAGGGCAAGGGCCTGCTCTTTGTCCCTGTCTGTATGGTGCTACACACATCAGCAATGCTATCTAAATAATGGTTACTGATAACAAAATGCAGCTGGCAATTTTCCTAAACTTAGAATCATTTCTCTCAACTATAACTCACTGATCAGACATTATCCCTGCTTCTCTGAAGATAAAGATGATTCTTTCTGACAGCCAGGACTGGGGTAAATGATAGCTACTTATTGTCAGGTGAATGGAGTCTCACAATCAGGTGATTAACCAGTAACAAAGGTAGAAAAATTACTTGTGTGGGTTGTTTTGGGGTTTTGGGTTTTTTAGTAAACTCAGATTACGTTTCTGAAATACATAAGGAACATGTTCGTGTTAATGTTTCAGGCATGCAGAGATGCTCTAAGGTTTATAATGCTTTTATATTATAAAATAATATATAATACAATGCATCCCTAGTTTCTGCATATTTCTGTGAGTTGTTATTTTTTAAAGTAGAGAAATTCCAGGCTTTGAGCCACATTCTGAGAATTTATATCGAATTTCTGCAGTGTGTGTTAGGATAGGCATTTTCCTCTTTCCTTCATCCCTGGTAAGGTTGCTCCGCAGAAAACAGCTCTGCATAGACATATTTGGAGCTTGCTTTAATTTCATCCTAGAAAAGGTCTTAAGTTTTGATGGATCAAAGTGGAAGTGTGCAATACCTTCTGGCACTGAATTTACTTTTTTATAAAAGGCTGATTCCCTCTGAAAAATCCCTCTCCTTCTCCGTGCCTGGATGTTCCCAGCAGACAAGCCTGTCCTCTGCAGTACTGTAGGGGGCATCTCGCGCTGTAAAAGACGAGCAGTAGATGATGTAGTAATTGGTTTCATTTTGCACTGTACAGCACAGCCTTTGTTTGGGCAGCATTTTGATTTAAACACTAATCTAGGTCTGCTGCACAAATAAATTATTCAAGACCGAGGGGCAGAATATGGTTCTGTAACAAGTCTGAGCCAGACCATCCTGATAGCGAGTTTTGACCCTTGTGAGAAAGGGTTAAGTGGGTTCTGCTGACTCATTGAGGTAGGTGGCTTATTAGTTCACTTGTGTAAAAGAGAGATAAAAATGGTTTGCTGTGGAAAGGCCATCTAAGATGCTGGCTGAGCAGCCATGAGGGAGAAGCCTTAGAAATAGCTGAACTTTATTTTCTTGTTGCTTATATCCTTGTTAATAAAGCCAAACCCCCAAAGCAATAAGGGGGTGGGGATCATTTTGGACTCCATGCAGTATATGGCCAGTGCTTGAAAGCAAGATGGGAAAGGCTCCAGCTCACAGGTATAAATTACATGAAACAGTGACATAAAGACCTTGCATGGTGAAAATATTAAAGCATTCAGTCATAAGACCAATAACCAGGAGAGACAGAAATGGAGGGGTTGAAGGCAGGCTAGAAAGTCAGGTTTTAAGATGAGAATTTAGAAGGAGATAAGGAATTGCTGAAAGGGGAGAGGTCTGCACAGATTGTTTCAGGTGACCAGAGCTGCAGAGTGAATGTTTTTTCAGCAATGACACCAGTCTGACAGTAGATTAAAAGAGTAAATAAGTACCCAAATTTATCTAAGAAGGATTTTTCAGCAAAGATGTGCTGGGACTGTTATTTTTTCTCCCTCTCAGTTTGCTGCTGTATGCAGGAGGGGGTTTTTGGCATTGTATAGTGGAAGGTGAAAGTGCAAGGAGCATCCATACGGTCAGTTAAGAATATAAACACAAGAACATAAGAAAGGCTGTATGGGGTCAGACCAAAGGTCCATCTGGCTCAATATCCTGTCTCTGATAGAGAACAGCAGCGAATACCTAGGGAAGAATATATACAGTGATAAAAGTGTTATTTCCCCAGCATGATCTTCCAGCTTCTAATCATTTGCAACTCAAGGACTTCCTAAGCCAGGTCTGATATTTTTGTATTTAATAGCCCTTAATAGATTTTCCTTCTGTGGAAGTGCCTAGTAATTTTTGAGTTATAACCACTATAGCCTCATATCCGCTCGCCTCTGTGATCTCTTGTAGCAAGAAGTCCCACAAGTTACTGTACACAAAATGCTAAGCCATCTTCTTTCTGCCTGTTCTGAACCTTCTGCCCACTAGCCTTCAATGCCAATGAAGAATGTCTGTTTAGTATCTACATGTCCCATGAGATTTTACCCCCGCTTCTGTCATTCTGTCCCATCTTTAGTTCTGGTTTTCCGCCTGAGTTACTTATTCCTCATCTAGGGGCTCTTCATTATCCTGGCCATTCTTCTCTGAACCCTTTCTAGCTCTGCTTTTTCATGTTTGAGATGAGGGACCAAATCCTCACACAGTATCCAGGGTGCAGATGTGGCAGGGGTTTATCATACTGACCTTTTTTCCCCTCTTTTCTGTTCCTTCCCTATTGACTTCTAACAGTCTGCATATTTTTTTGGATGTTGCTGAGCACCAGAGTGATGTTTTCTTAGAACTATTTATTATATACAGCAAATCTTGTTGAGTGGCAGTGGTCAGCTCTGAGATCATAATTTTATATTTTAAGTTTTCTTATTTGTAATGTTTTGCCTTTATGAGCCTTGAATTTCATCTGCCATCTTAATTCTCAGCCTGTCTGTTGCATTAAGTCCTGGATTTTTCCACAGTTGTCCTCCCATTTCTACTACTCTGTTTCCTTAATGTCCTTTGAATGAGGTAGAAGCACATAAGATGTGGGAAGCAAAGAAGTTAAGGAGGGATAGATGAGAGAGAAACCCATTTGATGTTGGTCTGCTTGAAGTAAGAAATAAGAAAGTGATGAAAGTCAGAGAGATACATGTTCAAAAGAGATCTGAAGACAATAGGGAAATTAAGAAAGGGACCTACAGTGGTCAGAGACAGGAAGATACTAATGTAAGCCAAAGAAGGTAATGCAAAATATTAATATGTTTAGATGTATCAAAGTCTGGGAAAAGGTTAGGAGGCAACATCTGTGGGAAGAAAGGAGATTTGAAGAAGTTACAGGTCTGTGAGAAATCTGAAGGGGACTGGGAGAAATGGAAAGAGTGAGAGACATTAGTGGGACACTGATGGATAAAATGACATTGGTGCTGGATTGGGAATTCAATGTGGTACAAGTTTGAAGGAAATGGAAATGTACCAGAAATACATGTTTTTCCTACTGTAAGAGCTGAGTTTTGCATTGTAATACTGATAGCTGTGGGGCCATGGCCCATTTCCCCCATCTAGGAATTTCAGGACAATGTGATTTACTGCATGCAGCACTAGCTTAGACTGGATAATTTTAAAAGGAGTTTAGCACCATTTCCTTCCTTTACAGCTCCTTGAGAAATGCTTACGCATTAGCTGTGGTGGAGACTAGGTGAATTATGAGACAAAAAGTTTTATTTGGGGAGGTTATGTTGCATTGCCTGCCTTTCCTTAAAGGGTGTAGCTGGAATACATTCAATACAGACATTATAATGTGAAAACACAATATCCATGACCTGCCTAAATTTATAGACAATGCAACAAAGGTACTGAAAGCATGTGATTAATATAGTCTAGGGCTTGGAAACAGACGCAGCATACTCACGTAATCCAGCAAAATCTCTTTGAGAGCTACCTACCTATTCTCTGGAATTTCACTTGTCATGTAGAAAAATGAAAGTGGGTCAAATCTCTGGCTGTTCTAATTGTGAAGAAAACTTCCAGAATGGGAAGAATGTGTAACAAATAAACTGTTCTCTAGAGAGGTGAGAGCATAGGTCTAAATGGTGTGTGAATTGCCCCAGTCATTTCAGCAAGGTTCTAACTTATTTGCCCAGAAGTAATAATTTAAATGCCAATAATATTTGTCACCCTGTACTTCATGTAATAAATTGAGAAAGGTTCAAAGTGCATGTATTTAGGTGGTGTATTGCCAATACCAGCATAATCTACTTGAATGAACACCCTGTCATTGTGGTTGGTTTTGTTGTTTTCTGGTTTGCTGGGTTTTTTTTTTTGGCTTAGGCTGCCTTCTGTTCTTTGATACATTTCAACATATTCAGGAGCTGATTTCATGTTGTTTCTCTCTAACCTCCTCTTAAAACCATTCATTGGTGTTTTCCTGTGACTGCTGTTCCTCTGCCACAGGGTGCACACACACACAAAAACACACACAGATATAAAGAGAAAACATTATTTGTGACTTATAAAAGCAGGCAACAATATGAATTCAGTTCTTCCCAGGACTATCCAAGTGTGGTGATGTGAAAACTGTCTTAGAGAGCAGGAGAAGGGACATCCTGCTTGTGCTTTGAACCTTCCCCTCTGGATTGCATTTCATTTTTATTTGCATGTATCTTTAAAGCAGATAATTTTAATTCTTACACAAGAGCATAGCTGCTTCCACATCTGATTCATATCTGCAGGTAGACTGATTAACTTAAGACGTGTACCCAGGAAGACACAAATGTGTGTAATAGAAAACTAGCTTCATTGTTAACTATGAAAAGAACAATGTCTCTACAAAATCAATCAATCAATCAATCAATCAATCAATCACTTATTTCTTTCCAGTATACCCTTCATGCCAACATGCCTGAATGCTTTATGGTCATTAAATTAAATCAAAGAACACACCACAGAATGGACAAGGCCAGATCTATAAATCTTGAAACCTGATTCAAACTTACCAAGGACTCTGCACAAGTAACCATGACAGGAAGGATGACTCCAGTCAGGAGGGCATGCGTGTGGGCATAAAAGTGAAACAAGACTTAGGTGATTGATACTAATTAGAAGACAGAAACATTTAAAGAAACTGTCATTTTTATAGCATCACCCAACTGCCAACATCTCAACCTGCAGCTTAGCGTCTTAAGAGTATTTTCGGATTTATGAGCGATATAAGAAAATAACAATGGTGGCAAGAACTTTCTGCAACTTTTTACAGCTGTACAACTTTTTACAGCTTCAGGGTACCTCTTGCCTAATTTTAAAGATTTGCCTATTTGTGATCTCTCCATTTGATTATTGCAGGGCACCATATTAAAGAAAGATGCAGTAAACTCCAGCTGGCAGTAACCATAGTATGACTGCTCTGTCTTCATGGACCATCCCAGCAATTTGATCTTTGCAATGACTCCATGCTGAACTCAGATCCAGTCAGAAGTCATCCATTAGTTGGGCAGAACATTTCTTTCTCCTTGTTTGAGAGGAGAGCTTTATGAAACTGCAATACCCTTTATGAAACTGCCAATTAATGGGGAGCTTTGTACATTTTGCTCATAGAAATATCCCAGTAGCTGCCATAACCTATGGAGGTTCATTCCCAAAGTGCATAAAATGACCACAGGCCTAACTACATTCAAAACTAAAAGAAAACCACAGTTCTTCAACTTAAACTTCCCTCCCTCAATAATTTCGAGGCATGTGCTCCTCAGTCTGTGAATTGGATCAAAAGTATTGCCTAGAGGCAAAGGGTCAGAGGAGATTCCACTTATGAAAAACAGGAGGCCCTCAAAAGGGTGCAACCTCAGTTGCTGAACAGACACCACAAATAGGATGGATAAAAGCCCACATGAGACTGGTATGTGAGCAAGCAGAAGCTGACAGTTGCCCCTCAGGAATATAGTATAAAGCTTTCAGTTCTGCAGGAGATGTGATCTGAAAGTCTGCTTCCTGGAAGCAATCGCACCTGAACTGTTGCATGGTGCTGCAGTTGCATAATTTAATAGTTGTCATGTTTCATCCCAAGGTGAGTGTTTTTGGTGGTAGTGTACATAAAAAATTTGTATGTCATTAAGGATAAAAGGGTCTGTGCCAGACAAGGTCAGATATTAACCTCATGACTGACAGAAAAGGTCCATATTAAAACAAAGAAGGTGTTTGATTCCCTTTTGAATGTGGGCAGATGATTCAGACCCACGTGCCCTTCATATGCTCTGTCTCTCCCCTTCCTATCTCCTTTCTTTTGAAACAGATTTAAGTCCATCTACTTTTATATTTTCAAACAAAACCCATAAAAGGGCCATAAATATCATGACTCGCTAAAATGAAAGCTGTTTTCTTCTTCTCCCAGGAGACTCCTGCCTGAGAGAGAGACAGAAAGAGTTCACCTCTTTGAAAATTTCCTCCTCTGTCGAAGTAAAGCTGGTATCTAAAAGCAGCCTTCAAGGCTTTGTTCTTATCATCTTGACCTGGCTTTGTACTGGCTTCTCTCTGTATTGCTTGTGGAAGTGTGAAGGACAGGGCTAGGGGAAGGAGTTTTGGCTATCACTGGCAGAGCAAGGGTCATGCTTGGAAAGGGATTTCATTGTGGTTTCAGAAAACATTATAAACTCAGCACACTGGCAGAAAGAATGAAGAAACTCATTCCCCTCCTGGATCAGACCAGTGATCCACCCCTTATGTCTCTGATGTTGGCCAGAACCAGATTCACCTCAGAAGGTATAAAGAAAGTTTAAGTGGGTAATTATGGAATAACCTGCCCTGAGTAAAAATTTCTCCCCTTCTGGCCCAAAGCCCTCCTTCATCTCTCCTCCTTGGTTAGAGTTCAACTCTATGCCCTGAAGCATGACGGCTTCTCTCCCTTCCAAACTGCTTTTCATCCTGGCCTGTCTCATGTAACTGCCTATGACAGTGATGGGATGTATAGGTCTTGTCCATTGAGAGTCTGTGACAGATCATAGCCTTATTGGAAAGAGAGGCAGAGAGGCTGAAGAGAAGGCGAGGGAGGAGAGCATAAACTCAGATGAAATATCCATCAGGAAGATGGAAAGAAGAGTGAGTGCCTGGGAAACTAATTGCTGCCTGCTGATCTGGGCTGTGGAGATAGCTTGCAAGTGAGCATTTTTGCTTTTCAGAGATTTCAGCCTGGAGCACACTAGGAAAGTCAACTCTTGGTTGAAACTACTGTTCATCAATACTTCCCCATAAATATATCTATATATATATTTTTTTAAGCTGTAGAAGTATGACAGTAATCCTAAGAAAACAATTCCATTATAGTCTAAGGGAGCTTTTTCTTCCACTGAAGTTCACTAATCAGCTATTGGCATAATTTGAGGCTCTTAAACACTGAACATGGATGAAAATCAAACTATTTTTCTACTACCCAAAAACTATTTAGGAATCCAAAGTCAGATATTCCTGCCTAGGTCCTTATCCCTATTGTACAGAGATGGCTGCTCCTAATCTTGAGTCCAGCAAAGCCCAGATTCTGTGGATTTGTTTGGCCATCACACAGGACATCAACATTTATATGATGAGGATTAGAAGGTGAGGATTAGAATTGTCCAGCACATGAAGGCTCTTGACTTTTTAGACATTGTCAACATTATCACAGGTGATAGCACTATACCACAAAAAGCATTAATGAAGTTCCAGGGAATGCTTAAATGTACTTTCTAGATGGACACTTTCCAGTTGTATGCACGTTGAATGACAGCTTTAACTTATTTGTCTAGAAGTTCAACAATTCCTAGGGAAAGGGAAAGAAGAGATAGGTTTTCTATCATATCCAAGTCTCAGAAATTATTAATTTCACTCCCACAGTATCCACTGTTTCCCATATTCCTTTCCCTCAAAAGTGTGGCAGAGGCGTCTGGAGTTTTCCAAGTGATGGGTGTTGAAATCACACCCGATCTCCTGGATACCAGGCTGAGGTGTTCAAAGCATCCTGCTGTTGTTGGCTGAGCACAGGAGATTGTTCATTAAGAAAAATGACTGTGTCATTCATACAGGGAACAGCTGCAGCGAGCAGCTCAGTGGCAGTGTTCAAGGCTCTGTAATCTCCTGTTAGTTGCCACTTGCCATTAGATTTTTTTTACTGGTCATAAAGGAGAATTGTAGGGGAAATGAGACGTGACAATAATTCCCTGTTCTTCCAGCTCCTTTATCAATTCAGTAACAGGACAAATAGCACCAGAAGGTAATGTGTATTGTGGAATATTAACTGCCTTACTATGGGGTAAAGGAGCAGCTGTTTGCAACAGATTAGCAGTCAGAGATGTATCTGTAGGAGATAAGCTTGGGGGCAGAAGGGGTGATATCCCTATTTCCCATTTTCCCCACACTGGCCCTTCGATACATCTATGCCCAGTATATTAAGGGCACCCAAAAGTAAGATCAGGTGGATTGTCTGTCCCTTAGACAGAATCAGCTTTGCCCTGACCAGAGGGTGGTTGCTGGGTTTCCCATTTTGGCCTGCAATAGAAATTTGACTGCTTGCAAAGCAGAGGCTGCCCTTTTTAAGTATACTGACGTGCCATGGATGTCTGGATTTCTGTGTCAGTGAGGAATGTTGTAAGGTAGGGATGGATCATTAACTTGGAACCATCATCTTAGGACTGGGATCCTCAGCAGTGTGAGTAGCACCCACCTTAGTTTCCTAAATATCCTGTCTAGGTTTAGTGCTGGTACGTTTGTATGTATCCCTGAGCTCACAGTACTTGCATGCTCTATCCCTTTGTGTAAAACAGAGCTTACTCTTCAGAATTTTTAAAAGTTTAATGAGGGGATAAAAAGGGACAATGTCTAGCACTGGGGTGTTTTAGCTGTTGGCCAAAGGACACACCAGCAGATTAAGACAGTGTTATCTGTATACTGTTACATTACTGAGGTGCATGCATATTCATGTGTTTCATACATTATTCAAACATTCTTGTGAGCTTTTTGATGTTTCAGGAACTCTTTTGCTTGATTTTACACTCTGACTTATCTGCATGACATCCTGTGGGTTAAGTCCATATATTTTATTTCTTCTTGTGTTTCCATCCTGTTGTTTCACACTCCCTGATAAGAAGTTAACAAGTTCTTCTATAATTCTTCTCCATGCTCTGGTTTGTGTCACTGTTATCTTATCACTTGGAGAGGTCGGTCAGCAGATGTGGGGGAAACAAGCATAATTGCCCTACACTATTCCCTTAGTTACATAGGAGCATTTTAACATTTTGTGTTTTACTAAGGCCTATGATAGAATACATTCATCACACCACTATTTCTACACGGTGCAAAAACTAATAGATTGTATTACACTAATAAGCAGCCAAAAGGAGTTACAAATTGTACCATATCTAAATATTTATGATCAATAACAACATGTAAAAGCTAATACATAAATGCGAAAGCCAATATTATATTGTCATTTTTAACACCTTTGAACATATGGTGTCACCCTGTCTCCAAACACAGATCCCAGAGGGTTATGAGAAGTAAAAGAGGAAAACTTGTCCATTGCCACAAAAGGAAAGTTGGCATCTCAGAGACAGCTTCTTCTCTAAACACATTTTCCCTCATCTTTTACACTCAGTAGTAACTGACCATGTTTCTCAATTTCCCCTTTTGTCTTTCACATGGAGATAGGCTGGCTCTTTTACATTTTCTCTAGCTGAGGGTCTCCCTTGGATTTTACCCTCTGGGATGTACAGTGGTAAATCTGCCAGCCTACACTGAAGGACCTCTTGGAGAGCAATACCTCTTAAGCTTGTCTTAATGGCCAACGCTAAAGATTCCCACATCCACTCAGCTTCCATTAGACACATTTCAGAAGTGTGCAGGCTCCCAAATCACCTCCCAGGGATGCAGTTCTGCTGGGCGGGGTTGTCAAGCTCCTGGAGCAAGAGGTGCTATTCCTTCCAATTCAGTTAAAATCACTGTTTTCACCATGACTGCATAAAGGCCCTTTAGTTCTTCCTGGCTACCTGTCCTGCCTACGTGGCTCTGCTTCAATCCAATGCTGTTGCTCCCAGCACACATGAGGCCTTAGCATGAGCTGGGTTGGCCAAATCAGGAGCCTGAGTCACAGAAAGCCCGGGGTCTTAAGCAGACAAACAAAAACAAACAAAAGCGGTTGTTGTTACTGTTTATCAGGAAACGTAGTGATAGGAAGTGGGGTGACCATTTAAAACTGAAAAAGTGTAGATTTATATTAAATAGTGGGGTAGATTTATATTAAATATTGGGAAGAAATTCCTTACTGTGAGGGTGGTGAGGCCCTGGCACAGGTTGCCTAGGGAAGTTCCATCCCTGGAAGCATTCAGGGTCTGGTTGGATGGGGCTCTGAGCAACCTGGTCTAGTGGAAGGTGTCCCTGCTCATTGCAGGGGGGTTGGAACTGGATGATCTTTATGGTCACTTCAAACTCAAAACATTCTATGATGCTACGACTATTCTCTTCTAATCCACTTACACAGGGCCAGTGTCTGGTATGTAAAGGGTGATAAGAATATTATTTCACTGAACTGACCTTATACATGTATCCACAGCTTGGTCTGACAATGCTTACACACTGTAAAATAATCCCTTATTTCTGGGCAAAACTGGCAAATCTGTCTTCTGTCTACAATTAAGTACCCTTTATTCCATTTTTTGGCCATGTTTACAACAGCATAGCTGTTGCAAGTGTATAGAAAGTGTAAATAACTTGCCTAATATTTTTCCTAGCCACCTTTCTCCTTGTTTCTCCTTCAGTTACGAATGCCTTGGAGAAGAGATCATTCTTGCTTAGTGCCTAAAAATGCCTTAGCTTATAGGGGGAGCTAGAGTAAATAAAAAAAAATAAAAATGCTGGATTCTATTTTCACTAAAAGAAAAAAATAAAGGCATGTTATAACCTTGATTTGGTGTGATTATACTGTAAATAGGCCATAAACAGTCAAAGGGAAAATAACCCACAATATTCACACCTTTAAGAGACTGTGAGGTGGTAATCGCTATTCTTCCCTGCTGTTCAAAATATTTTCCGAGTGTGCTCAAAACTGCATTGGCAGCAGAATGTGGCCCAATTCAAGGGTTTTAATGCTACTGCTAAGTAGAAATGATTTTTGACCTCGAAATTTTCAGTGAAATAGTCTGTATTTTGCAAAAAGAAAGCATAGCCTGTCATTGCAAAAGCACTAAGAAAAAAGGCAGAGACCATCAGAAATCTTTCTGATAAGATAATCCCATGTTTAAAAAAAATTATCCAGTTAAGGAAAAAGTACAAATGTTGAATTTGAAAAATAGGCATATTCCATCTGAAGATGCCAGAGAATTTCAGTATTGCGTGCTGAAGCTAATGTGGAGCATAATGTCCACTTTATTCATGGGGAAATAGGAACAAGAATTTGCCTTCAGCTCATTTTTTAACTTGTCCCCAAGAACTGTTGCACTTTGCATGCCACACACAGAACTGGCATTTTAAACTGGCAGTATAGCTTACATTTAAGACCACAACCCTTCTTTACAAGCAGCATGGCTACCCCTGCCTGTCACAACGCTACAGAAGGGCTCTGCCAGAGAATCGTTCCAAAAGCTTGCAGGAAGATGCTGTGCTTTTCCTGCCCTTTGTGGGTGAGAATCTTTTTCATCTTACATCCATGCCCATACTAAATACTTTAAAAATATTTTGTCTTTATGACCTATTGTTTCTCAGCATCCTTTTGGGCTGATAGATAGCTAAGGATACAGATTATTTACTGTCACTACATTAACATCCAGAGGTCTTAACTAGCACCAGGACCCCACTGCAGCATGTACAGCATGCAGCACAATTCTAGATGTTCTCACCCTAAAAGACTTGCAAGTTAAATGAATGAAACAGACACAGGCTGGGAGAAAGAGACTGCATCTGTCAGTGTGTTTGAGACCCAGAAACTGAGCCCAGTGTTGTACATGGATACTGCAGCAGTAGCAGTCTGCAGGAAATTTCAAAAGATAGAGCTAAATTCACCTTGCTAACAAACATTCTCCATGAGCAATCACTCACCTCTCTGTGGCACAATTAAACATGCACTGGCTCCGGAGTGCACAAGCACAACTTTCTAAACTGGTGATTAAGGCTTTTGCCTGTGAGGGGCAGACATATGTTTCAGGAGAGTGTGTGATGTGAAAGAGTATTCATCAGTGCAGGCTTTTCCCCTCCCAAGTTATGGCTCCTGGCTGCTACCTTGCAAAGCAGCAGCACTGTGCCTTTTTGGCCCAAATACTTAAATAACCATTTCAAAAGGAAATATTTGATTTGGGACTCTTCAACAGAATAATCAACAGCACAGGGAAAGAGCCTGACACTTCCTTGGACCCAGATTCAGGTTCTCTTAGTGAGTTAAAATGCTGTCTTCTGAGACGGCCTGAACACTGAGCTACTGAGTTGAAAAAGGCCTTTTGTCACCTGTTGCTTATGGGCTATGTCTTGTCTGTGGATAAGGTTGCCGTTAGAACCGAAGGTAACCTCAGGTCTGTGAGCACAGGCCGGGGAGAAATTTCTCATGGCAGGTTCATGTTTATCCATCATAATCCAGTGTAATTGCAGACTGTCCCTAAAATATGCTGCACTGAATTTTACAGCGCTTCAATCATCTTTCGGATCTGGGTCACACTTATGGTACAGGTGGTTTCAAATATAATTATAGGCCATCACATGGATGGGACATACATTCCTGGCAAAACTGGCAGTTTTACCTGTGTTTTTCTGTTTGAGAAGTGATTCAGAAACAATCGGATTGTTCCTGGCTCTGTGTGGCAGATTGCACTTGAGCATGCAGCACCCTCCTAGCCAGCAGAAAGCTGGGCTAAATCACTGGCTGGAAGTACTAGCCTGCTTTAGCATTTAACACTTCCTTAGCTTTAACAGTGAAACTCAGCAAAACGACAGCTTTTATTTTTGCTTTGTCCTAGGCTCAAAGGCTCTCAAGGCTCAAAAGATTGCAAATGCCTCTGGAGTATCAAAGCTTCAAATCCAATGTAGCCTGGCTATTATTCCCTTCAGCCTGAGCATGGGCAGTTACAGAGATGGGATGAATGCTCCCCATCTAGATAATTTAAAACCTATGTTTAGCATTAATTCTGTCAGTTTGGAGAGCAGGCAGCTGACAACACAGGGCGATGCAATACCCTGTGCTTCTGCTGGACTTGAACATGGTAAGAGCCCATTGTGTGTGCTCGCTGGAATGGGAGGGGTTTAGGTGAGATGAGTGAATGGGCAGAAGAACCTGCTCTGAGGGAAAGGTCTGGACAAGATTTATGCAGGCAGTGACACAATCAGAAAGATACTGCATGAGGCACATTACAGTGGACACACTAAAAGTCATCCTATTGCCATATTCTACCATAGGGACTGAGTTACACGCTGTGAATATCATGTTCATTGCACGAAGAAGAATAAAATACTGTTTGGCTTAAACCTATTCCTGCTTGTAAATGTGAATTAAATCTGTTCTCCTCCAAATTTCTTTTGTTCTGCTGCTTTTATCTTTGTGGAAATTTTCTTTGGTGATTCCTCTGTTGTCAGTCTGGCCCTTAGAGGTGAAAATCATGAACCCTTCTGAAGTTACAAGCTCTAGGAACATGTCCTTGGCTGGAGAGAACATGGAGTTACAGAAACCAAACCAGAGTACACTGGTACACTGGCTTTTTCTGCCCTCTTCTGTGCAATTATCTGGGGGAAAGTTCTCTAGGCCAGAGAAACTATATTCATAACATCCACTATTTAAGCCTCTCACTTGGATTCCTTCCTTGCAGTGAGAACTGACATACTGTCAAAGTTGACAGCACTATGCCAGTTTATTGCACCAGAAGACCTGGCTTTTCCTTTCCTCCCATCTGCAGAGCTTGGCTGCTCCCATTATGTGAACCCTTTCTCACTCCTACCCCTAATAAAATCTCCATGCTTCACATGCTCCCTCAGCCTTCCTTTGATTCGTGCTCCCAGAGTCTTCCTCGCTGCTGACGTCGGGAGCGTGCACAGCTCTGTAATTTCCCGACAGCCCTTTTCAAACACTGCCTTTTAATCAGGTGCTGTGTTTTACCAGCACTTCCTTCTCTCACTGAATGCCTTTGAAGCGAGGCTGCCAACACTGGTGGGGTTCCTTCTCCGCTGCCTTTTTTTGTTGTTTCCATACAGAATTCTAGGACAGAATTTTGTAGCTTTTTAGAAGCTCTGATTTTTTTTTTTTTAATACTTTTTTTTTTTTTTTTTTTCTGTGTTGTGATCCTAATTTCCTTCAGGATTTCTTCTTCCTCTCCTGGGAAATTTGTCTCTATTTCTGGCATCTGTCCTTCCTAACCCTTCCCACGTTTCTTCCCTTCTAAAGACAGGGGAAAAGAATCCATTTAATATTTTTCTGTAGTAACGTCTATCTCATCTGTCAATAAATTACCCTTTGCCATCTCTGGGAGACCCCTTTGTCTCCCTTCACTGACCTTATTCTGTACCTTGCCTGTTTTTTTTTTAAGGGAGGATGCAATATCCCTGGGCTGTCATTCCATGAAGAACAGCTGTCATTCCTCCCATAGTGTATGCGTATGTGTTTGAGGAGGGAGGGGAAAGGGAGGGGGGAATTAGGGGAGGATGGGGTTCTGCTGTTGGGAAATATGATGGTCCTATTCAGAGTGGTAAATGTTTTTTCATTCATGATATTCCGCTGCAATTCTGTCTTTTTTTTCAGTGGTTTTGGACATTCATTTTCTTATTAATCTAACACTATCTGACATATAAATACACAAATATTTATTAAACGTATTTTTAAAATTCGTTATGTATGCATTTTATAAATGTCTAATTTCTGCACAGTCTCTGCAACTGTGAATGCTATCTCACTCTCAGAGCTGCAGTCTAATACTACAGAGGTGGATTCAGAAAGCATTATCTGTGGCTAAAAAATGTGACTTTTCCACGTATTTTCAGCATTACAAGCTGAAAAGCTCTCTGAGAGGGTTAAAGAGCATGGTATAGTCCTGCATGTAACTAGCTAGCTGTGAAGACCTGCAGAAGGAAGAGACAGATCCACGAATCCAGCAATTCCTGCCCTGTCCTTACTCCTTGTGTTTTTTGAAACTCCCAGACTCCCAGATAACTCATCATGGAGCAATCTATGCATTTCTTGTGGTCCAAGGGCTTTGTGCATAGCACAGGTACAAGTTCCTTTCTTCCTGCTCCTGCTCCCACACACAATCTAACCAGAAATTAATGCAGTTTGAAAAAGCAAATGTTAGTTTAGATCAAATTCTACCGATGTGTTTTAAGAAACAAAGGAAGTAAATCCACCACAGATGCTCTCACCTCTGAACCTTCTGGCAATTACACTTCTTAATGCATTTATTTTCACAACATGGGCGTGAAATAAGGAAATGCAGTTATTGTCTATGGTGTGCATAGAAACACACCAAAGCGACCTCAAGGCACATGCTGGGGCCCTTATTCTCTGAATACCTGACTCAAAAACCTGCTGAAACACACTGTGATTCTTGTTTGATCCAGCCTTGGGGATTCCTTTGGAAACCAGCAACAGGCACCATGTTTGTGTCACAGGCCAGGTCCAGGCATGGCCTCTGGACCTGTGAGTTCAGAGGTGTTCCAAAGGCCCAGATTAGCAACACTAGAGAAAGACTGAAGAACTTAAGACAAAGAGAATGTCTAGATACAACATACATACCAAGCTCCTCACTTCCTTGTCCTGTGCTAGCAGGACATCAGCAGAACATCTTTTCTCTTAAAAACACTATAGTACTTGTTTTACAGCTGGTTTGTGATTGATGTCCACTCTGGTCCTTTCTCTCTCATCTGATGGCTCTGGCAGTCCCTGCTTGATTTAGCCATCCCAGCCGAAAACGTAACCCCTCTCCACAGCTAGACGTAATAAATTCTTTAGCCACCACAGCAAAATACATTGATATGATCTTGAATTAAATCACTCATGTCTGCAGTTCTCAGGCCAGGATATCACAGTAAATTGGTATCAGCTGAAATCAGATTTACATTAGTAAATGTATCAGGCTGTGAGCTGAACAGTTTGTACTGGCCATACCACTCATTCAGCCACCTCTTCTTTGGGATAACTATCTCCAGCACCTTAGTAATGCAGCCAGCTGAACAGTGGTATCTGTAACTTCTCCAGGGGGAATCACTGGGGCTTGGGAACCAGAGCCTTTACTTCCCTAGAAACAATCTGTGCCTTCAAGGACTAAGGCTCTGTCTGCATATGGAAATCAGGTTTTCAGATGTATTCAAATGTTGGTAATACCAACTCTGCTCCAGCATCAGGAAGAAGGTGTGGAGTCTACTGAAGAATAGCTCTTGGCTACTGCCATCTTCAGGACTATCCCACGTTAATTACTCAGGTCTCTTGTAAAAAGACACCTGTGGCAACTGGCAGAGTATCTGCACAAACATTAGTGGCCTTGAGGCTGAGAAACTGTTAAATAGCCTTAGTAATAGAATATTAAAATCTTGATGATGAGTGAGCGTGGGTGGAATAATTGTCTGCTCAGAAAGAGGCATCTTTTTCTCATTCTATTCCTGTTGTTGAATCCTTATCTCCTGGATAAATAAAAACAAACTCCCCAGTTATTGTTCTCGTTCACCTTTTGACTCTTGATTAGATTTACTGCAGATACACCCCTCTGGCAATGAAAATGGAATAAACACATTTCTGATGTACTCCAGCGGAATTCTCAGCTCCTGCTCCATCCTCAGACCACCAAGGTCCTCATTTTCTGAATGGTGGTTACCTGTCCTTCTAGCACATGAATGAGATACAACTTTCAGAGAGATCACTTGCCTTGATTACCAGACTATTCTCTTTCACTTGGAATCTTTATCTTATTTTTAATCCTCAGCACTTGGAGCCAAACCTGATACCTTTCTGAGGAGAGAAACCCACAGTGATACAAGCTGCCTTGCTTGGGCTGCTTCTCCTTTCTATATTTTTCAGTGTTTTCCCAGATGAGGCCCCAGGATTATTGCAAACGAGTCCCAGGAAGAAATGCTGCTCAATTAGGCGAAAAGAAACTCGAAGGAAAAAAGGAGTAGAGCCAGCAAATTGCTTGAGATAACAATCTCCCCCCACCCGTGTGTCTCTGTAACTAAGAGGATTAGCTGAACTTTCTGTGTCACACCAAAACTGACAATAAGCAACAGTGACTTCCCCCCGCTGGCACTTGTACCTTCACATGTTTCATTTTCTTGCCCACACTACTGCCTTGCCCCTTGCTGATTGTATGACAAACTTGGGGATGAACATGATGGCTCTTTCCTTTCCTTTAAGATTTATGACTCAAAGCCAAATAAAACCCAACTCAAGTTATTACATGCTCTGTTTCCTCCTAACAACAACTCACTTTTAACAGTGTAAGCTAAGCAAGGAAACATGGAAATATGGTCTCCTTGATCTCACCTGATCTGTCTGCTGCTAGAGATGCAAACAGCAGCCTCAGGTCTGCCAACACGGGAGCAGGCATAAAGACATCCCTTGGGAGCAGGACCAAACGTCTGGAATATATAAAGAAGAAGTCCCATCAAAATTCAAAGTAACTGAGGTTCCATGTAGATACAGCACTGCCAGCAAGGAGCTGGATGTTTATTTCAAGTTAAGATTTATCATTCTGTAGTAGGAGGACTACCTAGAGTAGTCTTGCAGTGAAAGGAAATGAACTTTGTTAAAGGACCGTGTCACCAGTTACGGAGTCAGCCCCATGTTCCTCTGACAATGGCGTACACATGATGAAAAGAATATTGCTCGTGGCCGAAGATGATCAAACATCAAATAATTCCAGTTTCTAAAGTAAAGTAATTCCTTTTGCTGACCTGTGTAGAACATCACTCTAAACCTGGCAAACAACTCCTTTCCCTGAGCTTGCCAGAGAATTTGTACAGAGAGATGAAGTTCTAGGAGACAAGGCAAAGGAGGAGCATTCTCCCACCCGCACATGCTCCCTCCCTTCTCTTCCCTGACTTTCCACAGAAGACTACAGCAGAAGGTGGTGGTAATCCAAAAGATGAATGTCTCTGATAACTGAAGGGCTGCACGCAGGCACACTGACTAAGTAAGCGCCTGTGCCACAGTGAAGAAGGAACTTGAAAACAAGAAGGAGGCGGCAGAAGAAGAAAGAAGTAGAAATGATTTCACACTGATGTAAAGCAGATACCAACACACAAAAAGGGAGTGTTGTGATAAAACAAGCTAGGATGTGGGACTCAGGTGATCACCACCAGCATAAGGATTGAGGGGAAATGCTGACACAGCAAAATCTGCAAGCAGTATTAGGGTTGGGTCATAAAATGCATGGGACTTGCCAGTTCTTGTAAAGCATTTTACTGAACTAGGCATCTGTGCTGTATGCCCTCTCATTGCTACACAACTCCCTGGACCTAAATTAAATCACTGTGGCACTTCTGCCATGTTAAACGGTGCGAGCAGGTACTCTTAGGCCACATAAATTCAGTGAAGTAGTGTTTTGGGTGTCCCTGTACAGCTTTATTTGTGATCAAAGGGTATGGTGTTGTGGGGGAGAAACACTTCCAGACAGATTTAGACTTTTACTCCAAAAATCTGTTCAGACTGAGGCATTGTAAAAACTGCCCGGTGTATTGCCATGGGGCAAGACTGCCTTGTCACTCTGTAGCAACCCCTGTCTCGCCTGTATGGAGCAGCAGTTTTAGTTCAAAGGGATCCAGGTCCATTCTCTTTCCCCATTTACATGAAATGGGACTAGAGTGGAGCGTGGCAGCCTATTAACAGTGCCCCACAGCACTGCAAGAGTTCTGCCTAGAGAGTGAAGGACACCGTGTCCAATTGAAATTACAGAGGAATTTGGGGTAGGCAGAATGTAATTACACAATTGGAATTTAAACTGTGAAATTAAAAGGAAATATTCAAGGATGAAGGGGCAGAGAGAATCCCTAATCTCCAGCCAGGCTAGGCTGTGTGACAGAAAAGTCCCTTTCTGAAGAGGGAATAAGCAAAGAGCTGTCCTGGAAGAAAGGGAGGTAAAGAATAAAGACAATGTTTTCAAAAGCACCCTAACTCCAGCTGTGTGTTTGTTTCATAGCCTATGTCTATTCTACAGAAAACCTTGCGGTTGCTAAAAGGCATCAGATGTGTCCCTCTTGGCCCCCTCTTCACTGAGGTCAAAAACAATTTGGTTCCTCATGTAAGCAGCACCAAAGCATTCCCAAGGTCTACAGCAGAAAGCATGCTGTACAACTGGCCAAAAAAAGGAGTTCAGCCCTGGTTTTCATATGGGTACAAACCAGAATTTGCCCTTCTACCCAAGTTTGTCACACTGCTGGCACTCTTGCTTTAGTATCTGAGCTTTTCCCAACTCTCAGATAATAATCATCCTAACAAAAACAGGTATTTTTAAGGGTTTTGCTGTAGTAAGGGGAGGAAGAGAAAACCACTGGAAGCAGATCTGTGACAGTTTTGAGTGGCAACTTGAAATCAGGCAATTGCAAATCCCACTCTTTAGATATCTGAATCAAGTTGTAGGACCCCATTGTCATCCCTCTCAGAGCAGAGAAACAGGTAAGGCTGCAGCCAGCCTTGTAGGTCTCTGGGAGAGGAACAGTAACTGCTGAACAGGGTCCTTCAATCAAGGCACAATAGAGAGAACTGGGGGCTCGTCTTCTTGTGCTGCCCAGCTACACGTGCAACCAAAGACGAGTTTCTTAATTTCTCTGCTTTGGTTTACCATTGCTAAAAAAGCACAGCAATAGTTTCCTAAATCCTCAAAGCTGGTGATTTGTAAGATGTAACTGGTTAAAATCAGAAGGTTCAGAAGCTGC
This sequence comes from Poecile atricapillus, assembly GCF_030490865.1. Taxonomy (NCBI): domain Eukaryota; kingdom Metazoa; phylum Chordata; class Aves; order Passeriformes; family Paridae; genus Poecile; species Poecile atricapillus. The sequence continues at coordinate 111,335,225 of NC_081249.1, forward strand.
ATTGATGACAACTTTTGAAATGCATACAAAAAAAACCTGAGCTAAAGTAAGTGCAGGCAAAGCACCAAGGAGTGAGAAATAGATTGAAAACCCCACCTGAAAAGATAAGTGTTCTTTTAGTAATTACCTCTCCCTTTCTTGAAGATGTGTGAAGGTTCTGATTTACAGGGTTTTTAAAAAAATATTAAATGAAAAACATGCTTCTTTTTGCCCATGCACCACTTCTTATCTCCAAAAAATCAGTTAGCTGCACTTGGGAGGGGCAGAGTTTTATGAGATGGTACAAATTTCCTGGTATAATTTTATTATCGTTAAGATTCAGAGGAGTGGCGACAGCTCTCACAAACAGGAGATTCAGGGTCATCTTGTCTCCAATCCAGAGACAACAGAATAGGGTCAGAACCGAAGGCGGAAAGCAATCTGGTCAAAGGCAGCCAGAGGAGTGCGCAAGGGGAAAAAAACAGCCAATATATGCAGTGGACAGTCTCCATTTCTCTTCTGCTGTTCGTGCTCAGCACTCACAAGGTGCGTAGGAAGGAGATCTGAAGAGGGGGAAAAGTATAATAATGGAAAGAGACAGTACTGGTGGGTCCCAAGCCTTGGGGATAAGGGTGGATCCTTTTCCATGCTTGGGAACAGGAGGAGGGCGTGGAACAACGCAGGAGAGAAAGGAAAAACAGCTTTGTGGTTAAAGTACTGAACTGCACAGCGTCAGAGCACCTAGGTGCAAGTCTGTGTCCCACTAATGTCGGCTGTGACACTGGAGGGACTACGCACAGTCTTTATGTTGCTTTTCTTCACTTCTCCTCCTCAACCAAAAAGGTACTAATCCTATTTTTCCCTCGCTCTTTCCCTGCCAGCTCTCTAAATTGCAAGCTTTTTGAGACACAGTGTCTTTTGCTATTGATAGCATGTTCAAAAAATAACGCTGTAGCAAGAAGACTGCCCGTTGCTCTGTCAGGTAGTGTATGAGGATGAGAAATAGGAAACAGACAGAAACACACAGATAAGTTTAATTAAGTGTGAGACAATCTGTGCAGTCCCCAAGTGAAAGGAATACAGGGGTTTTTGAGGATGTATGTATGAAAACATAAGGGGCAAAGAAAGACTGTTTTGAGGCAGAAGCCTCTAATAATCTGGATGACCAAAGGGAAAGCAGAAGCAAACGTAATTTTAGTAACAAGCCCTCCTGTAGGAGAGAAATCTCATGTGAAGAAAACAGCATAGAGAGAAGGGGGACATCGTGTGAGAAAAGCAGCATCTGGGATTCACATCTGAGTGGCACGGTGGAATTGGAGCAGAGCAGATAAGTTTGCTCTTAATTTCCCTATACACTAGAGCTGTTTTGTGAAAAGGATAATTTCCTTCCCACTGTGCTTTTTGCTTAAATACTGTGATTTCTGTTTCTTTTGCTCCCTGCCTTCCCACCTCATGTTTCTTTTGTCCTCTGCCTCCCTACCTGAAAAAAAAAAAAAAAATTTCTGTGAAACACTACTGAATTAATTCTAGCAGGAGATAGAAAATTCAGAAGGTCACATAGCAACCAGAGAAAATTTGGGGTTATGGGCACAAGTCAATCAGGCCAAGGAGGGCTAGGAATTAAGAGGTATCTGGTTCACCATCAAAACAATGGACTCAGATACGCTGCAGAGCTTTATAAGATCCTCAGATACCATTTCTTCCCTTTACATGTGGTGTTGATTTTGAACACTGTATTGTTTTTCACCGCCAGAAAATCTTTTTAAAGCAAAATCCCTGTGAGAGGCGAGTCTGTGTGGCTGACAAGTCCAGCCAGAGAACAGAATCACAGGGTCCTGCTCGCTGCTTGCTGCCCTGGGCTCTGTTTCAGCACATACTTCACCACCAGCGTGAGCCCAGTCTCACTGACTGCAGCTGAACAACCAACTTTCTTACTTATGTCTTTTTGTGAAATGAATCCAGAGTACTCAGCTCCTCGTAGGACTAAGCTTTGTGTTATCTTTGTGCCCAATTATCTCAAATTTCAAGTATTTCCAGCAAGTTGCTCATGAGTAAGACACCAGTCAGGCACTATGTGGCACTCACAATTGAAAGAGAGGTAAAATTTATCTGATAAATTATTCATCACTAATGATTTGGCCAGCTTTCCTGGATATATAGCCACAGGGATGTATGACACCTTGGGGAAGGCATCAGATAGAGATGCATTCAAAGAAAACTAGAGGAGAGGATGCAGACATAGATCCAGACTAATCTTTACAGGGAGAAGGAGAGCACCTATGTGGCTTGACTGAATTAAGTTCTCTTTATAGGTGGTCAATTAGAAAACACAGAGCAGATTATGAAAACCAGAAAATGACCAAAAAAAAAAAATAAATCACAAAAAAAAACACACACAAAAAAAAAACCAACCACACCACAAAAAAAAAAAAAAACAAACAAAAAACCCACACCCCAAAAAACAAAGCAAAAACCCAAACCACTAGCAACTACTAGTTTTCAGACATCTTTTCTGCAGCAGCTGTGGGTTCCAGCTAAGTGTGCAGAAGCTGAGCGAGAGCAAAGGCTAAATCAGGTGTGGTAATGGGAGCAAATTCTCCCCAGCAAGAAGCTGCTGGGATCAGGGAAGAGGTTACTGAGAAGTGGCATGCTGGACTGAGAAGAGTCTTTGGGTGAGATAGGGAGATACGGGAGAGAATATTCAGCGTAGGCAGGATTAGAGCTGCGCAGAGTCTTAATCTAGGCAGCCCTTTCTCTACACCTTTATCTGTCCTGGTGCAGCCCCTGCGTGCTGCAGTGCTGGTATATAACCTGGCCATAAAACTGGATTAACTGGCCCACGAGGATCATGGCTGAACTGAAGAGGAGCACGACAATATGCCTTTGTTTACATGTTCGCTCCTGTGAGTGCAACACAGATCTTCGGGAGACAAAGTGCTTAATTGCTGGTTTAGGGTGTCAGCAAATGAATGTGCATGAGTAGAACTGGTGTTAGGGGAAGGTTTTTGCTCTTTCACAGTGCAGTCCATTTCTGCTAGTGTTTTCTGCAATAACAAGAGGTTATTTTATAAGATGGCAAGAAAAAAAAATCCCATTACCAGTGGACCTTACTTTTAAATAAAAATGACAAAATTACCTTTCAGATTCATCCCTTGGAGATACACCCTGCTGTCTCCCTTGTCCAGCTTTTCCTTTTTGGCTCTTTCCTACCAATGAAAAAATCTAGTGAATGTCTCTGATACAACTCCTAATTTCTTCAGCAACAGCATGCAAGAACAGATCCCTGACAGTTCCTCTTACTCCACAATGTTTTGCACCTCAGAAGAAAATCCGGCTTGGACTCTGACCCATCTGAGTTAATGACTCTTGGAAAACGTTAAGACTTAATGAATGCCATTCTATACCGGGCTCCCTTTCTTCTTTTTCTGGAAGTACGTTACAAAGCTCAGGGATAGTGTGTATTTATGCAATATTAAGAATGTGAATAAGTTTTATTTTTAGTCTGCCAAATCTGTCAAGAATTAACAAAGTTTTGCCACTCTGGCTGATTGCTTGTCCTAATTTGAAAGCTTTGAATCTAAAGCTAATTTTATTTGTTGGTCCCTCTGGTCTCATATTTACTCCCCTTTAACGAGGGAGGCATGAAACCTGACTCCCCTTCCAGGACAATTTGACGCGGGAAGTGTAAGAGGATAAAGTATTTTAGAAAAGCACCCCAGGAGCATTGGGTTGCCCAGAACGAGGGAATGTTGGGGTGGGTTTTTTTTTGAACAGAGGAGAATTGCTTCCATGAAATCGCTCTTTTCTGGAGGAGAAGCAGACCCTCGCTCAGGCACCTTCCTCCATGGGAACCACAGGTCCTGCGATTCCATTTTCCCTGGATGCAATTCCTCTTTATTCACAGGGGCTTAGTCTTGCCCAGGGCTTGGGCAGTACCTGGGTGCAGGGGAAGTCCAGATGGGTATTTCCACACCACCACTCACAGAGACAGCGCCTTGGCTCTTCACAGGGAGGCTCCTGAAAGGCACCGGTCCCCCACAGATTATTTCAAGCTCAACCCCTCAAAAAATGAGTCCACTACTGATTACCTGTTTACCTCAAAATCTTCATTCTCTCCCCTACAGATGACCTCAGATGTCACCCCCAGAATATGAATTTTGTCCCTGATAACTACCTAGATTGTACCAGCATGAAAATCCAATGGCTACATTTACCTTATCCCCAAATTGTTCATTCTGGTCCTAAAGATTCAGTCAGATTTTTCCTGCAAAATGCTTTTTCCTTACAAATGACCTGAAGTTTTCCCCCCTCACTAGTGATTACCTCGTTTTTTCCTCAATACGTCCATTCTCTCCCCTAGAGATTATCTTAAGTTTTAGCCCCACAATTTCTCTTCCTATCCACTACTGACAGACAGCTTTGGTTTTACCTCAATATGTCACTCCTCTCCCCTACTGATTAACTCAGATTTTACCCCCACAATTTCCTCTTCCCGTCCACTCCGGTTACCTTAATTTTATCTCAAAATGTTCATTCCCTCCCCTCAAGTTTTACCCCCAAAACCCTTCCTTCCTGCCTACTACTGATAACCTTGTTTTTACTCCAACACGTCCATTCTCTCCCCTATAGATTACCTCCGACTTAACCCTCAAAACATTCAATTTGTCCTCTGAAAATTACCTAGATTTTACAATCACAAAAAACCACAAAAAACAAACCCGAGGACTATGGGGAGGACCTTTTGGGGGGGGGGGGGGGTCGTACCGCCCCGTGCCCTGAGGGGGCTCGCGGGGGCGCCTCAGTGCGCACGCGCCTCCCCCCATCGCCCGTCGGCGGGGGGGGGCGGGGGAGCGAGCCGGTCCGGCCGCGCGGCGCATGCGCGGCGCCGCTCCGCGCCCTCGCCGGGAAAGCGGCCGAGGAGAAGGAAGGAGGGTGGGGGGGGGAGCGCAGAGCCCCGGGCGCATGCGCGGAGCGGCGGCGGCGGCGCGGGCAGGGAGGGAGGAGAGAGGGAGGGGAAGGGGAGGGGGGAGGGTTTATCGCGCGGCCGATTTTTGGTTAAAATATTCAAAATGGCGGACGGAGGAGCAGCGAGTCAAGATGAGAGTTCGGCGGCGGCGGTGGCGGCGGCGGCAGGTAATCATTACTGCGTTTTACATATTCATATTCATACTCGCGCGCGCGGGGCGCACCCCCCCCCTCGCCCGCCCGCCCGGCCCCGCTTAGCATAATTTATTAGTACTCAGGATTATTATAATTAACGGCACAGGAGGGAGCGGGGGGGGGGAAGGAGAAGGAGAAGCAGAGCAGCCTCCCCGCGCTGGGGAGACACACACACACACACGCACACCGTCCCTCCCGCACACGGAGCCCGCACGCCGGGGCACCGGCCATGGGGGCGATGGGCGGCGGCGGCGCGGCGAGGCGGAGGGGTCGGGGCGGGAGGGAGGGGGGACACACACGCCGGGAGGGAGGGGGGAGGCAGCCCCGCACCCAAAAGCGTTCGGGGGTGGCTTGGCCGCCACCCGGCCCGCACTCCCACAATAAACCCGCTTTACATATTCATGGCAGGGGGGGGAAGGGAGGGATGCTGAAGGAGCGATCCCGGCGGGTCGCCCGAGTGGGGCAGGGTCCCCCCGGCGGCGGGGCGGAGGGGGCCGGGGGTGCTGGCCCCGGGCTGGGGCCCGTGGAGGCAGATAGACTCGGTTTCTTTATGGCTCCCCTCGTTGCCCCCCCCCTCTTCTCCGCAGCACCCCCCCCAGCCAGGGGTTTATTTCCCCAGAGCCTGGGCCTTGTAGCGTGGGGTGGGTGGGTGCGGGGAGGGGGGCAGGAGGCGAGCGTGGTTTGGCTTTTTCATTTAAAGCTCCCCCCCTCCCCTCGCAAGGGGCGGGTGCGGTGGGGGGTGACGGCGGGGTGCACGGGCAGAGCCCCCCCGCGCCTTTCTCCGGCGGGAGAGGGACCCCCCCGAGGGCCGGGCTTGCCCCCCACCCCCGAGGGCCGGGTCCGCAGCCCCCGAGGGCCGGATCTGCCCCGGCGGTGTTTGCCCCGCTCCCCCTTTGCCCCAGGGCACGGCCGTGCCGATCCCGTCCCTCTCCCCCGCGCTCTTCCCTCTCTTCCCTCTCTCTCCTTCTCATTTGAATAATGTCTAATTCGGGGAGGTTTATATTATTGAAATGGCCGCCCGGCTTTCCCCGCCTCTCATGTTTAGTAATTCAGACCTTTAATAACAGCCACTCAGAGCCCAACGCCGTGTTTATATTTTACATTCGCCCCATGTGCTTTTGTGGTTCAATATGATTCTTCTTTCTCGCTCTCTCGCTTTTTTTTTTTAAATTTTCTTGGCAAACCCACAGGGCCCCGAGATCAAACCCAGGCTATGTGAGGAGAGGAGGGGGAGAGCCAGGCCCCGGCTCCTCTGGCAAGCGCCTAGGCCTCACTCTGCTGCTTGATTTATTTACTAATAACCAAAATGACCCCCCCATCTCCACTCCACCCCTGCCAGCAAAAACAAAACCCTCCTGGGGCTTGAGCAGCATCAGATCTGCTCATAGATTCTCAAACACTCATGTCTTTTAAATAAGGAGCTTATTTTTAATTTATAGCAACTCAAGACTGTAAAGCTGTTCCTTTCATATCTGCTTTTCAGAGGCTTGGGCATTTTTGGTCCCTTTGTCCTTGATTCTTTTCCTTAAAGGAGAGTTGCTTCTAATTTACGTTTCCTGGCACTGAGAGAGCTATAGAAGACACACTCAAAATCTAAACAGCTTTCCTCCTCCCTCTGAACACAAACAGAATTGAATACATTGAAGATAATCTTATTCACCTTCTTTTTGCTTAATGTGGATGAGGTTTAACAGTGCAGTGTGTCAGATGCTTTTGTCACTGCTTGTATCTTTGACTGTTCTGGGTTGAGGTTTTTTTTTTTCTCTTTCATTTAGATTTGGCTTTCAAGACAGAAGATACCACTAGGCAGTACAGGGTCTAGAAAGGAAGATAAGTTTTCTGTGATTGTGTCATAAGAACGCCAAGTGAAAATTGAAATTAATCCTCTTAAACTGTCTGGAGTAATTCAGTTTTAAACCAGATATTAGTCTACTTAGAAATAAAACAAATGGGCTACTTGATTGAGGGGAGGCAATAATTTAAAATAGAAAATATTTATGCAGGGATGGGTTTCAAATAAAACTGTGTAGGTTTTCATTAGTGACCATTGTTTTCACCCTGTGGAGAAAAAGGACCTAACAGCAGGATACTTCAGAGTAGCAGTGCCAGATTAGCATGTAAACATCTTTGAAACACTACTAGGAAGAGCGTTCACGTGCAAGTGCAGATGGCGTATTTTGTAGTTTGGTTCTAAATTTAATTTGTCACAAAATACTGCACTGCAGCTAATGAAAAGCATTTTGATTTAAAAAATAACGACTCAGATTATTTATCCTTTTTTCTTCACCCTCGGCAAAGACAGGCCTTGAATACAAGAAGGGGGAAAAAAAAAAGCTGTAGAAGCTGTAATGAGACTGTTCAGGTGACTGACTGTTTCACAGACCAACAGCACAAGGCTGGCTGGACAAAAAGCAGTAATATGATTTCATGCCTTAAATAGCATATGTTTTTGCACTCGCTTCACAAGATGTGGTCAAGCCGATGATGTCATTGGCCAGAGGACAAGGTGCAGTTAATTTGATTTATTGACCTGGGGTGAGGTGTAGCACTGAAACCTTCTCATAGGGAAACCATTTATCTGAGGACAATTTCCTTTATAGCAGCAATTTAACCACTGCTGAGACTGTAGATATTTTATCCAGCATGATAAAAATGTACATTGCATCTTGCAAACAAAATTTCTTTGTCACTGGCGATTTAGTAATTTTTATAGAATGGAATACCGGACAGTGGCCTTGTGCAGTGTTATGGCTGAGCTGGGATTTATAATGCTGAATTCAGGTATTTACATGCCAAAATACAAGTGTAGTTCTCTCAAACGTGTATCTGTGTTCCTGTGTTGCAGCTTAAAATTTTACTGGAATGTGCTGGGGGTAGAAATACATCTTCACCAGTGAAGCCTGTAGGCAACGTGTTAGCGTAATGCACCTTTTCCCAAACCTTGGCATCACCTTCACTTGTCAGAAGGTTCCCAGACTGCTGTGTGGGTATTACTGCTCAGTCTTGAGTGTTTGTCTGAATCTCAGAGTTCTGTGTTAGTTTGTCACAGGCAGTTGTCAGCTTTTAGGCTGCTCCTTGGACCATCTCTGTGTCTGTTGGGTCAGAGAGTAAAAGAAACTTTTTCTTCTCTATTGTCTACCTGGCTGTGGTGAGAATAGAGGCTTGTGCAATTGTTACAGTATTTTTATCAGGAGATATATCAGGAGAATATACTCTATTTTAGCTGTCTTTTCAGCTTTTAATTTATTAGAGACAGAAGGAAGTGTCCTCCTGTGAAATAGTTCCACTGCCTGATTACATCTATTCAGTTATTAAGGTGATGCTGCATTTTTATCTTTTCTTTTTTTTTTTTCCTTCTCTTTTTCAACACTAACCCAAACTTAGCAGTCTGACAGCTGGTTGGAAAACAGGGCAAGCTGTGCCAGTAGCCATGCTGCTGCATGTGGAGCAGAACTGGGGAGGTGTGTGTCAGGATGGTTTTAAAACTGGAGAAGCTAGAGCTTCCCTCTTGCTTCCCAGAAGGAAGGGGGGGAAATCTAAGCTTCTCACCCTGTTATTTAAATAGGGAAAAAAAAAATCTCAGGTTTGCTGTCACTATCAATTTCTCCAAGATTAGCCTGCAGCCGTTATTCAAGCAGTAAATGTTAATACTGGCTCCCTGATGCCGGATGTGGATACCTTGTGAATGCTTGTCTTGGCGAGCGACAGTGGCGATGTCTGGAGGTGCCTCGTTTGACGGGATCGGTGAGGTTGCCTTCACCTTGGTCTGTCTGTTAAGCCCAAGGAAGCACCAGCGCACTCTGTGTTGGGAGTCCCTTGTGTGTGAAGAAGTGCTGTTCCTACTTTGGCTTCATCATAATAATTTATAGCCCAGAAAAATGAGGTTTGGAATACCATTGTCACTGAAATAATAGTTGTCAGATTTCAAGCGGTAAATTCCACATTTAGAGTAGCACACTTTTTCTGTTTTCTTTATATCCAGATGTGTGAGGATGCAAAGAGTTCTGGAGTAAATGTTTTGTCCATGCTGTCCAGGATGTTTTGGTTGGGTTGATCTGTCATCCAGTTTCTTTCTGTTAAATAGGATGCAAGTCCCTCTTAGGCAGATTTATTTACTCTCCTGGTTCTCTGGCAAATTAGCAGTAGGTTTTTGAGGCATGCACTAAGTTTCCATTTGCTCTCTTTAAATTTTGACTCCTGTGGAGTTCAAGATTTCAAAACAGGTTGCAGCATCATTTTCTATTCCTCTTAAACTCTTGTTGCCCTCAGGACAATAATCTTGATACTTCTGTTTTATACAGCTGACAATTAGGCAGCCTCTGCTCCTTGCACTTACAGCTTTATTATTTTTATCATGAGAGAATCAGTGACAGTCCTGGCAAATGACTGTCTTTTTTGACATACATATTTTGAGTCTTGGTGACAAAGCTGTTGTCAAAAGAAGGTGTTGAACAAAATTAAGTATGACTTGAGCGTCCCAAATGTGATGTGCTTGGCTGTGCTTAAGCTGGAATGTGAATGAAAGACTATCTGGTGTTGCTGAATAGACTTACAGTGATGGCTGTTCACTACTGCAGAGATTTGCTTCTGTGTTAACAAATCCCCCCCTTTTCCAAATGTGCTTCATTGTTATACAGAGCAAGTTAAGTGTGGGAATTGTTGGGCCAAGTGTAGGAGATAAATTTAAGGGAAGATACTAGTTTCTGGTTAGGGTGTGTTAAATAATTGCTGGCATTTCATATGAAAGGGTTTTACAATGCTAATCTGAGGAAAAAAGAATCCATAGATGTATTTTCCTTTCTGTAACTCTTTGCATTAAATTTCTTGAATTGTGTGAATAGGGCCTCGTGCTGCTTCATGTGCACTTATTTTTCTCAGTAGAAAAGGAAATAATTACTTAATATCTCAGTATTATTCCTTTCCCTAGTTTCTTATTTCACAACTATCTAGGAAATATCCACATTTGTTAGCTGTATTATGTATGTGAGCTTTATATAGTGCATTAGGAAGTCTTTGCAAAAGGAATTTTTTGTAGACTGCTACTGACTAATTGAATTAGTTTAGGGTTAATAGCACAGTTGAGTGATGAAGTGTTGGTTTGGTGTAGAGGATTTGCCGGGTTCCAATCCTGAGTTTGTCACCAATTTTGCTTGCTTTGCTGTTCTGGGCTAAATCTGTGTAATGGGAATTATAGAGCACATTTTCACAGGGATGTTGCTGGGGGAAAAATTAGCTAATGTTTTCAGGTGTCTCTGAGGGTAACATAGCTGTGATTCTTCTGCTTTTACATGCAATCATCCAGGCTGGTGCCCAGGTTGAACTTTGCCGAGGATGTTTCAGTGTTGGCACACTCCCGTCAGCGATGAAGGCCTCCCGTTGTACAGGCACAGATTACTGTCAGTTCTAACTATGGTGTGATGCAGATCTGCTCCAGGGTATGCGGTTCAGTGACAGCTTAAATCAGCCCCAGCCTGTCCTCATCTCCCTGTGTGTTCCTGCCTCCTTCCCTGTGCTGGTGCAGATGCTTGCTGGATTCCTTTGCTGAGCTAGTTCAGGGAATTAAATTGGCAGAAAACAAGCCTTGCCAAAAATAATGAATAGTTTTTTTGTTGGTTTAGCTCTTTGAACTGGCTTACAATGAGATTAGACAAATAGCAGTACCAATCAAGGAAGGGAACAAGAAGCACATGTGTTGACCCAAGTCTTCTCATAATTTCATTCTCTCTGATGGCTTTCCTGTTGGCATCAATGGGGACTCAAGCTCTCAGCCATGTGATCCTGCCACTTACTTGGCACCTGTCCTAGTACTTAACTGGATTCCAGGATGCTCTAGGTTAACTTGCTAACATGGTGGAAAACTAGCTCCAGATCGTTTTACGTCTTTGTTTTATGAAATTGGCTCCATGAAGACTTTCAAATGCAAGCAAGGGGGAAGAGCCATTGAGTGAAAGTGGAGAAAAGGGAAAGAAGGAAGGGAAATGAAGCTTCCTCTTTGCAAAAGCAGAAATATTCTGGTTTGCTTAGTTATATAGCTTTGCTTTTAGATTGATATAAACCACTGCGAAACCACAGTTGATTGAGGTGATGAGCTGAACTTGATTTAAAATTGTACTGGCCAAAGGGAAGCAGTGGGAATGTACAGCTGTGGGCACTATGCTGGACCTTCTCTTTTAGCAGTAGGCTGTACATAGATCGTAGAAGCCAGAAATGAAGCTGCACCTAAGTAGAATAGTAGCTTGGAAACCAATAGATGCTGAAAATTTGGTGTGGTTTGTGCTGTCATAGGTATGATTGCATTAATGGTAGCAAGGGCAGAAACTCCAATAAAAATAGTGGATGAGACTGTTAAGTGGTTCCCATTATTTTAGTGCTGCTTATAGTGAGACGTGTCTCTAGAAAGGACTGTGGCTTTAAAGGACATATTGACAAAAGTACTTGGGAAATTACAGACACCATTACTTCTGCTAAATTTTGGACTGACATCCTTGTAAAGCAACCTTAAAGAAAACCCCACCAAACCCAAGCATAAGTGCTTCAGCCATTTAATATGATCACTCTGAGGCAGATTTATCTTTTCTATAAATTGTAATATTGTGACAAGAAACCTTTTGCTCATCATTCCTTTTATTTTTTTTCTTCCCAGAAATCTGATTTGGCTGTATAGAGATGAAGTAGCATATATAGCATGTTTGACACTGTATGACAGGGCATGAAGCTTTGGAAAAGGAAGATATGAACATGTGAGTTACTAAAATAGTAAATACAGTTGAAGACTTAAAAATAAGTGTAGAAAAACCTGTTGAATCAAGCTGGAGGTGTAGCTTGCTTCGTTTTCCTCCTCCTTTTCTTTGAGGGCTGCTAGGAAGTCACCATCTTTTTTGCAGCGAGCTCCTTCGCTGTTTGTTCTCTTTGTCCTTTCGATGATTCAGTTTTATTTGAAAAATACCATGTGACTTAGTAATTTGTGCCTGACCATACCAGTGTGAAGTTGTGGCTTTATACTACTTGGCTGCAGCAGAGGGAGAGGAGTGTACAGTGAATACAGGTAGAAATGATTCACATGTTTGAATCACTCGTTTCTACATTATTAGTTAATACAGTATACTGAATGGGAAATGAGATTGAAGTTTCTTTCAGGAATTTTGTTGGCAAAGGTTCATTTCTAAGTGTTCATAATTTTGTTTCTTACCTGCTGATCTTTCGTAGGTTATTGCTTTTATTTGAATTTTCAAATGTAAGTTTAAATAGATACTTGAATTTTTCTAAGGCTGCAGAGAGATGGATATGCCAGTAAATGCTGCCTCCCCTCCCTAACAGCTCCTCTGGGAACATTTCCCGCCCCGGTGCATGTTCACACACCTGCATGCACATAGGCTTTTGGAAAAAGTAACAGAAAGCTTGGGCTGGGGGCAGCTTCTTATAGCTCCGACTGTAGTAATAGAAGACCTTACTGTTTCTGATTGTTGGTGTTTCCTGTTCCTCTGCACCTGTTAGTAGGTATTTCCATTTGGTACTCTTTAATCCATTTCAGTTAAAATCAGCTGAGTTATTAAGGGCTGTGATCTGAATTGCCTAAAGTAACCCAGATTATTCAGATGGAAAGCTATAAGGGATCCTTGGAGTTGGTTTGTCATCACACCTGAGGGTACAGTTCATGTTACACTTAATCCAATTGAAGGGTGGGCTGCTACCCAAATGAAGAGGAAACATAAGCGTGGTAAGTATTTGGCCATGGCTGTGTGGACTGCTGTCCCTTTTGATAGAGACTCTGTAAAACTTTGTCCTGGCTTCTTGCAGAAATGTGTTGGGATTGTATGAGGAGACTGGAGGTAGAAGAGCAGAGGCAACAGTAGCTTTACAGTTGTAACATTTGTTTTTTTGGAATGGAGAGATCTGTTAGCGGTGTTGGAAATGCGTGTCCCTTGTCCGGTATTATTGACTTGGCAATGATACTTTCCTGGTTTTAATGAATTTATGTTGATCTGAACTACACAATTTAAATTGTTGTGTTTCCAGTATCCCAAGTGAAGCATGCAACTTACAAGTCATTTCCCTTAAATGGACTTTATAATAAGACCATCTTTACCTGCTGTTCCATTTCAGTCCCATTGCAGATATTTTAAATAGCTTATGGCAGCAAAGTTAGCTAAACTTGGGAGTTTAGGAGTATCTTTTGGAACAATGGAGAACTGCATATTTAGTCTGACGTTTAGTAGCTTCTGACTTCCAGTCAGTTACAATGTGTCACACATCCCAGCTTGAATCTCTTCGTCACTAACCTTAATTCAGCTCCTGTTCTCCTGCCAGGATGGCTTTGCTTTGGTTGGGATGGGTGTGCCAAGGTAAGGAAGAGAAGACGTCAGGTGTCAGGCTGCACTGCTGCCCATGAACCCTGGGCAACCACTGCCCTAAACAAACATGGCCAAGTAAGACATGATTGTAAGACAGGCTTCTAGTAGAAGTTCTCATGTGAGAAAACATCGGGTGGAAGAGTGTGACCTAGAAACCTGATTGTTTTCCAGTTTGGTTTTCCTGATTGGTTTTACTCGATTTTGCAAAAAAGCAAGTCTCCTCCTAAAGTTGCAGAAATTTTTTGTGTATCTATTCACTCTTCTTCTTTTTTCAGTTTGTGCAAGGAGGTACAAAGAAGGGCTAAGCATGTTGTTCTTTACCTCTGTCTCAGTCATGTGCTGGGCTGCAACTTGGTATTTGGGAATGTAATCAAAGGAACTATCCCTGTGCTTGTCCTGTTTTTATACTCTTTCATAGTTCCCTGTTGTTGGAGGAGAGTCAGGTAGATAGATCTCTGGTCAGAGCCAGGATGGTGATGTTAGTTCTCTTCCAAATAAAAAGAAAATACCTTCCCATTTATTTCCCAGTGTATCCTAAGTTTTTTACCTGACTCCTTTCCTAAAGTGTTCAGGGGCACCCATAAAAGAGTTTAAGCAAGATGATGTTCCTTGTCTGCTCTGCGCATTTCCAGCTCAGGGGAACAAGGGTGAGATCGCTCCAAGGGCTTTCCTAATAATTTTTGATTCCCTACCAGGGAGTTGGAGAACTGGCAGCTTCTTTTGCTCTCAAAGTCTGTGCATATAAGAGGGTGGGTGTTAAAAATTCAGTGCCTCTGTTACTACTTCATATAAGAGATCCACAATTGAGCAGATTCTCAACTCCTTAAGACAAGTTGAGAGTCTTGAGTATGAGAATTATCCTACAGACAGGGTAGAAGTCTGTAGATTTTGAGTTATTTTTATTTCCAGGCTATTCCTTTACTCATTACACTGGGAGATAGTGACATTTTAAAGAATATCTCTTCTAAGTTCTGAGAAATTAAAATGCTGTGTTTTATCATTTTGTGATTCAGTTTGGTTTGGAACCCAGTTGCAATATGGGAGCATCTTACATGGTTCAGTTCAGTGATGCATAAGGGAATGGTTTTGAATATACTAAGGTGTGAATAAAGGCCAGTGCCTCAAAACTTGCTGGGATCATGCTTTAGCCATGCCTGTTTCAGAAAAAAACTATTTCATTGATATCATTCTCAGCACAGTTAAAATTGAAAATGGATCCAGGCGCATGTTCTAACACATTCTAATGGTATCCTGAGTAAATATAACTATTTCTAAACTAACAGTTAAATTCAGTGGATATAGCATTGTATTTAAGTGCTTTTACACTCAAGTTTCCTTTAATTGTGGATGATGGACTCCCAACAGTGGAAAGAATTTGCTATATGGAAGTTTGAACAAAGGAGTTATAATGGTTGTTTGGCATCTTAAATCCCCTAGCCTTTCTCAACTTGATTTGCCGGGGGAGAGAGGAGGGACAGGTGGTGTTTCTTTGTGTTGTGGTGTCTCTAGTTAGGTTTGCAAGTGGTTTGGGCATCTCTACAGATCCTAGCAGAACATTTTTAATTGTTGCTTCTGTTACAATAGTGATACATGAATAATACAAGAAAAAATATCATGTGCAGAGGTGGGACAGCACCTACATCTTTGCATTCCCCAGTCTAGAATTAACATAAAAGTTAGACTTAACAGAAGGACTGTTGGGGAAGACCTAATTTAACAGGTTCATTTTAAAGTCATGTAAAAAGCTTTGTAAAGTCTTGAGATAATCCATAATTTTCTGTGTGCACTCAGAGAAGACACATTAGTTGCTTAAGGGATCAATTAATCTGTCAATCTTTCAAACAGCAAAATCAGCTGCAGACATGGTGGGTTTTTTTAATACTTATTAAGCAGTGATTTCATATTGTGTGAGAGCTGGAAATGCAGTGTGTACTAATGAGGAAGGGAATGTCATTGCTATCTGTCCTGTGTTTATATCACAGATAGGTTTGTGAATTGTATCATGTGGACACTTAAATTTATACTCAGTTGCAGAGAAGAGGATTCTTCATATCTAATGTACCTTGCTAGAGGTTTTATCAACTTCCTTAGTTTTCTACATTTGTGGCAGTTGTTTTAACTGTATTTGGTGTATTAGGATTTATGGTTGGAATCACAGTTGTATTCACCAAAGGCATCATCTGTTCCTAGGTCTGTTAAAAACTTATGAAAGACTGTTCACTTCCTTGCATTTCTGTGGGAGGGAGTACATTGGCACACTCTATGATTTTCCTAAAATGTGTTGTCAACTGTAGTAATTTCCCAAGTATACTTCATATTATGGAACATGCGTTAAACTTGGGATTTTTATGGTGTCATCATTCAAATAGTAGTCGTCATTCTTGGTTGTGTGAAGTAAAATTAAGAGAATGCTGAGGACAGAGGCGTATGGGATACAACTGTCTACTAATCCTCAGTATCTGGAACTCCTGATTTTATTGTTTGTATTCTTTTCCATTGCTTACTTGTTGAGACAGTCTTCATAAAGAGGCTGGAGAGAGCAGGTTACTGCAGTACTTCTGGCCTTTTGTTTTGGTGTCATCAGTGTGCTTGATACCAGTAGAGAAAGTGTCCTAGAATGGCACCAAGCCAATGTGGAAATGTGCAGTTAATTGCTAACTAGGGCAGTTTTGTTTTCTTAGAAGCTGAGAAAACCCCATCATCTTGTACTGAAACTGTTCAGGCACACTGACTAATTACATGTAGTTATGTGTAAGTGTTCTTTGGTCCAGCAATAATTTATAGATTGCTCTTTAAGAACCATTGAGGTAGCAAATAAGTATACTTTACTATATAGCGTGGTCTGTTTGTTAAAATTTGTTTTGAAACAATTTCTTTGGGGTTAATCAACCATAAGGTTGAACTGTGAAACACTATCTGCTATTACTGACCTGCAGCTCTTGACTTTTGTATTCAGCAAGTTAATTTGAAGAAGTTAATTTTCAGATGTGCTTTCCTTCATGTGCCTTTTTAATACTGATTTATTCCCACAGATATTTCAGCTTGCAACATCAGATGGGGCACTTGTGCATTTTATATGTAAGTGCTACTCACAAACATAATTGTGACCTGATAAATTGGCAACTGCTTCTTTGTATTTTTTTAAGCTTTTATATTTGTGAATCGGGAGGAGCTGGAAATAGCAGATCGCCTCATGTGAAATAGGACTGTTCAGAGGAAAAGGGTTGTTGAGGTTTTTATTTACAAGGAGACTGTTGTGGGAGCCCTGCAGATTTGAAGCTCTGTATTTAGTCAGTGTGTAAAAAACAGCGACTGGGATTCGAAGGCGCTGCTGCTGGTGCACTCCTTAAACAAAAGGAACCATGGCTCCAAATGTGGAATATGTTCTTTATCAGTTAGTTCTGCTGCTGTGTGACAGTTCCAGTTTGACTATCTCTGGCTTGTTGAAATAAGAAATGGAAAATGTTGTTTACTGGAGGATTTTTGATTCTTTTTCCCTGTGTTTCATATCTAAATTGAATGTTGTTGTGTATGTCTGCAGTCATATGCAGAGGAGAGAAAAACACAAGAGGAGCTACTGTCCTGGAAAAAATGAGGAATGCTGGAAGAAAACCATAGTTTTTTTTCAATTAAACTCTTTCTATCATGTATATCAGACTTCTTTACATGTGCCACCTTGTTAAAAAAAGTCTCACACCAGGTGAACAAAACAAGAGGTATGGAAAAAGCAGTCCACTTGCAGTAATATCTTCTTTCCTGTGTTGTTGACTGGGTTTTTTTTCAAATAAGAACATTTATTTTGTGGCAGCACGGGTGCTCCTTGATTCTGCAGTGAAGGCAGTATTCTGTGCTTGATACTAGCTAGTTGCCATGGCAACAATTATGATGTCATGAATTCAGTACAGTGACTTCACTGCAGTGTATTTTATCTCTATTCTCAGTTTTCTTCAGATCTTTCTAGCAAACCAAAAAGCACCTACATGTCATAGTGTGACTTGTTTATAATGTGATTCAGCCCAAAAAGTTTGCTGATAGGCAGGAAGAGGAGAATACATTTTTTAATCACTCAAATGTGGTGGTTTTTGTCTGAGAGAAAAGTATTTTTAAAACTGAAAGCGTGAGAGTAGCAGTGTCCAGTTATGTCTCTTCTACCAGGACTACTTGTTCAATCCCGGCTTGCCTTTCTTATTCCTGTATTCTATAGAAACAGGTGAAATGTTTTCTTAGGCTCTTTTCATGGGTTTGTTGACCAGCAGATTGTTGCTGGAAAGTTCCTGCCCATCAGCCTTTGGAAATGGTCAGCTGCTTTCAGTGCTTCTGAGCGCTTGCATTTATCACCAGGTTGTGTACCTCCATTTCACAGGTAGCAGAGCTAACTGTTCAGTTCATACGCTTTCTGATAGCCAAAGAGAAGTATTTAGCATTTTTTCCTATTTCTGAAAATTATACTATTTCCAAATTTAGTCCCAGTCAAAATGCCAGTAAAAACACTGAGTTTGACTAGCCTGCATTTCTTTTGTTGACATAACTGTGTGTCTGTTTAGAGCTGGCTTACTGGCTTAACTCAAAGGTTGCCTGAGACTTCTGGGCCATCTGACTTTACATTATTAGTGAATAATGCAGTGTGTGTTAAAGTGGTATGCCAGGTATTTTTTTGTATGGGATTTTTTTCACCCTTGGTATGTAAAAGGATCTTCACCTTTGGCTTAGTTTGACAAAGATAGTTTCTTCATATAGATGAGGCTTAACTATGTCGTAAGTGTCCTGGAAAACCTTTCTAGTAACAGGAGAAAATGTAGGGTGTGCTGATTTCTTCCCATGGCTTGTTACTGTAGTGCTGATTTGCATTAATTATATTGAGCATAAAGCTGTTTAGGCAAGGTTAGAATTAAAAGGCCTCTTCACATTTTACTTCCTCTGAAGAAAGATGGAGATTTGAAAAGCACCCAAAAGGAAGGACACTTCCACTGGGACAGTGTCACAGACAGCGCATAAGGAAGATGAAAAACATAATGGGAAAAACAAAGTTGCAGTTGTTTTCCTGCAGAAGAGAAACAGTACCCTGCGTAGCCTGTCATTTGTGATAAACATATCACCGGAGTTGAGTTGTGACATGCTGCAACTGCAGTTAAGAGTATGTGATTGAGATGTTTGTGTTAACGAGCTACTGACAGAACAAACTGCAATGTAGTGTCACAGGTACTGTTGTTCCCATCACCTGAATGCAGAGGTCTTGTACTTGAAGATTTGCTGGTTTTTCTTGCTAGCAGCTGTGCTTAGTAGCTTTTATTTAATCAGCATAAATGTGCTGCTGATAGGGTAACTTGTGTTAAATTCTCTAAATGCTTTTTCAAAATTATTATCTTGTTATAATGTCTGTGCACATGGAGGGGGTTTATTTACTTAAAGAATGTGCCATGATTTGATTTGTTGAAGTTTTTGGTCTTTAGATTCCTTAGTCTAACCTTTTGTCATTTAGGTATTGGTTTGTTGTTTTTTTTCCATGTGTTTCTTTCTGTTGATTTCTTTTCTAAACATGTACGTTTTCAAGATGTGATTGGACATGAAACTAAAGAATCTTGCCTAGGCTTTCCCTCCCACAAAAGGTTGGACCAGCTGATTTCTTGAGGTTTCTTTTAAGCTGGGTTAGTCTAGGATTCTAGGATTGAACTGTTGGAAGGAAGAGCAGCTTTCTTAACGGCAAACTGATATAACTGTGTGTGAAAAAATTGCTAACTCAAAACAAACTTTTTAGTCATGAGATGGAGATGAGATCATTTAGATATTGGCAGCATTTGCATGAATGAATGTTGCATTTAGAAATAGTAGTATGGCAGTTAATACCAGACTGAGTATATATGGAATTTAAAGCTCTGGACTGTTGATAATGGCAATTTCTCTGAAGGGAAGTGTAAGGGCAAGGGAAGTGTAATAGTTATTTGGAATACTTGAGAAAAGTGATCAGATTTACAGTGCGATGGTATGTGAAAATGAAAGGAAACTTGAAATGGAAAAAGCAAATCCAAGGTTTACTGAGTGAATCCCTTGTTCAGTTTTGTGAATGAATGGGCACATGGCCTGTCTGTACCAGATAGAACAGAAAGGAGCCTGCTGCATTTTCTCAAACTCAACATTCAAGAGACTGGGATGATGATGTGATGGGGAATGACAACAAGGAAACACCCACCCCCCCATTTTCTTTTAGAATTATTAAAAATAACAATGTAAACTTCAGCGCTCTCTTTTATTCCACTCCAAATGCTTCTATGAGAACCAGTTATATTCTTGCCCACTGGGACTTTGAAAATAAATAAGCAAATTGGAATTTGCCTCAGTTAGTGCTCTGCTTCTACCTAAACATACAACATAAACCCAATGTAGAGCATTGGCTCCAATTTCACATAACAGGGTTTTACAAGTTCTGTTTATACAGGGATGCTGAAACCGACCTTTTAAGTTATTACCAGTACTGATAGTGCATGGAAAAATGGCAATATTTGTGAAAACATGGGGAAGTATTTGTCTTGCATTTCAGGATACAGGGACAGATAGTGGCTTGAGACTGTGTTTAATCAGTCTCTAATGTTTTTAGTTTGGCACTTTTTTGGTTGCGGCTTTGAAGACTTTTCTTCCAGGTGAGTGGTTTCAAGAGGATTTCAGTGAAAAGCGTTAAAATGCTTGGATAGATCCTCTTGCAATGCCTTCTTTGCAGTTCAGAACCAAATTTGGTTCAGAATTGGAATGTGAAAGATGAGTCAACAGAAGAAGGTGGAGACTTGAAGGGCTGCTTGATACTGTAGGTAAGTTAGGAGGCTGGAAGTGCCAGAGAGGTGTTTCAAGGGTAGTATCTGGGGAAAAGCTGAGCTTCTAAACTTTGTCCTGCTCAGGGGTCCCTTGTGACCTATTCACCTGTACATGGCTTCATCTGTCATCTTTCTGGGTATCAGGTGACCTAATCCAGCAATCCTTTGCTGCTTGCAGTCTCCTGGGTAAGGCTCTGAGCAGCATCAGAGGTAGATATGTCCTGTCTTCAACAAAAACTCGGTCCTCTTTAGAGAACAGTGTTTTATTGAGTTCATAAATTGCTACATCTCTTGCAAAGACTTATATAGAAAATTCTACACGGCACATTCAAAGCAGGTTTGAAATTTACTGTTTTGAAAGCATTTGGGAGAATCTTATCAATACAACAGGGCTGGTCTTAGCATGCATTTGTTAAAATCACTAGAGGTGAGCTTTGAATTAAAAATTTGCGTTAATTGGGAGCCATGTGAAAACCTCCATGAAAAATTTGTAAATGGAGATGGGTGCTTTTCCCCCACAGCCAGGTCTGACTGGGAGTGCAGTGGGATGGGGGTGACATGGTTATCTTGGCCTCAGCAGGCTGCCTGGTTCCCTTTTGCTGCAGCTCTGATTCAGATTACCCAGCAGTCCCCGTGCTTTGCTATGATCAAACGATACAGCCCTCACGGAAAAATGTGCTACTCAAAGCTCTGTGTGGCTCCTGTAGCCAACTTGATCTATACAATAGGAAATAGGAAAGCCTTCTTTATCTGATTAAACAGCCGACTTTGGCATGAAATCTCCTTTTTAAAATCAACTTGCTGGAAGTGCTCTGACAATAAAAATGCCTTTTTTTTTTTCCTCTTGTTGTGAAAGCAGAAAAATTGACTGACGCTTCCTCGTTTCATGTATTACTGCCAGAGCGTTCTCTGACATTCTTTGAGTTTAATCATCAGATGTGATACCCTGGTTGTACTTAAGCACAAAACTTTTCAGTGCTCTATTAACTGCCAGTATCTGTGCTACATTTGGTTTCTTCATGGTGACCTCAACTATTGTTTCTTCTTGCTTGCTGTACTGGTGTTAGAGGAATCCATAACAAATTGAATTATGTCTCGATGGTAATCATTAAATTACAGACATCAACTCAAATATAAATGGTGTCAGGATAAACACGTTTAAGCCCTGACTTTCTCCTTAAAACAAATGTAGATTTTGGGAAATAACTTTTAACAGACAAATTACATTTTAAATGTAAAATATATGCATGGTTAACAAGAAAAAGTTTGACAAAGTTGACTGTATACATAAGAAAAAAAAAAAAGGCAAGTTAATTGTGTATCTTTTTTTTTTTAGAGAGCTCCATGAATGTGTGAATATCTCATTTGAACCTACTGGGTCTTGCCTACTGAAGCTCCCTCTGCAGTCAGTGTAGCTGATGATTCAGATGATGAAGTTGGTCTTTATTTCCAAATAGCCTTGAAGCAGTGCTCCTTGTGTATCCAAATCACCCATCATAATAAGTATTCATGAACTTTCAAAGATTAGCCTAGCTGCTGGTTCTGGTCTGGTTTCTCGTTTAGGTTCTTTTAGATAATTTTGATTACTGGGGACTCAGGAAAGATGATACTGTTTAGACACTTTTCTTTTTGATGTCTCGCTTAATATTCTCTCCTTGCTTACCAAATACACACATTCTTGCTTTTGCTGTAGTGCAGCCATGGAGGAAAGATTTGGGGGAAAGGGAGAAGAAACACAAAGGCAGAGGAATAAGCCTTTGGAAATGGTTTGGAGAAGGATACAAGAAGAAGAGAACAGCTCTGTAGGAAAAGAATACTCTGCATATTCTTTATAAATAATGCATCATGTGGGTGAGCTTCATGTCTGCATCTGTGGTGTAGCAAATAGAGATACTTGCCTGGCTGTAAATGCCAAGTATTGCAGTAAATGAGAGAAAAGTCACAAACTGTGAAGAAGTCTTAGGATCAGTGAACTTTTTATTTTGTCATTCAGTTATCTATTAGCACCTGTAATTAAAAAAGAGCAGTTGGAGTAAGAGCAGTGTTCAAGTCATGGAACCTCAAGATTTTAGGCAGAGATTGGCATTTCATCTGGCTCCCCAGATTTGTGTGTTTGCATTGGCTTCTGCTTCTCAGATAGCATTGATTCAGCAGAAAAAAAAATACAGATGTTTACAATAAACACTATCTTTCATATAGGGATTGTGTGCACTGTCATTAATTGTAAGCACAATTAATTATAGGATGAGGATAATAAACAAAGTTGATGATGAATAAGGTTGGTATCTTAGTCAGACTGAAGAGTTTCATTGAGATGTTATTTTTATAAAAGCAGTTGTCCACAGCTCTTAAAGCAAAGAGGGCAGTATTCTTTGGGCTCTGAGGGGATCACAAGGTTCCAGGTAGGATTTCTAGGGATGATTTCAGTTTTGAGAGCATGTAGGGCATTATATGTGGCACATATCCCTTCCAAGATAAAGAAAATTATCATCATGTTTTACTAAACACACATACATGATAATAGTTCTGCTCTTTGACCCAGAATTAAATTAAAATCTAGAGACTATACAACTCAACTGATTGTGCTCTGTTTGTGGGTTTGTATTTTAATTTGGGCAGTGTCTATGATGGGGAAAAGACAAACAGACTTCTTAGGAAGAACGTGGATGTTTGATATTTCCTGTTCCAGAACCTTTGCTTGAAAACTGCATTGGATTTATTTCCCTTTTAGATTTATAAAAGCTATCCTGAACACTCAGCTGTTTAAATACTGGTGTGATGTGCCACTGCAGAGGCGTTTTACTTTCATATTTCTTTCATTCAATAAGATGCGCATTTTTTCTGTATAAATGAACTCATATTCAGTAGTGCAATTGATGAATTCTCCTCCTCTTTTTTTCCTTCTGTAACACTGGCAAACAGTTCAGTTCATCCAGGTGTCAGTGCTTTTAGCTGTGTGATCAGAATTTTCTAATGAGGGGAGGAAACAGTAAGAACTGGTTTGAAATCACTTTTCAAGCCCAAAAAGAAAAAAGAAAGCAAAGCTATCTTAAAATTAACAGCTGGAGTATTATTCTTTATGGCCTTTCAGAAGGGAAAGAATAGAGGTGGATTTTTTTTTTTTTGGCTTGTATAAGTGCAACCTTACACAGTTTTCCTCTCATTTTTCTCTCATGTTCACCCCTCATCTTTATCCTAGAAATGTAATTCCTCTTCTGATGTCTTTCCTCTGAGGTTTGTCCTCTGTGACGCAGACTTAGTTCAGTAGACACAATCTCTGATTCTGTTCAGTTCTGTGCTTTTTTTTTTCATCATGTTTCACCTTACTTTTGGTCAATTAATTTTAATGATCTTTTTAGAGAAATTCTTTCTTTTATTTCAGGGTTGTTTTGGGTTTTTTCTGAAGCCCAAGTAAATTGAAAGCAAAAATAAAGCCATTCCAAGGTTTCAGGGTGCTTAGGACAGAGTAGTTTCTGCACAAGGGCACTCCACCCCATCTTGTGAATTAAGAACTTGAGTGAGACATGTATTTCTAGGCTCCAGTTTCTGTTTTCTCTTGGCAATGGAGGCGAGATTAACCATATTTAAATAATATTTTGAATATTTTGGGCTGGACTCCTTTTTTTTTTTGTGTGTGTATGTGTGTGAAGGTATTTCTATAAGGAGAGTAAATAATTTTTTTTCTTCCTTTCCCCGTCCCCAAACCCACAAGACAGAAATGAGGAAGTCCTTCACCTCCAGGCTTGCCAGATCACACATGCAATATTGTGCTACCTGAAGTGACTGGCTTCTGACCTTGCTCAGTGGTCATAAGAGCTTTTTTTACCTTGATACAGGGTACTTGTATCCTGTTTGGAATGACTTCCTAGGCTTTATTGGGGTCTACTTGGACAACGCTGGGATATAACACTTCTGCTAGGCAGCTCTGATTTTTATGCTGTTGAGTGGTTGAG
This sequence comes from Poecile atricapillus, assembly GCF_030490865.1. Taxonomy (NCBI): domain Eukaryota; kingdom Metazoa; phylum Chordata; class Aves; order Passeriformes; family Paridae; genus Poecile; species Poecile atricapillus. Next base: position 111,359,471 of record NC_081249.1, read on the forward strand.
GCACACGATGTCTTTCATTTAACTTTCTTCTTCCTAAAGAAGTTCCAGTGGTTTTGATGACTTTGAGCAGCAGCACTGATGAGTGTTTTTACCTATAACTGAGTAAGAAGTATTTTGAAGTGGGAATTGGGACAGGAAGCTGCATAATAATTTGGTACGATTTCTAGACAGATGCATGAGTTCTGTAGACACAGATTGGTCAGATGAGGTATTTGGTACTGTTAAAGACTCAAGTGTGGGAGAAAAAGTGTTATTCAGGTTGCTTTGTAGCATTGATGCTTCCACTGAGCAGAAACAAATGTTTGGCATACGAACTCCTATGACTGTTAGATTTCGAAAGATAGTCCAAGTTTACAGTAATAAAAGCCTATTTTATATTTATAGTGTTCTAGCAAGGAAGTTTTTTTGCCTTTTAGAAAGTCCCTGTAGGACTAGAGAGTCTGTAAATGCATTACAAGTTGTGTCTGTAAACTGGCAGCACAGTGCAAAGCTGCAGTTGAATGCCAGAACTTGCATTTGTAGTAGAAACAGATTTTCATAGGCCTTTGCTGCAAAATGATGTGTTCTGATATTTAAAGCTGTTACTTGGAAATGCCTTCCCTGGGTTTTCAGAGGATAGCAGTTGGATCACTTTTCAATTGAGTAGCAATTTGAAGGCATTCCTGAATGAGAAGTTAATGCTGCAGGAATGTGCTCTGCTTGTTAGAAGAGTCTTATCAGTAGGCTGGGCTTTAATTCAAGGTAAAAGTGAATGGACAAATACTCAGGAATTATATGACACATGCGAGCTTTCTTCCTGAGAAGCCAGCCTGCTATTCTGTCCCAAGGCTACCATAATCCATGTTCCTCACATGCAGAGAAGAAATGAGGACTCTCTCTGAACCCCTCTCTCATTTGCTGGAGCTTTAGCTGTTTCATGGAAAGACTGCTTGCTCTTATACAACAAATATCTTACTAACTGTACTATTTAACAACAACTGAGGGGAAATTATATGATGGAGTGAAGACTGGTCCTTTTGTGAAGTAGCAATAGTTTCAATTACTTTGTTTCATTTTAGAATAAGGATCTTGTCACTATAAAATTTAGGGTTAGCCATGGCTTCCTTCAGCACCATGCTATGAATATGTCTAATCCTGCAGAAATGTGGAGTACACACTTGCTCTTCATGTAAAAGGAGAAAGTATTTCCAGCTGTAGTAGCTCTAATTAATTTAATGACATCGTGACAGTAACAGAGGGTCTAGGAATGCTATTATAATTCAGTCATATAATTCATGCTATTATAATTCAGTCATAGTTAAAAACTCATTTTAGCATGTAGATCTTGGGGCACAGCATGTCCATTCATCAGGATTCTGGTAAAACTTGAAGATCTGTAAGGATGAAAGAATAAGAGCTGGTGGAGGGATGAATAGGGATATTTAGAAATTCCTTTGTTGCACTGTACAGCAGTTCTAGCCAGGAAAATAGGTTGGATGTTATCTTCTTCAAACAAGGAATTTGGTGTGCTTGTGGAAATTTGTTGAAAAGTTCAGCCTTTCAAAGGGACATAATAAACCAAAGGTCTCAGCATTGTCTTTCTGCTTTTCAAGTCAGAGTCTTCCAGGTCTCTGAGCTTTGATGTTGGAGCCAGCAGTAAGAGGCGCTGCCCATTGCAGGATCATTGCAACTCTTGGCACCACCACCAAATTTTAATTTTATTGTTGGTTAGGGATTCTTTTGTCTTAGCTTCAATTCCTTGAGGTGTTGTTTCATAAGTATTAGCACATCTTCCCTGTTTCCCTTGAACACAGTGCTGCCCTGAGGTGTTGCTGTTTCTTCCCTACATTAAGGTCGTGTGCATTTACTTTGAACATATTCAGCTCAAGGTACTTCATATCCATAATGTAGTTCCTATTTAAGGTTTTGAATGTTGTGAGATAGGAAGTAGGACTACCTAGGAAATAACAACTACCATGTTGTTAACTGAGGCGTGAAGAAATCAGATACAGAATATCTAGTAAAGGAAATGGTTTGCAATATTGTTTTGGCAATGAACTTGTATCTTGACAGGGGAACTTTGAGGTACTAGGTTCTACCGCAAAGCAAAACATAAAATGAAATGAAATCCTTAAAATAAGGGTTGATTGCCAAGCCAAATATCAGGATGCTGCTTTTTCAATATGCTACTGTGAGTAAATTCAGACAACTGAGGATAGGACTTGAGAGATTTTCATTGGTTTATACTGCCTCCAAATGATATCTTAAGCAAGTTTCCATGTTTACATGTTCCTCAGTTTCTCAAGTTGCAGTGTTTTTGATTTACATTTGTTTCTTCAAGTTAAAAAACAAACAAACAAACAAAATGTCAAACAAATAGAAATCAAACAAAAAACCACCCACAAACCAATATCATAAGTAACCTGCCTTGCTGGGTGTTTGAGGTTTTAACATTTGGGATGTATTTTGTGACCATTGGGTAAAATATACATTCCCTTCTTCCCACTTTCATTTAAGCATTGCTGGAGTAATTAATCCTTAATGTTGCCCCACTGATAAAAGATATTTCAGACCAGGTAGGGAGCCACAGACAAAGGCATGTTCTTTTACTTTTCCTGCCCAAGAAATGGCAAGTGGCATGATTACAATTTTCAGATTCGGGGTCTTTTTCCTTGAAATCCTGTCTGCTTTATGTAGTTTTCACAGAGTGTTATTCAAGCTACAACCCTTTGCAGCAGTTGGCTTGTTTTGCAGTGTCTGTTCAGGTTTTAGTCTTCTGATTGCTGTCAAATATCTGCATTGTGTTATTTGGTTAGCTTTGAGATAGCTCTCTTAGATTTTTTAGAGCTTACTTATACTTAAAAAAATTATTTGAATTCTCAAAAATAAGAATTTGTGAGAACAGAAAAGCATGGTTTCCAAGGAAGCTTTGGCTCTGTTACATTAGATTCTGAAAAGGAAAAGCCATACAGATAGAAAAGCTATTGTGGCAGCTTTTCTGATTGAATTAGTAGTGAATGCGCTTCTAAAAGCAGCTTTCATTATTAACCCAAATCAGTTACTAATAGACAGGGACAGCTGAGTGAGGAGTCACCAACACTGCACTGAAGAAGGTGAGTAATTGTAGGAAGGAGCTAAGGAATGCTCTTCTTAAGTGGCGCGGTATGAGCTGCTGCTGTGGTGAAGCAGTAACCTTGTACCTGTGATATCTTAACTAGTTGCTGTTAAAATGAAAGTGATGTCAAATGTTTGCTGTTGGTATTTTAGTATAGTAAAAGAAGGTTGAATAAATTGAGAGGAAATGACCCAATCTTTGCTTAAAACTCTTGAGTGTGTGGTGCACAAAGCCTTTTGATGAGGGAAGTTGTTTCCTGTACTCTGGTTTCCTTTATGAATCTCCCAGCTTCTCTAAAAGAAGCATGATGTGTGTTTTTTAGTTGCCATGGAAGTCGTCTTGTACCAATGCAAAAGGTAGAACTCTTCTGACAGAGCAATTTTAGTCAAGATACGAGGAAGATAACGTTCTTCTGGTGCAAAACAGACTGTGGTGTTACCAAGACATAGTAAACCAACACAGAGTTTTTAGAGCACCATTTAACTTAACTGAAGCCTTTGAATTACACTGAAGCCGTAGGTCTCAGAACTACTGCTTTTATAAGCTTCATTTGGCTGTTTGTGGTAAGGATGTGGTTACTTGTTTTTCCACCCTACCAGATTTGGGAAGCTTGTGATACCAAAATTGGCCAGGAAATAAACTTTCTAACACAATCTGAAGTATTAGAAAGCAGGCATTCTTTATTATGGACACACTCAGAGGATGTCTCTTTTAATCAGATGTGTACAGTGAGGTTTTACAACAGGGTGTTTATTCCACCCTGATCAAACACTCATCACAACATACCTCCTAGCTAATAAATAAGACATAATTTTCTCCTAGCACTGATTTCCATGCATCTGCCTCCATGGGAAGTCCTTTTATGGTCCTAGAGGGTCATCTGGTGCATGTAAAGGATCTCTGGTGCTTGTACTCACTGAGCTCTTCAATATTAAAGGTGACCTTTCTTTGAGCTTCTTCTTTGGGCTTATGCTGTTGTTTCTTGTTACAAAACTTGCCAAAACCTCCACTATATTCTCGTTATCTGTTTATCCACTAGTTCCAGCTATGTTTATCATCCTGTGTGCATACTTTTACCTTCTTTTCTCTTGATTTTTTTTTTTTTTTTTTTTTTTTTTTTGCTACTTAAGTCTTTAAAATCTATCTAGCAGCCCCAGAGGAACTGCAAATGTCTATTCTTTTTGTTATTTATCACTTGCACAAACTCCTTGTCAGAGCATGAGACTACTTCACAAGTTGTACTTTGTATGGACCAAACCTTACTTATTTGGGGATTGAGCTCTATCCATTTCTATATATGTGTAAGCAGTAGTGTGTCCACTTCATCATTCAAACAATAGCTTCTCTTTTGCCAGCAGCCACAGCTGCTGTTGAGAGAAGGATGTAGAGGCCAAATAAAAGGGCAGGCTTACAGCTCTTACTAATCTGAGGATGTGTGGCAGTGTTGGCTTAGGGAAAAATCATGCAGCAATTCCTTTTTGTTTTTCCACCTCCTTGGTGTCAGAAGCAAGTCTGTCCCAGGGTAAGAGTCTTCATAAAAGAAAAGCTGAGCTGCTGGACAGTGTTTCCTTCTTTAAGAAACATTCTTGCAACAGTGGGAATAGCTTTTGGGCACATATTTGACCATATTGCCTTTGTGTTGACGTTTGAACTAAAATAACTAAACTGGTTTAATATTGCTGCAGAACCTCATGATCATTCAGGACTTGCTAATTCACAGTGTCAGGGTCAGAATTTGTCATGTGAAAGGGTCTTGTACCAACCAAATTGAGGGGTTTGTATTTTGGAATTTGATGACAATGTTGCCTTTTTTTCCTCTTGATATTTCTGTAGTCACATTGGCTTTAAATCCTGAATAAAAGTTACCTCTAGTGCAGTTTCATGTTAGTTTATCTGATATCTGGCCCTTGACAAAGCAGATCCTCTTGCCTCTTTGAGTGATAGTTTTTATACCTTTCTGCCCTGAATGTTTTATTTTGTAACTGAATAATAAAGATCTAGCTGTTTAATTTGTTAATTAAGTGAAAATCTGTCCCTCATTTCAGGGTTGATTTATCGCTGTATCAGGTGGGGGAACCAATTCTGGTGGTGCCACATAGCAGCTGTCTGACAGAGGGAAGCAGTGGTAGCATTTGCTCTTTTGGATAATCTTATCCCTTCACTTTGATACAGCCAACTCACACCCTGGCTTACCTGTTTTGGGGAACTGGTGTTCATCAGTTCACCGGTGTGATGGCCAGCTCTGTGTGGTGTGTTTTGCTTTTTCTTTTTCTTTGTAATACTGACAGGAGAGTGGGTTGCTGCTGGGCAGAAGGGATCTCATGTCTCCATACCCTTCCAGCATTCCTGTTATTTGTATTGCCACACGCCCACCACCAGGCTTCTGCTAGGCAAATTCCTGCTGCCACTTGGAGGCAAGTGCAGTGCTGGGGTCAAGTGTGCAGAGACCAAGGGAGGGTGGAAAGTCAGGAACTCTGTGTAATAACCCATTTGTACTTCAGTTTAGAATGGTGCTGTTTCTGGCCTGAGTGAGGTTCTCTTTAAAGAAGCAATCTGATACAAGTAAAGTCTCTACCACAAAGAAATGCTTTTGCCTGATTGCTTTCAATTCTGGTTTGATTTTGTAGTCGTGCTTTTTCTACAGACACCTGTAGGAAGTGGGACTGTGCTTTGATTAGGGAAGAGTGCCAGAAAAGTAAAAATGGGATGAGAATGTGGAGGGATGATGATGATTATTGTTATGACTATTACTAAGTTTATTTTTGCTTTTTGCTGTGGGTCTAGTACAGCCCTGAAATCGGATGTGTCTTAAAGTAAAATAAAAAAGTGAGAGCAATTACTTGTTTTTGGTAGCATGGCAACATTTATGGAGAGATTCCCTGAAGTATTCCCAGTGGACATGCACAATTAAGGGAAGTAAGTAGTCTGGGATAGAATATATAGTCTTACATAGTGACTTCTAAAATAGAAAGCCTCTAAGTAGACAGGTGATTACTGAGTGCATCACAGGAGAAGGAGGACTGTATGAAAGCTATTTATGCAATATACATATTCCCTGTCTGAAAGCTAAGCGAGCCTATGCCTGGGAGCTGCAATAACAAAATAAACAGATGAGATTTCTTTTTAACTTTAAAATAATACAGCTGCTGCCTCCAGTCAGTGTGAGGATGAATGACTTTCTCTTTTGTGATCTGTATGCTGGACTAATGCAGTTTATCTTATTTGGGTTGCTTTCTGAACTGTTTCTTGATGACTGGTTCAAGTGCTTCAATATGACTGTACTCTGCTTGGTACCCCAAATATTGAGGAATAACTGTACTTTAGAAGTCTTCTCTTAAGAAGCTGTGCTTAACACCTTGTTCTCCTGTGTGCACGTGATAAAATTATTCAGGACACTGAAGGAGTGGTGACTCTTATGTCAGTCAATACCATCGTGATGGTATTGTTGCTTGCCAAGTATTTGATATTTTTGTTCCATGTACTTGAAATCATCTGCTGCCTAAAACTAGTTTTTCCATCTTTCTTTTGGTTGAGAATTGTCAGAAGTCAGCTGTTGGAACTATTAGGCTTAAGCCAGAGGAAAGGTTTTGTACAAATTGAATCTCTTTACAGGAAAAAATTAATTTTCTAGTTTAGAAAATTAGTAGTGGTGTGTTTCTAGTTCCCTGATTGACTTTCTAATTTTGGTTGATTTTGAGCAATTTTTCTAAAACGCAGATGTACTTTTTCTGTAAGTTCCATGAAACTGAGCTGGGGCAGGACAGAGATCTTAGGAATGCTCAGAGAAGACAGCGAGATGGACTCATGTTACTGGCATGGAAGAGTTAACATCAATAAATGTCTTTAAAAATGTCCCAAAGATAAGCTGTGGTCAAATATAATGTATGTAAATCTAGCATTCCAGCCAGCATTCTCAGAATGAGATTTTGAGGTGGTCAAAACTCTGGGTTTTGGCAAAATAAAAGTAATTTTAACAGATTTCTCTGGGTATTTTTTAAACCTAAATGAGAATTCTCCTTAGCAGCAGTAAACCTCTCTAGTCATTCATGTATTTGCTTTGCCAGCTCTAGGAGATTAGGCGCTGTCCAGTACCACCAGGGACTTGTGTCTGCATTTCTGTTCAGGTAGGTGTTCCAGGAGAAGACAGTAGAATCTTTGGATTCAACTATTTTATGCAAAGTTATGTTAGTGGTTGTCTCAAGTATTTTACATTTCTACAATTAGTACCTCAGAAATATTCCACTGCTGGCTGCTTCATATGGCTGTAACACTGGCAGTATTCAAAGTATTTTATAAATTTAATTAATACTCAAAGACACTCCTGGTACACAAAACAGATGGAGGTTTTTTTTTCAGTTACTTAAATTGCTCTGTAAGTTCTTTGCTTCCATCTTTATTTTTCTTCTACTCAGTATCTGTAATGTGAAATACGTTCAGTCTGGTTTGTAAAACTGACATAATAGTTGCAGGTTCTGTAATTCTCTCTAGTGGAATTCCCCCAGTTTATTATTACTAAAAAACCTGAACAAAACCCATATACTTCAGAAACAGAGTTTTTAATCATGGTAAACAAGCCCATGGAAAAGAAAGGTTTTTACCATTTTTTTTTCACGGTGTTTCCCAGGTTACCTTACAGGTGGTGTAATAGAATATAAATATGTTGCCAACGTGAGACAGAAACCTCCCTAAAAAATACAACAACTGAAATCTGCTGTGTCAGTGGCAATCTGCTGGAGATGTATTTGTCTGTCAGTTTATGACCTTGCATTTTTTGGTAGAATTTTCATAGTCTAATTGTGCATTGGATTTTTAAATAAAATTAACCTTGTGCAGGCTAATTAAGATTCATATCCTTAAAACAGGGTGTACTTTATATCCTTATTTGGAAAAGAAAAAGAAATTAAGTTGCAGAATTAACGTAAAACTTTTGATTTTGGATACTGTTTTTGTTCAAATGAAGGAAAGATCTGTCCTCAGAATAGTCAAGAGAGCATTATTGAGTAGCAAAGTTAGATTATTGATTTAATGTTCCTTTCTGTGGTTCCTCTCTATGTTCCTTTAATGTTCTGGAAATAGCGTGCTCTAGGTAGACGCTTATGGTTGTAGGAAGATGTAAATCAAGATGGAGATGGCTTAATTGTTGATAAGGGACAACTTAAGATCATTATGCATTAAAAATCTATTCTTGAATTAAGTTAAAACTATTCACTATTAATAATTTATCGTGGTATTGACACAAATCTGTACATTTTCCAATCTCATACTTTATTACAAATACTATTGGCAAACATTTTCAGCATATACATCATAGCTAAAAACCCACAAAGGAATATATAAATTACGTGTAAGTAGTTGATGCACAGTACCAAGGGGACGAAGTGGTCTAGAGGACAAAAAAATGCTTGAGAGAAGCACAGTCTGCAGTTATGAATTATTTCATATAAATATTGCCTATGGCATGGATATTTAAAGGGGGCGAAAAGCCGAATATATTACAGGCAGCTCATATCAACTGCTGTGGGCGAGCTGTGGGAGCGATTCCGAGAGCAGGGACCCAACTTGGGAGCCGCAGATACACGCGGATGTTTTGTCTTGTGCTAAGCAAAGGCGCAGGGCTGGCTCCGGTGAGGAAGGGGAGCGTGCGGGTTCCCGGCGGTGCGGGATCGCTGCGGGCACGGCTCGGGCGCAGCCCCGCAGATGGCGCTGGCCCCGGCAGGAATCGCTGTGCCGGCAATGCTGATGGGCTCCGTGCACAACGCGTGCCTTTCAGGTGACTGCTGGAAACCAGATGTTTTTGATAAGATTTTGATAAATGTATTGGGGTCCGCTGAGAATAAGATTTAACATGAAAATAAATAAAAAGCACCCAGGGGAGTAATTCTATTTTATTTATATTCCTTAGCACGGATAGATTTATTTTTTAAAATTTTTGTTCCGTTCCTTTCTTCTAGCCTTCTTAATAAGAGCGTTGGACAATTTATCCCCACGATGAAATTATATGAAATGTTTTTTGCCCTTTTTTTTGAATCTAAAACCTTCAGCAATGCATACATCACAACTGAATTTTCAAAGGAAAACTCTTTGAAGTCCTTTTTTCTTTTTTCTTTCTTTGTGTCTCTGTCTCCCCCTTTCTCCATCTCTCCCCCCTCCTTCTCTCTGTCTGTCAAGTTCAAGAGCAGCTCAGATGCCATGAATTAAGTGAAGCACAAAAGGGGAAAAGGAGACCCTTTTGAAGAACAAAGGCCTCCCATTAGGCTGCCATGTTCTTTCTCTGACCAAAATTGCTCCCTACATGGTTTTTATTGCTGTCCACATGCTTGGCACATAAGGTAAATACAGTAGGACCCTCGTTACCTCACACTCTCTCTTCCTCTTCCCCCTTCAATAAATGTTTTGTCTCTTTGATGTCCCTAGTAATTCTTATACTGATTGTTCCCACCCTCATAAAAGCCCCAGGGGTAGTCATGGTGGTGGATGGCATTAGATACTGTGTAAATGCTTCCAGAAAAGAAGACAAACTGCAGCCAAAGAATTTATTTCAGGTGGAAGAGAATGGGAAGGAAATACAGATGTTTTCTTTTCAACATGTTGCCTCTTTGCCCCAGCTACGCTTATATTTCCCAGGGAAGTCCATAATTTCTTCCTGTTTGTTTCAAAAACAAACAAGGAAATAGGGCTAAGTCAGAAATATGAGAAAATGCAAGCCACAAGACTTTAAAGTGATAGGAACCTTCTCTTAAACCTTCTTGATTATTTATTTTTCTTTCATTTGGACAGCTCTCTGTTTCAGAGCTCTGGTGAAAAGTATCAGTTAAGACTGAGGTGGATTTCAAAATGCGGACTGTGCAGTGTATGCCTTTTAAAAATAAATCAGTCAGGCCCTTCCTACTGAAGAGAAGTTTAAAAATAGCACTGAAATGTATGCATGCATATAAAAAACTGGAACCAGTGTAAAACGCTATCTTAAATCTGAAGTTTTAACGGAACTTTTTAATACTTGAATGACAAAATTTGCTAATAGCTTCATAAGGCATCTTTTGGTGAGTTAATTTGTATGGCAGAATCCTGAAAGGTGAAAATAATTGATGTGAGATAGCATAATCCATGGTGAAGTTTTCTGGAAATCATGAAGTATTTGAGTATTTCTTGGAATTTGAAATTATGTTCTTCCCAAATAAATTGTTTTCAGAGATATCTATTTGTTTTGATATTTGTACTTGTTTTCATTTTCTGGTTCTGCATTTTCAGTGACATGAAGTAGTTTCATTAGATTGTGTAACACAATTTAATATGTAATGATTAACAGAACATGTAACTGTTTTTATTTTTGGCACTGCTTCTTACTGCTACCACTTCACCTCCTGGAGTATATGCTTTTATGAGCATCTAGTGTTATGAATATAGTAATTTCAGAGAAAGTGTCAACAAGGCTACTCAAAGAAATAACAATGACTCTTATCAGTCTCTTCTGTAGATTACAAGGCAAGGAAAATCCACCCTGAAATCTGACTTTTCATGGCAAGTTTGATTTTTTTTTTACGCTGCTTTTTTCCCCCTCCATGTTCCTCATATTGCATAATAAATTTTAAAATAAATTATTGATTGTAATCAGTTGAATATTTCCTCTCTCTGTATGTGCAAGGTTTTACACACACATCTCTGCAAAGGAATTAAATTTGCTTCCCCATCCCCTTGTAATTGGCCTACTTAGCTTCCTGCTGTGGGGGGGACGGGGGAGGGAGGCGATGCTGGCACTTACTGAACTTTCAGTGTGTAATTGGCATATTTTGATTCATATTTCATGCAAGGATGGGTCGTCTAAAGTGGCATCTGCACCTTCAGGTGTTCCTGTAGAATGCCCCGTGGGTAGCAGTGGTGCCTCTGCTTGTGGTGGATGTGGATGCTGTGATTAATGGTAGTGGCTACAGCTGCCTGAGTATGGAAGATGAACCTTTGTTCTACCTTCCCCCTCCCTCTTGCCATGCCCCATTTGTCATGTAGCCTCTCCTGTTGTCGTTTAACCTATGTCCCCTTGCTCCATGGAGCTGTACCTGCACTCATCTTCCCCGGCCTCACAAATCTGTGCCAGACCTTCCCTTCCCCTGTGCCTGCGGGCATGGTTCCGTTCACAGGTCAGAGCAGATGCTCACCCTGGTGCTGAGCAGCAAGTGCAGGACCAGGCTGTGCCAGGATGGTGGCGGCTGCGGCTGGAAGTTGAACTGAGGGAGAGGAGGCGCAGCTGCCACATCCACAGTTCAGCCACAGCATCGCTTGGTTTGCATTACCTACCGACCAAGAACACTGGAATGCTTTTCTGGGGAACTGGGACAAGCCTGGGAAGCACTGGATTCAAAGGCTCCAGGTTGGGCAGAGTAAGAGGAAGACTTTCTGAGGGAGGTGGGGCTGTGTCACACAGAATCACAGGATTAATGAGGTTGGCAAAACCTTTGAGATCATTGAGTCCCACCTATGGCCTAACACCCCCATGGCACTGAGTGTCACATCTAGTCTTTTCTTAAACACCTCCAGGGATGGTGATTCCAACACCTCCCTGGGCAGCCCATTCCAATGCCCAGTCCCTCTTTTGGTGAGGAGCTTCTTCCTTATGTCCGGCCTAAACTCTCCCTGCTGCAGCTCAAGGCTGTGTCCCTTAGTCTGCCCGCTGGTTTTCTGGGAGAGGAGAACAATGTCATGCAATTAAGTAACATGATTTTAATACAACTTGAAATTTCTATGAGGATAAATAGGAACTAAAATATAAATCAACTTGACCAGCACAGTAAAAAGTGAGCGTCAGCTTCTGAGTATTCCTTTCAGCAACAGTAAAAGGATTTTCTTGGGCATGTGTTGTAGGTAACTTTTTTAAAATTCCATCAGATTATTCTTCCTTACACTTTTTCTTGAAGAATATGTAATATACACCTGGAAGAGAACACTGGAAATTTTCAATTGTATGTCTGCACAAAACAGACTCACAGCCTGAATTTTGAATTTTACTTGACAATTTCTCTATAAATACCAGTGACATAGTAGATATAAAGATTTGGTGGCTTCCACTGAAGACTTGTTGAAATAAGTAGTGAAAGAATGTTTTAGCAAGAGGCTTAGTTTTAATTATTCAAAACTGTTCATTCCTTACATAGGAACTGCAGATTTGTAAGAATAGTACCTAGTGCCTTGGAAACACTGCACAATGAAAAGCACTTAGATTGCTACTCTTGAAATAACTTGAACATTTTAAAGAAATGATGATGTCTTCAGAATGGTTTTATTTCTCTGGCACTGATGCTGCTGAAATTTACTCAGGTTTGTCTTAATTTTGAACTCCTAGACATTGAGTAAAGGCTTAGCAGAGCTCTGAAATGTGAGGTTGGTTATTGTAGTCATTGAATAGTCATATTCACAGTGTTGCTTCAGGATAAGGGGTTCAGTACATCATCTGTTTCTTCCCAAAGGGCTAATATTTCTCATCAGATTCTTAGCAGAGCCTTGAAGCTGTGTAACTACTCTCATCTTCATCACACAAAATGTAAAATCTCTTGAGGTAAATAAAATTTTCTGCTCTTTCATTCTTTCATTTGCAGACAACAGTAAGCAAGACTCCTTGTACTTCGGGTTGTAGCTTGCATTCTGAGTTCTCTGCCACTGGAATGTGCTCTTTTTCACTAGCTTGCTTTAGGTTATAATACAGAGATTATTTTTTTTATGTTTACCTTGTTTGAGTCTTGTATTTAGCATTTTTTTCAGGCAGAAACATAAAATGGAAACTTGTGCAAAAACCCAATGTGTTGCATGTTGAATTTTGAACACGGAGTAGAACTTTCATTCGTTTGTTACCATTCTTCTGCAAGAGGAGATTTTGCATACTGACACTTGATGTTTTCTTCTCTAGGGGCTAAACAAAATGTTAAATAAATGAGAAATTTGAGTAGCAAAATCCATTCAATCACAGTCAGTAAAGAGTCTTCTCTGGTGGGTGAATTTTTCAGGCTGTAGTGCTTTAGGAAATGATGATAGTTTTGCCATGATGGTGCTGTCTACCCTGACTGGCCATTAGAAAAGAGGAGACAGGAATTTACATAAAACAAGTGACCTTACAGTAACCACTTGCTCTGAAGGACATACAGGAACTGTCCATGTATAGTAAAGTCAACACCTTTTTGACTATAATTTGCTCTTATTAAGGGTGAAGCTAATCTAAATTATTCTGAATTATTTTGTACAGCTGCAAGCACACAGCACAGGTTACTGACACACTGTAACTTGTGCTGCTGGAGACTTAGCCTTTTTATTTTGCATATCATTTTTGGATAAGGAGTCTGTTGCATTGATTTTTGGGTATGTGTGTAGCGTTCAAGTTTGGGAAGATCTGTTCTCAGGTGAAGAATTTAAATATGGAGGACTTCATAAAATGTAGCCCTGAGATGTCACTTAGAGAGATGTGAGGTATCTACACTTACCCGTTCTCCATGGTTTAGATTTAGGGACCACCCCCCTGATTTCTTTCTGAGCTACCTACAAATTTATATGAGCATATATTGTAATATTGTGAGAAGCAGCTGTCAGTATTCTTGGTAAGGTCTAGAGAGTTGTGTAAATGGCTTTTTCACTTTGGAGCTGTTGTATGAAATTCACCATCTGGGATTAAGCACTTTGATCCCAGATTCTGTTTCTGGGCAGAGTACCCACACTGGAGGAGAGCAGCCCTGCAATACTCAGTTTTACATTAAAGTCTCGTGGATGTCTTCCATATCCACACTTGGAGAGCTTAATTAACAGAACTAATTACCGTTCCAGATAGATCTACATGTCCTGATGCAAATTAACATGGAGTTTAAGAAAGTAGAAAGGAAATGAAACTGTCATGTGTGTGGCTGCTTATCAGCTGTTGAGTCTGTTTTAGGAGTGTACGCTGAGTGTGATCCTCAGGGCTGAAAAGTGTCCGTGGCTGTGCTTGGCATTAGGACAAGCACAGAAGCCCTTTCTGAGCCCAGTCAGCTTTTCCTTTTGCTTGCCTCATAGCCAGAGCGTGGCTTTGCTTTGTCTTCCTCGGGAAAACTGCTGCTGCTGTTGGCTGTGCGGGTTTGTTCTGCGGACACAGGCTGGGAGTCTCGGGAGGAGGGAGACTCGCAGTTGTAATCTCTCCTTGCCTTGCCTCTGGTCAGGCAGCCGGTTGTTTTTCTGGTTTGGTTCCTCCGGGTGGCATCTGTCTTCAGGAAAAATTTCCTTACAGCCAAGTGTGGGCTGCTGAACTGTGGCTGTCTCAGCGCCACTGTTTCTGACTGCTGCATTGAATTAATTATGTTAGCAGTTACGGTGTAGGTGCTGGAAATGTTTGTGGCTGTTCAGAATAGAGGAGCTGCTCTTAAATTAATTTCTTTGTCATCCTCTGGAGCCTTTTTTTGTGTTGGTTTTACTTATTTTTTTTTAAATCCTGTAAAATAATAGTTCTTATTTCATATGTATAAAAGTTGGATTTGTGCCACTTAGAATGCCTCTCCTATCCTGTGATTTTATTCTTAATATTGTAAGTGGTTCATATGCCTACACAGCATTTCACTCCCATCTCCTAAGCTTTATCTTACTGTAACTTTCTAGTTGTAAATGCTTGTTTAATACTAATCAACTGTTTCTTTGTTGTTCAACTTACTGTATTTTAATATAATGTGTGTTAGTGACACAGTATTACTCAAAGGTTTCTCTTAAATGCCTGTTTTAAAGATCTGGAAAACAGTGTTCTTTAAAAGATTGGGTTAAAATTACTTGTAGATAATTAAAAATATGTGAACAGTGTGGCTGTACACAGCCAGATGTTGCAAGATCAGCATGAACCTGACAAAAGCCTAGAAGGGATTCTGCTCTTGCTAGGTAAAGACTTGAACAAATACATGGGACCTGCAGTGTTCCCCCAAAGGCCAAAAGAAATGAATTCTCTCAAATCAGAATGTGATTTCTCTGGAAAAGTTTGCTCCACTGAGAACACCTTCTCAGCATCTCCTGGGACTTGAGCCATAAAGGTCTTGGGTTCAAAGCAAGCTGGAGTTTGCACAAGGCAAGTGTAGAGAAATAATTAATCTAGTGAAGGCTGGGGTACCCAGTTCTCTTTTGTTTCATGGAGCGAATGGGGCTGTGTTTTTGCTGTATGAGTTATTAAACTGTTTTCTGTTGCAATATTTTCATTAAGAAGGGGAGGGCTTTAAATGTTCACTTTTTTTTTCCCCATGTTTAATTTATAAGAAATCAATTTTTGGCTGGCATAGTGATTTATGCCATTCATAGCTGTAAAACTGAAGTTCTTTGTAACACAAGAATCAAACTCGTGTAATGGCAAACAGTTTTCCAACTACAAAACAAATGTGTATTATACACTGCTTTTATTGCTTTTCCTACAGTTACCTGTGAGGTGCCTTTGCTGCTCAGCAGCTTCACTGGTCAGTGGCTGAGTAAAGTTAATAGGACTTGCAGGTAGCAGAACCTGTTTAGGTGTTAAACAAGAAAGCATGTTCATGTCCTTGTTTTTCTTCCTAGGGAAGCCATGACTAAAGGCACAAGTTAAAAGTATGGAAATTGCAAAATACTATTAAAATAACAAAAACGTTTTTTAACGTTTATCAGTGCGTAAAATATACAGTGTAATGTCTGCTCTCAGAGATAACAATTGTATTTTTTTATGGTGAAAATGGAACACAATGAACTGTTGTTCAGCAGATACTTAAGGCATTACTGGGACAGCTTTGCCTACTTGTACGCCTACTATAAATTTATGTAAACTGTACCAAAATCTGGATTTTAAGAAAATATGTGTGCTGAAGTTTCCAGTATTGTTTTTTCAGATGTTTTGAGCTTATCTTATGTGCATAGAAGTTCCTACTGCCAGTGCTGCTTTAAAGTTAAAACAAATCTTTCGCTTTTCAGTATGTGCTATTTTAAAAGAGTGTAGTTTCAAATAAAGGGAGGGAGCTCTCTTATTCTGTTTCAGAGTGTTCCTTGAGGAGGAACCTGTAAAAATGCTGCTTGTGTGAATTTTCTCCTCTTCATGGGCAAGGTGGAGAAGTAGAGACGAGCAGCAGTTGGAACTTGAAAATGGATATTTCCGTATAACTAATAAAATTACTCTTCAGGTCACCAGGGCTGCAGAGTCAGCTGTTGTGTCCAGTGGATTTTGATTAAATTGGAGCGCAACATTTTCTTTTCCCCTTTGTGTGAATCTAGCTCTTTGAGGCATGCCCTCCTAGAGCATGTACTGTTTCAGTCCTTATTTCAAGCATTTCCACTCTTTGTACCTGCTTTGAGCCTTAGGATTTTTTGCCTTATACCTTGACCTTGGTGTACCGTGCATTTGTGAAGCTAATAAGGTGGATTTAAGAGAATAGCCTGTCCCTCAAGTTAGGGGTGAGAGGCTAGGAAATAAACACACAGCGTGCTACAGAATAGAACAGAAAGAGGTATTTAAGAGGAGATTTAATACACCTTTACATACCTTCTAGGTGGCAGGGAAGAAGATGATGTACTGACAAAAGGTCATATTTTTCTTTCTTTAGTAATGTATTTTTGTTGTTTGTTAACCTGTTTACAAGCTTTAAATTATTTTTTTATAGAAAAAGTCTCTGAGCTTTATTAAACCTCAAAGGGTGGCAGGAGTTTTTGGGCAGGAGATGTTTAATCCTTTTTTTCAAAGAACATTGAGATTATTAGGTTATGCTGGCTGTTAATCCCATTTCTTGTCTTTATTTTGCATCCACTGTCCAGTTGGTGACATTTTTCAGGGGCATGGAAGTCTCAAGGAGATTGGTTTCTTAGGGATTCCCCAGTAAATGGGCAGGTAGAAGAAACTGCTGCCAATCACTTGAAAGGAAAGAATTCAGTAGCAACATGAGATGCGTCAACTGTTGGAAAATTAATGCAGAGAAGAGACATTTATAAACATGCTTATTGCAGAAGTTCAGTAAATCAGAGAAACCCATCTTTAATCTATGCTATGTGCATATATATATATATATATATATATATATATATAATGCCTTTAAGGTAAACAAGTCTTTTGTACGGTGAACTGTACAGTTTTAATCTCTATCAATTCTTTGACTCTGTTTGTGGAACACTGTAGAAATGATCATACTGGTGAAACTGAGGGAGTAGAGTAGGGCTGGAACAGTGCAGACACAGAACTGGGTTGCCAGAGAGAAGTGCTTGCCAAAAAAGGTGGATATTCTGCCACATGAATTCTTGTTCTGAGGTAATACAGTCTTTTAGTTTTTCTGGAAATGACTGTGCAGAACAGCTTTTTGTAGGTTGAGTCTCTGAAGTACCTAAGGGGGAAAATTCTTGCTTGAATCATAATCTGGTTAAAAAAAATCTCCAGAATATAACAATTGCAAGATGCAAACAATTCAGGAAAGAACCTTTAGTAGCTTCACTGCCCAGTGAATTACATTGCCACTAGTTGTGTTCTAATAACATTTATATCTTGTGTTGCTTCAAGGGAAAAAAAAGTTTTGTCTAACTTTTAGCTGAAATATGAAAACAGTATCAATTAACCATGTTTTTTCAAAAGTTTCTCTTCTGATAAAGGAGGTAGTGTCTAAATAAATTGAGATATTAAGGAAAACTGAAATTGAGCAGTCCTATGCCAGCTTTTTTTGTGTGAACTTCCTCTATTGGAGTATTACACATATCAGATACTAATTCAATCCAAAATAAATATGTTTATGGTATGGTGGGTCTTGTTCTTCATTACCACGGCAAGTATTAGAAGCACCTGGAAAAAGTGAAGGGATTATGGGTATCTTTCCATTCTCTGTTGCTGGTAAGAGAGTTGAAAGAACTCAGCCTTGTTATTTTTCAGTCAGAGCAATCTATCAACTAATTTTTAACATACTTAACTTTCAACTTGTTGTTCAAAATCTAACTAGTAATTCTAAGAGATGAGAATTGCATTGGATGTCTTGAGTCAGTGTTGACAAAAACATGTCCCAGTTCTGTGGCTGCAGCTTCAGTAGGTTTCTCTTGGCATTGCCTGATGCATTGCATTTTGCACATTGCTTTGTGTTTGAAGGAAGCTGAGAACATAAAGGTGCAAGTGTATTTTGCAGCGTAAGACTTTTGGGTGGTCACAGTTGATTGCTTAATTTAAGGGGAAAGCGAATATGTTACAATAACTAATGTACTGGAGAAGAGCAGCAGTGATGGTGACTTGAGTGACTCCTCTGTATGTATACCTGATTACAACTCATTTTTTAGGCACTTTACAGTATAACAGTACATCTCTCTCTGAAACAGAAGTATCTGTACTTAAGTTTTGGTTCCAAGCTTGGCTAAGCCAATTTAACAGCTCTCTGAAGCTGAAATGGGACTTTTCTTGCTCCTTACCTTCAGCTTGATTATCTTGTCTTTGCTCTTCTTCCTTTGGAAAGTCTTCTGCTGTTCTAACAAGTTATATACTCTTCTGGAAGGGTGTAGTGACAAAGCCAGCACAGTGTAGTCAAAAATGGTGGGAAATCCAAGTGTGGAGCGTGGCTTCCTTTCAACAGCCCTAAGCCACCATGTTGCTGTACCGTGGCTCTGCACCCTCATGCCGAAGCTGTGACAAACCTTTTTAAGTTTCCTGTCACTGGAAGGACAGGGCAGTTCTGCTTTCTTTCCCACTCCTTCATGATTCTGAGACTCTGCCCTTGTATCTGTTTTCAGTCTTTGGCTACCACACTTAGCTTATTTATTTTGAAAGGGAAATAATTTTCTTGTAGATTTTTATGAAGTTAGTTTTCTTCTGGACTGCCAAGTAAAATTGTCTCCCCCTCTGGTTAGGTGAGCACCATGGAAGGCAGTGTGAGGAAAGAGGTAGAGCCAACTTGCTGTGATTGGGGGATAGAAAGAAAATGAAGCTTTTGTTTTTCAGTGCTGGACAGTCATAGGATTTGCTTTGTTATAAAATCTGAAAGTATTGTGAGGCTGTGGTTTAAACAATTCAAACCAAACTAGATTGATTCTGCTTGGTCTTACCCTCGGTGGCATTTGCTCTGCTGGGCTTGTCTGATTTTGCAGGTGTCCAGGTTGGGAGCTGAGCTGCCAGAATTGTTTTTCTGAAGGGTTAATTTGCTCATTTCAGTTCTGTGGGCTAGTCATGCCAGCCATGGGGTGAGTTGAATGTTGGTGCGACCCCATGGGAGGGATGGCCAGGGGGAAAAAAGGGGTTTATTACCCTACAACTTTGTCAACTTTGGTTGTTTTCACTATCAAAATAATAAAATGTTTCAACTACTTCTACACCTACATATGTTTTGTAGATGAGATAATTGATATACATGATGCAAGCAAGAGGGAGATGTTCTGTAAGACAAAGTTTCTGCAGCCCTGAGGAAGATTGAGTTACAGTGAGAATAATCAGTGTTTTGTTAAAAATATGAATCAACAAAGGAGATAAAGGGGGCTCTGATAGATAGAAGGTACTTGACTGTGGCTTCTGGGAGTCAATATGAGACGTTCTTGGTATGTTCCTGGCAATCATGTTCCCATGGTGATAGGAAAGCACTCAGTTATCTGTGTCTTGTTCTGGACTTGTATTGGACAGATGGAAATCAAAATACAGATCTTATACTTCTTGCATAATTAACATTTGCATCTCACTGCTGTGAGATGTAACTGAGGCCAAAAGATTAACAGGATCAGGAAAGAAAAGGGATTATTCATTTACAGTACATTATGCTAGGTTAAATGAAAGCTTTGTAAAGCCTTTGTAAAGAATTGAAAAACCATTATACAACAGGGAACAAATAAAGTGCTAACCAAAGGGGATTAGGAAGAAACTTCTCTGGTAAGTGGGCTATTCCATGGGTGTCCGCTGTGAGGTTTCTTGTACTTCATATTAATCATAGTCAGGCAAGTTTTAGGTTCAGCAGTTCATCTCTTTGCAACAATTCTTATGACCATTTAAACAGATGCTGTCTGTTGATTCAAGTAGAAATGTATATCTGGAAAGACTGCTTAGGGAAGCAAAGTTTAAATTTAGTTGTGCACAAGATCTCTTTCCAGAAGAGAGAGCCTCTGGAGAAAGGCCAGGGTCTGCCACCATCATAGTGTAACCAGAAACCTGACAAAGAAATAGCAGGGGTGATTATTTGCAGTAGGGGTGTGTGGTGAAATTTGTAAGTGAGGAGCATGTGGAACATCAAATTGGTGCTGGGGAGGTTTAAAAATTCAGCTAAAATAGTGGGCACATGATTAAGAACTGAATATATGTCTGATTTCAAGTGTGATAATAAAAAAAAACAACTTAGTAGTAAAAATTGGTATTAAAATCAAATAAGGTGATCTCAGCAACAATAAAAAGGGTCTTTATAGTATGATACATATGTTTCTGTAATTAGCAGGACAAAACCCATAGTAAATTATTCATTAATTTGATTGTTAATTTAATAGGCAAACTGATGATTCCTTGCACACATAGGGTAGATTAGTTTTCAACCGAAGTAATACTGTAGGATTTTGAACTTGCATAGTGAAGTAAAATGTGAAAGAGAAATTGTGAGGAATGCTGTCTGAAGAGACTTCCTGATGTTGCAGTCTACCTGTTAGCTCTTGCAGCCAAATAATCTCTGAGAGAACAGCTCATGGTGAATGCACAAGTATTCATGGCTGATATTTTAATACAAAAATGAGGAAGATGAAAGAATGGACTCACATGACTTATTTAAAATTGTACCTCTGCTACTTGGTAACTACTATCCATCAGCAAAAACTGCTTGACAGACAAGTAGCTGTCCATACTCTGCTATTTAGAAGGATGCTATAGATTTTAAGATTCTAAAAAAAAAGTTTATTGAAGAATAAACATAATAAATACCTTACATGGCTTCCCTCCTTCTGATAAGGCAAAGAGGAATCCAGAGGTCTGGTCTTCAATGTCTTTCTGCTGGCTTAGAAGGATTCCAGCTCCAGCTTTGTCAGTTTGCTGTCTGTACTCTCCTTCTGAAATAGCAGTCTGTGTTTTTTTCTCTCCACAGTGGTCATGTCCTGGTTAACAAATAAGGAGGAGAGGCAGTGGCATGGCTTGGGAAGCACTGTCTGATGTAGTCATGTGGAATTACCTTTCTCAAGCTGATGAAATACAAGTACACAAGGAATGGTTTGGAATGCCCTGATCTAGTTTTCCTGAAGGTGTTTATCAAGCTGATAAAGCTCAAGTAATACTATTGAATGCCTTTATTTCAAAATTCGCGTACAACACTTGCTATGATTGCATGATGTAGGATGAATGTCTCTGCAAATAGGAATTCATGAGCCAAAGTGAGCCACCACAGCAGCACCTCTCCCCCTGCTCCCTGTTTATCAACTTTTGCACTAGTTAGACACCTCTCTGGCCTGAAAAAGTAGTGCCAAAAAGCCACACCAAGCCCCCAAAATAGAGGAAATTACGGAATTTCCACTCCCCTCTTCAGTGAAAGACCTTTGTTAGGTTGACTGACCAGCCTATGAAGTTGTAGTCCCTGGGCACTTTCTGAAATGTGCAGAGGGATGAGGACCTCTGTTCTTAACACTGATCACCACCTGCTTGCCTGCTTTTGAGTGGCCTTAAGTGTTCCCTAAAAATGGGGAGAAATTCTCAAAATAAACGGGAGTGGGGAAGAGGAGGAGTGCTTGAGAGACTGCATGAGGTAGATTTCTAAAATCCACGAGACAAGGCAGCTCGCATTTAGTAATTTATACTGACTGGAAAGAAACCTCTCTAATTTGTTGATGTTATCTATTTGTTGATGTCAGTAAATCTTAAGTGACCAAGGAAGCTGCAGGGAGGGGGTGGAAAAATGAGTGAGTCAATAATGTCAAAAAATGGGGCAGTTTTATTTTAAAAGCTAGAGGTCAGTTGCACTCACTTGAGTAACTAGATAATTTTATTTGCTGATAGACAATTTTTGGTCAATAAAAATAATCTAATGTCAATTCATATAATTTTCTGGGGTAGGAGAGAAAGTATTTTCAGATGAATTTGCTGTAAGCCTTTTCAGTTCTTGTTAAGATTAAAGCTCTGTTTTGTAATTGTATTGATAAAATGCACTCTTTTATAATGTATGTGATTTAGAATGGCTTACTTCATTGATTACCAAATTAAAGTGATACAAAATCAATAGTAACACATACTAAAAGGATTAAGGACAGGATAACTGAAAAATCTCAATACAGTTGTTAATGGAAAGTCAAAATCTACTGGCTGTGTCTTTTTCTTCAGCAAGTGCTTTCCGTATCTGCCAGTGATCAGGAAGGAGTATAGAAACTTCAGTGGTGAAGTTTTCATTGGATGCAAATATTGGTGGAGTTGCTGCTATCAGGTCCATTACTGCAATGGGGTCTAAGTCACCAATTTTTTTTCTGGGGACTTACCCATGTATTTTAATTCAGCTAAATAGAGTATCTGCTAAACACCTAGCAAAAAAGAGATGTAGGTTTCACTTCTGATAGAGGAGCTTGTGCTCTGGAACACGTACACTCTAAAAATGAGTTGAATTGTGGTGAATTACAGTCAGGAAATGCCTTTTGGAGTGAGGCAATACCTATGATAACACAATACTTGAGTTACAAAAATGGTTGAGTCTAACCTTATGGTGCTGCTAGGAAATTTGTAACATCAGTAGAGCTGCTAACAAAGCCAGAGATGTGATGGATTCAGAATGTGAAAAGCCTGTCAAACTGAATTTAAAATTCAGAATCTTTGATTACACCAAGTTTGACCTAGTGAATAGTGACTTGCTCAGTGAGTACAAGGGGTCTTATGGTTAAGGGAGCCTCTTTAACCAGCCCAAGGTCCACAGTAAGATCCAGTTGCTGGAAACTGATGCTGGTGATTTTAGTCTTAGGGCATGCCTTATAAAAAATGAACTGCCAGTTAACGGCTGAAGCTAAGAAAATGGTTTACAGCTCTGTCTAGTACAGTGTATTAATGAGACTGTTCTTAATCTAATCCATCACCTGGAAGTTGAGGCTGAAGTCACACAGGAGGTGCTCAGTGGCCTCTTTTTATTACAAAAATGTTGTGTTTGTCTCCAGGTCTCATCATAAGGCAAAACCTTCACTCTTCCCTGTTACCTTCTCCCTTCCCCTCCATTCCCTATTTAAGCTGTTCATAAGCAAGTGCCCTGTGTAGGGTTAGAGTTGGTCAAATGACATTTGAATTGCACATGAGCAATTTCTGTGCAAGTTTGTCCTCGGCATGCAACAAATATCGTGAAAGGAACCACAGCAGAGTAACAGCTGTAGAGGACAGAATCAATATATATTTAAATCTTCTATATTTTTGAGATGTACAAAACTTGCCTCTTTGTTGGTGTAAGGGATACATATGAGAGAGAACAGAGAGCATGTGTGTGTGTGTGCATGAGTAAATTTGCATTTAGAGTGTCTCCTCCTTAACACCTGACATTAAATATTTATTTGTTATACCAGTATTAGCTGGTATTACTGCTAATTCTTTCAAAATTGCATGTTCACTTCCACTGTAAAATCTCTTCATTTTTGAGCCTCTCTGGTTCCAGATTTTGCCAGTTGTATGCCCCTTTTGTTTCTTCCTGTAAAATGTGCAAACTTTTTTACTGGCTTGCAATACAGATTGAGTGCCTTCAATTTTTAGGTCTTTGGCTTTTATTAATATGCAGTGGACAGTCAATGTTAATATGGTGTGCTTCTTAAAGTGCAAATTATGCCAGGTGTACAGAGGAATACTATTTTTTATTTTCTTCTAATGAATTGTGGTTCCCCCCCCCCCCCCCCCCAATTGAGTGGGCTTACAGTCATCATTTTTAACATTAATGACATGTTTCTCTTGCTCAGTGGTTGTGCTCTGCTAAAGCTTTGTGTGTTTCCCTGGTCATTTTAATGCCACCAGCTCAGCTGTTTCTTTGAAGTGCTGCTGATTAGAAAAAAGAAAAGAAATCTGGAAGGCAGAAAGAGAAGAAAACCAAAAGTACTTAAGCAAATGAGCAGCTTTCAAGTTAGTGATGGATTAAGGCTAGTTCCCACAGGTGGGATAATGGGAAGAGCTCACACGTGTACAGTGTCTTATATATGTTATGGAGGGATAAAATTTATAGCCAATGTCCAGTATGCACATTGAACTGCTCCTGTTTGTTTATATCTCCCCTCTACTAGACAGATGTACATTCTCATAAGAGACAACTGGCATAATGGTGGCCTCTTGTAAAGTTACAGGCTGAATGTTTCCTGGGTAAGCTTGTCATGCCCTCCTTGAAGAATAGGGATCACTGAGAGATGGTTATGCCAGGTACAAGGACAGACATTTTGTAAAGTCAGCACAAACAGGAGTGACTGATACTGAGTCTGTTTCTTATCAACCTCCTGCTCTTTTGGGGGCTGATCAGCATCATGTTGTTATTTTTACTTAACCAGGTTTCCAAAGGAAAGATAATCTTGTGTTATGTCTTTCTGTCTTTTCGTTTCCACTGTCCCTCAAAAACAGTTGTCCAATTTTAACCAAATCAAACAGATTCTGATGTTTTAATGATATTAAGTTCCTGGTGAAAAAGAGATAAGATCCTGAGTTTATGTGCTGTTAATATAGGGATTCCTAATGCTTCAGGTTATGAGATCTTTCGTGTTACATTTTTTCATGGAAATAACTGCTGTATTTTCATGCTCAACAAGTAGTCAAAAAGCCAATCAAATGCTAGGACTTACCAAGAAAAGATCAGAGTGCAAAGCAATATAAGAAAAAATAGCATTGGGTCACAATCCGTTAGTGCTTCTTTCTCTTAGGCATTAGACTGTGCAGTTCTTCTCCTCAGACATTAATAAAAAATATGTAGAAAAGCGACATTAGGAATTATTTTACTGAACCTATTCACACTTTTAATGGACAACTATGTAGATGTGAGATGATCATCCTAGAAGATAGAGCTGGGGGGGATATGGCAGAAGTCAATGAAATGTTGTGGAGGGGGAATAGAAACTTACAGTTAATGGATTCTTCTTGTGCAAGAAGTAGGGGACATTAGTGCTACAGAAGAAGATAGATTCAAAGCAAAATAGAAAAGAATGTTCTTAATTGTGTGCTTAGACTGTAGGACTCCTTGCTGTAGGCTGGTTCCTCAAAGTTTGCAGAACTTCAATGGGATGTTAGTGCAGATTCATGACAGAGAAAAATCTGTTAAGGTTACTTCATGTTTAGCAACACCCTCTGCCCCAAAACCTCTTTGATTTATAATCGGTGGTGGGAGAGGGTGGGCAGTGTCTTAGATACCATTTGTGCTCCGTGGTTCCCAAGAGCCATAGGATACTAGCAGGGATACTTGGGCCCATCTTTTCCCCTTAGCCTGTAGGGGCTGTTCTTACCTGAAACTGCAGTCTGAGGAGAGGAGGGATTTCTTGCTTGTAGCTGTGCCAGAGGAAAAGCAGAGAAAGCCTGGTCCTTATCTGTATGGCTTTTCTGATGGGCTGACCATCCAGTACATATCTGTGGCCAGTCAGTCCTCCCCAGGTTCCAAAATCAGCCCCAGTGCCTTCTCCAGGGTTGTTTAGCCAGCTGGTATGGAATGGACACTGTGAGATGACTGGCGTGAAGAGCTGCAGGCAAAAGCAGTGAGCTCTGCATGCAGGATGCAGAAAGGTGTGGAATTAAGAGAAGGAGGGGAGGGATCCGTGTTTGTAGGTAAGGGGCAAAGGGCAGGTTTTGCATGGAATGAACAGCTGTTTGTCAGTCAGAGTAACTTTAGACTTTTACACTGAGACTTAGAAAGCTGATCCAGAAAGAGTAGAGCGAATATTTGAAATATTACAAAGCACTTGTCAGAGAGGTATTGTCTTGTGGAAGTCTTATAACTTGTCCAGAAGGATTTGAGTTTCTGACTTTTCTCTTCCAGCTGTTTTTTCTTGATGGTAAGGCACAGAATGACAGGCATTTTCCAAATGCTGTAGTGATTCTTAAACTTCAGTTCCTTGCAGCAGAAAAGAGAAGCCATTTCCTTTGCAGGCATCATCTCTTATAAATAACAGATATTCACTTTACATGCTGAGCAATTGCTGGACTAGGAGCATATCCAGAGGTTTATTTTCCTGTGTTAATCAAGGAAAAATGCATGTGCTTTTTAGTAGATGTTTCCTTTACAAGATGCGGTAATTGGTGTTTCACTTGCTGAGTGTTTAAACTCTGTAGCCAATATGAAGCAGATACAGCCTCTTTCTCGTGGCCAGCTGTGCAAGTTGCTATGGGAACTCGGTGGGGACTATCTGCAGATTACTGCTCTAGGGACCACACCTGGCTTATTTGCATTCAATTTAAGTTGGGGAAAATTCAAAAGAAGAAAAGAGGAGTGTAGACTCGCTGGTAGGCAGGCAAAAAAGGGCTTGTCATTTTGAGACTGTCAGATTGGATGGAAAAGATGCTTGTATTCATGCTTCTTGCAGGCTCATGTGGGGTTCTGAATTTTGTAGCCTTTTTACATGCATTTCACCAGTGTTATGAGGCTTGATGGAAATGGAATGTCACAGAGGATTTTTTTTTTTTATTCCCTCTGACTTAGTTAAATCCCATAGAATTTGCTAACTTTCTCTGCATTTTTAATGAGTAATCTCTCTGTGATGGTGAGGGATTGTGAAAGCAATGTGGAATACAGGTCCTTCTTTTAAAATGGCATGTTAGATCACCTCAGTGCAGTATTAAAATGTCAGTGCAATATTGAGTGTTGCTGGAGAGCTTAGCTTGGGGGTTTTTTTCCTGAATACTGAATTGCTCTTCTTTCAGTGGTGACTGACTTCCTAAGAAGGCTGGGGAATGATTTTCATTCAAGTCAGCAGTGGTGGTCAGTTGGTAGCTCTTGAGCTGTTTCTGGCTGGATTTTTGGGGATGATGGTATCCAGCCACTAAAGGACTTAACTCTTTTTCTTGCTTGTTCTTTCTCACTACAGCAGCTTGCCTTTTGACAAAGACTGGACAAAAGTGATGGAAACAGCACTGTATACTGACTTGCTCTTTATGCTGCTTCTTCCACTAGGTTGGCACTGTTGTGGCACCTTTCTGCAGGAAAACAGAACATGTAAACTACTTTCAGAACAGTAGGCTTAGAAACTTTGAGTAATCTGAGATCCACTACCTTATTAAAAAAATTAATATAAACATGTTATATATACTGTATATAATACAGTATGTATGTGCTATATAAGGCACAAAATATGTATAAATAAAAACTGTATGTTTATATATCAATATGAAGAACTCTGAGGGTTCATGTGTGGTTGCTTGTAAACAGCTTCAGTTCTGATCTGTTGTTAATGTCACCAGAACTGTGGTGTCCCTTGAGAATTCCAGTTTTCAGCCTGGCTTGATGCTCTGGATCAGCCTACAGTGCTTTTATATAGAGGTCTCAGACATTTATGAGGTAGACTTCTTTAATTTCTGTAGATTGGTCTACTATGACATCTTAGGGTTATTAGTAGTTATTTTTAAATTCTTATGTGAACAGTTCCTTGAATTTGGGGTTTGGTGCTCTAAACAGGGTCTGTGCTAGACTGCTTACTGGCACAATTGTAGCTGTTACTCTGCTGCTGCTTCTGTCAGTCAACAACTCCTTGTTTTTTACTTTCAAAACCTTGCAATTCTAATGCCTTCTTCAATGCATGTGATGAAAATAAGTGATTCTATAGTTAAGTTTTATGGTGCAGGATTCACATTTCCATTTCTGAGCATGGCAATGGCCCGTGTGAGACCAGCAATCAGAGTATTCTCCAGAGTGGCATTGGAAGGGTGTGTGCATAACTAAGTGTACTTAATTGATACAAGTTGTCAGCATTAGGCCTGAGATTCAGTGTCCCAAAGAGGAAATAAAAAGTTGTTGTGAGATTTTAATTTCTTCTGTTTGCCGCAAAATTTGCTTGACAGAATTCATAAGATGGATGTGTAGCACAGGAGTGCCCTGAAGCTGTAGACAAAAAGTTTTAAGTCAATATTCCTGCTGAAACCATCTTTCCCATTTGTTTGTTTCTGTGTCCTTGCTGCCTTTGTGTTTCACCAGGGTGAACATTTCTCCTCTTGCATTAAAAACCAGATTTGGGTTAGTATTTCTCCTTGTACCTGGAGTAGTTTTAAGACAGACCAATTCTCTTGTGTAGTTGTGTGAGATGCAGCAGGGCAGCAATGCTGCTTTTTGCTGCCTCAGCATTCATGGCTTATACTTGTGGTACTGACAGGGCCCCAAATTAAATGTCCTGGTTTTAATTTTTGATTTCTCTGTGGAAAAAAAAAAAAAAGAAATATGCATATATGAGGCTTATGTTTTATTGAGGAATGGGCAACTAAGAATTGAAGTATTCTGGTCATCACTTTTCAAAAATTTTAGTTAGGCCTTTTGATCTTATTTTTTGAATTGCCTTCTTTTATTCTAAGTAGATCATGAGGTTGTTTTTTTGGAGAGCATTCTGCACCTGTCAAGCTAACAGTTCTAATCAAAATAAGTTATAAAAAGTGAGGCAGTGCAGAAAAGTTTACCTCCTCTCTGATTTACCAGAGAAATAAACAAGACATTCCCGTCTTCAGTGGTGTGTCCATGGGCGTGCAAAGAAAGTACATGTCTTCCCAGCAAATCCTCTGCAAACACAGCCACAGGTGTCAGTCATGCTGCCTGTCCCTCAACACTGCTTCTAGTAAACCCCTTCTTGTGGTTATTTCCTGGAAAAGCTGATCAATGCTTTTTCTGCTTTAGCACGGCATAGGTGCTAAAATGGACAAAACTGGGCTTGTGAACATTTCCTGGAAAAGCTCACGTTGCTCATACTTCATATGTGTAGTTATGCTGTGGTTTTCACTTTCTGTTGTCCTTAAATTATTATAAATTAAAGACCCAGGTGCCCAAGAACTGCATTTTTTTTTTTTCCTGGCTGATAGCAAATACAGTCTTATGTTAGCTCTGAGCAGCCAAAATGATAGGTACTTGGATACCTATACTGATGGATGGAATCAGTGTCTGCAGTGTGAATAACTCTGTTTCTTTCTTCAGATCTTGCATCTGGCAATTTTTTGTTCAATTTGTAACATACAAAGCAGCTTGTCTGGAATTTGGCCTTTTCCTCTTTTGAGATCAAATAATTTAAGCTTCAGAAAGAAGCATTCTCATGACATGTCTTGTGGTTCCTACAGGTGTTAATAGTGTCTGGATCAGTGTGCTGAGGGCATTAAAGCAATATCCTTCCTTGGATTTGAGATAGTTATTAAGGAAGAGAGAGCAAAAGCAGTTCCTGCAAAGCGTGGGCACAACAGCCATGCAACTTCAGTTCATAGGTTGAACTGCAGAGATTTCACATGTGCTTTTTGCTATTAATTTGTTTGTCAAACACTCTAATTAACTAACTAGAGCTAAATACGATCAGGGCTGCTGATATTGATGAATCAAGTTGGCTCCAGCAGGACTCATTGTAAGCTTAAACCCATGACTTTGATTTATGTTTTTTTAGAGTGACCTGTAGTGTAGTTAATGACAAGGGGTGTAGGGACTCTGGGATTTGAGCAGTGCTGTATGGTTAAGTCATACACTGAATTCGTCTCTTCTTTGTAAAGCCCCTGTTTATCAAACTGGACTAGTAATTGCTACTTTGGCAAAGTGGAGAACAGGGAAAACAACGTGTTGGCATAAGGCATTGTGTTTTGATTTACAGGTGAGTTTGAAAATAACGTTTTTAAGCTTTGAGGGCCTGTCCCTGTTATGTGACTGGGCACAGGGTGGCAAAATTAATGCTTTTGGAATGCACAAACAGTGATGCTTCCAGAATGTAATAGTTCATACAGCTCCTAAACCAAATATTTCTGTTCAGTATTTGAGCTTGGCATAAGTGCTCTTCATATGTCAAGGCAAGTCAATTGTGTTGTGATTTGCATTTTAGATAGTATTTATTTTTCTGAAATATTTGATGTTTTTAGTGTGTATTGCAGTATTAATTTGAAACTACCCGTATTTATGCCACCTTCATTGCTTGGTGTTTTGGTAGTATGAATTGCATTTACCTTCCCCATTCAAATGAGTGAACAATTTCAGTAGCATGTGGGGAAGACACATTCCCATAAATGTCATTTGTGGGAACAAATAACCCCACTTTAGGTCCAGGAGGTACATGAGGATTGGCTGGTGTTCCCTGCCAGGGGAAATTTCAGGTCACCCCATTCCTCACAGGGCTGGTCCTTCATGGTGCTCCAGGTTCTTCAGCTACCTCAAGATGCAGCATCCATAAAAACTTGCAAGCTTTTCATGAGGTTGTTCTGGGTTTTGTTTGTTTGTTTGGAGCAGGTGGAGAGAGGGGAAAGTAACATGGCCTTTTTTTTTTCCCTCAGTACTACTATATCATAGACCTGCATTCTTAAATTCTCTTTTTTCCTAATTCTGATAAATGTTGAAATTTTACTGATCTTGTTCTCCAGCCCTCCCTTGTGTTTTGTTCATGTAACTTCACATCAGTCTTCTTTTCAGACTTAGTTTTGTCCTGCAGCTCTTTTTTGAAAAGCAAGGTGAGGCATGCAAATCCTGTAAAAGTAGTAAAATACAAGAGGTGTTAACTGATAGGCAATATACATCTACCCAAGGTGTTCAGTATGTGTCAATGTGAAGTATTTTAGATTGGACAAAACAATAATTTTAAAGGAGAATGAGACCCACAGAAGTGACAAAAATTCAAAACAGGTGTTTCCCATACAATAGTCACATTTTAAGAAATTCTTGCGTGTTTTAAAAAAAAATCCTGCTAAAGTTTGTATATTACTTTTCATATACAAGTTTACTAGAACAATGAATATGTAATGGTATTAAACCATACCTGAAGTGTGGTGGAATCAGCATGATTCGTTCATTTTCTATGCTAACATCAAGTTAAATTGGAAGGAAATGAATGCCCTGAAGACAGTAAAACGTGCTAATGTGCAATAGCTCTGTGGCAAGTGGAACATGGTAGTTAAACAACACAAATTGGTTTTCAAAGGTGTGACACTTCAGGTTGGTTTTTGAATTAAGTTCCTGGAGTCAGTGCTTATGATGCATATAAATAAACAAAAAACACTCAAAACAACACAAAAGAGAAAGTCTCAAGCCATTATGAAATAGTCATCAAAACCGTGAAAACATAATGAGTGGAACATGAGAGCTTAATTCAGGAGATGTAAAGACCTAATGCTTGCTGCTCTTCAAAATATTCCATCATTTCTAAGTAAATGTAATGACAACAACATTTACTTAGACAAGGATTGAATGCACTGAATTTGTATCCTTTGCTACTGAAATGAAAACATTCAACAGGATGAAAAAAAATCTTTTCTGTAAATATAATTTGGATGCTTCCTTACATGCCATGGCTTGTAGACAGTAAGGGTAGGGCAAAAGTGTACAGATGATTCACCTGAATGACAGAATTAGCTGTGAGTTTCAAATAAGGCTGTTTGCTTGTGGAAGTTATAATTCTGTGTTTTTGAGTAAGTATTTATTTTACTTTCTCTCATCTTACCACTGCCCCCTTTTTTCTTCCCTCCTTGTGTAGTGGTATTGTAAATTTGTCATGGACACTGTTTTCTTTCTATAAAAAAAAAAAAAAAAAAAGACTTAATCCATTGTAGTTGCTACTTTCTGTGGACAAAAATAAGCTGAGGCATAAAAAACCAAACCCACAAACAAACCCTTTTGTATTAATATATCAGGTGCCTACAAGTATCCACTGTCCTGCGCTAAGATAAATTAACATTCCTGTTTAGCTCTCCACATGCTTAATTTCTTTAAAAATGTACACAAAGGAATTTTGAACGGCATTTTGTGTGGTTGAAAGTTTTAAAGGATAGTTCTGATTTGAGTTTGTGAAAAGTAAAATTAGATGTAGACTAAAATTCCAATTCATAGCAATTGCCTAATGACTGGTAATTCTAAACCAGGCCAATTTTATTTGACTTTTCCATACAACTGCTCTTTTTGGCTTTCAGAGCAAACTTACCAATTTTCAGATAAAATCAGTTCTGTTAGCCACAGTCAAAGGTGGTGGCTAAAATTAGAGTTAGCTTGCAACCCTAGCTATGAACAGGCTGCTGTCTGTCTGTAATTACTCTGAGAGGATTGTGCCAACTTTGGTAACAGTTTATTTTGTTGAAGAATGTGATTTTGTACAATTGTTTTTAATAGCACATTGGAATTCCATTTGTTGAAATTTTTGTTACGTTTTGTTTGGCTTGTGGGATGGAGACTTGGGAATGTCTTGAGTTAAAATGTGGTACCTTCAAGGTAAAATGTCCTGGGCATTGTTACACTAATGAAGGCAGAATGCTAATGTTGCAGTTAATACTGTATTTCCTTTCCTTGTGTTTTGTATTCCATTTGTATGTATTCCTTTGCACTTCAATCTAAGTACACTGTTTCAAAGGGAAATAATGAGTTTGCAGATTGGGTAATCTCATCAGAAAGTGCAGCCCTGAAGTTTGCAGAGGTCATGCTTGTCACTGAGCTGGGTGGGGCAGAAATTTCTTACCTGTCATCGAGGGCATGCAGTAAATGACATTTTAATAATATATGGAAACATATAAAAGAAATCAAGAGGTGCAGAGTCTACAGGTAAAAATGTTACCTTTCCAAAACAGAGTTGTTAAGGAATCAGGCATTGTCATTAGAATTGAATAAAGAAAGTGACATATTTGTGGGACAGACTGCAAAAGGAAGACATTCATTTGAAGTGGTATGGTGTGGAAAATACATAGAAAGTGACAAAAAGAAGTGAATGGGGTAGAAAGAGTCTCCTGAAATGTTATCTGCAGGTTCCAAAGTGTTTTGCTGAAGAAAATCCGCCTGTGTCATACCTGGCTCTGTGTTAGTTCCTTTGGTTTTAAGGAAGAGTTTGAATAGGATTATGGGGGGAAATCATAAATGTAAAAAACTGTAGAATTGGCTAAAGAGGAGAGACATATTTTTTGAGATATCTGAAGTTTCATGGGATGTGGAGAGGTTTTTACTTATCACAAGGTGCGGCATTTTCTCTTTTGAGAGGTGCCTTTGGAGGAAAAAATGAAAATGTGAGCAAAGCCCAGAGCACTGTTTTACTTAAACATGAGTACCAGAAGTATGTCCTTGGTTCAGGGTGTTAAGTAACTTTTAAAGAAAAGAATGGGCAGTATTGTGGCAGAACCTAAAGAGAACATTAAACTAATGTATTCCACCACTGGTTTTTGGAGCGGTGGTAGGCACCATTCCTGCCCAGACATTTTCTTTCTCTACTACAGCAGAGATTAAAAGGCTGTCAATGATAAATTTAAACAAACAAATACCAAAAAACCCAGAGCAAAACAAAAAGTGGATGCCCCATCCCTGGAAGTGTTCATGGCCAGGCTGGATGGGGCTTTGAGCAACCTGGTCTAAGGAAAGGTGTCCCTGCCCAAGGCAGGGAGTTGGAGCTGCGTGATCATTGAGACCCCTTCCAACCCAAACTGTTCTATGATTCTATGAGCTTAGAGAAAAGGTAAGATAATAAAATTGTTAAAGAATGAAATAGTAGTTAAAGAATGATGTAGTCACAGAAAGACCCATTTGGTTTGGGTTTTTTGTGGTGTTTGGTTTTGGTTGACCAGTTGGTTTGGGGTAGGTTTTTGTTTGTCTTCTCTTTTTTTGGCCAGATGTTAGTTTGACAGGGCAACATGTAATTTTTTATTTCAATTAGGCTGGTAGTGGATGTTGGAGCTCCAGTGAAGATTTGTGTGGGGGTTGCTGTTTGTGCGGCAGATCAGCCATGGCCGCACGCGTGCCCGATTCCAACGGTCACTTCCTGCGCTCTCGGGGCTGCACCTGCCTTCCACCAGCCCAACACACTCTGCTTTGAGGAGAGCACTGCTGGCCTGCTCTGCTGCTGCCTCGGCTCAGCCACTCCCTTTGCAAAGTGCTTGGTGTGTTACACCATTGGTGTCCAGGCTCTTCCGATAAAGCAAACAGGTTATCTCCCAGGGTACTCCAAAAGCATGTGTGCAGGAGTGAAGTTTACTGAAGGTCTGTGAACCATGAAGGTGTGCCTCGGAGGTCTCGGTGGGACATGTGAATGAGTAGAAAACCAAGTTTTACAAGGTATTAGCAAAACTTATTCAGCACATGCAGTTGTTTCCCTGTAGTAGGGATCACCTTCTCCCTCTCTTCTTGCAATCTTTTTCAAGTGTAGATCACTCATGTTAAATATATAGCTGGGAACATCTTGTGTTAAGTAGAGATATGAACCTGAACAGAAGAAGAGGTCAAGCGTGGAAATAAATTCCAGTCAGTACTGGATGATTGAGAAGTCCCTTTTCTCTCACTCCCTCTTGTTTGGAGAGGTGGTGCTTGAATTCACTTCAGAAATGAGGAGAAGAAAAGTACAGCTAGGGTATTTTTAAAGCAAAAAAAAAAAGAGAAAAAAACCTCATTCTTTAAATTCACATTAGCACCTGGAAGTGGGTGGCTCAACCCTGTAATCATTTGCATCATCATATTACCTTTTCCTGATCAGAATATGGAGTAATAAATTTTGTGATGTCCACATCATGCTTGAATTTTTATATAAATGTTCTTGTTTAGGACACGAGTTGTTTGAGTGGCAAACAAACAATTTGAAGTAGTTTAATAGAGCCTCCTAGTTAGTCCACTTACTTCTCTGGACCACTTCTGGATAAGAAGATTGATTTCTCCATAGATCAAAGCATCTTCTCAGTTCTCCAGTGCTCCAGCATACTTTGTGGTCATAGCAGCAAGCGTGTTCTGGTTATGTGAGTGGTTCAAAGATGCAATGTGGGTGTGACGTGCCCCTTTCAAAAACCATAGCTCTACAATAAGCTTTCTTTAGCCATATTGTGTACGTGTTTGAAGGGATTAGTAATAGATTTTTGTTTTTTTTCTTGGAAGTCATTGGAAAGCAAAAGACTAAATCTATTTTGATTTCACTCGGGATAGATTAATGGGTGTCAAATGTTACACAATACTTGACATATCCACTGCTGTTAAGTTGGCCGTGGCAAAGGGATTACCCGATAATGAATCACCAAGCTCTTTAGCCGTTTAAGGGGAATCGTGCCACTTCCTTGCCCTGGTAGGACACTCTTCCCTGCCCGGGACCTTCCTGAGACAGTGCGTGTTGGGATGTGGAAAACTCCACGCAGATGTGCAGGCACCGGTTTGACAGCTTTGTGTTCAGCTTCTACCTTGCTAATTGTTTTCGTGGGATTATTTGGATTGTGTGGAAAGCTTTTTCCAAATCCCCTTTATTACTGATGTTATTGTTGCCAGCAGGAATAAGATTAAAGGTGCTTAAGTCTGTAGAGTTGTTTCTAATTTGTACGTGTCATTTCAGTGGCATTTGAACAGAACTCTGTCTCTTCCCCTCCCTGATCCCCTGTGGTACTGTGCTTGAGTTAGGGCTGAGAAGCCAAGCTATTGGAAGAAAATTCATTTTGTTCCCTAATTATTATGCTGGCACTCGGGAGATAATTTTTCCCTTCATGCACTGCCAATTAATATGCAAATGAGCTGATAAATATTTATACCGTGATTTAAATTATGCAGGGAGCGCTTTCAGTGTACTCTGCAAATGAATTGTTCATGGACTTCAAAGTGCTGGCTGCTGTGCTAACGAGAGGAGATTTGCATAAGGCCCTAATCAGGCGCATACTGATTAAGCTTCATTATGGAAACTGCCAGCTGCAATCTTTGTTTCTATTTTATTACAAAAAGGGGAACTTTTCACGCTTCAGTCGCCTTGACAATGTCAGACACAGCTAGTAGGAGAGACTAAAACTCCACACAGCAACTGAAGTTTCCCTGTTCAGTTGAAGATTGCTATGGTGTAACTGAAGTTGTATTTCTCCCCCCACCTCCCCACTCCCTTTCACGTTCAGTCAGAGCAGTAGTGTAGATTTGATAGAAATTGCCATTCTCCCGTTCCTTGGACTATCTGAGCCTGTAGAGGATACCACAGCAATGCTGGACTGCAGCGACTACGTTCTAGGTGGGTACCAGCTCAGCTCTTTCTTACGGACACTGAGGCTGGGAGATTGACTATGCATAGTGGCTTAATCACATATGCAGAAGGTATTTGTGGGGCTGAAGCTCACCAGTGAATCGGCAGCAAGTAGCTGCCTGCTAGATGGATAGCTCGATCTGTACCAGGGAAATACATGCTTTGGTTTGTTTGTTTGTTTGTTTTCCTCTTTTCCCTCGCTCCAGGAGAATTTGTTTCCTCTGCACAGACTTGGGTGATATTAATACAGACCTTTTGCTTTTAGGATTTCAGTCTGAGAAGTATTTGCCTTCTAACAAACACTGGACTTGACTTGCATATCTGTGTGTTATGAATTTTAAAGCATTAAAATGAATGAGAGGGAGGCTAAGTGTTGAAGGAATTTAGTAGCTGTATTGAACCATTCCACAACAGAATGTATGTTATGTCTGTGTATTTTTAATATAGCAAGGTTCTTCGTGTGTAATAGAAAATAAGGGGGAGTGCACAGTGGTTGCCATTGATACCGTTGCAAGCTGTGCTTAAGGTTACTGGGATAATATATTTCCTGCGCTGAGATTCCATCAGGACTGCAGAACAGACATGCCATAATTCCTTCTTCGTGTCTTTTAAAGTTATTTATAGTAATGGATCATCTCAATTTTACAATAGCGTTTATTTATTTTCAAGGCTTTTCCCCCGTAGCTCAATGCATATATATATATAATTTTCTTGGGTTTTTTTTAATTATTGTTTTTTTTCTGTCATGTATGTTGATGTAAGAACTTACATCTCTAAGAAAAAGAATATATTTTTGGATGGTAAATTTTAAAGCAGATGTTTGAGTATGTTTGTTTCTAAATATGATGTGGGTTTTGAAAATTAATTTCTAAATAATTCTTGTCATGTTTTCACTCTCGTTAAACTTTGTTTATTCCATGCACACAAATAAATCATTTTTGCTGGTGCAAATGAAGTATTAGGCAGTTCCACTTTATTGGGTGAAAGGAAACAGTTAATGGTATATATACCATGTTAAGATTTTCTTTGCTTTGCCAGCTGTGTACAATCCTTGTAACGCTTCAGGTTGGTCTGGTGTCCACTGCTTCTTTCTCCTGAATGCCTTTGGAAATGTTCCTGAGGGTGTGTGAAAGGCTGGCACAGCACTGCCTGGCGACACCTCAGCCCTGCTAGCAGAGTAGCAGCGTGGAATGTATTCACTCCTGAGAGTTTGATTTCAATCATGCACCTGCTGCTTTCGATCCTTCCTTCTGGGGAGTTTGTTTTTAGATAATGTTGGCAGAAGTTGTAGCCCAGGGCCTTTATTTAAAACTCAAGGAAGATCTAAAGGAAGAAAAAAAGGTGAAGGCATTAAGGTTTGGGGTTTTTCAGCCCACTTCATTTGTTTATTCTTTTAAGTTTGAAGCAGAAACTGTACGAGCACATATAAACCAAGCAGCCTTTTTATTTGACATAGAATGAATCGGTAGGTTGGGTATCCCGCGGATATGAGCCTGTTTTGCTGGTAGCAGTTTTGTGCTTCAAATGGATGTCATACCATTTGCAATGGAAATAGCGGCATTGTTCTTGATGCTTTACATGCAGAAGGCCCAGAGATTGAACAAGAAATAGTCAGCTGGTGAAATAATGGATGCTATCCTTCGCTTGAACCTGAGCACTACCAGGAGGATGTTTCTTCTTCCAACTTACTCCTTTTTTCAATAGCAATGTTTGAGGTCTTTGTTAAGGATGAATCTTTACAATAAAATATTCTTCATTTAGACAAGCTTTTGGTAGTTAAGTAAACTTCGTGTATGTCTAGTATTAAAAACCTGTTATAGAAGGATTTATTTT
This sequence comes from Poecile atricapillus, assembly GCF_030490865.1. NCBI lineage: Eukaryota > Metazoa > Chordata > Aves > Passeriformes > Paridae > Poecile > Poecile atricapillus. The sequence goes on from NC_081249.1 coordinate 111,397,374, forward strand.
GCAGCATAGCCCAACAGAAAAATACATCCTGGCTTCCTTTTTGGAAAGATGTCTGTACAGTTATAACTTTGTGTGGCTGAGAAAAGTTGCTCATCACGTAGGGAGGCTTCTTGTGTGAACTTCCTCATGGGATGGAGCAGTGACTACCCTGCTCGAGTTCTGTGCACAGGACAGCTGTGACCCCCCTCTGAGTTTGCTTTGCTTATTCTATCATTAGTATCCTACCCCTTGGCTCTAATACTTCAATTCCTGCAACAAACTACCAACAGGAGGCCCTCTGTTGTTTTTGTGGTATGAATTTCCTGAAGTGGTTCATCAAATGGATTCCATGTTTCTGAGAGACAGCCTTCTCAACCTGTGCTCTTCCCTTTTGCAGTCAGTTGTATCTTGAATTCAAGCTATTCTTCTGCTCTGGGCTTCAGAATTGCATCCTGTGTCCACTAGCCCCATGAGTTAGCCTGGTTTCCACAACCAAATGCATTTGATTTGTAAGCATGCTTTGCTCATTTTCCTGTTGGATGAGGACTTTTCATGTTTGTGTCCAAAGCAAAGGACTCCCATTTGCTGTTCTCTAAAGTGAAATTTCAGTAGCCATCTGTGTGTAAAGGAATGAACTAATGCTGCTTATCAAATGCACTCTAAACAAGTGTGCTGTTGCCACAACAATAAACTCAATTTAAGATACATGCAATGTCTAGATAGAAACACAGACCTCTCCGCAGAGAGGGCCAAGTCAAGATCAGACATTTCTGTATAGTCCTTGGAACCCATGTTCTGTTTCTAGAGTGTGATTCATGCTATCCAAATGTGGAAAATGACAAAATAAGGAGCCTAGAAGCAATAGGTTCTGTACCTACAACCTTAGCAGAGATCTGTTTTTCAAGGCTGAATTTGTAGCTTGAATGTGCTAAGCAGAGGTTGTGAAAAAGAGGGCGAAACTTGCTGAAGTGTGGGCCAACAGCACTCAGCTGCAAAGTTTCTCTTCATTCCCTCCCCCTTTCAGAAAGCAGTTTAACATGTCTGCCTTTATACCAAGGGTAACATTGATAGTCCAGATCTCTTTTACACGTGGCTGAACATTTGAAAGATTTAAGAATAGGCATAGGAACTTTCTGAGAAGAGTTGAGGCTCTGGAGAGGTTGTGTTAACTTGTCAGGGGAAGTTTTGTGGTTGTTAGAGTCCTCTGGATTTTCAAGGCTCTATTGGGTTCAACTGCCACAGTTGTTTGTGTGGAAAATTATATTAATTTAAAAAATATTGATCACAGAATGACAAAATGATTTGGTTTGGAAGGGACCTTAAAGATTATCCAGTTTCAACCCTGCAACCCCCCTGCCGTGGGCAGGGACACGTTGCTCTAGAACAGGTTGCTCAGAACCCCGTCCAAACTGGCCTTAAAAACTTCCAGGCTAGGGCATCCACGACATCACTGGGCAACCTGTTCCAACGTCTCACCACCCTCACAGTAAGAATTTCCTTCTAATATCCAAAGTCCAAATATCTAAGTCTTAATATCTAAGTCCAAACTTGCCCTCTTTTCTGTTTAAAGCCATTCTCCCATGTCACTATATGCCCTTCTTAAAAATTTCCTCTCCAGCTCTCTTGCAGGCTTCTTTAGGTGCTGGGAGGCTGCTGTAAAGCCTTCATGGAGCCTTCTCCAGGCTCTACAACCCCAACTCTCCCAGCCTTTCCCCATGGCTGAGGCACTGCAGCCCTCTGATCATCTTGGTGGCCTCTGAACTCACTCCAACAGGTCCCAGTCTTTCCTGTGCACTTTCCTGCATTCCTGTGGTAGGAGGTGATGGTACATGGCAATAGTCCATCTTCTCATTTCCACCTTTCATGGTCTGCCAAGCACTGAGGTGTCTGGGCAGTCTTGGAATTGTCTGGGGGAAAGATGCAGCACAGTTAATGCTGCTCCTGTATTCTTCTTCAGCCTATTGGTGTTTTGGAAATCACTGCTTTGATGAAAAGTACATGACAGAGGTAACCTTTTAAGCACCTAGGAAGAGAATATCCTGGAGTAAAGGGTTCATTTTAGGCTCATTGAACTTGCTTTTAGCTCATTATGGGAATGGAAGAGTGTGCTCAAGGATTTGCTTACACTTCATTTTATGAGCTGTTCTGTCTTGAGATTCTTTTTGTAATTTTGGTTTGTGATAATGTGGCACACTGGGGTCGGTGGCAAGGAATGAGGAGGTAATAAGCTGGAAAGCTGATGCTGTACACAGAACATCTGTATAGATTCCTATATAAGGAAACTATATTCTCTGTCTGCCATCTGGAGAGGCCCTCTGCATTGCACTGTATTCAGCTGACAGGCTTTGAAACCAGGAACAGACTTTTCAATTCATCCAGAGGGAGAAAAAAGAGGAATTATTTTATATTTGTATAGTTTTGCATGAATATATAGGAAATATAAAATAACTTAATATCAGTGACATTCCAGTAAAATAGAAATGCAGTATTAGGAAAATGGCATCCATTTAATTTTAATGACTGAATTTCCTTCCTTTTGTTGGGGTGGGGCAGGGGGAACAAACACAAGAATAATGTAGGCCATGATGGCCAGACTTAATGTTTTTGAATCTTAGTGTAATCATTGTTCCTTCTTCCCCCCTCCTTTTTTTTCTTCTATGACTCTCATTGTATTGAAAATTAAGTTCCTACCTATCATTGCCCTCCAGCATGCTGTCTTTTATTCCCTTAATACCACGTTATCACATATGGGAATAATGTCATAGAAAATTTTGAAATAATATTTATCTGGAAGATTCAGTATTGTGTTCTGGTTTTGGTTGTTCTTTTTTTGTGTGTTATAATCTGAATTAGGGTAAAGTACATAGCAAATTTCTGCTGTTCTGTACTTCCCTTGAACAAAAAGGTATGAATAGATTTGGGGATTTTTTTGCTGTTTTGTTTTATTTTTCTTTCTGGTTTATTGCAGACTCAAGAATGAACAATCCGTCAGAAACCAGTAAACCATCAATGGAGAGTGGGGACGGGAGCACAGGTAAGAAATGATCAATTGGTGCACAGATATTTTCTGGTGGAATTGAATGGATATTAAAAGCAAAATTTATTTACCCATTTAGCGGGATTTTAAAAACCCACAAAACCAAACGAATCAAAACCTACACCCTTTGATTTTAGAGACCTGGGAATACTTCTGTCATTAACCCTGCTGCATACAGGGCATTATTCATACCTACTTTATTGGAGCACCATCTGTACTTTTTTATATAAGATTTCCCTTCCCCACTTTTCTTATCTGTAATGTTTCTGATACTACTGAAGCTCTGGTGGTACTAGCTCTCCATAAATAGTCTCATTTTTTCCTGGCAGAGCATACCTTTGGCACTTCTAACTTCATAGTTTATTTTTGGGTTGAAATTTTCCCTGGCAGATGTGGGCCACTGCCTGATCTTGTTTCCGTTTTAGATTTCATTCAAGCTGTCACAACAGTGCTCAAGAAAAAGTCAAATGGAAAGCATAATATATCAAAATCAAAATTTAAAAAAAATGTTAGCCAGCTTTTCTGTAATTTCTTAGTGTGTTAGAACGGAACCCTGAAATTTGGTGGGGAAGAGCAGATTTTGTGTCAGGGCCAGTTTGCCTTTTGGCACACTCTTAAGATGTGACCAAATTCTAAGCCATTGAAGAAGCTTGTTGAGCCACTATAACTTAATCATGTTATCTCATGCTTTAATTCCTTTCTGGAGGTAATATAATGCTCATTCTGAAAGCAAGAGATATGACAGTTCTGAATGGAAATTGAGTAGTTTAACCTAGCTCAGAATCTTTTCTCAGCTCAGAATAGCATTTGGGAAGAGAAAATTCTGATGAGAGGGAACTTGTTGCTTCGAGAGAAGCCTGGTTACCTTGTATGAGGAAATCAAGTTTTCTTCTTCATGATTCGATAATAAGAGTTTTATTTTATACTCTGGAGTTGTGATGAAATTAACACTATTTAATTTTCTTTATCTGAGAGACTGGATTTTTTCTGCCAATATATGGGTTCAGTCAAAAGGAATTCTGCCTGCTTATTAATTCTGCCTTTTATTAATGTGTGCTGCTGACACCTCAGGTTTTAAAATTGTCATTGTATTTTTAATGGGAGAGGTATCAATTATTTTTATGCACAGAAGTGTTTCATTATGTATTTAATGGTGTAAGATTATACAAAACATTATTTCAAAAACATATGGGCTGTAAATATTTCATGATCATAAACAGCATCAAGGGAACAATGGCTTTAGATATCCCTCTGGACTCCTTGTAGCTGGAGAATGTATGCAAAGTTCTGAGAAAATTCAGATTTCCTCTCCTGTGTGACCACAGTTCTCTGCATGTGTTTTCTCCAGAGCACATTCCCAACACACTTCTCTCAGTGCAACTTTAGCAGTTTCACCTCAGCTGAGCTGGTAAGGAGGAGGATTTCAGCAGAGCTCAGCTCTCTTAGGCGAATATACCATCATTGTGAAGGTGGGGGTCATGACATAAAATGGATGGATTATAAAGCTGCATGTAGGTTCTTTCATGTTTAAAGGGGATACAATTATTACTGCTTTTTTTTTTAGTACTCTAACATAAAAGCTTGTTATTACAGAAGTTTGACTGGTGCTTAAAACTTTCGGAGTATTTCTTCTTTAGTTTAAATGTTTCCCATCTTTCCTTCCTGTTTTTTATCCTGATTTTTAAATTACATGAGCTAAAGTAATCTAGAATTTTTGAGGACTCTCTGTTTTGCAGTCATTGCTTTGTTTTAAAATGTAGTGCTCCCAAACCACTGGAGATAGTGATTGATGGCATTTGTGATGTTCTTTGGGAGCTCAAGCATCAGTTGTATTAGTCAACTTGGCAGATGTTAGGCTCTGAAAGGAATACTCACAGAATGTAATTTTAAGCTTGTGATCGGGGTACTTAGATTATGGTTCTGGGCTCAGTGCATACTTGAGTGAAAAGAAGTCAGCTTTCAGCTCGGATGCTGAGGAACTGGAAGTGCCATTGATTTTCTGTCAGTGCCTGTGCTCCCCAGATAATGCGTGATGATGATTTTTATAAACACTCAGAGTTCTTATTTTTGTAACTTTCTCTAACTGTCTGCTTTTCAGTGACATTTGTAAATCACTTGAGTCTGCTGTGTAAACACTAATAGTCTATCGTTTAAACTTCAGTGGATGCTTGTTTGGGTCATTCCTGTTTTAAACTGTAGTGAGATAATGCGACTTGAAAATGTTAAGAGAAATTACAGAGTGGAGCATGAATTTACATTTGGCAGAGGTGGTGTTCTCAGGAAAAAAACAATAGTTATCACTGGTTAAAGATGACATCAGTAGTTCTCAGAGCTATCAGCTAAGTTTCATGGATGTTAACAAACTTGGATTTTTTTATTTTGACTCTGACTATTTAGGAAACATCGTAAAGTCCCCTAAATATATTGGTCACAATACAGTGCCTGAAATAGTTTTGACTTTAAATTTTTTGTGCTAACTGGACTTCCCATTTAAGCATCTGAAAAGCCAACCCGTATTTTAGACCAATTAAAAAACAACATCCAAAAGATATGAGTACAGGGGCTGTTGGATGGCTGTTTTCTTAAGAACATGTATTAACCAGCTGGTCACCAGTATGGGAGAATTAGAGAAATCTTTTCTAGGCTTCAGTTGTGTGCAGACAGTTTACATAGTATCTGCTGGAGAAAGGTGAAGTAAGAAAAATATCTTACAGTAAATGGATAGCCTGTTTCATCTCCTTTTTATAGGCAGCGTAAAATTTTCAAAAACATCTCAACCTTTTTGTTTGTTTCATGCATCTTCTCTTGTAAGAGCTGTGTGAATGCAGAGCTGTGAAAACCAAGGTTATAATGACTATGGAAACTGTACTATTATGGCATTTGTTGACATAGCAGCAAAATAATAGTTAGAATTCTAAGTGTAGTATTTGGAAGGATTCTAAGGATACTTGTTTGCATTACTTCATTTCCAAAGATTGATTTTCCAGTTTCCATAAGAAGAAGGTCTGTAGGAGAGAGACCATGAGCTATTCTTCAACTGCTAAAATTGGGCAATTATCAGTGCTGAACTTGTTATTAGGAAGTGTGGATAGGGAAACAACAATTTCTGAGTATCAGGGGTATCTCTCTGTCTTTCAGCAGCAGGGGAGAGAGGCAGTGATCTGGGAAAATACGGTGGTGGTACTGTGAGATGTCTCCCAGAGCACAGTGCAGGTACCCACCCTAGCTGGCTTTGAAATCTTCCTTCTCCTTGACTGCCTTCCCTTCCCGAGTTCTTTACTGTACCTTATTCCACATCTCCCCTGATCTGGAGTTCCTCACTCCTTTTCTAATGCACTTTGCAAACTTGGGCTGAAGTCTGATGATTGTAATTTGGAATTTTGAGAGTAAGTTTTCCTGACTGCAGGTGCAATATTACCTTGCCTGCTCTGCTTTGTCATGCCTCTACCCACTGCAGGTGCAATTCCAAAATGCCATAAAATAATCCATGTTCAGAACCTACTGTTCTGTTCCTTTCCTTAGAGTAGCACTGTATTATTTTTCATCCAGACCAACTCCGTGCAGTAGCTGAGCACATGGCTGAATTTATGCCAAAATTTAAACACGCTTGGGTTACATTGAACCTCGGCTGTAACGGTGAAATTTCATCCTGTGACTTGCTGGGGGTGGAGCACCCAAACCAGAACAAACTACTGGTGAACCACCAGCAAGGGCAGGACAGGGAGGATGGAGATGGAACCAAGAAGAAAGGAGAGATGGGACGTGGAGAGTTCCCACTCTTTTTGGGCTGTTTTGGGTACTGGCAAGCTCTAGCAGTTAGGAAAGTTGGGATGAAGATGGAAAACACATTAATACCCTGGACTGTTAAAATCAGGATACACGTGATTGTATCTTCCAAGTCTGTTAATCATCAATCAATCATTGGTTTTGTATTTAACTTTTACCTTGAGCAGGACTGGCATCCTAGTCCTTTTGTGTCCTTACAATGGGCCAACCTTCTGCTTCTGACAGCTCCATTTTCCAACACCTTATCAGATTTCTTGGATTCCTTGGGAGTCATCCTTCTGAGCACCTTAAAAGCAAGGCCTCTCATATGCTGGACTCACTTCATTTTTCTTGCTCTTCTTCAAAAGTCATAGGCATCCTGTGATAAATGCAAGCAGCCAGGGTAGCATTCCTTCCAAAGTTAAGGCTGCATCCAGAGTGGGAGAGACATTGTGTTTCCAAACATCAAAGTTTAAGATGCAGGTAGTAGAACAGAGAGTAAACAGGGGTGATGTGGATTTTTTCGCCCTGTGTTTTGGTTTTGTGAGGCCTGGGGAGAGGGAGTTGATGTCTTTCAAGACTGTATTTAAAGAAAATGTTTTCTCACAGTGCCTAAGTTTACTGGGAGCCGTGAAGATTTTTAACATCAGTCTTGGAGCTTGCTTTCTTCTAAACTATCACCAAAGAGGCTTGTTTCAGATTTCCATATTAAGAATCAGCAGAAGTGCTAAGTGGAGCATTTCTTCTGCACACCTGCACAGTAGTGCTCTTTTAATATGGTATGATTTTTTGAGGCTCTTTTTGGAAGACAGTTAACTAGAACAGCTTCACCTATTTACCTAAGGTGAGGCCTGCAGCTGGTTGTCTCAGAAATAGATAATTTTTTTTTAATCCCCCACAAGTTTCCTATTGGAATGAGGAGTATTTGCCCTCCAGTAGGTTTTCTTATCTGTATTTTTTTCACTCCCTGACCATTGAAAACTCATTCAAAACCTTTGCTTAAATGAGGAGGTGGGAGATTGTTTCCTTTGACTTACAGTAGCTATTTGTCAGGAATTACTTTTATATATTTACCCAACCACTTTTTCATTCCTTTTGTATTTCTGCATGGAGAGAATTCTGAAGTTTACTGGAAAGAATGAAGATAGATGAGATTCTTCTGGTTCTTTCCAACAGTCTATCTTACATACCATTCTTTGGAGAAAGGCAACCGAATTGCATTCCTTCAAGAGCAATTCAGACCAGTGAGAGTTCCTACATTCATTTTTAATTGGAATTTTAGTCAAATTAAGCAAAAAAATCTGATGCAGTTTAAAATTTGAATATTTTTAATGCATCTGTGGATCTTTGGTTGCATGTACATCTCTTAAGTTTGTAAACCTTGGCCCAAAGCATAGAATTGAAACCTTGGGAGTCAACGAAATCTTCCCACACAGAACCCCCACCAAAGATGCATCAAAGGGCCACCTTAGGTATACTTTACATGGATGGTAGAAAGCTTGATATTATGTCTGTATTTAATTGAGCAATGGCTCAGACTTTGGAAATGTTACCTGTGTAAGCTGTTTGTAGGTCAAAATAGCAGTGTAAGATATTGGACAGTCTATTTTACTAGTCACATTTTATGCCTGCTTGCTTCTGCAGATGTTTCCAAGGAATAGCAACCACCTGTTGTTGTTCAACATCTGTGACTCTTTTGCTCAGTAGATAGCCTAGGTTTTTGTGACAACGAATGTAGGTGATGGAAGGAATTTTGAAGTAGGAGTTACTATGCACACCTGCCCATAGGCACTGAACAAAATCTGATTGTCATGATGAGTAAACATGCTAGTCTACAGCTTGGTTTTGCTTCATTTCAGTCACGCAATTTTAAAGATTGCATCATCTGTTCTAGAAATTCCCTGCAGCCCAACACACTTGGAGTCTCCCTTCTTGTTATTAGCCACTGAAACCCAAAAAAAAAGGAAAGAAAAAAAAATTGTTTTTTTTCTTTTCCTTTTTCTTCTCACGCCCAGATTATTTTGGGATAATGGGAGGGTTTTCATGTTTTCTGAGCAGTTTAGGAAAGGACTGCAAAAATGTAGGAAAATAACTAGGTTTTAGTTATATGAGAGTAAGTGAAAGCAGAAGCAAGCCCAGGCAGTTATCTTATCTAAAGAGACCTCTGAACAAACTTTTAACAGAAATGTAGAGGAGTCATTTCTGGAAAACTGTGGCCCATAACTGCTGTGTATATATGGGACTTCATCAAGTTTTCATCAAATGTTATTTTACCTATCTTTAAGGAAAGGTGGCTTTTATATGAACCTTGCTGTTGGCACTTTCTGAACTTGAAGTTAGTCTTCAGTTACTGGAAAGAGAGTGCATGGAGAGTGGAAACACAGTTTAACCATAGCAGCAAGCACCCATTTGGTTCTCAAACTGTGTAGAGAGAGATGGGATAATAGTATACAAAGAAACACAGGTCATGGAATTATTTAGGTTGGAGAAGACCTTTAAGATGATCAAGCCCAACTGTTAGTACTGCCAAGTTAAACCCCATTAAACCATGTCCCTAATGTTGAGAGAATAGCAGGAAAGTTGGAGTGTTAATTCTTATTCCACTTACTAAAAGTAGTAATTAATAGTTTTCAATATCTCTTTCTCCAGGCACGCAAACAAATGGCCTGGACTTTCAAAAGCAGCCTGTGCCTGTCGGAGGAGCAATCTCTACAGCCCAGGCCCAGGCCTTCCTTGGGCACCTTCATCAGGTAAGAGAAGAGACATTTCAAACAGGAGACTCAGGCAGCTGTGAATGCAGCTGCCCTGGTGTGTTCCATGTTCTCTCTTTCTGTGAATGATGGGGAGTCATTTATTACAACATAAATATGGGTACACCACCTGGTTAAAGAGCGTGGATGGGAAAAAGTCCTAATTGTGGCACTCACCTTATTGCATTAGGCTGCAGAACGTGTCAAGATAAGTTGAGACCTCTTTGGGAGAACTACAGATCACATTTTTGGGGACTTGAGAATGCCTAAATATTGTGGTGTGATTTTGAGTAGGGTGTTTTTTTTTGTTTGTGTTGTTGTTGTTATAACCTTAATAGAGATACCATGTTGAAAAGCAAGACAAAATTTAAATCTTTTAAGAAAGGATTGCGTTGGCACAATGGCTGCCAAGGTTCCAAAACTGTCACTATCTACTTAAAAATACTTCACTCTTACAGATTAACTAGAAGGAAAGTTGATTGTACTTACTAAGCATATATAGCTTGTGAGGTTTTCTTTTTTTACAAAAAAGTTATTTCAGTGACCTGTTTGTCAGATGATATTCAGACTTCTAATACTATCCCTCTGTTCTGCTGCCGCTGTGTTTAGGGAATCAAAGCTGAACTTCAGATGCAGGCTGAAGCAAAATGGGGCATCCCTAGGTGAAGAGAAGTATAAGGGGCATTTTTTTGTAGTTTTTTTATCTGTTCACACTTGATGTATGAAAACAAATGTCCTAATTTCTTTCCCTTCCTCTGCACCAAGTTAAACTTTAAAATACTGTACCTAATTGGATGACCTTGAATGTTTGAGGTCTGAGGTTGCACAGTTATTGTGGTATAATTGAAGTACTGACGCTTTTATGCCCTCTTTTAAGAGCTCTGAACTGCAGTTTTATTGTATGGAACATTCCACACGTCTTGTCACATAATTGCAATTTTCCTAGCAGATTGGTTTATATAGGGCCTAGGGAGTGCCACTGTTTGAATTTGCTGAACCAATAGGCTGTTGTAAGCTGCCTTTATGTGGAGAGAAGCTGACTAGTTTTTATGGCTTGCCAGTGTGTGTTTAACATGGAGACAGATACAGCTGTTCTGCAGAATCCTGTGTGTTTGTTTTAGTCTTCGTTTTGTTATATAGATTGACCCAGGACAGTAATTGGGTTTTGCGCAGTGCTTTATCCTGCTTTGGAAATGTATTTATTTAAACAGTTGTCAGGATCTTTATAACTTCATGTTTGATAAAGTGTGATTCGTTTCTTGAAACTGGTTCAAAGGAAAATCTCGGGTATTCTTTTATTCACCTGCAGGTGTGTGGGAATCTATTGTCGAACTGTCCTCTGCTAGTGAGGCTGCTTTTAGTGGGGTATTATTATTCAACCTTAACACAGTGCTTTGCTCTAGACTAATGCAAAATACTGGGCTGTAGGCAGCATTCAGGTACAGTTTAATTTCTAATTTGGAGAGGTTGGCTGTGCGGTGAAAGGGATGTCCAAATTGCATTCACAGAGATTTTCAGGAATATGCTGGCTGTACCTGAGCAAAATACATTTGCAGTCTTTTGCGTGGTGTTTGTATAATTCTAAAGTATTATTTTGAGTGTATCGTTTGGATGGCAGGGTGGTGTTACTTAGGCTATTCTCTGCTGTTAATCCATGGTAAAAGCACAGATTACATCAACTGTGTCCAAACTGTATTTTGCTTCTGATTAGGAGGGGCTTTTCTGGGTGTGTTTGCTTACATATAGATGATGCTTAGTATGTCTGTACCTTCATCTAAAGCAGTAGGAAATATTTCCAAGGTGACTCTTCCAAGGTTGGCCTGTTCAAAATACTCACTTATTAATTTCATGTACTGCAGTTTTTCCTGTGCTTGAAAATATGTGGACTTTTTATATGGGGACCATATAGAAGTCCTCCATCTAGAGGCAAGAGTGCTACATTTTGCTTTGCTTTATCATGTCCTTACATATCACCTGGTTTTCAAAAGAGCAGTGGTTTTCAAACATGGCCAGAGATGGAATTCTCTACAGGCTGTTACTCTGACCTTTGAAAGTGTTGGTAATTAATTACAGAGCATTCCTTCTTTATAACTAGGCGTGCGGGTAGAAACAAGGCGAGACTGATTCAAATGGGTTTCAGTAAATAAAAATATAAATGGAAATCCTTATTAGAGATAAAAAAGCACTCAGAAAATCTCACTTTCTGAAGCATCTGTGTTTTCATTGCTGCTCACCCACAAGACCTTCTTTGGCCATGCTAATTGCAAACATCGAATTCAAGTTTTAAGCATACCCAAATCAATACAGGCTTTGTGAATTGTCTCCGGTCCTCTGTGTTGAGATCTTCTTTTCAGTGGCTGAAGGCTGCAAATACTTGAATGGGTTAATCTGGGGGAGAGTGGTTATGTTCTGGGTTCTGTGCTATGCACGTGCTTGCTCATAGCAGAAAGCTGGTGAGTGCAGTGTTGGGGTAAGACCCATTCTGAAATGGGGGTAGGATGATGATGAGTAGAGCTTAATGCCCTGCCTTGTGGTCTGGATTTTTCCAACAGGAATAGGACTAGTTGGCCTGTCCACCCCAATATGCTCCGTTTCAACTCCATCCATGGCAATATCTACATCCTTAGGCAGGGATACCATCAGTCAGCGGTAGATAAACATCGTGAAAGAGTCTTACAGATCTGTTTCAGCCTGGAGTACAACCCCCATTCCACTGATTCAGGTGTTAGAGGGGCATGCACTGTTCTTGGGGAGTTTTTGTTGGGACGCGGGTGGGGAGATTGTTCTTTTGACATTATTAGTTTTCTGTGGATTCTACATTATTTCATTTCCATTTTTGCACTGTTGTAGGTCCAGCTCGCTGGAACAAGTTTACAGGCTGCTGCTCAGTCCTTAAATGTACAGGTAAAGACAGTTACCTTCTGCTGCTCATCCTTCTCTCATCCCAAACAGCATCAGTAGAGATAGTTCTTAACCTATGATACATTACTCAGTTTTGTCAGACTAGTTTTGCAAGTGACAGGTATGAAGGAATAACACTTTTACAAGTGTAAATCAGGTTCAGGATTTGTAAGCATTCAGGCTTTGGAGTTGTTTAAACCATGGAGTTTAAAACCATAACTTAATGCTGAATTTTAGTCTGGTGTGGTATCATGAAAACTCCAGGAATATTTCATGTTTTTCTGTTTATTAACTTGCTTTAAACACGTAGTGAGTATTACTTTGCAATTTGTCCTTACTTCTGGTAACTGAATATAGGAATATAATGTAGCATTAGTTGTGTAATGTGGCTAGTTTAGACTGCTTGTGTAAATAACACACAGTGATTTCAAAGTCAGAGTAATTGTTGTTTAATAATGTACGTGAGACAACAAAGCTTTCAAACTTTCCTGTGATGCTGAACACTTCAGTTTATCTGTTAACATTCTGCTTCCTCTCTGTACTATATTAAGGGGCAAGGGATGCAGTTTTATTGAAAACTGGTTTCAGTATTGCTTGTTATTAAAGAATGTAGGTAGTGCATTACATGAAATGCAATAGAATGTGGACCCACTTATACATAATAACAATTTGGAAAGAAGAGGAGGTATAGTGACCTTCCTTTCTAAGAGGAAGGAGGCAGAAAATTGCCTTGGTTGCCATGGTAAACTTCCATCCCTGAGAGAGATGTTGGCAAACAGGCTGTATCTCCAGTGCAGAATGTTTACAGTCCTGCGCTGTAATTATCGCTCAATGACTGGCAGAATTAATCAGAGCCTTTATGTTAATTAGCCCGCTCTGCAGTCCCCAAAACAGGTGGTGAAAAATATGCAAATCTATGCAGAATTGTAGTGTTCTGCATAACCAGTTTTAATTATCATAAAACTCTCTCCCCCACTTCATGCACTTGCATTTCCTCCCTCATGTCTTCACAATTTCTTCTGTTTAAAAAAACAAACAATCAAACCACAAAAATAAATCAAAATAAGCTTGAATCTTTTAAAATAAAACAGTATTCAATTAAATAAATGCTTTGAGTATTTAAAAGCACCGTATATATTACATATTTTGCTGTAGCTAGAGAAACTTGTGAGGATTTTTCAGAAAGGCTCTGTATAAGCCAACAGTTTGGTGACTTAGGGTACAGGATGGAGAAAGAGAAAATGGAAACACAATCTCCTCTCCCTCATTCCATTGTTCAGGATTTTAGGCAATGAATAATTTTAACAACCTTCTCTTTCTTCATGGTGAAAGGTAGCATCAGCTTCAGTTGCATGGTGTAAAATGAAGTGAGACCTGGAAATAATGTCAGAGAGTTGCAGGCGACCAGAGAGTCTCTTTGTTTTGTTTAAACTGCATTACCTACAGACGTGTTTGAGCAATCATAGCTGAGATGGTGGGCACACAGAGCCATTGCTTAAACACACTCTTAAAATAAACCCAAGGGCTTTTTGTATGCAGATGAAAGATTTTTATTGTGCAGTGTTGAGATAGCAGTGTTAATACATTTACATCTGTTTTACACTATAAAGAGTTGTATTTTTTTTTGACTAGTCTAAATCTAATGAAGAATCTGGGGACTCTCAGCAGCCAAGCCAGCCTTCCCAGCAGCCTTCAGTGCAGGCGGCCATACCCCAGACCCAGCTCATGCTGGCCGGAGGACAGATCACCGGGGTAAGAGTTACCCAGGGATGCTGCAGTCCCATGCAGCTCTCACTCAGGGGCACTGCAACTTCCTTTCACCTAGGCAGGAGCTTGAGTGGAAGAGGCAGCAGAAAATACTCTCTTAGAAAAATAAGCAGACTGCAATATTTGGGGTTTGTCACTAAGGATTTGCTTCCGAACAACAGCAGCAAAGAATTCTTCCTCTGTGCTCTCAGTATCCCTTTTGACTCTCCAATGAAATTAAAACCTGTTGTTTTGCAACAGTTACAAATGAGACAGTAATTTTTATTTTTTTTTTCCAAGATTAAAACGAGTCATGGGAGAACAAGACTGAATCTTCTAGCTGGGTGAAAAACAAAAATTATGGGAATTGTTAATTTTTTGTCTTCTCAAAAACATTTCTTTTTAAGTAACTCTATTAGTACTTTCCTTAAGCTTACTGAACCTTTTGTTTTAACCTCCTGATTTTGAGGGGTTTTTAATTGCAAAGCTTTGGGAGTAAATAAGGGATAATTGTTGTTATTTGTTGTTAGACTTTCTTGCGTTTCTGAATTGTTGTAAAGGCTTTCAGTCATTTCAAACAAGAGCAAGTTTTGTGAATGGGCTGGTTAAAGAATTTGCTTCCACATAATCAGCTTTGCAGTATAAGAGTTTGTGTGTTAATAAGCTTAGGGCAGTTGCTCCAACAATATATTTATGATTTGAAGTGTTAGGTTAGATCATCCCTACACTTACATGAAGTGACTTCTTAATCTCAGGTTCAATTTTTAAATCTTCTCCTATGTTAGTATGTAAATAAACATCCTATATAGTTTTCAGTTAAGCATTGAAAGTTTTAAAAGCAAGACTGTTTCGATACGTTGTTAAAACCTGGCATATTTTATTATTTTTTATATTCTCAGAAAATACTGGTTTGTTTTAATTCGTTATTGTCTGTTGTAGTGAAACATTCAAAACTCCAGGCCTGTGCAGATAGGGGTTGTAGTAAATATGGGCATCAGGATTCATTTACATGTAAAGGAGAGACTGCTGCCACCTGTTCCACAGAGATAATGTGTGTTTGGGAAAGGGAAGGGATGTAAAGTTGCCAACTCCATTCTATTAAAAAAAAAAAAAAAAAAAAAGGCAGATGGGGAGACTTGGAGAGAAACAAATGGAGCTCATGTTCTTTACTTATATCTTAGGGCATAATGGAAATGATGGAATATGGCAGGGATTCATGCTAATGTGAAGCAGCTGGGGCGTTATCAGTTTGTTCAGTAGCCATAGCCAGCATTCCTGCTTCACATTCATCTGGCTAATCACTTGCTGTTCTGCTGGGTGTAAATTTCCTTTCAAAACCTGGCAATACCGATTCTTTTCTTTTGCTTGCTACTTAATTGCTTTTTCCCTGAAACTCCTGGTAGAGTTGTGAGGAAAACTTAGGAGCAGAGTTAGGTTCTGTCAGGTTCCAGTAAGTGCAAATGTTGGTGGTGGTGCAATTTGGTTTGTGTCAGGCCTGTGGTAGGTTGGTTCCCACACTGTGTTGAGTAGCCAGCTGTCCTTCCTTAAGGCCAGAGCCCTTGGCCAGTTAGTGGAATAGCCCTAGGATTGCCTGGTTAACATAACTAGTACTGAGCTATCTAATGACTTTGTAGCTGAAGTGGCTCTTCCCATTATTAATGGCTGTGTTTTCTAATTGTTTATAGCTCACGTTGACGCCAGCCCAGCAACAGTTATTGCTCCAACAGGCGCAGGCCCAGTTGCTGGCGGCTGCAGTGCAGCACTCAGCCAGTCAGCAGCACAGCGCTGCTGGTGCCACCATCTCGGCCTCTGCTGCGACGCCGATGACGCAGATCCCTCTATCTCAGCCAATACAGATTGCACAGGTGAGCCTTGAGGCTTGAGAGGGTGGAAAACAAAAGAGGTGTTTTGACTGATTGCACCATTCGAATAAAATTTGTCATTCCTCGCTCAGTGAGTTTGTAGAGTCCTTGAGTATTGTTAGTCTTTCCTCCTGCATCTTTGGATGATGAGGCTGAAGTTTGATAGTCTTAGCAAGGAATGTGTGCCAGCTGTTCCACTGGGCTTCTGAGCTTGTACCAGCATCTGAGTAGATGCTTTGTTTTCTGAATTTTTCTCCTTGTAGTTAGCGTGAGAAAGGACAAAATAGATTATGGAAAGATGCCCACAGAAATTGCACTTCCGTGCAGTTGCATACCTGTATGGATGGGAAGTGATGCCTGTGTGTCAAAAAGGATGTTTCTTTCAGACCCAAATGGTGCTTGTTAGAAGCTAAATGGTAGAGCTGAGGAATGGCAGTTTGACTTGACTCATTTGTGTGCTTTTTTTGGATTGGTGTTTAGTGCTGCGAGTTCATTGGCAAAGAATGGACACTTCTGTGTGTCTGGAGAAAAACCTGGAGAATGAGTTTGGTGCTGGAATCTGTCCAGTCTCATGGTCTGGTACTAAAGACTTGTCAGTTCTGAAGAACTGCTTGCTGTGGATGTTCTGCTTACTAGAAGCAGTAAGGAATCTCCTGTGTCTTCCAGGACTGGCATAATTCAGTGTGGAGACTGCAGTGGCACTAACTGTGCTTCGTGTATGTAGTGTGGAAAATCCTTAGACTTGTGGACAAGGATAATCAAATGTGCAGCTTAGATATCTTGAGTTCTACGAGTAGGTGATTGTCTTGCTCATGCTGAGGTCCATCTTTCCAGAGATTAAAGTTCTTGGTACATAATACCAGTTTTATTAGTCTAGCTGTGCAAAGTGCGTGGGGGTATATAATCTTCAAAGTTGCTGCTTCATAGAGTGAGCAACTTCTTCAAGACTGTCTGATGCTTTCTGTTCAGGCTGTTTTCTCTTGCATTCCATCGGGATGAAGCGTCGAAAAAGTGAACATGAGGTCTGATTAAGGACAAGAATGGAAATGTTGCAATTGTCTGTGAAGTCCAGTGATAAATGTTCAATCCTTTGCTGTGCTCTTACACTAGTTGAATAGCAGCCTAGCTGTGCTATCAGGTTTTCATTAGCTGAAGTGACAAACTTTTGTGGTGTTGGTCTAGAAGTTCTGACCTCTCTGACTGTCCTTAGAGAGGCCAGAGTGGTGCCATCCTGTTTTTAAAAGGCCAGTGCTGATGTTGCTGTGTTGATGAAATTCCTACCACTGAAGCTCTTGTTGCACTGTGAGAAGTCATATCACCAAATAACACCTTTTTTAGCAAAGGATTCCACTTCACTGGTGTGGTGTGGCGATGACTGAAGGATGTGGCATTCAAGGAAACTTGTAACTCTCAAGATCATACCTTAATTTTGTTAAGGCTGCCTGTAGGCAATAATACAAACAGATTTCAAGAAGAGAATGGGGAATGTCCTTGTCAAGGAAGTTGTTGGTTATAACACAATCTGTACCTTGAACTTTCTGGCCTTAGGTTTGTCAAATAGGCCACCAAAGCAGTGGATACCAATGTGATGTGTGTGTGAGATGTTTCTAATCCTGCTCTCCCACCTCAGTGCAAAGCTCTGAAAATGTGTAAAGCATTTGCAATTATTAGTTTTGTACCGGCTTTTTCTCCAGAACTTAGGAAATCTTCAGAGAAGTGTTTGAGAGGAGTTGAAAAGATCAGGCATGTGCTGTCAAATAAGAGTTTCTGAAGGCAGCATTGTCTAATTTGTGCACATGAGTGAGCTAAAGGCTCTCTGAAAAATAGCATGTGATCATGTAGTGGCCACATGCAAAAAAAATTAAAGTTGTACTTTCTAACGTTTCAAATTACTTAAATATTTGACTTTGCAGCTAATGTCTTTTAGGATAGGTTATTTTGATTCATAAAGGAGCTTGGTTGAATCTTGTTAACTGCTCCTTATGATGAAAATGCAGGGCATAAATTGTGCAGGTGTTGGATATAGCTTGAGGTACTTATGGAAAACATCTACCATCTAGGTTCATAGGTAGATAGCACCATGCTTTTTGATCCCTCTTGGCAAGGATTTGTAAGCAGTGCTCAGCTTTGTTTGTGTTGCTATTGTAAACATATAGCTGATTATACAAATAGCTGAATGTTTGTTTTAATTGATGATTTTTGAATAATTGATTAACTGACAGGTCTCTGCAGCAGGGGGATTACCATATTTATTTTAATTAACTAATTGCAAAAGCATGACTTCTTTAATATGCACTGCAGTTCACATAAGGTATCTGCTGCAGCAGCCTGGTGAGGAGCTTGTGCTGCTCCTGAATTGACACTAAATAATTGTGTATCAACTTTTGGGGTTCTTCATAAACTTCCTTGTTTTCAGGATCTATGCTCTCATCATTTACATGATGTAAATCTCAGAGTGACACAGATGCTTAAGTTTGTGCTGAAGCTGTAATTGGAAATAATGGCATTGAATTTAGAAATTTATTTAATTTTTTTTTTTTTTAAACAAAAAAAATCTTCCTCACAGCAAGACATAGCACTTGACAGATTATTTTGCTGGGATAGGATTTGGATTGTTTTGATCTTTCTAAATTGCTAGGCAGCACCAGAAGACATGCATGTCTCCCTGAAAGTCTTTCCATCTCTTTCTATGTGCTTGTGCTAGCATACAGATTTTTTAACACTGAGGGAAAAAAGATCAGTATAAGAAAACAGTGTCAGCTTTGTTCATGTGGTTGCTATTGGGAGATTTATTGTAATGGTATAATTAACTAAATAATAAAACTTTCCCAAGGTGGAAATAAAGTTGGATTTCAAATGCATTTGAGGGGCTGGTAGGTCTATTTAGGAGTGATTAGCCTTGGAGGTGTCATTTTCATTTTGTGTTGCAGAATTATATTTCTGTATTTAAACAAGACTTAGCCAACATACCATTTACCAAGGCAGATGCACAGAATAAGATTGCTTATATCAGTTATCCCTGAGGCCTCAATTTAAAAACAGTTTTCTCATATTAAAGTGTAAGAGCCTGATGATAAGAGCTGTCATGTCTTAGCTGGGTAGCCAGTGTTATGAATACTATAGTCTTAAACAAAAAGCTCTCTTCCTTTGATATTACAGATACTCTGCCACCATTCCTTTGTATTCTTTCTTGCATGTAAGTCCATCTCCTGTGGGGGTGCTTCAAATTATCTGAGATCTACTTGGTCATTTGGGGTGATTTCATTTGTTTGCTTTTGATTGGGAGAGGTCCTTAACCTATCTGTTTTTCCATGGATACTTTTTTCTTCTACAGTGGCTTCCCAACTGTTCTTTTTGTGTTTCTGTTTTTTTTCTCTTATCTACCTCTATTTTCATCCTGAAGCCTCTCTTTATTTCCATTTCCTTTTCCCAATGTTCACAGCCTGAGTCAGCTTGCCCATCTCTTTCCATTTCTGTTTTCAACTGCATCCAGTCCTCCCATCCATTCCAGCATGAGCCCCCTCTGAGCTGGAGGGTCTGCACAATCTGCAGTGGTAACCAGCTGAGCATTGAAAATCAGTGAATAAATGAGTGGAGATCCATGTCATGTTGAGTAAGAGGTTTTGGTAGCTGTTCTGACCAATGTGATATTAGGATATGAAGTCATAAGAAACACGATTTCCATGATAGAACTGGAGCAGTTATTTCTCTTTCTCAAGAAGGAAATTTGCCTTGTTTTCATAGGAATGATTGCATTATTTCTGCAATTTTCTGAAAGCAAACAATACTATTGACTCTTTTGCTCATGGGCACTTTTTAAAATTTCACCATTCTTTTATAAAATGAAAGTTTCGGTTTCTTAAAGAGCATTGCTTGGTCAATCCATCTGGTGTCTGTCTACCATATTATTACACTGCATGCTTTTGACTTAACAGGGCTAAGTAGCCCAAGTGATTGATGGCCAGTGTCTGTGTAATGCAGGTTAAGTAGTGGTTTTCTTATAATGCCTGTCTGTGGTCTCATAAATCAGTGGACTCCCTATTTTTTCCCCTGCCTCGTCTTCCTTTCTGACATTCCTCACCCCTCATCTCCAGAAGGAGATTGCTGCAACTCCCAGGTTACAATTTTAACGGATTTAAAACAGTATAAGGTCACAGATATCAGCATTGTGTAAGAAAGAAGTTCTCCTTGTCAGTCTGTTTCGACTTCTCATCTCCAAATCCACTGCTGGCAGTTAATGGCCTGTCCCATCCTCTGGCTGAGCACATTGTGGGAGTGCTGAGTAACCTGCATCAGTGCAAGGAGCATCTTAAGAAGCAGCTCTTTGTTACTCTGGTTCACTTGAACTCGGGTGTGTTTGGGGCTGTGTGAAGATGAGCAGCTCCTAGCAGCCACAGCGGGCACTGTTTCTGGCACCACTGCACCTGAACACTCTGCAAACAGAGCTTTGGGGGAATCTTCTTGTCTGCTTGGTTTGGTTTGTGTAATGACAGGTTGTAAGTGTGGGAAGTATTTCTTTCATTCAGGCTTTTTCCCACCTGTTTGGTGAGTATCTTGAAACAGATTCTTCCTGGAAAGATGGAAAAATCCGATAAGTGTGTTTAGATAGTTTTCATGGATTACCACTGTTGTGTTGGCTGACTTCACAGTGTGTTTTTTAAATTTCAGTTGCTCTTGTTATTGTCCTCTTTTGGAGATGAAAAGAAATAGGCTAGTTAGGGGGAACAGTATTTTAAAGCAGTTCTCTATGTTTTCACTCTCAAGCTAAATGTCAACTTGAAGCATTTTTTCTTGAAAACTGAGTTTCTCAGAGATTAACATTTTACATTGAGACCTGTCATTTAATTATGGAATATTAATAGTCCTAAATGGTTTAAATACATAAAAGTAGGGTTTTACAATAATGCAGTGTTTTGGATTATTCCTTTTAATCTTTCATTATAGTCATATCTATTAAGCTTATTGTAATTTATTTCAGAACAAATCAAATATATATACTAATTGAGTTAGCTACTTTCTGAAATTTGAACTGAACAACCAGAGTACAAACAAGGACTATTTTGCTTTCCTGTTCTTGATTCAAATGGTAATTGGGACTGTTGTTACAAAAAAAAAAAGCTCCCAGCTAATATGCTTGATCTGTAGCAGAGTTCCATCCTCAAAAATAAGTTTGAGAGATCTTTGTGCTGATAAGTCTAATGTATTTAAAAACTCCTGAATTTGGGGTAAGGGAGATTGATTTGTTTGTTTGTTTTGTTTTGATTTTAAAGCAGAATAGTTTGGATATGCTTTGCCGGGTTATTTAGTAAGTAAGTTTGGCTTTATGAATGAGAATGAAATTCAAATTGCCATTCTAAAGGATA
Organism: Poecile atricapillus; assembly: GCF_030490865.1. Lineage (NCBI taxonomy): Eukaryota > Metazoa > Chordata > Aves > Passeriformes > Paridae > Poecile > Poecile atricapillus. The sequence goes on from NC_081249.1 coordinate 111,418,777, forward strand.
TTCAGTAGCAAGACTTCTGCTGTGTTTGACATCCATTTTTATCTCTAAATGTTAGAGTGTAGCTGGCTGATAGGAAATCTTATATTGGGAATCATTGCTGACTTAAATGTCTAACACACAGCTCTTTCTTTTCTTTTTTCTTTTTCTTTTCCTTTCTTTTTTTTTTTGTTTCCTCTTTTTTTTTTCATTTTTTAAAATTTTTTTTCATTTTTTGTCTTCTTTGTTGTTTTTTTTTTCCCCCCTTCCCGTTTCCTTAAGGATTTGCAGCACTTGCAGCAGCTTCAGCAGCAGAATCTCAACCTGCAACAGTTTGTGTTGGTGCATCCAACAACCAACTTGCAGCCAGCACAGTTCATCATCTCACAAACGCCGCAGGGGCAGCAGGGTAAGTGCTCCTTGCCACAAAAGCCAACCATACATAGCTTTTTTTAGGGGAGAAAGTGAAACTCAGGTGGTTCATAGCAGTGCCCAGCCTTCTCCCAGGCAGATGGCTCCCAGCCAGCTTTTCCCTTCTAGGTTTATATCCTGAGCATGAGACTACGTGGTGTGGAATATCCCTTTGGCCAGTTTGGGTCAGCTGTCATGGCTCTGTCCCACCCCAGCTTCTTGTGCCTCCCAGCCTGCTTGTTGGTTGGATGTGTGAGAAGCTGAAAACTCCTTGACTCTAAATACTGCTTGGCAATAACTAAAACATCAGTGTGTTATCAACACTGTTCTCATCCAAAATTCAAATCACAACACCGTACCAGCTATTAAGAAGAAGATTTAACTCTATCTCAGTCAAAAGCAGGACAAACTGGAAATAGATTGCAAAATCAAAAGTCCTTTTGGGAGTCTGGAGAAGTACTTAAGCCTAAAGAGGGTACAATGAATTTTGTCATAAACTGAAATAATTCTTAATACCTTGGGAAAAGAACTAGAATGCTGGATTTGTGTAACAGCTCTTATAATAATATTTTGGCAATGCACTGGGTACGACTTATATGCCAAAGACAGACAAGGCAGTGGTAGGTGGTGCTGTGTCAGAGCAGTGAAGCTGTACAGCAGCTTTGTTCTGAGGACTGATGTGTTCAGGCTGCAATGCATCACGGTGCTGATTGCACCCCATTTGTTGATGCCCACGGAAAACTGCATTTAGCCATGGCTTCTTATGCTGATATACTCCAGTGGCCTTTTTTCCCCCTTTTCTCTTCTACATGAACTCTACTCAGTTGTTCAGGTCTGGTAATCCAAAGATTCTTGCTCAGAAGGCAAATCCTGTTATGCTTGAAGAGTCCTGCAGAGCCTGGCTGTCCTATAAAGCAGCTCTTTGCACCTCATTTTCTTCTGTTCCTTTCAATTTTTTCATGCATCATTCCTTCTTACATACTATGACTTGGATAGAACTGGCTTTCCATTACACTGAAGGGCTCTTACTGTCTGAATGCTCTCACATTTGAATAAAGGGTTAGTCAAAATTACCTTCCTTTTAATAGGACTTGATTTAGGAGAGATTTTATACTAGCACTGGTAGAAAATGGCTGAAAGGCTATTCATGGCAGCATTTAGTGATGTACTGCTTTCTTAAAATTAAGCAGAACTTGTAAACTTAAAATATTGTACTAGAAGAAACCAAACCACTAAAATTTAGTTCAGGAATTCTTCCAAATAGGTGCTTGTTTTATTTTTTAATAAATTATTTTAAGAAAACAACAAGCACAAAAGCATTGTTTTGAAAAAACTCATTGGTATTGATGTCTGCCTACATTTTTCAGCTAAATTCTGCTGGTTTTCTAAAATACCCCTGAAGATGCTTTACAAGAGGGAAAACCAAGAGAAGCAAATTGTATTCATCCTCCAAAATGAGTTTGCATTATAGAAGGGGAAGCAAGGCTTTCTTGTTTGTTTAAAATCTGAAGTAGAATAAGTACTAGATGAGATTTTCGTAGTACCTTTTCCAGAGGCCATCTCTGCAAAATTATTTCTTCACTACAATTTGAGACCTGCATATTGCTGTCATCAGTGACGCAGTGTAGGTAGAGACATCATGTTTTACTGTAATGTGCAGCCTGGACAACTGAATAGCTCAAAAATGTAGGAAGATATATATGCTGAATTCTGACCATAGGCCATTAGTGTGTGACAACCTTTCAAACTGAAATGCTTGAATAGATCTCATTTTCTTCATGAGCACTCAATGATAAAGCAACATGTATGTCATAATACCCCTTATATCACTTTTTGATATGTTTTTTTTGCAGTATTTCATGGTTATTGTTAGAAGATCTCAAACAGCACATTATTATTTATGAGAAAGATTGAGAAAGTGTGTATTTTTATTTTGTTATTTGCTGTTGCAGCTGACTTTTCCATGGTGTTCTTGTCCTATTGCTCCATTAGTCAGCTTCATAAAATAGTAAATATTCTGAAGAAACTGGCATAGAGTTTTCTTCAAAACCAATGGCATTCATATTTTTCTTTGATGCTTCATTGGTACTGTACAGAGCTTTTTATATGTACACATTTAATAATGAACATAAAAATTCAGATTTGTGTATAGATTATGTATTCTGGAAGAAATTTCTTGCTTTGCAGACTATGCTACATATTTTGTGTATGCCATGTAGTCATGTAAATGAGAAACACTGTTTTTAAACGAAAAGAGTTTTGAGGGAAATAAGCGAAGAATAGTGTACCTAAACAAGATTGTAGAAGATGTAAGCATTTTGTTTACATTTATTTAAAATTTTTATTTAAATTTTTTTATTTACAATTTTTACATTTCAAGAAAAATGTTTTGCTTGAAGAGGTGAAGGAGTACAGAGAAATGCAGTTATCAGTAATTCTATTTAGATTCTTTAAGGGGTTGAACATTGTGAGCTGAGATCCAACTTCTGGAAAAAATATAGGAAATTCAATACCTAAAATATTAATCAATAATCAGGATATTATTCTACTATCTTTCTTCAACACACACATTATAGCTCCCAGCATCAGATAGGAAATTTTCCCCATAAATCCACTGCCATATATCTAATGTAGTCACCTTTCTTTTCCACACGATTTCTGGCTATTTAGGGGCTTATATGAAACAAATTTTAAAGTTCCCATTTTTCATGGCTGGTAATTGATAGCATCATAACTGAAAGAATTGTTTCAAGCTTCAGTAGATATGCAGGAGATTGAATAGAAATAGAAATTTGGAATGTTTTCTTATTCAGCACAACCGTTGTTCATATTATTGTTGAAGTCACTAGCAGGAATGTAGCTCCTTGTAATGTCTTTATACCTCTTGTATCTGTTCTTGTATCTAATAGAGCTGTCTCTAAAATAATCAATTTAACATCCCTTACAACAATTAGAGCTGCTTCTTAAAAATATTACCCTCATCAGGTGACTGTTCACCTTTTTACTCGTGGGATATTGCTAATACAAATCGTATCAGTAAAAATCTGAATGGAGGGGGAAATCATGCTGCATTTAATATAAATAAATCTTGCAAACAGGAGTTGTTAAGATCTAAGCAAAGACTGTATCACAGTGAGATTTAGAAATAGTACTTCCAAAGAAAATATCCAGAAAGGCGAATGTGGAAGACAAGCTACTTATTAGCTATAAACATTGAAACTGTGTCTACCTATCTCAAGCTATTGTTATTTATAATTAAAGACTGCCTTTATGATTTTTTTTTTTATTATTGTAAAGTTGGCTGGGCCAAATCCAGTCCTATTTTCTTCTTTCATACATGTTATGCAGACTTTGAGACCTCACTCATGTGGCAGTTGTTGGCTTTGTCTTGCATGCTAACTTCCAGTGAGCAGCTTTGGCAGAGATAAAGCAGTCAAGTTCTTACATGAAAAAATTCAGTCTTTTGGGAGATCAGTTTGGGATGAATTATGTATTATGCTTCTGGGCCAACTTTTTAAAAATTATGCTAAAAAAGTCTGTGCTTGAATGTTTGTTTTATCTTTTGTTTAATTTTAGATAGAACTGAACCCCAGATCAGTCCTAGGGGACTCTTGGCTTGCAGGAAGAGTTTTTTGGCTTGGAGCATTATTCATGCTACTCTTAGACATTACAGGAAAAATCCTGAATGATGATAGATATGTTTATTATATCTATTAAAAAAAAATATTAAAAACCTCTAAACTATCTAAACTTCTGCATAGATCCTTATCTGCCTCCTTGCAGTCATTCTTTTTGAGTGCCACATAGGTGATTTGTGTGCCATATTTAATGCAATAATACCACCGAGCTCTTAAAACCGGGGCAGGGGGTTGGGAATACAACATCTGTAAAGTATACAAGTACAATAGCAGCTTTTACAGGTTCAGAAAAATCATGTGGGTTGGAAGGGACCTCTTGAGACCAGGTAAAATTGTTCAAAGCAGGTCCAATTACAGCAGCTATTCAGCGCCTCAGCCAGTTGAATTGAACGTGTCCAAGAATGGAGTTTCTGCAACATTTTCAAGTACCTGCCCCATGACTGCTGTCATGTAAAAAAAATAAATTTTTTTCTATGTCTAGCTGGAGTTTTCCATGTTCTGACATCCATTGCATCTCATTACAGTGTACCCTTGAGCAGAGTCCTTTTCTGTCTTAGAAGAAAGCAGTAGGATATCACCTTAGTCTTCTCATTAGGCTGAAAAAACCAGCTCACTTACCTGTTCCAGCCTGTTAGCCACCCTGGTGAACCTTGGATGTACAAAATCCAGGATGGCCATGTGCCTTGCAGTGGGAAACCCAAGGCTGGCAGCAGGACTCCAGCTGTGGTGTCACAGGTGCCAAATGAAGGGGGAGAAGCACAACCCTTGACCTGCTGGCTACACTCCTGTGAGTACAACCCAGGATGTGGTTGGCTGTCTTGAAAGGGCACACTGCCAGTTCATGTTCATCAGACTGTCTTCCAAGACCCCCAGGACTTTTTCCTGTGGAACTGCATTCCAGCCAGCAGTTCCTACCCTGTATTGTTGCACAGGGTTATTCCAGCCCCCACACAGAACATTGTATTTTCCTGCATCAATCTTCATGAGGTTTAATTTGTCCAGCTAGTCTAGACCCTGGCTTCTGGCCTGTTGACCACTTCCCCGTCTTTGGTATTGTCCACAGGCCTGCTGAAAATATATTTTGTCCCATCAGCTTTCTTGGTAATAAAGATGTTAAGCAGTAGTGGTGCCAGCACTACTACAGCAGTACCTAAGGAAACAGCAGTGTTTGAAATGCCAGGATCTCAGTGGGTGCCTAACAGATGTGGGTTTACTTAGAAAAGGCAGTGCTATGTGCTCTGCAAGTTAAGTCACTGAAGTTATATTGGACCTCAGTGATTTCTTGTCAGAAAAGGAATGAAGGAGAAGCTTAGACTGGTTCAAGTCATGTCTTAAAAGAACACAACAGCAGCTGCTCACCTGTGAGAGCCAAGGAGTGCCCAAAGTGTGTTCATGGCAACTGCCTGAAAAAGCTGTGATTAGGGGGAGAGACACGTTGCCAAAACAGTCTAGCTGCTTTCCCCATCCCCTGATCATTGCTTCAGTCAGCTGCAGGTTGAACTGACTTGTTCTGTCTCCAATTTCTGCCTGTGACACCTTGGTTAGCACTTCTTACACAGGATAAAATTATGTGAAAACAGAGTAGATTAAGCATCTGCAGATTATTTTATACTGATAATTCCATGATAATTTCTTCAGACCATGTGAGTGAGAATAAAATTAGGAAGAGTGTAGTCATCTTGTGCTCTTCAGCAAAATTGTTAATGCCAGAAAAACATCCTCTGGGATGTCTCTGGGGACAAAAAGTCACAAAAGGCCAGTCCTAATTACTCTGATTGCAGTCATAAGACAAGTCAGTAACTTGTAATCGATGGTGTTACCAATAGACTAGAACTCAAATGTCATCACTGTCAGCTGCCTGGTTTTTGTTTCATTGTTGGTCAGCCACTCTGTAGTGATGGTATGATGGGTTTGTCCCTTTCTCTTTCCAGCTGTCAGTTTAAAATTCACTATTACTGAATTAAGGTCAAAAACTCTGCACTTAGAGGTGACTGTTCACTAATTAGTACTTAGATTTCGGCAGCTAAAATCCTCTATTGAGTGAACAAATACTTGCATTGTAAAAAGCAATGTGTAGCTCTAGTAGGTGGCTGTCTTGGAAGTTCCTGGAGCAGCTCTGTTCCATCACTGGCTTTTCAAAAACACAGCTGGAACGTGTTGATTATGTGGTGCAAAGCAAATTTACATCGTTGTCTGTGCTGTGCTATTATGTTACATAAGCAGCTGGCTGTATTCTGTAGGTCCTGAGCATCTTGATAGAAACACATTCTGTTTGAAATACATATTCAGCTCTTTGTTAAACAAAAATCAAGTATCACTGTCAGATGATAGTTCTTCTGTGCTTGTGTATCCCTTACTGAGGAATGTTTTCTCCTTTTTAACCATGGTAATCCTTCTTTCCATATCTTTTATGGCCTTAACCTCGCATGAAACATCCATTTCCGCACTCAGTATTTATCAAGTCCTAAATTCTGTTTCCCCTGCCTTAATTCTGCTAAGGGGTAGTAGATCAGGCAGCTGATGATGTTGAATTTAAGTGGTACACAGTTGATGGTGGCATAGCAGTCCATCCATTTGTTGTTCCCCCCTGGTTTTAGGGACTAGGTATATTGAAGTGTAAGTTTAATTAGTCAGGTTCTTAAATTGTTGTAGTGGAAATTGATGTAGCCAGGAGGTACCTAAAAAATAACAGTTAAACGTTTTTCACAGTAAAATCAAGGCATTTGACTATTTGTAGGTATATTTTTGTCAAGATTCTGTCCCTTAAAAATAGATGCATTTTTGCATTAGAAATGAAAAAAAAAAAAAGAATTGTTAGCTTCTAGTTAAAATATTTAGATGCAGGCATGTATCTCAAGTTCCTCAGAGATTTAATAAACTGTACAAATAGTGGACTGTAAGGGAATATATTTGTAGATTGACAGCATATTATACATATTGGTTCTATCAGTTGCAACTGTTCTTTGATGTTGTCACCTTTTCATAGTAGCAGAGTTTTTCTATATTCAGTGTAGTGTTTATTCTATTTGTTAAAATTGAGCAGTGTTCAGTATCTTACCTAAACTTTAATTCCAATTACTTTTCCAAAAGACTGCTACTTTATTTGACCCAGGAGGGTGTTATTTAGGCTTATTCTGTCTTGTGCTGTGGTCTTTAAGTCTGCCAGAAAGCTTCCTTCTTGTTAGGCAGCTGGCATAGGGTGGTTTGGAGAGGAAGGAGGGTGATCAAGAAGCCAAATTTGTGGGTTTGATAAGTATTCAGTTGTTGAATTTGATCTCATTAGTGCTCAGTATTTTTACAGGGTTCTGCAATTCTTGGTCAGCTCTTGGTTACCAGAAGAGGTGTATCCAAACTCTGCATGCTGAAAGGGGCAGTAAATGGTTCCTGCACACAGAACTGGGATGACCTAGATCATTACCAACTCTTTCTGGAGAGGAGACTTACACACACTTCTCCCTCTTACTCTTCTGTCACCACTTACACTTTAGGGAAATGCAAGGGGCTGAAAAATCCGGTCTGAAGATTTCTGTGCAAGGATGAAACAAAAGCTCACATCTCAATTTTTTTTTTTCTAACTGTCCATCATTTGGCAAGAGCCTTGTTTTCCCTCTATTCATGTTTTAGTGTTTTTGAATGATAAACCAAACACACACTTTTCTCTCTCCAGGTCTCCTGCAAGCGCAGAATCTCTTAACGCAACTACCTCAGCAAAGCCAAGCCAACCTCCTGCAGTCTCAGCCAAGCATCACCCTTGCCTCGCAGGTCAGGCTTTTTCCTACACTTCATGACTTGCTTTGAGGGGATTTAAACCATGGCAAGTGAATGGACCTTTTGTATTAGTTACCTGAATAGATGTTGTAGCTATAATAGGGAATTTGTCTTTCTAGATAGTTCAGGTTTGTAGCTCCCACCCCAATGTGTCTCTTTCCAGGCTTTAACGTTCTAAAGTGGGTTTTTAGCTGGAAATTTTCATGATTGATATCTTGAGTTAATGGCACTAGAGCATCGTTTGATTTCCTGCAAGGTTCTCTTGGAAATTCAAAGGAGCAAGGTGTGAGCTCCTTCAAAAGCTCCGAAAGGGGATTACTGACAAGTCTCTTTCTGAGGATTGCAGTGGTAATCTATTTTTATTTTAGTGTAGTTACTTTGCAATCACTGCTAAGTCATTGCCAGTCTTACCAGTTACCATCTGTAAAGCTGAAGAGATTGTTAGAAATGAAATATTCGAATATTCTGATAGATGTGTATTAAAATATTATAACTCTGTGATTAAGTTTTCAGACTATAAGAAAAGCAATTTTAAGGTTGCATCTGCCTGTAAATTTAGTTGTGCTTGGCTCTGGGTTTTACCTCTGTGCAGTTTAGTTTCATGGCTGCATGCTGTTTCTCAAATACCATGTAATATCACACAGTATCTTCCTGCCACCTCGGTTACATATAAGAATTTTCTAGTCTGCAATAAGGTGCCTGAGTCTATCAGTCTTAGAAAACTACATTTTCTATTATACCACCTCTAGTATTTTTCATGCACCATGTGGAAAATGGAATTTGTCTCACCTCTAGTTCATACCTTAGGTAGCAGCATGATTCTCCACTTTTCCACTATTCTTGGATTAAAAAATAAAAAATAAAAAATTAAAACTACTAAGAAAGAATAAATTAGGTAAAGTGAGTGAAGTAAGTGAAGACATATTGCAGTAATTACCCACTATGATTAATGTAAATTAAAAAATATTAAAAACCTGTAAGTGTGACACATGTATCTGCAGTCCTAGAAAGATCATATATGATTATATTATTTATCAAGTAATGGAATTATAGATCTTGACCTCCCTCTACCATCTGCTGTGCACTGCAAAACACTGCACTAACCCAGGAGGAAAGCAACATAAGGAGTTATGTAAAGACTGAGCTATATGTAGGCCATTTCTTTTAGAAGAGCCTTTTCTGAACCTTTGCATAGACTTTGCATAATACTCTGGTGCTGCCTGGACTTGAGGCTGTTCATATTTGCCCTGAAGGAGTCCAGAGTTTCAGAACTGGGTGTAGGACACAGGGGCATGAAATCTCCTTTAAGGAAGAACCATAGCTAAGCTGACTAGAATTTAACTGGAGTAAATGATTTGTCTCTGCATCTCAGCTGATCATGGCATGCAAGGAGGTAGAGCTATGCATTCAAAACATGTTTCCAGTGTTCTTATTGCACATGAAGCCTGAATTGTGCAATACTGTTAACATTTTCCAAGTTGCTAATTTTTTTCAGATATTTGTTGTAGTTGCATCGCAAAATGCCTTAGTATGCCAGTGTTCAGGAATAGTGAACCTTCCATGGACTTCCTAGAAAGTTACCCTTCATATAGGAAAAAAGTGAGACCTAAAAAGGAATCATTTTCTGCAGATTGCCTTTGCTTAATTTCTTGTATCACCAGTACATTAATTTTATTGTTACAACTATCAACAGAAGGGTTAGAGGTAAATCTAGTTTTTTCTTCCTGAAGAGTTGAGTCCGTCACAAGAGATGGCATTGGAGGAAACTTGTCATGTTTTCTGCATCTGTATGTGGTCACTCTTCCAGGATTAAATAGGAGATTTGAATCTTTTGGGTTGATGAAAATCTGCCACCTCACAAGACCAATTCAGTTTTAATTTTTTTAAAAGGGATGAATGCCAAGTAGTCTGTAAGTGATAGAAGTATATCAAGTAGAGTGTGTTCAGCCTTTCTTTGAGCAGCTTCTGCAGCAAGTGAAAATTGTTGGTTACCATTGAACATCTCTTACTTCTCTTTAACTGGTTATGACAGAACCTTTATAAGCCAGTCATACTATTGTAGTTTTCTGGATTACATTTGCTTGTTCTGGAGAGGAATGTTAATAAATTGGAGGAACTTCCAGATTGTAGGAAATGTCCAGTTTACTGACCTCTCTCACAAAACCATCACATACCTTTTAGGAATTTAATTTCTGTTGATTATCTTCCTAAGTCTGATTTTCATCTTTTCCTTGCTGTCTCAATAGCCAGCAACCCCAACACGCACAATAGCAGCGACCCCCATTCAGCCACTTCCACAGAGCCAGTCAACACCAAAGCGAATCGACACTCCCAGCTTGGAGGAGCCCAGTGACCTTGAGGAGCTTGAGCAGTTTGCCAAGACTTTCAAACAAAGACGGATCAAACTTGGATTCACTCAGGTGAGACTGCGTACCTTAGTGCCTGCCAGTGTGGAACCTGAGGTCTCATCTTTCAAGTCTGGGGGGAGACTACAATTCCATCATTTTCTAGGAGAACCTGCTTAAATAGGGTTATGCTCTGGCCTTTATGTGGGGGATTTCTAAGAAATAACAGAAAAAGCCATACATCCATCTTACTTTTACTTCCCTGTTGGTTTTAAAGCATAGCCATTTTCCCAGCAGGGGAAAACGTGCATTTACCAGCTCCAGATGTCATTGCATGTGCACTATTCATTCTATGGGATGTGACATGAATGGGACAAAGCACTTTAAAGCTGCCTTCAGAAGTACAAAGTTCCAAAAATCATACAGTACAATTAACTGCTCCGTGTGTTTAAAAAGTGTATCACATCTGTGCAGTTGCTTTGGATGTCAAAAGGTTTTTATCTCTCAAGCGTATTTTCCTATTAAACATCAATGATTTCTGTATTTAATGCTTTTGCTAAGGTTCCTAAACAAAACCTGAAAGGACTGTCACCTTTGAAGTTTTCTCCTTACAAGGGTGAACTGGAGTTGTGGTTTGTTTTGGTTTGTTTAAAAGCTCAGAAATACCTGTAGAGCAGAAGAAAAGTAATCTTGAACGTAGTGAGGGTGGTTGAATGAAGACCACAATTAAAAGTACAAAGTGCATTTATATGTTCCATTATCCTGTTGAAAGGAACTTGGTTCCAAGAGTCCTTTCTTATTAATATCAAAATTATTTTTTTCGTCTGCAAAATTAAAATATCTCACCAGGTAAACAATTAGTTTTGGCAGGAGTCTGTGGTTAAGCATAAGCATGTTTTTACTAGAAGAAAGAGCATGCAAAAATCAAAGTATTTCAAAGTCTGAGCTCAGAGCAGTCAGTCCAACATATGTGATGGAGCAGAATACGTAAATCTACTCTAGCTGAAAGTATCTGCTGAAGTCAGATTTATTTTTCTGGCAAAGTCCTAAATTGAAAAATCAAAGTTCATAATGAAAGTTCCTGGCAGCATCTTAATTATAAGTCAAGAACAGAATGTTCTTAGTCAAATGAAGTGCATTTTGCTGGCATTTGTGCCTCCTTCCCTCCCTTCTTTCCACTAGAGGGAGGCACAGAAATACAAGTGATGGACACACACAAAAGCTCGAATAGAGCAGCACAGAATAGGGTAAAATACAATAGGTTCCCTATAGCTTGACAGAGGAGGTTCGTGTAGATCTCTCATTATTATGTTTAATCTGCCCTGCTGTGAGATGATTATAAAGGCTCAACTAGACTTTTTAAGTTACGTGTTAACCTTTCTTTATTGACCCTGTTATGAATTTTCATGGTGAGGAAAAATGAACACAACTGCTCAGGCTTACATTTCAGTATTTGCTTTTCAGATTAAAAAAGAGGAATCTTGAGAATGTGATAAAATTACATCTGGTCATTCCTATCCTACTCTGAGTTTGTATGTGTGTAATTAGGCTGTTCTAATAACTTCAACCTAATTGCATAATTGGATGATAATTAGAGACCCTGATTACTTTGGTTTCCTATAGTTGGATAAATAGAGTGCCTTTCAGAGGATAAAAGAAATTTATTTCCAGCAGTACTGTAAGCTTTTTCAGACTCATGCCACCCCTGCCTTTCAAAAATAATTGTGAGATTTAGTTTGCATTGCAAACTAATCACTTACTGCATTCTGTCGTGTGAACAATAAAACAGGTTTTGAATTTCAGCAGTTCTGCCTCTTCTCCCACCCTGAAATGTGGGTGATGCATTTAAATCCTTTTGTTTATTTTCCTTAAAAATACCTCCATGTTTGACATACAGGGACACAATGAGCAAACTGCACCTTAGCATCATTGCAGGCCTGGGACTAATTGCTCAGTACAGATTCAAGAGACGTGAGTGAACATTTTAGACAGTGTTATTTTTATTCTGTGAAAAGTATTGCCTCTGCTAGACCATCTGAGCTTCTTAACAGACCAGTACACACAACAATGATGTACCTTATAATCAGTTTCAGTTCATTACCAGAGCTTCAGTCAACCTACAGAGTAGATCAGATGTGTATACAGTGCCTTTATACTCTGTTCCATCTTATGCGTGGGCCATTCCAATATATAAAATTCTCATCCCAATATATAAAATTCTTATCCCAGTATGTAAATCCCTTTGCCTGCAGCTGAAATGCTGCCACCTTTTGGCATTGACAAAGAAATGGTTAACTATTCATTTTAAATCAGATGGCAAATGTTTGTAAGAACAACATAAATCCAGAATTAAATTTAGTTGGGGGACTGGAGCAAATTTCATAACTCTTTCCTGCCAAGACATAAATCAACTTATCTCTAAAATGGTTTACATAGCCAGGTTTTCTTCTTCATAAACCCAGAAGAGCATCCACGTTACTCCTCTTGGAATGATTTATGAGTTTTAAAATGCACAGAATCCTGGCATATGAGTAGAGGCATAAATGTGAGTTCCCACGTGTTTCCTCTGATTGAAGGGCACACAAACCAATTGTTCTGGTCCTCTTCTAGGAAAGAAATTGTTTTCTTTGCTCACCCTGCACAATTTACTAAGCTTCCTGAAGGTTGTTTTCTTCCTGGCTTGTGTGTGGCCACTCTGCATGCTGTCAGTGTACTCATACCCAGCTGTGGTTGTGGAGCTGACCTCAGAGAAAAATGAGCTTTATGCCCAAACCAACTAACCCATTTGCAATTAAACTCCACTAACTGTGCTCCAGCTTTTCAGCCTCTTCTTCCAGACTTCTCATGCTTTGTTTTGTGCTTAAAAATCTAAATAAAGCTACTTTAGACCAAATAGTTATACTTGAAATATAAGTGGTTTTTTATTTTTTTCAAAGGGTAGGACCTTCCAGCTTTAAGACAAAGCATGTACATATTATGGTGTTTCTAATGGTCACAGTTAAGAATGGATTGATTTTTTTTTTTTTTAAACACCACTTTCCAAGTGTATACTACATAGCTATATAATATATACATAAATATTAGAATAAGCAGAATGTCTGCTAGCAGAATAGCTAGCTGAAAGTGAGTTTAAAAAGTAATAACAGATGTAAGGAGATGATCATCTGCCTGTAAATCTCCTGGATAGGTTTGTGGCAGATGGGTAATGATAGTCAAGACTGCAGTTAATCATTATTTGAAATGGTTCAAGTTCTTGTCTGCTCTGAAATTTGTATCTATTGGGGAGAAATTTGATTTGAACCTCAAAAGAACTAACAGTTCAGATAAGGATATTTCTGCATCTATTTAAATATGATGTATTTTCTCAGACATCTTTTCTAGAGTATTTTCTGCAAATTTGAGAATGTGACTTCATTGCATTTCTGCTTATTTGAACTTTCCTTCTTTGGTGTGAAATATGCAGAAAAACTTAAATCTGCTCATAAAGAGAGCTTGGCCTTTACTTATTTTAAAGAACTAAGAAAAAATTACAAGTTAATATTCAGTGGAATGTGCCGCTCAGTGATAATGCTAAGAAGACAAAGCATCAGGGATTTCCTGGAAAGAGTTACATGGTTAAACTGACTGAGGTTTGACATTTCTTTATGATTATTGCTTTAGCATGAATCTTGGTAGTGCTAAGAAAGCCTCTGTGAAACTGAAATCCCACACAGCAGTGGAGTCTCTAAGAGAACACCAGAATGTGACAGGATTCCTTGCTTTGGAAGTGCCTATGTCAGTGAATCCCTTTTTTCTCTTTCTTTGTCCAGGGTGATGTTGGGCTCGCTATGGGCAAACTCTATGGAAATGACTTCAGCCAAACTACCATCTCTCGCTTTGAAGCCTTGAACCTCAGCTTTAAGAACATGTGCAAGTTAAAGCCACTTCTGGAAAAGTGGCTCAATGATGCAGGTGAATGAGTCTGTGTATTTCTTCACCAGCCCACCAAAATCAGTAGCATTCTGAAAAGCTGCTTCGTTTGTGCCCTTATGGTTTTATGAAGCTATCAGCCTTTGTAGCTGCCCATGGGACAAATGAGGGTGTAGAAATAAGGGTCTATAGCTCCTTTCCATGTGCCTGTATGCATCCAAAATAGTTGCAGTATGAACTTTCAGAAATGTGTTCTCTAGATAGCTGAACAATTGCATGGGATGAGGTACAATATGTGTCATGGTTTTCTTCCTTCGTGTATGTTAATGCATATAACTTCTAATCCTCTTCTAGCTTTCTTTTTCAGATGTGTAGTAGAGGGTTGCATGATTTGTTGTTTCAGTAGGCAGAGCTTATTGCATCCATCTCCTTCCATACCCCTGTGTGCATTCCTTTTATCTCTCTCCAAGGGTTCAGATAAATAAACTTTTTCCCTGTAGGAAGTTTATCGTGGGTTAGGTTTTGCTTTTTCCCTCCCATATGAATTTTTTTCCTGGGTTACAAGTTATTCACTATGCCAGTGCTGGTAGTGTTCTCTTTTTTTTATCTCCCACCAGCAAAAGGAGCTTGTGTGGTGGTGCTAGGTGTTAGGATAGGAAGTGTTTTGAGAGTGCTGTCAGCCAGTTTTTTCTTCCAAGTGTGCAACTGTACATAGTATAAAACTGATGGATTTGTTAAACAGATGGCAGGGATGGTGTGTGCCTTCCTATTTTTACCAAAATGGAGAGAGCTTTATGCTGGCGCCTACAGCAGTCTCTGAAATTTTGAAAGTAATTTCATGCGGTGTTGAAAATTTGTCCTTTGTTGAGAAAAAGAAGTGTCATTCTGTCGTGCTGGCAGGGGTTATCATTAGGTGTTGTAGGTCTGTGATAGAAAACATAAATACCTCCACACTGAGTGCTTAAGTCCACAGGACAGCGGTCCCCAAGCCTTTCAGCAACATTGGATGGATCCAGTGCTGCAAGGAGTGTCATAGGGGATTTTTTCCTGCTAGCCTGAAGAAATGCTTGTGTCTGTAAAGTTAAGGACTATGAGCAGTGTCAGGGTTCTTCACATCCTGCAAGTGGGAAACCATTGTCTCTGACTCAGTTTCATGAAAATCTTTGGAAGATTCAGGCAACTTTAGAGGCTACTGTTTTACTTTTAGTTAAAAGCAGGCGGGAGAAGCATACCAGTGATTCCAGAATTTATTGCCGTGGAAATCACCTGGTTCTCAGTGGAGTTTTCAGGCTGAGGAAGGGTTTCCATATGTTTACAGGTGCCATTACTATTAAAAAAAAATCTAGAAAATACTTGCCCATTATCTATCTATATTATCTATCAGAATAATGGTGAGCATTGTGAACTTTGACACCTGCTTATCACCCACAAACTCCAGCCACCGTTAATCACTTTGTTTAAATTCCCTGCTGGAGCTTGTCTTTTGGTTAGATTGCTCTTCCTGCTGCACAGTGGGGTTAAACGTTCTCTCTTTTCTCCTCTGTGAGGCCAGAAAGACAGGATTAGGGGTTAAGAGCCCTGGTGAAGTTGAGGGGGAGCTGCTCGCTGTGTAGAGTGGTTGGTAGCACTGAGTATCTGCTAAGATGTCCTGAGAGAAGAGACTGAACACTGTGAAGCCATTTATGAACTTCTCTTCCTTGAGTGTTTTGTAGAGTGGGTAAAAGAAATGTCAGGCTGCTCAGATTTTTTCACAGCTGCATGTGACTTTCAGCTATGGCTCATGGATATCAAGTACTCCTTTTTCCTTTAAACTGGGGCTCGCAGTGAGTGGGGAGTAGAACGAGATATGGGAGACAAGCTCTGTATAGGTATTATAGAAGGGATACTGTGGTAGCATACAGGAGCAGAAGGCATCCTCTGGGCTTACTTGTAGCTTTGTGGTTTCAGGTGTATGATGTCATTTGTAAGTATAGTGATTAATGCATGTGATCTGCATGAACCTCTATGTATTTGGCATAGATACAGAGCAGGTCTTAACGTACTTTGCACAGATGAAGAACACTTGCATTAGACAGCATTGCATTCAGATGAAATCTCCTGATTTGTATTACTTCCTTCTTTTTCAGAAAACCTCTCATCTGATTCAACTCTCTCCAGCCCAAGTGCCCTGAATTCTCCAGGGCAAGGGATCGAAGGCTTGAACCGTAGGAGGAAGAAACGCACCAGCATAGAGACCAACATACGTGTGGCCTTAGAGAAGAGTTTCCTGGAGGTCAGTGGTCCTGGTGCTGTGCTCAGCCTATGAACAAATGGAGGAGCTTCACTTAACAATTCTATGTGTCAGAGTAAAGCCATCACTGTGCTATTTAGGAAAGTGGGAACAGTGGGAACACAAAAGCCATGCCAAGAAACATCCATCAACATCTGCTTCGCTGTAAAAACAAACACAAACCCCCTCAGAAAAACTCACTGGTTCTTGCAGTTCACTGACTTTGTGATTCTGCATTCCAGTATACTCAAACATAGGTTTAAACACTGCCCTTCATGAGGATAGATAAATGGGGAAATAGTCTAAGCACACATAATTTGAGGTTTTTAGCTGGAGGGCACAAACATCTACTGTGGTTTGTCTCTACTGTACCACTGACCAGATTCTGGATCTAAGTCACCAATTCAGATTTCTGCCTACTGGAGAAGAGGCTATGATGCAAAACTTCAGGAGGTCATTTCAGAGCTTTTCAGATACCTTTTTTTTTTGTCAGAACCAAAAGCCTACCTCGGATGAGATCGCCATGATAGCTGACCAGCTAAACATGGAGAAGGAGGTGATCCGCGTTTGGTTCTGTAACCGGCGCCAGAAGGAGAAAAGGATCAACCCACCCAGCAGTGGTGGAACCAGCAGCTCGCCCATCAAAGCAATTTTCCCTTGTCCAACCTCACTGGTAAGAGTCAGGAACTGTGTTAACAAAGATCACTGGCAGAGGTAGTTCTGCTGTGCTCACTGTGGAAGCTACACGTGCTGCACCTTCTTTGTACAGCAGACTTGTTCTCACATATTTATATTTTACTGGCATTCTGAGTGTTCCACCTGGATACTGTCTAAGAGAGATAATGCTTACAAATCAGGCACTAGTCAGGCCTTCATTGAGGGTGTTTTATTTAGCCAGTTCATGAAGAAATATTCTGACTACGAAATTTGCACTTGGGATTGTTGCTTTGACCTTACTTCAGATAATAACTCCAGTTTATATCTGGACTTTTCTTCTTTTATCCCATTTTTTTTTATATAAAATAATAGTAATTTTTGCAAAGTCCTTAATAGCTCTCCCCATCCTTCTTATATTAGCATCTCTGGTCAGTAAATGAGCAGCAGTAAAATGTATCATGCACTGGAACAGGTTGCCCAGGGAGGCTGTGGAGTCTCCCTTACTGGAGATACTCAAGAACCATTTGGACTCAATTCTGTGCCATGTGCTCTAGGACTGATCCTGCAGGGAAGTTGGACCAAAGGACCCACTGTGGTCCCTTCCAGTCTTACCCATCCTTTGATTCTGTATCATTTGGAGACTTAGGTCACACAAATCCAGTGATACCATTGTTGTTACTTCTAGTCAGAAATGATTTATATAAAAGAAAGACATGGAACAAAAGAACAGTTTAGCTAATACTCTTGTAATTAATTTCCCACACTTGTATTTACCTCAGGTAAACACAAACTTCATGAAAATAAGAGTAACAAAACACATGCATCAAGGTTCCTTCAGCACCTTTGCTACCAATGTCCATGGAGGTCTGTTTTCATAAATAGAAACAGTAGCTATTAGATTTCATAGTAGCTATGCTAATAGGAATGTGGTGGAATTTATGTAGCCTGTAGCTGTCCTTTTGTAGTATTTATTCCACCCTCATCACCGTAGTAGCTAATATCTTCCAGTACTTCATTAAACCATTAATTTTGGTGACGTGTTATTCTCTCCCCTCATCCTTGTCTCAGGGTGTGTGCATGCAACCTTTTGTTTCAGGGGAAGGGCCGTGTTAAGTGTACTTAGTCTTTTTATGACTGTTGTTGTTTTGGTGGGAGGTTTTTTTTGCCCAGTTGCAAAGCAAGGTTGCATGCCTTGCTACCAAAGCAGAATATAGTGAAATTTATGATAGTGTGTTTTAGTAACTGTGCAAGTTCCCTCAGACTGCAACTTAAAGGAGCTTTCCTACAGAAATTTTCCTGTTGCTATAATCTACCATTGTATGTAAGAAATTGAGGTGTTAACCACAGTCTCCCTTTCATCAGTGAAGTTTCACTAGTGTTTTCACTCATTCTAAGCTTCTCTTAAAACTGTGCTGCTACTACTCAAATGGATGTTCCAGCCCTGCTGCCCCCAGCCTTCACTGCCCGTGTGCTTTGTTGATTCCTTGTGTCAGCTCTGGAGATTGTGGCCACATAGGATGCTTGGGCTTAGTTTAGTAGTTGGACTGCAAATTAGCCATGTGAGGAACAATGATGAATTTTCAGTATGGTTAGATAACCATTGTGACTTGCAGCCTGGCTGCACGAGGGTGAGGGCTCTGCAGCAGGATTGGAGGGGAAAGCTCCTTTTGGGGGCAGCCTCCTTTTGCATTGGCTGGAGTCACTCACTGTAACCACGGGGGTGAGCTGTATTAATTCCAGGTCATTCTCTGCCCTGGAATAGGGATTGTGACCTTGGCCTTAACTGCTTGCTGGGCAGATGACAGATGTGGTGGCTGGGCTGCATTAGTGGGAGGTGTACTGTGTATCCAGCTCCTCTTAATTTCATACACTATTTGAGATGGGCAGAAAGCTTTCAGATCTGTCCCAGTTGCCCCAGTCTTGTTTAAAATGCGTGAAGCATTTGACTCCCTCTAAGAGGATGTGTAGCATGAGAGATATTTCTCTGATAATAGACTTAAGGTAAGAGAGTGGAAAGGAGGAATTTTTAGCCTATATCCTTGGCTATGTTCTCTTGGGCAATTCTAAAGGATTCATTTCTCTCATTGATGTATAACAGCCTTCAGATATTACTGTTGGACACCATTTCTTGTCCATAAAAAGTCCTTTCCTTATATTTCATTTTTCCTCATAAGCTAGTTTCTCCAGCCTTAAATCTTTGGTGTTTATCTGTAATGTGTTCAGTTTATTTTAGCTTTCTTGTAATAAGCCATCTACAATTGAAAACTCCATTTGTATGTTTTAAAATTCAGAGGTACTTCCTCTGGCACAAGGAAACTTACCAAAGTAAAGCTTATAGTCTGGTTGAATAAAAGTGAAATGTTACTCTGCTGCTCCATATAAACACATTACCCTAAATATCTTTGTTAATGCTGGGGCATTTACATAATTTTATCAGAGAAAGAGATTTGGAGCTGAAAAGATGTTTAAACAAAAAAGAAAAAAGTAGAGATAATATATTTTGTAACTCTTTCTGTAAGAGTGTCTCTATTAAAACAAGATGCTGTCTTTGTGGGGTGGCAGAGAGAGGGCTAGCTTGCAGTCTTGAGACGTGTATCTCCTTTCAAATACCGAATTATTAGGAATAAAGATATTGCTGGTAATTAGAGATGTTGCTATGGTTGTTTCATTGGATGATAAAGTAACCAAGTTACAAAAAAGATTAGTTTATATGCAGTGTTCTCCCTGATAACTTCCTCAGCTGAGGGTGGAAAGAAAGAAACCCAGGTGTAGCGTTTGACTCTGTCTTTGAGCAGCTGAGCAGTTTTATTCGTTTTTGACCTCCAGGTGGCAACCACGCCAAGCCTTGTGACTAGCAGTGCAGCTACAACCCTGACTGTCAACCCCGTGCTCCCTCTGGCCAGTCCTGCTGTCACCAGTCTGTCAGTCACAGGTAAGGGCTGCCACCACATCAACCCCTACCGGTTTTCCCTTTTGAATTCTTAAAAGAGTCATTCACTGCTGGTCACTGGTTATCCTAGGACATTATTGTCATTGTTCCTTGTTGCTGCACTAGGAAGTTTCAGTTTTTGTCACCACTGAGTTGGCTTTTCCAGGAATAAAATCACAGGTGGTGCTGAAACAAGATACACTGTTTTTCATTGCTGGCTTCTAGAGCTCCTCAGCCTCCCATTGGGAAGTGTAATTTCATTTTTTCATTTGAACTCTTGGGGCTTCTTGGTACTACAGAAATGTGTGTGTTGTGCCCCTTTCAGCTGGACATGCAGTTGAGATTGGGTGGGCAGGGGTTTCTGGTGTCTGTGTTTTGTCTTGATCTGACCAGAACCAATCTTCCAGGCACAACAGAAACCACCTCCAACAACACGGCAACAGTGATTTCAACAGCACCTCCAGCTTCTTCAGCAGTGACATCACCCTCCCTGAGTCCTTCCCCTTCTGCCTCAGCCTCCACTTCAGAGGCATCCAGTGCCAGTGAGACCAGCACAACACAGACAACCTCCACTCCCTTGTCCTCCCCTCTCGGGACCAGCCAGGTGATGGTAACGGCATCAGGGTTGCAAACGGCGGCAGCGGCCGCGTTACAAGGAGCTGCACAGTTGCCTGCAAATGCAAGTCTTGCTGCCATGGCTGCTGCAGCAGGACTAAACCCAGGCTTGATGGCATCCTCACAGTTTGCAGCTGGGTAAGGATCAATTTTGCACTCCCTTTTAGGTGAGGTGACAGAAGAGTGAAGGAGAATTCTTGGGATAAATTGCTTTTATGCATCACTGTCATTTATCTCAGATTCTGAGGGTTTACTCATAGATGGCAATTGACCATTCCCATCACAATACACAAATGCTGTGTTCATTTTAAAGGTGAAAAAGCTGTGTTACAATGATGTTGTTTGATAAATCATTCACTCCACTGCAGAGCTTGACTTAAGGCCTGCAATTTACCACTGAATCATAGAAACTGTCCTATTAATTGTAAAATGGAGAGGTAGTCTAGACACACTTCACTCCTCTGTATTCATTTCTCCATCATGAGCAAGTTCTTAAAGATGCAAGATGATGTATTGCTGAAGTTGTAGCTTTAGAAATGTTGCCCGGACAGATGTTTCTTTAATTCCTCTTGATTTGCATATTTCTTATCGGCATTTGGGAGAGGATGATAGTTCTCTAACAATTAACAGTTTTCCCAAAATACTTTACAAGAACATTTTACACCAATGATCAGTGCAAGTCATGTATTTACAGTGCTTGTACTTCAGGCATGTTATGAACCCCTCATGGAGTTAAAAGCAAAATAATCGAAAAATAGCCCTTAATCTTTGGTCTTTCCTCCTTCGTTGCCCGCCCTCCCCTCTTCCCCCTTTTTAAAAAATATGTTGGTGTACTTTTGAACAGTGACAACCTTTTCTTAAAAGTAACACTCTTTCTCTTTTCCACTTCTTCCATGACCTTGTTTGCTGCAGAGGTGCCTTACTTAGTCTCAATCCAGGGACATTAGGTGGTGCTCTCAGCCCGGCCCTGATGAGCAACAGTACACTGGCAACTATTCAAGGTCAGTAGTGTTCCTTCTAATGCATCTCTGTCACACAGCTTCGGTTTATGCCCTCTGATTTTGTCTACCAGAGAACACTGACTCCTCTGCACTGGGCATAAATTGTGTAGGAGTAAAGGTTTTACAAAAATTAAATGTGCAAATATGTTTTGTGGATCAAAGAGATAAGAGCAGGTACAACTTCAGATAGGGAGTCAGAACTGTGTATGATCTTATAGTGATTTAAAGGAGGCATTTAAGATACTGAATATAATCTGGAATTTATTGTCCTTGCCTCATTGGCCTGTATCTCTAGCATGTTAGAGATTTGCTTTTTATAGCTTTTTTATAGTCTACTTGAGCAGACTTGCACCATTCTGAGGTCTCTTGGGAGGGCAGTTCTGAGCAAGTCTTGATCTTGAATTCTTGTCTTCACATGTATTTGAGAAGAACCTACAGCAAACATCCTACCTCCTAAAATCCTTACATAGAAATTGTAATACATAATTCCACATTCAGAAGAGTAAATATTTATTTGTTTTGGAAATAGCACAAAGCCAGAAGTTACCACTGGCTTCAAGCAAGAGTTGTTCTGAGTTCATAGTTTGCCACCTGTAAAAACTGGGTGGTACAAGTGTCTAAAGAGCTAGGTAACCTGTGTGTTCAAATATCCTTTAAACTAGCTGAACAAATCTTGTTTCTAGGTTGCAAGAAAGAACCATTTCATAAAGTGTCACAGATAAATTTAGGAGATCATAATCTAAGGCAGACTGAACACTGAACGCTGTAGACCCGTGAGAGTAAGTTGTAACAGTGGTTGGTTATATGTCAACATTTAAAATGTTACGCTCAAGGTTACATGACCTTCTCCATCTTGTGATAGCTGTCATTTCACATGAACCCTCATCTCAACCCTTCCCAGTGCAAGTTGCCTGGATGTGCAGGCTCTCTGTGGCAGGAAACATAGAGCAGTATTGTGCTAAAAGAGCTGAAGAAAGGCACAGTGGAATTAGTTTAGCAGCAAATGAAAGACGCTTTTTAGTATCTGCAAGATCTTGTCTGATGGTAATTTTGAAAAAAAAAAAAATACCAAAACAGCCTATGATGAGACAACTGCCCTCAGTGATTTAGAGAGCACACGTATCAGAGAGAGGCAAATGCAGAGACCCCTTGCTTTTAGACACATTTTGCATTGTTGCTTGCTGCTAATGTTATCTCCTCCCTGCTCAACTTTCCCTTTTTTTAGCTCTTGCATCTGGTGGCTCTCTTCCAATAACATCACTGGATGCAACTGGAAACTTGGTGTTTGCCAATGCTGGAGGTACCCCTAACATCGTCACTGCCCCTCTGTTCCTGAACCCTCAGAACCTTTCTCTGCTCACCAGCAACCCAGTTAGCTTGGTCTCTGCAGCTGCAGCCTCCGCAGGGGCCTCTGGACCAGTCGCCAGCCTTCACGCCACCTCCACCTCAGCCGAGTCCATCCAGAACTCTCTCCTCACCGTGGCCTCTGCCAGCGGGGCCTCGTCCACCACCACTACTGCCTCCAAGGCACAGTGAGCCGGGCTGGGCTGTGCTCCAGCAGCCTGGGTCACTGTGCGCTGGGATCGGCTGCCAGCCCGGTTGATGAACTGAAAATGCCATGGGCATCCTCTCACCGTGTTGCTGGGGACAAGAAAGAGAGAGAGAGAGAGAGAGAAAGAGAAGGAAAAATATTTAAAAAAACAAAAAACCAAAAAAACACAAAAAAAAAAAGGAGAAAAAAAAACCGAAAGCAAAACAGGAAGGATTTAAAGCTGGGACAGACATTTGCCTAATTTTATAATAAACACTGTCTTTTCAGGATCGCTTCATGGATCGGAGAACTTTCTAACCAAAAATGTAAAAAAAAAAAAAAAAAAAAAAACCACAAAAAAACTAAAAACCACAAAAACACAAAAAAAGTGAAAGGACTACTTATCATTTCCAGCAGTCACAATGACAAGTTAAGGTGGGTTATCAGTTCAAACATAGGAAGGGGATTTCTTGGTTTTATTGGTCTAAATATCTTTCTTTTTTAATTATCATTTTATAGGTCTGTTGTACAGGCCATTATGTCATACAAGGTGTTTATAATCGTATCAATCATGTTGGGGGTTCCTTTCTTAACTGGTACAATTTAGGCAGGCCTGTATTACTGGTGTATCTCTATTATTATTATTATGATTATTATTATTATTATTTTTATATATATAGTTTGGACGCGTTTGTCTTTTGCTCCTGGATTATTTTCAGCGAGCTCCCACACCATGGGGGGAGGGCGGGGGGGTGGAGAGGAAGAATGGAGCACAAATAGACTTTCTGTCCTAATCTTCTGGAAATGTTCTGAACAGTTTCCTCATCCTTGAATTTGTCTAATGCCTACTTGTAAGGGTCAGAAGAATTTATGTCCATCATTTGTGCAGGAAGCTGAGTGCAGCAGAAGAGATCACTGTGTGCAAACTTCCAGGCTGGTCTCTGCTTTTTAAGCAGAGGTAAGAATTAGCTCCAAACTGCCATTCTCCTTCTCTCAAATATTTAGACAGAACAGCCAAATTCTGCTCGTAGCTTCGTCTGCTTGGTTCCTTTTACTTCAGAGAGCGGGATGTGACCTCCCATGTGTGGATTGTGTGACAATACTGATGGCTCTTCTGTTCCAGTGATTTCGTTCTGCTGTGCAAGAGCACACAGAAATATTTAAAAACCATGGTGACCCGGGCTAATTGGCAGCATGTAAAGCAGCATTTACAGTCCTAAATCCCCTCTAGGTGAGTTGGTACCAGATTTCAGAAGGTCACATTCTCCCCGTTCATAGCAATATTCCTTTTCTGATGCTTCCAACACTATTTAGAAGAACTTCCTAGTAAAAAAAAAAGCACTTCTGGCTGCAAAAGACAGAAGCCAGGAGTATGGGAACAGAAGGTGCCATTGTTAATGCCAACACAACAGAGGCACTCTGGGGCTTTGCACACCCTGGGCTGATGTGGTGTGGTCTCTGAGCTGCGGGGCTGCTCTCGGGGTGAGGACGGCAGTCGGCGCCTCTGGCCAGTGCCCGGGGCTGGCCTGCCACTGGAACTCACTTTTTAAGGTTGATTCTGATCCGTGGAGCAAAGGATATTTTTGTGGATGAGGAAGAAGTAATGAACTGTACAGAAGTTAGATCTGTATATTCTTAAATATACAATCTAGTATCTGAACCAAAAAAAAAAAAAAGATTTTTAAAGAGAGAAGACTGGATCACTGCAATGCAGTTCACGTTGAACTTTCCATTCCTGATGGATTTAAAGGTTTCTGCCATGTCTATAAAACTAAATTACTTTTAGCTAGTGAGGGTATTAGAAGAGTCCCTTTCCCACCCACCCCCTTTTCTTTTGTCACCAGAGTGTCCTAAAATAATGAGCTCATGCAGCTTTGTTCATTTTGTTGATGATTCAGGGGGATCCTGGAGCTTCTCATCCAAGATCCGGAAGGCAGCAACTTTAAACTCTACACATGCTTTGGTTTGTGCCTGAGCATGTGGGATTTGTGTTTGCACTCAAGTGGCAGAACCCCTTATCTCTCCCCCCACCACCATGGTTTTGCTCTGTTCATCTCTAACTCTCCACCTTCCTGTTTTACTGATATTTAAACCAATTACCCCTAAAACTTCAAAACTAGTGAACTGCAAGCAGGGAAACTAACAAATGTCCGTCCACCGTTTCTTATGTGTTTTTGATTTTTTTATGTTTTATTTTTTTAAAACTAAGCTTGAACCAAAGTCAATTTCTAGCAAGCTGCTGTACTAATGGACTAGTTTGTGTAAGTGCAGTTCAGATGCAGAGAGGCGATAGATGCTACTGACAATTTCTTTTTCATTTGTCTTTTGTTTTTATTAATTTTATATAAAAGTTGCTGCTTGTTTTTAATCTTTTTTTTTTTTTTGATTGGTAATTTGTGTTATCCTTGGGGCAGACTCTTAACTTGATTTTAATTTGTTTTCTTTTATTTGATGTGTAAATAGAATGGCAATGTCAGAGGATTGTTAATCCAAGAGGTCCCATCTTTATCCCCCCCGTATGGATGAATCTCAGTATTTTTGATGTGTCTCTACGTCTTCAGGCTGTGCAGGAGACTTTTAGGGCTATGAATAATTCTGTAAAAATGGCCCACAGTAAAAGCTTCAGAGCAGCAACAGGTACAGCTGGGTGAGCTTCAGGGAGGTAGGGAGAAGTAGGAGAGAAGATGCTGGTACCCAGTGTGCTGGTCTGGAGGCCAAGCACAGTCTATAGTTTCTACCAAAGGAATGCAAGTCCTTGGACTTGTTTTGAGTGAAGTAAGAGGATGGGGAAAACCGCAGCTGTAGCGTTTGTTCCTGACTCTGAAAGTCCCTGCTTACTTTCACGCCTGTGCAAAAGTACAATTTATCAGGAAGCTTTTTTTGTTAGAGGGGGAGACCACCGGGCTTGTCTCCGATGGATCCCCTCCTCCCCAATGGTTTTGTGGTGGGGTGGGGGGCGTGGTCCTTGCAGATATCTAGGAAACACAAAGAAAGGTGGGCCTTAAATCAGTGGAAAATCCTCTCTCCACAGTTCCAGGAGACTGTGCCATTAGCTGTCTGAATGAGTTTTCATGTCCCATTCTTGCTGGTTTGTGGTTGGGAGAGGGTCTTGTTGAGTACATATCTGGAACACTAATGCAGCTTGGATGGTTTATTTATTATAAAAATCTGCTTTTTTTCCTGACTACCTTTGCATTGGTCACATGGCTTTGGTGTGAGCACCTTATTCCCCTTTACCCTCCTCTTCTCTACCCCATCTCCCTATCTGGGGCCCAGATTCCAGGGAATTTCTTAGCAAGTTTTTTTCTGAGAGAAACTGGAAACTCAGAGTAGTCACATATCCAAGAAAGCTTGGTTTTGTTGGCAGAAGCTGGCATAAATTCCCAAACAGCACATATCCCATGGCATCCATTGCCAGTGTGTTCTGATTCATTGTCCCCTGAAACATCCTTGTGACTGAAGGACTGTTATTCCTGGAGCCTACTTGTCATCCCTATCGGTGTTTTTCCTCATGGATGCTGGATACCTCCAGTGTTAGGTAAAAGACAGAAATCAGGCTGGCAGTGGGTGTACATCTGCCAAGTTAAGAGCACATGTGCTCCTTCAAAGAATGAGAAGAATGTGAGATCATGTACCAGAATTTAGCAGAAGTTTCTTTCTTAAATCACCATCACGCTGGCAGCAGAAATTGATGCTTCTGAAAAGAAACAATAATATTTGTGTACAGACGCAGTAAATATGATTACAAGAAGTTTGGTGGTGTGTTGGAAAAGGATAATAGCATCTCTTTTTCAGAGTTTCATGTCTCTCTATTTAAAGGTGAGAGGGTTGCTTTTCATAGTTGCAAGCATGTCACAATACCCAGGCAAGAAAAGAGAAAGTGAAAAACTCTCCCTGCAGACAGGGACAGTTCAAAAAGCAAGAGATTTCCAGGGACACAAACACAGATATACCCGGAAGATCAAAATTAATTTAGACAATGGCTTCAGGAATTGGTCTTGTAGCTTGGTGATGACATTATTTTCTGATCTTAAGAAAAACACATTTTGCTTTAGCACACTTTGGCTTTAGCACACTTGGTCTCCTTAGAACCCATTCTCCACAGTCACCGTGGAAGGATTCATGAACAGCCCAAAGAAAGTGCGCACAGGCGTGGCTGCTTGCAATAGTTACATCTGCTTAGATTTCCTACAGAGGCTTTATTTCGTTTCTGAGTTACTGTACTGTGTTAGTTGAAGTACATTTTTATCATTCACTGTGAGGTGATGTGGATGTGCACGTAGACATCTCTTGGAACTATGACCTAATGCTCAAATGCCACCTCTGTAAGCCTCACATGGGGTGCTTTGACACATTTCTGCAGCTGAGTTAGTGAAAGACATGGGAGGGTTAATTCCTTAACTCTGTGTGCATTCCTGCAAAGCAAAAGTTCCTTAAAACAGGGATTCCCCCTTTTTCTGTTGTTGTTGCAAATGGAGCAGCACAACCAATACAGCTGGAGCCATACCACAGATACTAAACCAAAGCAACATCTAATTTACCTTAAATATCAATTCATATTTTCTTAGATAAAGAAATATATAAAGATACAAAAGGATCTTAAAGAGACAGGTAGCTTCTCATGGTCATTAGAGTGTTTTAGGACAGATAAAGTAATGCGTGGTCCAAACTTTCAATGATACTTGGTTTTAAACTGGAAGTTTAAAATATAGATGTTTTTATTGCCACATTAACTTTATGAAGAGTCACTATTCCCTATTCCTGTTCTGCCTGAAATAGTTAAATGCTGTTTCTCCATACCTTGTACCCCAGCAGGGCCTGTCTGACCCTGCTGGATGTTGCCTAGGGTGGAGTATTACCAAAGGAATAAGCTGGCCTGCTGCCCTCCCCAGTGTATTTATGGTTGTCAGCTCTCACACAGCCAACTCAAATCCCTTTCTATTTTTGCAACCAGTACACCTGCCCTCTCCCTCCCAAAGTACTGTAGCAATAGAGAATTCAAGATACTTACCTTGCACAAGTTCTGCCCTTCTCACTCATTAAATCTCTTGTAGCTGCTTGTGAGTTTCTCTCTTCTTTCCAGAGCGGAGTCCCCTAAAATTCTTTGAAGATATTTGACAGGGGAGATTTTGTCAAAAAGTTGTTGGCTCACAATTCACAGTTTCTTAAGATGTTCATATCTTTGTCTCCACAACGTGAGTGGTACCTGTTCCCTCTGTATCAGTGCAAGTAGTTGCTGTGCTTTTGGAACGATGAAAAGCAATTCTTCTATTTGCATATCTTCACACATGGACACAGTAATGCATGGAAAAAAGACTCGATCTTTTCAACTTATCTATCTGCATTTGATCTGTCTGCCACTTCTCCCAGGACGCTCCGAGTGGGGACATGCTCTGAATTTTCACCCCCCTTGGGATGCTGTTAGGAAGGCGTTAGGGAGATTGCACTGAAGTTACAAACAGTTTAAGTGTGGGAGAAAAAACATCTTTTACTCAAGTAGACAAATAAGGTCAGCATGTAGAACGTATCAGGTACTTATTTTCTGACCAAATTCCTAAACATGAAGCAGCTTCTGAGCTTTGACTTGGGGCTGCTTTTGGGTCCATCAGTGATGCCCTGCTAAGAACCGTCCATAACTGGAATAATCTGGGCCCCCTTTCTCCCTCCCTGTCTCCGTCCCTCTGCCTCTTTCCCTCTTTGCTCCTTCCCCGTCTTCCCTCAGCGAAAGGTAGCACCATACAGCTCTGAGAACAATACTTGTGGGTAGCAGCTGGCTTCTGGCACCTTCATAAAATACCTCAGCATAGCTTAGCATTGTCGCAGAACTGGTTTTAAACTGAAAAAATCAGAAGAGAAAAGCAAACTTTATAAATAGTGGAGATAATTCTAGCTGTAGAGTTTAGTTGAACTGATGGTTTATTATGATTGATAAACATGATT
This sequence comes from Poecile atricapillus, assembly GCF_030490865.1. Taxonomy (NCBI): domain Eukaryota; kingdom Metazoa; phylum Chordata; class Aves; order Passeriformes; family Paridae; genus Poecile; species Poecile atricapillus. Next base: position 111,447,766 of record NC_081249.1, read on the forward strand.
ATGCTGTATGTATTTGAGATCCTGTTTATAGGCTACAACTTTATAGGGTCGGGTGGGGGTGGGTGGATGTTGGGGGCAGAGAAAGGGGGTTTGACTGTGTTAGAAGGAAAATGTTTGCTCATAAATTTTTTTCCTTGTATCTGTCTTGCCAAAGGAAACATTTTGTCGCTCCTGGGTTTGGGATTGTTGTTTGGTTGGTTTATCTGTGGTCTAATCTGCAGCACAGCACGTGGTGGCATGCAGGTTACTGATGGGGTTGCTGTTCAGGGTCCTTTCGAGTGTGCGCACACTTCCCTCCCTCTTGGCCTTTCCTTGCCCCTCGCTGGGATCTGAAGATGAGGCAACAAATATCGGGGAGGCTCGGGGGAGAGATGGCTGTACTGGGCTAGGATCGACCTCGGGGCTGTAAATCCGTTTCAGTTGAGTTGAGTTGCTCCAGAGCTGAACTGGGTCCGCTGTGTTTAACTCCAGGGAGGGACAAGAATGGTTGTCGCATCTTAATCTATCTGGGAGAGCAAAAGTGAAACAGGTTCCTTTTATCCCCCTTGTCTTGTTACTGAATGTAGGGCTTGTAGTGCTTGATAATAGGTGGAAAACTTTTTAAACACTTCCTTTTCTAATAGCAATGCTAATCCTGTCTAGACCAAAAACTATGAAAGAAAAAACCAAACTGAGAGAGGTGAAAGCTAACCTACTCCTAACACCTGGCTAGTCTGCCTGAAAGGGTTGAAATACTGTGAGACGGTTGTGGGAGAGGAGCTTTGAGGCGTTGTTGGCGAGGGACCAGGTCGTTCTCCTGGCCGATGTCTCGGTGTTGCGGTGGGAGTAGCAGAAGAGCGAGTGGTTCTTGCCCTGGGAGGGTGTTGCAGCCAGCTCCGTGTGGGCTCCAAGGCTCCCTTCCCGTTTCCCCTGAGGCTGCTGGAGCGGGGGAAGAGGGCAGGGTGTGCGTGGGTGGGTGTGTGTGCGAGTGCGTGTGAGCGCCAGCCGGCACCGGCTGCGTGCGGGGAGCGAGAGCTGGGTTTCTAAAGGAGCTCGACTCCACTGGGGAGGGAGAATTCCCGGTGGCCTCGTAGGGAACCAAAGGCACTGATAAGTTGTCAGCTCTGCTGTTCTCAGAGCGGGTAAGAGGAAAAGCTGGGTGGGGGTTTTTTGAGCTTTGGGTCAGTGTCCCTTCCTCTAAGGACCTCATCTCTTGCGGGTACTCCCACCTTTTCTGCATGGAGTTGCTTTGGCTCTGTGAAGACAAACGGTGTCTGGGGTTTGCCCAGTGCTGCAGGTCTTAGGCTGATGTTGGGATACAGTCAGGGAAAACTGTTTCTTTCCTTCAAATGTGGAAGCAGTGTAGTCCAAGGTCAGAGTCTGTTCAACAGCTTTTGCATATGGTCTTTCTCTTAAGGGAGGGACCTTGAAGACTCCTTTCTTTGCTCCCCAAAGTAGCCCTGTACGTGTTCATGTATCGTGCTATTGGGCTGAGCTGTTTTATCAGTGAACTTGGTGAGCTCTTGTGAAGAAAGGGAGGGAGGAAGGGGGAGAGCGGGTTGCCCAGCTACTCTTCCTCCGGACACCAATCGGGTTGCAGAACTTCACTGAAAGCTTTACTAATAGAATTGTTGTTCTGACATTATGTAAAAGTGGTATTAATATTGTGTGACTTTTCAAAGAGCTAGTTAGATTTATAGATAGGTAATAGGGATATTGAAGAAATGACTTCTCAAAGAAAAGAGCACTTGGAACAAAAGAAGTGGAAAACAAGGTGTGCTTTATGGAAAACAAATCTGAGGAAGGAAATGAAACAGCTTGTGGGAGGCGAGGGAAGATGATACCCTTTGGCGTTCCTTAGTGCTGCTGAGGCTCAGCCCCAGAACTGGAACATACCCCCTCTGCCTTACTTCATCTCTCTACCAAACAGGACATTGTCAAGTAGCTCAGACCAAAATGCTGATCTGTCTTAAAACTGTGTCGGTCTGCTGGGGAATATCCTCCGGCAGAGCTTTACATAATACCGTGAGATACTTAATTTATCACGTTAGCTTCCCCTTCCCTCCCAAAATTGTCTTATCTGTTGTAGGCCCCACTTCAGGATTCACACTGCCTTTGCCGAATTCTGTGGCTGCAGCTACGGAAGCCCCGTTCCCTGAATGTCATAGCTTCGTGTGCGTTCCAAGCCGGCATGTTGCGGTGCTATAAAACCCCAAAATTATTTAACAGTAGGAATCCCAAGACCTTAGGGAACGGCACGCCAAGGGGCAACTCGTGGAGATCGCACAACCCCCTTGAGAAACGATTTAGGAGCAAGAGCACCCGTGACAGTGTCCTGAGAACAAGGCAGTTGAGACAAAACCTTTAGTTCTTCCCCCATTCACTCTCCGTGTGTCGGCCTCCGCGACCCCGGTGCTCCCCGCGCCTGAGCGAGTCCGAGGGGAAACGCAAAGAGCAAGACTTGGAGCTCAGGGCGCGCCTCCCTGCAGCGCGGGGAAGGGAAGGCACCGCTGCGGGGCTGGAGAGGGCTGGAGCAGCACCGGCCCCGTGGGCACCCCGTGTGCCCCCCTGTGCCAGCGCTCCGTGCGGAGGGCCCGGGCAGGAGCTCCTTGGTCCCCGCCAGTGCCGTTGTTCCATTTCCTTCCTCTGTGGTAGTATCTAAGGCTAGGTGTGAGTAGGTGTGGGGTGTTTATCCGCCACAGGTACAGGAGCTGTCGTATACCTCATTTCTAACTCGTAACTGAGTAACTTGCTTTAACTTTCTCCAAACCCCACAGAGTTGCCAAGTCTGCCCTCCCTCCTTTGATTAACACTGAACTCTGGCCTATAGCACCCCGTGACCTGCAACCTGGGGAGTGACCCCCTAACGCCTCTGAATGTCGCTGCTTAAAAGCTACTGCAAAGTGAGGGCAAATTGCAATCTTATCTTATTTCCTTTGGTTACAAGGGGTCCTCTCGATCAGTCTGTGAATATCCACCCCCTCCCCTCCACTCTCCATGGAAAAGGGACACCCACGCTGCCTTTTCCCACCCCGGAGCCAACGCTGAGCCCCAGGGCCCGGAGGCGCTCTCAGCCCAGTGCTGCGTACATGCTACTCACTTTTTAACATGACCAAAAACACAAAAAAGCAAAAAGAAAAAAAAAAAAAAAGGAAAAAAAAATAGAAATCTCCAAATACTTAATTTTCTTCTTTATTATTTGACAATCCTGTATCCCTTCCCCACTCCCCAACCTGGCCAGAAGCTGCATCCTTAACCCGGTCCATCTTTATTTGAATGTAGTTCCCCCTACCCCCATGGGAAAGAGAAGCTTTGTCAGGTCACGGTGGCTGCTATAAGTCGGGAGGGGGCGGTTTCTTTGTTTTGTTTTGTTCTTTTAAAATTTCCAGCCAAAACCAAAGATTTCCTAATGATTGTATAAACTCAAAACAAACAAACAAACCAAAGACAAAGGGCGTCTTCAGCACCAAGCCCACCTGTGAGGCCGGCCTGGCCTGGGCTGGCTGGGCGAGGGTCGCTGCCAGCCCGGGGCTCCAGAACACCCTGGGCAGCAACTCCCAGCTCCAGGGTGAGATCTGGGGCGCAGGCGCTGGGAGGGGAGGCCGGGGCTTCGCAGGTGGGTTGAGGAGCTGAAGACTTGGGTGCAGGATTGGCTGCTCTGCTGGGTGCTTTAACCCTCTGGGGGCTGGGTGATGTTGATTAATACACGCTGAGGTGCACTTCTGAGCTTCCCCCCCCTTCACTGCTTGGAAGAGGCTGTCCTGTCGTGAGAAATCCCTGAAAGAAGAAGAAGCAGCTTTTCATTTCTCCTCTAGTTCCTTTTTTCTAGATTTCTTTTATTTTTGCAGCACCACTGTGCAACTATGCATTGTATTTCTCAACCTTTTATGCTAGGTAGATGCCTGTGACTTTTTAACTTTTGGGGGGGGATTGCAAATGGAGGAACTTTTTACATGGATCTTTTTAATCTCAGTTGATTGGGGGGTGTTTGGTTCTAGGGTCAGACAAGCTCTATCCCAAAGCAAAATCCAAATGTTAATATTATTAGCCTGATGCAGATACCAAAGATAATTTCTTTCCTGCAGAACCTTAGACTTGTGTATTAAGTACGATTACCCAGCACTTGCATTAGTCTAACCTCAGTAATTCCAAAGCTTAGATGTATATTTTGGTATATTTCTGGGATATTAAAAAATTGTCGTTTAAATTCTTGTTTGTTTCAGTGTAATGCTCTTAAAGTCATAGCATGGAGATAACTGAACTTGTCCTATTCTTAGTAGTTTGAAATAATAGTATTTTTGTATGTTTTGGGTGTGTCTATGTATGTATTAACATAACAGTTTTCACTGCCTAGGTGTTCATAAATAATAATAAAAGAAAAACCAACTACAAAGGTTTTTAATCTGTACATAATATTCCGTGAGGAATTTCCACCAGACCGCCAATTTGGATCGCATTTTCACTGATGGCCGCTCCCAACTGGGATTCTTTCTTTCTTTTTAAAGAGACAGCATGTTCTTTTTTTTCCCCCACTGACCTGAGGTTCTTTCTCAGTGCAAAGGGGGTTTCACTGTTTTTAAGGGGTGGGCCAAAGAGGAAGTAGCTTAAATTTTGTTTTTAAAAAGTATTTAACATGTTAGTTTGAAAACTACCCCTTTGTATGAAGAATTGGGAGTGGAAAACCAAGCCCTTTCTTCTAAATCTGATAGTAATTCTCGAAGAAGCGAGGATTTGTGAATGTCTGTAGTGTCTGGGCAGTCCCTTTTTTTGCTTTTTTTCCTAAATAAGACAAGTTTTTGGTCCTAATGGTTTCACTGCTCTGTGCAACTGCCTGCTTACACTGGCTGGGAGGTTTTTTTTTTTCTCTTGCCCTTCCTCATACACTGCATTTATAAACTTGAGGTCAGCAGAACACTTGAAATCTAGGGCCATTGTGGGAGTACCCTACCCAAACGCAACCCAAGCTTTTCTTGAGACTGAAATGTGAGAGTCCCACACATTTCAAAACCTTGCTGATCACACTAAGGGTGAGGAGGAAGGCGAAATGCTGTCTCTTTAAAGATGTCCTTTATTATTATTATTATTATATTATTATTATTATTTTCCCAGTGGTTGCCTACAGATAGCTGTAGGCATTGAGAGATTGTGTAGATTACAGTAAATCAGAATGAAAAGGTAGATTTTGTGTAGATGCATTTGTCTGCTGTAATTTTTTATATATATTAAACTTACTGTAATTGTACAGTTCATTTCTGTTGTAAACATCATTAAACCATTTTCCAAGTGTTTTAACATGTATGCACTTGTTTGTAGTTTTTAAATGTCGGGGGGAGGCTGATTTCTCTTCCCCTGTGCATCAAACCAGGCCAGCAGATTGATCTGTGGTGCCCTTTGTCTTGTCAAACTGCAGGAGAGCCTGGGTTTTATGCACTCTGCTTGAAGCTTTTGTTCTGATTCTGTATTTATCAGCTCTTCTCCTAAAAGCAGAAACAGCTTCAGTCGCTTCCTGATGGCAAAGAGGAGACTCAGCTCAGCCCCACCGTGAGTGGCCCCAAAAGCAGCATTAGATCCTTTTTGAAATCAAGGTCTCCATTGATATTTAAAGAGCATAAAGGTGATTTCCCCCCCCCCCCCCCAAATAATTTCATTCCTATTGTTTGGTGGTTGGTATTTCATGCTGCAAAAACCTGTGACTTCTACGTCTTGAAGATATAGTTATGGTGATTTTAAAAGAGAAAGCTGTTTTCAGCACTCTTTGTTCTTGCATCAAGCGCTTTTTGCAGCATAACTTTACTGTAATTTTCAGCTCAGCTGTCTCAGTTATCACCCAGTTCTCTCAATTTTTCTTGTCACTGCAGAACAGTAAAGGATCTAGCATTATTTTTTTTTTGTGAGAAACATTCATTACCATTTCTCAGTTTACTTTTTTTTTCCTTTAATTTATTGCAAATATTCCTTAAAAGCTACAAGCACCTACTGCAGGTACAGTTTTACTGCTAAAGAAGTAAAACTGCCTTGGAACTTGCAAAGCACCCATTTCAACAAGTTTTTCTGCTGCTAACCCACCAGTCCCTGTAAAGAAGACACAACCTCATCTGGGCAGTGCCCAGAGCAGCAGCTCTTGCTCCCACAGCCTTGCTTTAGCTCTCCTTCTTCCGTGAGGGCTGGTGAGATGGCTTGGTCAGCTCCTGAGTCGAGGTGAAACACCCCTGGTTTTGCTGGGCTGGATTTGTCCTTGCTGAATTCCTCCAGGCTTCACTGTGCAGCCTTGCGAGGCACGGGCAAAACTGAGGCTGCAGCAGATGAGTGTCCCTTTGATACCTGGGTTTGGGGCATTTTCCCAACAGCCCATCCCAGCTTCTGGGATGTGTGTAGGAGCTCCTGTTGGGATCCTGTCCTCCTCAGCTTCCTTGGGAGATGGTGCTGCGGGCTGCAGGCTGCTTCAGACGGCCTGAATGCCTCAGGTAAGGAGCTCGTGCCATTCCCGCTGCTGCTCCCTGCACACGCACACGGGGCTGCGGCACTCTTTTATTAATTCATCAGAAACACGTGGCATTATTGAACTGGTGCCTCTTTGGAATGATACCCACACCTTTTAGAGACAGCCTGATGAGAGACTGGTTTGGAAAAGGCATTTATGTTGGCTTTTGTACAGTTTGTTGTCTGGAAGTGGTAACAGGGGAGACCATCTCCTTGTTTTGTTTTTCTGCCTGCAAAGAAGTCTCTCACTCAGCTTACCTGGCTCATATTTATGGATGAGTGGCAGTGCCATTGCTTGATCTTTTTTGGGATATTGGTGCTCATTTTCTTCCTACTGGAAAGTTGGCATTCAGCCTCCCTGCTTCACTGCTGTAACATCATGTCACTCTTTATAATTAAAGAAAAACAAGTTGCCCTCCACTGAAGCAGTTTTTTTAAAGGCAAATTTAAAGCAAAAAGGGAAAAACAGTCTTAAGATAAATACTACAGGAAGTAAATACAGCCCCCCTATCTCTGCAAATTGTTTAAATGCAATAAAGCCATAATTCCATGTCTTAATACTCTGGAAGACAAGGAAGAGCTATGGAAATAGCAGTGTTTGTTACCAGGTGTGGTCTGGTCACACAACACAAACCTTACCAAAAAAAAAATCAGCCTAATACCCACTAAAATTGGAAACAACTTTACAGTTATGTACATTCTAGTAGCAGAAGCAGTTACATGATTCAGGAGGAGAGGGAGAAGGGCCAGGTCCAGAGCCTGTGCACTAGCCCAAGGAGGTTCTTGCACACAGAAAACACACAGTGCTTGTGTTGGATGAAAAAGACTTTCCCCCCCTCTCCTCCCCAAAGCAGGTGGGCATCTCTCGCTCCTGCCCATCCCCTCTGAGGCTCCCACTTAGCGTGGGGGCAAAGGCTGCATTTGGAGAGCATCATAAGTGTCCTTGGTTGCTGCACTGAGCCCCTGAAAAAGAGAAAGCCAGAAAAAGAGGTGAGGGATGAATGTGAATGCTTTTTCCTGGCTGACTGGCAGCAACAGGGTGGCAGGAGCTCAAGTCAGGAACATCTGATCTTTTTTTTTTTTTTTTCCCCTAGAGAGGCTTTTACTCCTGAGTGATTCTTTAGTCTTTGTGTGGTGCAAACAGCTATTACTTACCTTAAGGCAGGGTACATCCTGAATAATTGTTATGAAAGTATGACTACAGCAAATCATCCTAACTGGTTCTGCAGATCTCTGGAGTACATTTTATGTATGTATTGTTAAGAGCTAACTGATGCTAGAGTGAGCATTGATAATTAAATAAACAGGCATCAAATCATGAACTTTGTCCTCTGGACTTCTCCTCTTAGATTTGGAAGGGAAATCAGGTGCAGCTCTGGGTAAGTAAGTTGGCAGTGGGACCTCAGGTGGTTTTGAATCCTGGGAAGCAGCCCCTGGCAGCCCTTCCAGCGATGCCCAGTCCTTTCCTGACAGCCTGCTCAGGTAAGGCAGCTGTGCCCTATGTCGCTCATCCCAGAGCAGGGGTAGCTGAGGCTTCCAAGAGTGAGGAGTTAGTGAGACACCTGCTGCCTGCTTGGGAAAATTCCAGCTGCCTTTCACTTCCCTGTGCCTCCCTGACAGTGCCATTGGATATCCAGCCACTCAAGAGGACACGTGAGGGGAGCAGCTCTGGGAGGTGGTGCCTACCTGGTAGAGACCTTCATTTCCTTTGCCTCGCCGCCTCTGCTGCTTTGGGAAAATTAAACAATTGATTAATAGATTAATCAATTAATAGGTAAGATTAACAGATTGATTAATGGTGCTTTTCTGATTATGCAAAGATTAAGCAGCCCCTGAGTTCCCTCATGCTCTGCTCAGGGTGTACAGGATGTACCAGCTGTGCATGGCCTGGACTCTGCACAGGAGAGCACCTGCTAAATCTGGACCGGCCCAGACAAGCTGCAAGGGATGTTAAAGAGAAAATAGAGGGTAGGAAATAAAAACAAATTGGTTTGGTTTGCTGACATATTTTCCTGTCATACTGTTAGAATGTTGCTATTTCTTTGATTCACTGTATGTATAGAGATTTGGCAGCATTTCTGCAGACACTGATTATTTAATAATAGATTGTATCACAAATGTGTCAAGGAATAGTGCTTGTTACAGTTAAAATTGCAGCAACCTATTAAATGATCATATATTTGGAATGGGACAAGGCCTTTGGTGTTCTTGTCCCTCCAGAAACAGAAACATTCAAAAAACATGGTGCAACTTTATAGCCCCATATCTCTTAGACAGAGCTCGACTCTGGCAGAGAAGCATTAGAATAAAAAAGGGGAAGAGATTAAATGTTGGTGTTGCTTCAGCATTTCTCAACACCAAACTTTGTTTTGAAATGCCCTTTTATCATGTGTCGGAAGGAAATGAAAGGTTATATATATATATACACACATATATATGACACTTTGACATAGAATAGAACCTGTGTAGGTCAGAGCAATTTTTCATTTTGCCATAAACAAGTGTCCCCAGATGGTTTGTTTTTGACACAAGCCTCCCTCCCCCAGCAGTTTGTGCACAGAGCTAAAACTCTCTCTCTGCTGTATCTGGAGACATGAGTGATGTGTGTCTTCCTAAACATTTGAGAGCAGAGCTCTGGGAAGGACGACATTTCCCCTGTTCCTTGTCTGAAGTCAGGCACAAGGAGGGGCTGCTCCTGATCCTGGAACTCCAGCCAGCCTCAGCAGCCCGTGGAGGGGAAACCATAAACCTGCAGCTCTGAACTGCTCTGGAGAAACATGCCCCAAAATCTTCCAATTTTGCTGGACCATTGCAGCACTTGACACCAGACCTTCCTTCAGCTGTTCCTCACCCATCTCACTCTGCCCTCTGCCCCCTCAGCCACGGCAGCTGTCAGGGGTTTTCTGCCCAAAAGCTGTAATGTTTTTTGTTACCATGTTTTTACCAGAAGAAAAGTAAGACTCACCTCTCCCTTCATTCCAATCTCACTGTATGCATCACCCATCTTGTCCTTCTGCAGTGACTGCAGGCAGAGAGGGGGAAAGAGTCAGTGTGATAACAGAAAAGCCAAGCCAGCCCCTGGGTAACCACATTTAAAACCAGGTGCTCTGAGTGTCTCATTCAATAGCAGTGAAGGTCTTGGAGACAAGCTCATTTCTCAGGCACGGAAGAGCCAGAAAGACCCAAGATAAGACATGAGAATCAACATTCCTGTATCTGTGCTTTGGAGCACAGACGACTACATTTAGCCACAGGAAATGCAGCAGCAATCACATGGGATGAATGTTGGTTAGGCACTAGCATTAGGCATTGGCAGGTATCTTGATCCAAGTTCTTTTCCACATCTCCTCAGTGTTTTCCCTCCTGTTGCTCAGAAGTGAGCAGAAATTTTCTAGCAAAAGCAGAGGATCTGGGGGAAGAGTTGTGTGAAGGGAAGACTTGAAAAGCAGCTGTTTTGAACCAAAGCTGAAATTGGGTAGGGGGGGGAAAGCCTCCTATGAACCAGTGTCTCCTGTTTCCAGCCATCCCTCCCTCTCTGCTCCCTCCAGAGGGCTCTACTCACAGTGTAGACAGTGTCCTGAGGGTTCTTTCTCCTCTGCTGTAAAACAAGAAAAAAGTTGCCCATTCATTGCACTACCAGCATCCTCCACCACCTTGTATGTGCTTATGCATTTGCTCCATGGCACAGCTACGGCTCTGTGGGCTTTCCCTGCCCATTCCAGTCCGTCCTGCCTCCACCCATAAAGGCTCTGTTCAGACAACTTGTTCTGGGCAAAATTAATTTTGTTTTAACAATTGGTAAAACTTAGTTCTTCTCTGCTCACTCCCTACAGCCGTCACCTGCTGATGCAGGAGGTTTTCCCTCCCTTTTCCTTTGAAAGTGATGGGCTCTGCAGCAGTAAGAGTTGTTTTGGCTGCTGCTCTGCTTTGTGGGCGCCTGTTTGATGGCATCAGACGCAGCGAGCTCTGTGAAACACCCACCGCTGCCGGGCCTCCTCCGCATCCGTCCCCGCCCGGGTGGCTGCGAGCTCCCAGCCGAGCGAGGGGGGCAGACACCAAAGGGGAGGGGGAGCTTCGCTCCTGTCCCCCCGCGCCGCCCCAGTTACGACACAAAGCCGTCGCTCCCTCCCCAGGAAGGCGCTCGGGTGGCCGCCTGTGTGAGCAGTGCTGTGACACGGCGTGGGAGGCACCAGATCAAAGCACAGAGGTGCACGTTGTGCCAGGGGTTACCTGGTGTCTCCCGCCCAGCTCGGGGTCTGCTCCTCGCTTCCCTCCCAGAACATCGTAATCGTCTCTGTGCGAGCGGGAGAGCTTCTGAAACAGGAGAGCAAAAGCAGTGGGTGGACACCGTGGAGATGAGATAATAGATCTTGACACAGAAATGAAAGGGAACCCAGCTCAGCTCACAAGGTCTATAACTGAACTAGAAATTATTTTTACTCCCTAATGCCACTATCGACAAAAATGCCTACATTTAAGCCATGGAAATGACACAAAACTGCAAGCTGTTGCATCAAGAACCTTTCCTAAGTGGAAATTAGTTGAAAACTAGAGAGCATGAGGGGGAGGGACTCTAATTTTCATGCTTTCTCTCCCACTGGAGAGCAAAGAGCCACGAGCTTCGTTTTCCTTGCAGAGCTGCTCATCTAAATTTGAATCAAGGAGCTACAGAAATTTCATGCCCAACACAATTCTTAGCTGGGAAAGGTTACCTTGGACAAGGACGAAGGAGAGATTTCAGATCAGAATAGCACAGTTAACAGAGTGCTACTTGAAAGGTGACAGGCTATACTTAAAAGAAATTGCATTAGTGTTCATACGTTACAGAGTTAAACAGAACTCATCACAGGATGTGGCTATGGTCAAAAGCATGAGAAAAAAAATTAAAAGCCAACTAGACATAGCAAAAATAGCTAGAGTTTAATGCTGCCATGAATGAGCAACTTGGTGAGAAGGGTCAGGCAGAGTCCTTTCTCTGTCCTCTTTCACTACCTAAAGATGCTGCCCACGGTCAGGGCACCAGACAAGGTACATCTCTGGTATGATCTGGTACAACAGGGTTTGCTGTGGGGCAACAGGAAAGCTTGGGAATGGAGGCACAGGGGTGTGGTGGCTCAGGCTCCTCACACTGGAGAGTGGAAAAGCTGCAGGTGCCCAGAGTCAGCTCCACAGCATTCCTTGGCATTTATCCTTTGCCCAGTCCACATCAAACAGCAGCAGCAACAGGGGCAGTGGTTGCACACACGCCCAGAGCTCTCACAGGCCTGTTTGTTCCATGGGGCAGCACAACTAACAGCCTGGGCTCCAGCCAACCTAGGGCTCAGTGTGCCAAATCAAGAACAAACAGCCCAAAGACCTCTCCAGCATCTGGTCAGAGTGGTGACACCAGCAGCTTCCCCTGCAAGGCTTTACCTTTCCTCACAGCTGCCATGCTGCACACGTGTACAGACAACTCATTAGTACAGCCTACTCATTAGCTGGCTCATCCAAAGGTTTTCTGACCAGCAGGCAATTCAGTGTCTCTAAGTGCCCCAAAAAGTCTGCCTGGATGGTAGATTAGAAAACAAAGACCAGCAGTTACTCACGTTGTACACATCATCCTGGCCTGGTCGCAGCTGTGGTTCAGAGGGCTGGCTGAGCTGGAAGAGAGACCATTCCATGAGCAGAGAGACAGTGGCTCCCTTCAATCCTTTCATTCCCTCACTCCTACCAGCTACTCTCATCAGAAACAGGGCAACCCACAAGCAGCTCCCTGTGGGGCTTCAGGCAGTGCAGACCCCTGCTGCAGCAGCACTTTTATCCACACACCAGCCTGTCCTCAGCAGCCAAGTCATTTTATTGCACATATGACCGGCTCATAAACATCTGAGTTTGTTCTCTACACACCTGCCCTCCTCAGAGTTTATCTCTCCATTCTCTTCCTGTTATAATCTCGTGCTTCCCTGGGACTTTGGTTCTCCAGTTGCCTAAAAAGTTGTTGGGCTTTCTGCAGGGAATCCCTGCACCCCTCAGGAGCAGCACTTGGCTTGCAGGGCTCTGGTGCCACCACAATAAGTTGATGTGAGTGGCAGCTAACAAAGAGGTAAAGGATTATCCCTTCTGTAGCTGCTCTTTGGCTCAGCTGCTCACAATACTTACGAGCAATCAATTGCTAAGCCAAAATTTCAGGTAAAAAGGGGCAGTTTTGGGTCAATGAGAACAGCTACTTCATGTTGTAGTCTTTAAAAAAACCCTGTCAAACTACAGTCTGTATTGATTTAGCCTTCTTGAGTTATTATGACATTCAACTCTTTATTAAAAGTAACCTAGCTCGGTCTATATTTAGGCATAGAATCATGTTTGTAGCAATTACACGAGTCCTCTCCTCTGGTTGTTTGGGTTATGTCATTTGCAGCATCATACTCATAGTATCAAAGATGTCTGAATTATTGAGACATTTTAATACATTCTTCACAACCTTGCTGTTTTCCCTGTATTTTCTGTGTATCCCCTCCTCTCTTTCCAATGAAAAAGAGGAGAAAAAAAATCCACATTACTCTTGAGCAGTCACTTCCCATGTACAAAATCCAGAATCTCTGATGTATCCATAAGTGTAATATCAAAACACTCTCATATACTCTTTCTCCTCTCCATTCATAAACCTTTGGAAAGAACTGCCCCAGGTTGCTCAAGTGGACACCAGAAATAGAGTGGGGGAAAAAGGAAAAAAGAGAGAGAAAGAAAGCAAAAGAATGGAAAGGTCTCATTTTAAGAGATGGTTCCCCTCCACTTTCCAGCCCAGCTCAGCTATCTTACGCTACCAAATCCAAATGCATCTGTGTTGGGTTAGACTGACCTTTGCCTTCACAAAAAGGGCTGTCATGACCACTGCATAAATGAAGAGGAATCCATCCAGCACGTAGCAGAGCCTGGGATCTGTGAGGCCAAGAACTGATGCAGCATCTGCACAAAAATATCAGATACATCAACAAACTAAGTCATTTGTGTCACTGAGTGTTTGGCAGCATAAATGTGGCAGTGCTGCATAGCACTCCGTGGAAAAGTAATAGCCAGTGTGAAGGCAACATTGCCCCTTTGCAAAAGAGATGGAATTCTGAATATAACAATTATAGGATTAATCTGGTCAAAAAGGAACACCACAAGTCCAGCCTTTTCTCTAAACAGGTTCAGTTAAACCAGACTGTCCAGGATCTCAGCCAGCTGAGAGTATCTCCATGGACAGAAATGTTTGCAAAATCCTCCAACCAACCTAGGACATTTATTTTCTGGGAAAACCCAGCAGCATTTTCTGCAGGGATTCATGACTGGGCCTGTTTAAGGCTTCCTTCATCATGTATGTGTGAGAAAATACATTGTTTGGACAAAATTTTAGGAAAGGGCTTCTCAATTCTGCATTAAATGTAAAGAAAGATTGACATCATCAAATTCAATGCTCCAAGAGTAACTTGAACCCATTGCCCCTCATGTTTTCCGTGTGACTCTGAAAAAGGGAGCCTTCATCTTTTCAGCCACCATTTAAATATTTCTACACTGACCACATCCAGTAATTAATCCACGTTAATATTGTTGTGTTTCAACAGATAAACCTGGTGAAACTGCTCCTGTATCAGTTCATAAAGATGTAGTAAGTTCACAAAATACAGCTGAAAGAATCAAAGGCTAAGTAACTGTAGATCCAATATGCAGCTCCAGGTCCATCCCCAAGGAAAAGCTGTATTGCACAATAATATAAAAAAACAAACAAAACAAATGCCGTAAAATTAATCTGAGTTGTGCTTTGTGCAGATTTGGAGGGAGTTCAAAAGAGAAAGACAAAAATTATCAATAACCTGAAAAGTCCTTTGATGAAGATAAACAATCACTGTTCCTACTGACAGCCTCACATATCCAGAAAAAATACCACAGAGTTGATTTGTTTGTCTGAACTAGGAGCTTGAATTCATTTTTTCCTAAATCATGTATTTAGAAACAAATCCATGGAAATAAATTGAGAATCCAGATGTTTTTCCTTCTTCCCCCCTCTTTTTCTATCATTTAAAAATATGGTTCAAAGCACTTTATGAAAAATATTCTTCACCACTTTTCCTCAGGACTATAAAATTTCATATATATGGTATGGGGTAAACAGAGACAGAGAGATTACATTATTTGCCCAATATTTTATATTAAACCAACAAACAGGCTGAGGTTACCTTCCCAGAGCTTTTTCTCTAAACAGTTCACAGGACAATATTTTACACCAGCCTGGAGGCATCTGAGATGCTGCTGAAGGCAGAATTTTTGGGTACTCCTTTGGTATTCTGGCCCTAAATCCCCTCTTCTTGTACCAAAGCCAGGCACATTCATACAATCATCTCAAGAACAATATTTCTCCAGCACTAATAAAATTTCCAGACCGGGAGAAGCCGAAGAAGGAGACATAGAGGACTGTGGAGGAGATGTCAAGAGATGAAGAGGAGATGAAGAGATGAGATGTGCAGGGGATTTAGCTGTGGCTCTGTGCCAGCCATGGTCAACCTCAGCTGACTCTGCAGAGCCAACCAAGTGCCCACATGGTGCTTTTGTGGGGCAGCCTGGCCTCCAGCATCCCAGGTAATGGATTAAAGCTGTCCAGTGAGGGAAGGCCTGCTACTCTGGCTGTGATTGTTCCTGGAAAAATGTGCTTTGAGACTGAGAAAGTCCAGTGTTTAGAAACAAACCAATAAAATGAATGGAATCATTAGGGCTGGAAAAGACCTCAGACATCATCAAGTTCAACCTTCAGCCAAATACCACCATGCTCACTCAACCATATTGTGAAGTGTCACATCCACTCACTTTTTAAACACTTCTAGGGATGGCGACCCCACCATTTCCCTGGAGAGCCTGTTTCAATGCTTAACCACTCTTTCAGTGCAGAAAATTTTCCTAATATCCCACCTGAACCTTCCCTGGTGCAGCTTGAAGCTACTTCCCCTTGTCCTATCTGTTAGCTCATGTTATTTCCTTCCTTAATACGTTTGACTTCTGTGTTCTTAAACAAAACCTACAAAGCACTTTCTAAATAATAACCTTTTAAATGGATTTCTGGATTAGAAAGTGAGAGAGAGAAAAAGACAGAAGGTACAAAGCCCTATTGAAAGAAAGGTCAAGGAGATAGGAAGCACAATGAACAAGTGTTAGTTGAAACAGTTTTCATCCATTCAGGTGAACAGGACCAGTTTAGGTTTTTAAATGGCCAGAGGAGAGGTTACTGCCGCGTCAAAACAGAAGGCCATTCCCTTAGGCACCACCAAAATGTACTTTCTGTCCCTCATCAGCCACGGCCTGGGGGCTGAGGCCAAGATCACAGGGGAGGAGCTGATAATGAGAGCTGGGCAGAGCAAAAGGTGCCAGGCCTGAGGGAGCAGTCAGAGCAAAGCACAAACAGTAAACAAATACCAAAGCACAAACAGCAAATATTTCACTGCTGATTCCCACTCTGTTAACCTCACAGGTTCCCCAGTGCCAACAGGGAGTTGCACAGCATCTTTCCAACATTCACATACCAGAATTGAGAGGAGACAGTCACTGAGTAGAGCATTGCCCAGGTTTCCAGCCCTCCTCAATCCCAATTGCCTATACCTGGAACTCTGTCATCAGCTGTGCTTCTGCCCCTGAGAAGTTTCTTCCCAGCACCTCGTCCTTCCAAAGCCTGGACTTTTGTTCCCCCCCTTTTCTCTGCTCCCACCCAGCAATGCAGCCCTGCTGTCCTCTGTGCCTGGGCACTCTCTCCTGCTGCTGCAGATCCCTGCACTCCCAAATCTGGACCTGGGGCTGGCACCTCCCTCATCCTGCTCCACACTCACACTCCCAAAGCAGCTCTGCCAGCACCTCTGCAACAACCCCCTGTGGCCTTTTACTTTCTGCAGTGTGGGAAAAGGAAAAAAAAAAAAAAAAAAAAAAAAGAAGAAGAAAAGAAAAAGGCAATTTTTTGCCAATATCTGGCTGCTGTGGACAAGCAAGCAAGAAAAAACCAGTAGTGAGAGCCCAAGAGCAGCCCCAGGAGCCGAGGGAGAGGAAGCCTGGGGGCTGGCGAGAGAGGCTGCGCTGCGGGCGCTCGCCTTGAGAGCCCTGCGTGGTTTCACAGAATTTCAAGCCCCTGGCTCAGGCCCAGCACCAGCTCTCTTGCACAGGGCAGCAAGCTTAGCTTCAGCCACCTGCCACACTGCCTGCTGCTCCAGTCCTGCAGAGACCCAGAGAGTCCCAGAACCCACATCCAGACACAGCCACCCTGCACCAAAACATGACACGAGGGAGGGATGCTGCACCCCAAAGCTGGCTGGGTCCAATCCACAGGGCTGGCCCAGTGCAGCCAGTACCAATGGGCATCAGCTGAATTGAATCACTAGAACATGGTCTGGACCCTTGAAGCATGCCAGAACATTTCTTTTTAATATTTTCCTCCTCCAATGTTTTTAGTGTGCATCTGGATTGGGTTAGACCATGATTCCTGATAATAGTTTGAGAAATACAGACTGTAAAAGTGAATTACTTGTAAATCCAGATCAAATCCATCCACCATAATTTTTTTTCTCTCCCATGGCCCTTATTAAGTGATTAATTTAAGGGTTTTACTTTTAGGGGTTACCAAAATTCAGTAACACAGCTGTAAATGAAGCATTTTATCTTCCTGGAAACAGAGTTTCTCAGTGAAGCCCATGAAAACCAATCCAACCCAAGAGATTTATTGATGCAGCTGTGGTTACACACAAAGGTGTTTATAGGCAGGTCCTGTAGGCTCTTCTCCCAGCAGCCCAGAGCTGCCACAGCTGCTTGCTGGGGTAAAGCCTTTCACAGACACCACCATCTTCCACCACCAGTGATCCCTGTGACTCCGGACTGTTGCTTTTACCTCACTTCTACCTTGTATCATCCAAGAGCCTCTTCCTGCAGGTTTGTGTTTCCAGACCCCTGTGGGGACAGAATTCCACATCTGCAGGTGCCACTGCCACATCAGGCACCTACCAGCCTCTCTCTCTGGAGGCTGACATCAGGGAGATGCTGGGTGTGATGGATCTCACCTCACTGCTGCTGCTTGAGAGCAAAATTCTGAACCCAAGAGAGCTCCCTGGGCTCAGGGCAGAATGAGGAGAGAGATGAGCACCCTCCATGGTGCTTCACTTCAAGTGTACACAGGCCTGCAGCAAAAAAAATTGCCCAGACTAATTGCCTACAAGTTAGCCAGCTAAAATTATTACAGATAATCCTGTTCATAAAGGATGTATCTATCATGGGGTTTGTTTACATTTATATATTTCTATGGCTTTTTCTCACAGATATAAACAATAAACAAACCTGTGATCCTCCAGGGCTGAAGAAGCAGAGGCCGAATTCTCCTTCACTTGCAGAAGGCAGAGGGTCAATTAATTTGTCATCAATATTCCATCACATATTTGTGAACCATAGCACAGCCCAAAGCAAAGCTTGTGCCCTTGAAGTTCAGCATTAGAGTTCATCGTTGTTGTTAGAGGAAACTGCTGATATGATCAGGATTCAGGTTACAAGACTAGATGTTGGGCAGCCCTAATAATTATATTTAAAACGGAAAGTATTTTAGGCCATTAACTCCCACTGTTTTACACCAATGAATGTTAGCCCTGTGGAAAGTCAGGGTAAGGTGATTTAGGACTCTTGTGAGCTCTTCATACTCCTTTTAGAATCCCTTTCAGGGATGCACTAACACAAAGTTCAAATAATTCAAGTTTCCCTCTGCTTTATTTGGAAGAAATAGAGTCAAAAGAAGGAAAATATTATAATGCCCCAAAGGGTTAAACATCGGTGTTCCTGCCCATGGCAGGGTGTTTGGAACTAGATGATCTTTAAGGTGCTTTCCAACACAAACTTTTCTATGATTCTTTTCTAGCGCATCATGGAATAAAGACTAATAAAAAAAGTCCAGGGTACTGTAACGGGAGCAAGACAAGGGGATGTCCAACAGCTGTTCAATATGTGGGAAAAGGCAACATGTGCAGAAAACAATAAATGATCTACCTTTTCAGTCTGAAGGTGAAGAAGATTAACTTTGAATATATAATTAAATTGGACAGCCTTTCACCCTCCAAATCCTTCCAGAACCTCATCAGAAACAGAAAGGAGGGGAGTGCCTTGCTCATCTCTGGAAGGGGACTCCTTGCTTCATCAAAACAGTCAGTCAGTCATTCTCAGAAAAAGCAACTGCTTTCACTTCTCAGTTTAGCAAGGGCTCGGTGCAAAGGGCTTTCCTGAAGCAAGCCTGATGTTGCCTCCTAGAGACAGCAAACCATGCACAGGGCAAATGCAGACATGGGTATCCAACAGGCTGGGCTGACAGATGCAAGCTGTGCAGCTCTTTCAGCTTTTGTAGGGGGTTTAGATTAGGCACCAGTGCTTTTACTAGACCCATCTTCATCAGGGACAGCAAAAGTTTAATCCAGTTAATGCAAAAGGTGTTCCCCGCTGTAAATTTTCTAGTGTCTAATTCAATCTGGTGTTAAATGTACAAAGAAGCAAGAATTATTATTCAAATGCTTCTAGGTCACTTAGCCTTTCCCTTGCCCTACCGACTCTGTCCCACAGCAGTAACTCATCCCAGACTGATTTACTGTCAGCTGGCCTTTTCATTTCAGCTCCTACAACCCCGTGCACATGAGGGAGGGCTACATAAAAGAATTGAGCCTCCTTGTCTCCTCGGGAATCCCAAAGAGACTTCACACTGCAAGGCTGAAGGAAGAGACACTGAGTCAAGCACAAGATGCTGCTGATCACCATCAGATGTGTTTCTCTGTTCGGTGAGCACAGAGTGGCAGACATTTCCCTAAGTACTTTAAATTTAATTAAATTTTTAAGTTAGTCTTCACAGCTTGCTCACAGCTCATGGCTCCAGTAATCAAATCTACTGATAATAGGAAGAACAATTCCCAACCAGGAGATTTTAAAGGCATTTCCACTCCCTTTTATCCTAGTTTCAAACTTCCAAAAGTCACTGAGCTAATGGGGGCTATCTCTACTGGTGGGAACTGGTGGGAACTGAATGCAGAGGTGCACAGGCCCAGCAAGAGCCTCACTGGGGCTGTTATCTCAGCCTGAGCTTGATTGCAGCTCCCTTGGCTTGATGTGAGCACAGCAGTAAAAAATCCCTCACAAGAACATGAGGATGGAGGTGCTGGAGGGAGAATTCAGCTACAAGGCCATTTACACAGAACAGTCAGCCCATGAGAAATTCCTTCCCCTGCAGCCAACATGGACCAAAGCTGGGACAATTACAGGAGCCATCCCTGATCTATGGTCAAAGCCATGCCTGGACATTTATCACAGCTAATCCTACTGGAATCAAATCAGGTTTTTTTTTCCTTTTTCTGGGATCAATTTCCACCTAAACTCGCCACCAGCACCAGATCTAATCAGTGCCAAAAGAGCCAGAGCAGGAAAGGATGCCAAACCCCCAGTAATGAAAGTCATCCACTTTTTTAGGTTAATAGCAACACTTTTCAAAACCCAGGCAGCTGTCATTCAACATTTTGAACACATTTCTCATACAATATTTTTCAGCAGGTAAATGACTGAATCACAGGGAAGGTAGATAACACAGGGTAGAAATGAGGTGGGAAGGCTGCAAGATTTACTTTAGCAGGACAACTAGGAGCAGACTGTTTAAAGGTCAGCAAAACCTCAAGAGGTTTTCATTGCAACATCCACTTGCAACGAGGTTTGTGAGGGTGAAGAAATTCCTGGTGAAGCTTGGTGTCAAGGATGGAAATAGTTAAATCATCTGCAGATGCAGTGGCTCGGATTCTGGGGCAGGAAGGAGGTGACACCGGCCCCAACGGCTGAGGCTCTAAACCCTGCAGAAGCTGCACACAGCGGGAGGGAGAGGTTTCAGAGCAGCCCCCTGCCACTGACCCACTTAGTGCAGAGATGTGTGTGTCATGTCCTGCCTCTGCCAGGGGATGCACAGGCAAAAAAAACCCAAATAACCTCTCCTGTGCAACACCAAGTTACGTACAGAGCAGAGAGAAAGTGTGATTAAGGATTTGGGCTAATATTAATTCCCTGCATATTTTTCTTGCAGCATTGCTCAACCAAGCTTAGCAATAATAATATTAAGACCACCAGGGAATATTCCATTCTGAAAAGAGCAACATGAAGTATTTCACAGGCCTCATAAAAAAGGAGACAACAGATGATCTCTCACAAAATGGAAATATCACAACAAACTTTGCCTCAGTCCTCGATGGACTCCTTCAGCAAAGGGGCTCAGAAAAAACCCCTAAATCCTTGGACCCTCATTCACATTTCACGTGAAGAAAGAGGGAATTGCTTCTTCCACCTCCTTAATGCCCTTCCTGTGATTTGGGAGCATTCACATTTCCATAGCATGTAGCAACTATGCAGCTAAAATTTTATGGCACTGCTGAAGAGAAAGGGCTTGGTCATGGATCTGCGAGTGGGGCACAGATTTATTTATCCCTGGTAACAGCTCACTGCTGAGGCCCTGCTCCTCTATCAGGTGACAAAACTGTGGCTGGTGCATCTCCACTGCTGCATTTTGTTAAGAGCCACCTGAGGGACTACACCCAACTTTAGAAAACCTTATTTCAGATGGCATTACAGGATAAAGGGGAGAAAAAAGTACTGTGTTTTAAAACACGCCTTCTCACACATAGGTAGGAAATGGCAAGAATGAAAGGCTTATATATAAATTTTGACTTAAAGACTGAATTAAAGACTTTTGAATTAAAGACTGTTAGAAAGCAATACATTCCCATGTGGGGAGGGAGAAATAGGAGGAAAAAATTTCCTTATCATTAATGACTTCATGTAACACCTTTATTTCACCACCTATAAGATGAAAGTAATACATTAACTGTCAAAAATACTGAAATCCTCTCAAAAGCTCAGGCACTGGAAGCTGGTACCTTCTTAATTGTTTCTCTGTGGAAACAGACTTGTAGGGAAAAAAATCCAAAAACCCAAGGAAAAGAACCCAAATCTCTCATCACAAAGAAAATTTCCTGTTTATTTACACTATGAGTTCAAAGCATTCTATGGCAGTATTTGCAACTGAGATGAAGAAATTATAATTTACCCACTGCATGCAACTAATATAAGTTAATTCCAGTAATTACTTGGGAATACACTGAAAATCAGGAAAGCTGTGCTATCATGAGCAATTTAAATTAATTTCATACACAGCACTATATTTACCCTATTGTTTTTTCTTCAAGATTTTTTATTAAAAGATTTTCCAGACATTTAGCAAAGAGAAATCCTATTCTGCTGCTTATAACTAGATTTAGTTTAGTTTTGTTTTCCTGGAGGAATGGCACAGCTGTTTCAGAGGATTTAGATCCCTTGTATTTATTCTTTCCATCTTAACATAGACAAGCAGCTCTCAGCCACTTACCAGGTGTATTTTACAGAACAATTCTGTTTATACCTACAAGTTTCAGAGCACCTATCTGAAGCAGCCACCTGAGATGGAATATTATGTTGTCTCTGATTTTTCTCACTCCAACTAATTTTGTAAGTGTAGAATCATGCACTTGTACTGCCACTGCACTCATCTAATTGCCTGTCAGCCTCATAAAACATGTTCCTCTTAAGATCTTTAATGCTGCTTCTAAAATGGAAGAAAATTTTGAAATTAGTTTTACTTTAAACAGCCCCTCTCTTCCACAACAAGCCAGATTGGGAAGCCTCTGGGATGTGGAGAGAGATAAAAAGGCCGTGTGGAAACTGTACTTGTTTGCTTTCTGTGTGCAGCTGAGATGGATTTAGAATGCAAAGGAAATTTATATGTGCTCCATTTTTCATAGCACTGGGAGCTTAGGTCAGCTTTATTGAAAGCACAGTTTGAGAAAGTGCAGTCACAGAACTGCTGGATGGGGTGAAAAATTGCCAAGTGATCAAATGCCCACAGAAAATAAATTTTCTCCTAAAAGGATCCTTAGTGTTTAATTTACTTTTTGTACTCTCTAAGAAAAATCTTTCTTCTACTTCTATCCATGACAAGTTTTTCTTGTCACGGAACCCTTTACTGGGTATTGTACTACCTAAAATATGTAACAAAGAACTGGGTGGCCAGACAATGCATGGGCTTGTACAGGACAAAACACTCTTCTCCCTTAACAAAAAAGCTTTTCTAAGATTAATTGTGATCAATCCATAGTCCATTCACATCTGGACTTGGTGTGTATTCCTAATAGGACAGAGGGGAAGAGGGAAGGTATCAGGGACCTACTTCGAGGTGCTTTGCAGTGGCCTCATCCATGCCACCGGGAATTTCTGGCATGTGCAAGGCTGGAATTAATCCCATTAAGGAAAGTGTTATCCCACAGAATTAGCCATTAGATGTGCATTAATTATTTCAATCTATCCCTTGAAATCCGTTTGGAGAAGCTACCCTGCTTTTACAGACAAAAGAAGTGAAGCTATTGGAGCTGATAGCACTCACGAGGATTGTGCTGGGGCTTATCGCATCCAAACGGAGGGAGAAATGCAAGTGAATGTAAACAAATGTCCTGGTTTTCTTCCCAGTAAAGAGCAGATTCCAAAATGGGTGAATTCATTCCCCACACCATTGATTTCAGATTTGCAAAGGCCATTTAATTCAAAGAGAACAAGTTTAGCCACAAAGCAGACACATGCACACTTTCAAAGGTGCACAAGAAACAGGGAGTGTGTGTCAATAATTAAAAGACAAAGGCAAATGTTTTTTCTAACACATTATTCATTATACTATAAATATTTGCCCAATCTAACAAATTTAAGTTTGGAGGGTATGACACTACACAATTTTTTTTTGGAAAATAAACCTTTTCATTACTCTTTAAATTCGCTGTATTCTACCCTGCTTTTGGAATAACCCGACAGTTTGTTCCTCTGCAATTCATTTTCACATGCCTACACACTGGAAGTCAGGAAAAAAGAAGAAGAAAAAAAATTTCCTCTGAACTCTTTTATTTAAAAAGTTTGTGGGTTTTTTTTATAAATATATCCCAAAGCTGTGTTTCTATTTTATCAACAAAAATTATCAATGGTTTACTCCAAGTCCATTGCAAAAGCTGCATTCAAATGATTTACTACAAGGCAAAAGAGCAGGAAGGACCAGATGGTTCAGCTCATTGCACAGCACCAAATATACATATTTAACTCTCCAAAAATTTCTGCATTTCCACTGAAGAAGAGCACAGCACATGCACAAAATACAAAGGTCTAAGGAGAAAGTCTGTGCACATGAAGCAAAAGAAGTCTGGCTTTGTAACCTGCTCTACCTGATACTGTTAAGGATATAAAACTGGTTCACCAAAAAATGATGGAAAAATAAAATCACTATGTATTTCTCCTGCCAGTCGATTTTATGCTTGGACAGAACAAAAAAGTAATTTCCTAACAGATTACATGCACCTGAAATTTATTGAACATGACGGCATCCACTGTCACATAGTGGGTTTTTATCTAAATTAAATTACATAGAGATGTATATATAGCTATAGAGCAAACATTATCTTAATTAATTAATTTAATTTCACAAAGATACATTTAATTTCATATGCTGGAAAAAACAATGAAATATAAATAGTGAAATCATAAGCAAATCTGCATAGACCTTAGACAATTTTATTTTACCAAACTAGTGCCACAAGTCCCGTGAAGCCAAATTTCCCTGCTAGCAAGACCCATCCTCCTCCAGTGTCCCACTGTTAAGTATCTCACTCTTGTAAGTTTATGATCAGAAAAAAGTCCCTAAAAGAGAAAAAGCCTGACCAGCTGGGACAGAGAAAATCTGTTCAGTAATTTTATTACCATGCTAACAGTCGGTGATCCAAAAACTTCGGTTTTCAGACGTAGTTTACAACAATAAAAGCAATTTCTTCTCTTTTCCCTGTCACATTTCTAGCACTATCATGATGGTGGCAACATAAAAAGTGAAAAATTACTGATCAAATCCTATGCAAAATTATGTACTCTTTAGAAGCAGCGACTGAGTGGCAGTTTTATGCTGCTATTTATAATCTAGGTAAAGCTAAATAAAGTATAACACTGAACATACTGCTTCACTTAAAATTCTCAGCTGACTATGACACAGAAATACCTTCTTGGTGGGCTGTTCAGAGATTAGTATTTCTGCAGCTTTTAAGAGATTAAATTCTGCAGCTGGTTATGCTACCTGCAGATATTAGATGTTGGGCATAGATAGAATTCATGCACAACCAATTTGTAATTCAAGACACAACTCTATAATTAAGATTTTTCAAAAATCGCATATCAAAATTAGTTGTACTTTCAGTTTTCTGGGAAATGTCAGTAAGTCATGTTTTAAAAACAAAATAAACTCTGCCATTTGAATTTCTATTAGCAGATAACTGCAATTGGGATGAAGAGGGTATATTTGTCTTGCTTCTGATCAGAAACATCTTCTGCAAACTCAGAAAGATCAAGCTCTACTGGCAGATGGACAGCTTAAATTTTATCATCCAGAAAGTTACCCAGCAGTGCTAAAATCAATAATAGAAACTCTAAATAATGTTATTAACACATGTGGATCAACCTGTGAACTCCTGACTCCCAGAAACCCTGACTGACTACTGATTTCTACAGAAATGTTTTGTGCTTATTCTGGTGCGGTGGAGCCTGATGGCACCAGCATTTTCATGGAAATAATACAGAGTCATTTTGCTCAATGATTACTCACTTTACAACTGAAGAAGCAAAACTGATATCCTTATCTTCAGTCAAGATTTGTATTTTATTTTTATTACTGAGCAGGAGTGTAAAAGTGAAAGAAGGCAGGTCTACATGTTTCTTGCAATACTACAGAAAATTTGGCATTATTCTCCCCATTGTTTTTGTCCAAGTTCCTCAAATCACAAATGCATCACTAGGTTAAAAGAGAGTCCCAGCAGTTTCTGCAAAACCATCCTTGACTTCATTTTAAAGTAACCGTATTAGGTCACATAGGAATCAAAATCTATAGCACAAGGATATGCATGGAGATTATTATAAGGGGTTGAATTCAAATGATCCTACTCAAATAACTGCTGCACAAACTTCCTGAGTTTGTCAAAAGACCAAGAAAGGGCATTTTATGCAGACAATCTTAATGGTGGGAAATGGCAGAAAACAAAGTGATGTCATCAAATTATTTCCTATCGTTATCAGAGTGTTCAGTGCTGTCCTATTCGTTAAAATCACTCTGTGCTGTAAAAAGTTACACAATATAGGACTTTGAGCATGGAAAAGTACTTGCAGTGTAATGGTGTTCTCAGTGCTTGTCGGGAAAGTTCAGGGAGGAACAGAAAACCCGGAGCCATGACATCAGCCAAGGACACTGTTTTATGTTTGCTGCCCCCCTGGGCATTGCACACCAAACACTCTCCAGGCTGGTTTTAATAATAGCTTTATAGCCACAGTTAAGGAGAGAATGACTGCTTTATTATCCTTTGCAGACAGATAAATCACATTTCATAAGAACCTACCCAACTGGCTCACCTCTGTGTTACAGCTTTCCATCCTGATCACTAGTTGTCATTTTATCAGGTTTTGTTAATGATATACTTGTCTTTGTATAGACCATAATACAGATACCATATGACTTACCTTTGCCTTGCTTTTACATTCTGGATGTGCTGTACTTTGGTCAGAAAAGATCAGGTCTGTGTTTCAAGTGTGGACCATACAAATCAGAGCTTGATGCCACACTCTCAGAAAAACAAATGCATTTTCTTGCTCCAACACCTTGCTGCCGCATCCCGGTGCAGCCCCAGAAAATCCCATCATTTACCACAGAGCAGCTGCACAAGACCAGCCAGGCCATTTTGGGAGCTGCTCAGGAGCTGTTTGCCCAGCAGATCACCTGTGATTTTTCTTGTTTATTCTGGCCTGCCAAGGGACAGGACATGGGCTCAGTGGAGGAGGAAGCCTTCTCCCTGTATGCTCCCCTTCAGCACTGCACAAGCTGGCTCTGGGCCCCATTGCCACACCACAGACTGGCTTCTTCTGTCAGAAATCTCCATCCTTTTTGTCTCTTCAGTCAGGTTACTATCACTAATCATGTTTATTTTTTTTTTCCTATTCCTTTCAACCTTTCTTCCTTGTTCAAAACAACTGACTTCTGGGAGACATTTGAGTATTTTGAAGATCTGGCGACGAAGGTGACTATGAAAAGGCTTGAACATTTTACACAGATTTGTTCCCCTGCAGAGACACTCCTGGGGGCTGTGCTTGCCTGCCTGACAGCAGCCACAAGCTCCATGCCCACTGAGTCCCTTTCACCTATAAACTGTGGTGACAAAACCAAGCTCCTGGTCCCTCACTCATGCACACCCTGGCCCCCTCGAAGCCTCAAAGCACAATGTGACGCTTCCCTTTGACAGATACGGATCTACCCCCCACACACCGCCCCGGCAAAAACACATCTGAGGCTCTCCTGAGCTCAGACAGCCAACGCCAGGTGTGTCTGGGAAAGCACTTGTTCAGAGCAGCTGAAAACTCCTCTAACTGAGATAGAAATTGTTACCTCAAAATAAAGTCAGTGTAGGAGCAGGTTTTATAATTTCAGGGCTCTTCAGCCTCTCTTTTTTTTACAGCAGGTATGAAAAAAACCAACCAAACGAAAAAGAGCTTGACTTAAGCAGGGCAACACCTTAAGTCTGGGTAACAGGTATCATTTTCCCAAACTTGGGACCTTAAGGGGACTGAGCAAGCAAGCAATCCTCTGAGAAACACACGAGCAGGCAGACAGGTGACCGCAGGGATGTGAGAAGCAGCAGCAATATCTGGGATCAGTGTCCCACCCCTGCTCCGTGTGAGACGCTGCAGAAAGGCTGCACAGGTTTTCAACCAACCCAAGAGGTGTCACACCAACCCCACTACACAGCATGAGCAAGGACTGCTTTTCCTTTGAAGTACCTGGCTCCAAAGAAAGCCCTTTTGACACCCTCCAGGCAATACATGTATGACACAGTCTTGTACACCAACACATTTTTTTATTATTTTAAATTAAAGGGGTGGTGAAAAAGGTTGTTTGTTTTGCTTTCAAAACATGACTGTCTTGTGGGAGTTACATGCTTGCAGACCTCAGCAGAGCAGACCCAATGCCTTGGCACAGAATGTCCTGCACCTCTACTGCCAGAGCTGGAAAATTTGGCTCTCAGCACATCCAGAGAGCTTACAGAAAAAAGAAAAACCCAACAATAAATGATCTTGTGTTGTAGTGCCAGACTAAGGCTGCAACAGGGCAGTGTGAGTCCAAATGCTGCCAGACAGGCTAAGGCAGAAAGGGAAGGTGATAAGTTGTTTCTACTCCTTCTTCTATTACTTTTAAAAGACAAATTTTTTATTATTTTTTTTTTCTTTTCTGGATTCAAAATTGCCAGACACAAAACCAAATTCACATCCATACAGAATAACCACTAATACACAAACTCTCTCTCCTCTTTCCTCTTTCAGGAGTTTCAGGAGTTTGTTTCTTTTCATTCTTTCATGAATTGCAGCATGAATTTTCTGAATATTTCTCAACAACTCCCACTCCTTCATAATTAGCAACTGGAAAGTTTCAATCTGAATAATTGACTTTATAGATTTAGGGAAAAACAAGTCAATTTACTATGACAAAGGGCAAAAAAAAGCCCTGTTTGTGCTCTCTGGAATATACTATATCAGCTCCTGTGAGCAAGCAACAAAAGTCAGTTTGTCATTCAGAAGTTAAAACTCAAGTCCTATGAGGTTAGGCTATATCTTTCTTATAAGAAATACAAATTCTAGGTAATCACAAAGTACAATACTGCTCACAGAACTGTGGTATTTTAGAACTTCTGAGATTAGCTGCTGCCAGAGATGCAAAAGCATCAAAATATCTGTATTTGAAGGTTTTCTTCTTATTCAAGAACATTTTGCCCCTTCATTCCAAGCACGTGGTGGAGCCGGAATAATCAAAATAAAAATCTATGCTGAACTTTCGATAAACATCTTCAATTTGACAACGCTGGTATTGCCTTTGCCCCATTATTTTGCATTTATGTAGCCTCAGAGCATTCTCCTCCTGAAGTGACTATTGATAAGACAGTGACAGATACACTGAAAGAAACACAGAGATATAATAGGATTCCCTTCCTGCCACCTTCCAGAGCTGCAGGACTTAGCTAAATCAAGTGATGCTTTTCAGTTTAAGTGAGTGCCTCAAACTTTTGGGTTCACCCATTGCCATGTTTTCTCACTTAGGTGCAACGTGCCATTTTTCATTTCCACATAAACATAGGGTCAGTGCCATAGACCAAGGGTGTTTGTACATATATTTATATATATCTACATTAATGGATACACCCACATAACCCTCACACGTTTTTATATGTGTGTATGTACCTGCATACGCTCACCCAAGCCATTTCTTCTCTCTGTGGAAAAGAAGAGTAAGCAGCTCCGAATGGATTCATAAAAACAGACAATAACATATTTTCCACTTGAGCGGAGAGGAACTAGAGATTCATTTATAATTTTACTCCTCTATTTAAAGGAAGAGACCTAAGCAATACAGACAAAACAGTGGAAAATTAAAGCATTTCATCTGTTCAGCATTTTCTGTCCTGTTCTTGCTAGTGGTAAACAGCCCTACCAGTGGGCAAGCCATGCTTGCAGCTCAGGAAGCATCCCTGAACACCCTGGTATAGCCAGGGAACAGCTGGTGCCCCAGGAACACAGCGAGGATACATCTTACAAGGAGAGACAGGGCTCTCCTCCCTGGCCAAAATCTCTTTTTCTGGGTGAGAGTGTGATGTTTTCCTGCATACAGTCTGGGCTTTGCCAGCACTCATGGAGTGCCAACTCTACATCAGGGACAGTGCTGAAGCTTAAAACAACATGCATCCATTAGTTAGTTCTCGCATCCATTAAGCCCTGCCTAATTCACAGTTATCTATTTCAACAATCTATTATCTGGGATATTTGTTACCACAGGCAATCAAAAATGCTGCAGACTACATTCATTCACACCTCACATCCTAAGATCATGACAAAGAGCAACATCCTCTGTTTTCTTTCTAATCAGGTTCTTTGCCATACACACTTCCACATTTTTCTGTCATTGAGAAGTTAAAAGAGGGGTATATTTATTTTTTTAAGAAAAATCCCTAAAGACCTGGTCAACCACATGAACCCCAGCGGCCAAGGTTTGAAGAAAAATTATCACTTTTTTGAGACAGGTGAGAAATTAATGAGAGGTCAGAGATGTGCTCTTTGGAGGATAAAAAAAATCAGGGTAATAAATGAAGGCAGCACATGATATCTTAGGTTATTGGGGAGTTTGTGTGGTGCCTTACAGTGTGTCCTTAACTGCATGGTCAAAAGAACCATGAAATTGGATGTTTACTTCCTTCTCTGTTTATTTATAATGTTCCTAGCTACTGGATACTTGTCAAAGCCCAGCCACCAGTCACAGAAGCTAAATAGTTAATCAGTTAGCTGAAAGCAAAGTCTGTGGGAGAGCAGAGTTGCATCTCCTTCAAAATACTGCGCTAGGAGAGCCTAAAAGATAGCAGAGTCTCAAATATCAAAAGTTCCAGGGCACCAGAAAGCAAGACAATAAAGTACACAATCTACATTATGTAGAGGCTGTTAATGTTTGTAATAAAAAGGACTAAATTATTTACAGAAGCAGAGAGAAAGGACTTAAAAATAATAGTATTTTAAAAAAATTAACACATTGTTTCTTGCTTTCTTTCAACCATAAAGTCTTCACTTGTGAGCACGTATTATGTTGCATTTGGTATTTAGACCATGTTACAAGAACATTTTTCTTTGCAAAAGTAAGAACACATTAAATTTCATGCTTGACGTGTTCATTTGTGCTAAAGGAGAAGTAACTGCCCAGGGCCCAGATTACATCCTCCTCAAAGCAGCAAACCAAAGCTTTAACTTAAACTGGTAAGTTAATTGCCTGCTTGAACATCCTTTTTGACCTTGAGATGAACATGATAACTCACCCCAAAAAAGCTGAAAAGCTCAATTATTTTTGTCCCAGTGCACCTTGCAGAAATTGGTATGTGAGCTCTAAGACACTCCGGTGATGGAAATTCATATCTTGTGGTGCCCCAGACTGTTAGCTGAGCTTGCATGCTAAAAAGTTCAAGTTACGTTTATTAATTTGCTATAAATAAAAATGATGTTTTCATTGCAAACACTCCTGTTGGTTTTATTTTAAAGAAACAAGATCTTGTGGTACTAAAGAGTGGCAAAAATGCAGTCTTAATACTTCATGCTGCTGACTTGCATCCATTGTATTATTAAAAAAGAAGGAACGCTCTGTCTTTGCTGAAAAGCCCACAACAGCTCAGAGCAACCCTTTGGAGGAGATTACAATTTGCAAGCATTTTCTTTCTGAAAAATTAAAACTCAGATTTTTTTGGGGTTGTTTCTCTGAAATATCAAAGGAAAGATAGAACCATGTACACTTTCATGCAATATTTCATTTTTAATTCTCATGAAGTCTCATTTTAAAATATCAAACAATACATCTTTTCTAAATCAAAGAATCTTCTGGTTGTTATAAGAAAACTCTTTAAAAAAAACCCCAAAACTAAACATATAAAAGGTTTCTACTTGACTCTGGAAAAGAGTTTTTAAGTCTCTCTCTTTTGGGGTCTAAGTTCTGGTATGATTTAGTAACATCTCTTTGCTAAGCTGGGTATTGAAAGGTCATAATTTATCTATTTAATTTACTACAATTGTACAAGAAACTTCGTAGCATCTTGAATTTTAATTTAGTCTATGCCATTCCAGATGGAGAAAATTCAACAACTGAATGGGTAAAAACCCATTTATTTAAAACATTCCCTTGTTTAGTGCCCCAGGATCTTCTCTGGGACATTTCTCACCTTCATCCTTTTTTCACAGACCCATATCCCCCAGCCTGCAATCCAAGGGGTGAGTGGGACCCCCAGAGCGCAGATTTGACCTGGCTGGTTCAGCACAAAGTCAGCCCTGAGTTTTGTGTGGCTCAGCTCTGCCTGGCAAGCCCCAGCCCAGCTGCTTGCTGCTGTTTACGATAAAAGGTGACCCCACGGGAGGCAGCCTCAGCCACGGAAACACCCCAGTTCACAGAAGTCATCGTCCTTCTGACTCTGCCTGGGGTTTTCTGCCGCTTGTTTTCAGTCTCCACAGTGCCAGGATGACTGTTCCACTGCCCAGGTGTGCCCCAGAGTCACAGCTGGGGGATGCTCTGGCTACTGGTGGAGTTCACAGAACCTTCTCCCACCCAAGTCCACCTCCTTGCCACTACACCCCTTCCCACTGCAGAAACCTTTCCAGTTCATCTCCACATCTGCAAATTTCAGACCAATATCCAAGAGGTGCAGTAAGGTCAAAAATTTGAGACAGACCACTGAGAAGCATATTTATCAAATCCCAAAGCTACAAACACAGGAAGGGCTCCTGTGCCAGCTACAGGACAGAGAAAAACGCGTAGAAGCAGGCAAGTACACGACTACCGAAAAGGTAAAAGCAAATTGAGATAGGATGTGATGGAAACAGCACAGGCACTGAACTGCCAACCCTATCTGCTTTAAAATAAAAATAAAAAAAGCTAGGGTTATAATTAGATTGCATTCAAAAGTAAATTAAAACAAAAGCACATGATACTTGAGAAAAAATATGACACATTGGTAGATCTATGACTGACAGAACCAAGCAAATGTTTCATGGGACTGTTTAGTGATGCAGCAAGGCAGGGATTAATGCCCATTTTGGACACTCTCACAAAAGCCAAGCCACCACCTTTCATTTACCACATTCCTTCCAAGAGCCACATTTCCCTGCAAACTTGTTGTGCTTTCAGCACTGACTAAAAATACAGGAAAAAAAAAGTTGGATTAGACTAAGATTCCCATCCTGCTCCCTCCAAATTTCATAGTACACTCAAAGAATAGGATCCATTATTGCACAATTAAGTATTTCACACTTGATACTATTAATGAATTTCTTTTGATAGGCATTGAAACACATTGAAGGTAAATGCATGCATGATACACCCAACAAAAATCTCTTGGGGAAACACTGAGCAGGGCACAGAAATCCAGGTTAAACTGGCAACAGGCTTGAAGTGGAGGAAACACTTGAACACTCCTCTCTGTTTTTGTTTTAAACAGGAAACAGTGATCTCTTGTTTACTAAGGCAGAAGGCAGCACAGCAGCAAACATAAGATCTGACATACCTGAATTACACTGACCTGATGCCTTGTTATTGAGTAAAACATAACTAAGGATACAAAGCACTGCAATACTTGTATTCAATTTTTAAAAAAGTGTAAGAATTATGCAATTCACATAGCAGTCAGTGAATTCCAACAGCATTAAAGCTGGTGCAAACTTTGGCTGAACTTCAGATACCAACTTACATCTAATTTTTTCTTGTACTTCTGACAGGAGGGAAGGGAACCCCTGAGCTAAGAAGTTTACCAATGATTTTGATTAACTCTAAAGACATAATCTGCAGGGAAATAAAGCAGTCGTATTCTAGAATTTTTAAAACAAAGATAAATGGGACGCATTGGATGAGTTATTGTATGTCTGTAATATATCCATGAAATTCTGTCTGATATTGCAGACTGCTTCTGTGTTGAAGACATGTTCCTAGCCTATGTCATCTATAAGTTTTATTCACATACTCCTACATTTTTCTGCCACTGTTATTAAACATGATATTAAATGCATATCAGTTCTTACAGATCCTCACTAATCATCTCTTCAGACCCAAATTTTCACCTGCACATCCTACTGACACTTTTTTGTGAGCTTCACTGTGCCCTTTGCAGGACCTATACTCCATCAGGTACAATACCTCCCTTGTCTCTGTACTGTGTAGCACCAGTAAAAGTGGTTCAGATAAATCCATCATCCATTTCTTTGTGGAGATAATTAATAATAATTTACTGAGTAATCAGTTTAGTTATCCTCATACTCTTTGGAAAAGCTACCTTGCATTTTATCTCTCTTTCCACATTCCTCTCTTGTGCATTTCCCAAAGAATTTATCCTGAAACATTTCAGCCCAGTGAGGTGCAACATGAACAGATTTGATCCCTGCTCTTCCTGATCCTGGGGAATTAGCAGCACACTTGCTGTTTTTGTGTCATGCACAGAACTGACCCTGTAATAGTTCAATCCCAATTTTACCAGCCAGTGAAGGAACAGTAAGGATTACTTCTGTGCAAACAATGAATAAATTAAATACCTGAGGACACAAAGTATTGAAAGGTAGGAAAACAAACCCGGGTGTGGACAGTTCTGATGGATATGATGCATGTTTATCCAAATCTATGTACTCACCTGCAAGGCAGGTATTGCTATCACAACTTCATGTTGTGTGAGATTCAACCACCACAACCCACATGAGGTGAACCCAGAGGTCTCTCTGGGATTCTGTGCTCGTCCTCATCTGTGTAAGCAAAACTTTAGGAAGGTCATTTCTACCTTTGCCTTAGGGGTCACCATCAAAGCAGTGTTTGAATTGCATCTTGCCTCTGAACCACAGCTTGGCTCCTCAGGATCATTTCTAACATGAAAAGGGTGATATAAAGGTGAGTTACTGGGCCATCATCCCTACAATTCTCCCCTTAACCGTATGCTTTGCTGCTTACCCTCTGACGCTTCCCCTTTTGTTCTCACCTCAGCTGTCTCTGCAAGAAGCCTAACCTTTACAGAACATTTGCCTCGTTCTCTCCTCCCCTCCTTTTAATCTTACCCTTTCTCCCCACTCAACGTGCATCCCACAGGAAAACTCTCCAATTTTAAATCAGCCAGTAAAAAATTCCAACCAAACTCAAACCATCTGCAACCACATAATCCCAGGTAACAACAGGGGGCCTGACTCTGTGCAAGCATTGAGGTCTCACTACTCTTATCCACCCCAAACAGAAGGTCTGTGTCCCTCACCATGTCAGGCTGAAAGTTCCACCTGCTCTGCCTTATAAACAAAGGACCTGAACAAATCAGGTACTTGACTGAAAAATTTTAGGACATTCCTAAAAACTATCCCAGTCTACTTTTGCAGCATTTTGGCCAGCAGAGAGAAACTCTGATGATAAAAGCCCTTTTGTTCAGAGCACTGAGGGAAAGATCCGAGTCAGATGACTGATGTTGCTTTTCTGTAAGAAAAAAACTCCTTATTTTAATGGCCATAATAATAAATACTTGCCCCAGAGCCCAGCTTTGAGACACGAGCTGTATATTCTCTTGGAAAGCCTCAACATTATTAGAATACACTTATTTTTAGCATGCAGCTTATTGAGGTATTTTATATATCAATGTTGTATTCAAAATAACTTAAAATAAATGTAACACATAATTATATATATCTTCAATGCTTCTTTATATTAAACCAGGATGATATAAGAAAATAGACTGTAATAGGTTATACTGGTTTAAAGCTTGAGTTATTGAAATTGCTTAGGATATTTGGATAATTTAAAGTTATCCAGCAGCAATGAATAGTTGTTAGTATTGCCAGAATTTCAGTAATTTAAATTATAAAAAAATACACATGCACTATACCCAGTACTTGAACATACTATGAAAGTTAAATCAAAGTTTTAATGCACCTGTAAACGTTTCCATATTAAAAAAAAAAAATCTATCATAGAGTATTTACTCAAAATAACTCAAATGCAGATATTTTCTTTTCAGTGGCTGGGATAAAAATAAATCTAAATCTAATTATTCTATTCTCCCTTAGCTATTCAGGGAGTAGCTGTCTCCCAGGAGTCCAGGTGGGCTTTTTACAAATAACAGCACAGTACACAATGAAAAATTTAAAGATACTCTTTATTCCCACTTAGCTGTAGTAAGTGCTAGGCAAAGCCTGCCAGTGTCAGACTCAAAACAAGATTCCCACTTCTGAGAGATAAGGCACTGAATAGTATTGCCCTAACACTATAGGGCCAAGATGAAGAAAAATGTTTATAATCCAGAGACACAAAAAAATAAAAATTAATGGGTTTGGAGTTATGCTGTTACAATGTGAAATAGGTTACACTAGCTGAGCCCACACGATCTCTTCTTATTTATATATTTGCCTTTTTAAACTAAAAACCTGGAATAAGAATTCATAACAAATTTTGTTGAATATATTCCAATTAGAACATCAAGGACTCTTAACAAAAAAACACAAAAAAAAACCCCAAACAACAACAAAAAAAATCCCAGCAACAGTTTCATGTGAGAGAAAGATACAAGAGGAAAATGGAAAAGCAAAGTTTCCAGAGAAGTCCAAAATTAGGGTATATCGGAAGCAGAAGGAAATGAGAACTGCTTTATAATTTCATTTAAACAAACTCTTAATTTGACAAAACACATTATCCCCGTGAACTGCAGGCCCACTAATTCGTGTCCCCACTTGTTTTCTCTTTCAGCTGAGTCTGCAGCTCCCAGAATAAAGCTGTCACTTGAGCCAGCAGGTGCCTCCATCCCCACCTCCCACCTACAGCAGTTATGACACGAGATTAAGAAAAACAGCCACCCCTGGCAGCCGGGCTAGCGCGTAATGAACAGTTTAACCCTGGATAAACCTAATGACAAGTGTGGGTGGCTTTGATTGAAATGACAAGGCAGTTTGTCACCCGTGGCTCTGTCACAGAGATCAGCAGTGCTAGCGTTTTCTGCTGAGTTGAGGGGAAAGCAGCCTGACACTTGCGCATTTCAGAAGGGGTGCACAAAAACATTGAAAACAAAAGGAGTCACGGTCTCGGTGTTGAAGCAACTCTCTGACCCTCTGCAAGTGGAAGAGATGCAGTCTCTAAGATGCTCTTGTGAGAAAACAGCACTGTCTCTGGAGACTGATGGAAAATTTTAAACAAAAACCCACACCAAACCCACAAAGCTCTCTTACCTTAAATTACCCAGAAGCTTTTGACAGAGGTACTCAGCTATCCAGCTGACCTCCACATGAAACTCCCAATAGCAACCTGCTTTGCTGTAAGGGTTGTATTTCTCATTGATGAATGTTCAGTGCCCATAAAATGATAACAGCAAGAGCTGATTGCCATTGTAAATCATTAAATAGTCTTGAGGCCCAGCCATCAATCTCTGCAGGTTTAGATGATACTGCTCATGGTGTTACATGTGCACCTGCTTAAATACAGCAGCTGTCCTCAAAAGACTGCATGTGCCTTAGACCTGCAGAGACCTGTGCTTCTGGTTAATCCTAGCTTCAATTAGTGCATTAATTAGCACACCAAGAGGTACAACACAATCAGAACCCAAGTAAACAAGTAACAAGACACAGAAACAGGCCATTTGATGTTCATGTGGCAGATCAGCGACTGTTCTGGATCCAAAAGGACCACAAATGGGAAAGGCACATGACAGCATCATGTGATAACCAGCAATGTGAGAGGCACCGTGGCTTTCCTGTACAAGAGGAAAATTAATATCACAACCTCAGACCCCATGATATTATTGAACTTATTCTCTGTATTAATTTGAAGACTGTAGTCTAACCATACTTTCATTTTCTACACCCACACGTGGCTTTCCTGAAAACCCCTCTGATTCTGGTCCTCAACTTAAGGCAAACCCAAAGGGGAAGAATTCAAAACATTTTCAGCCTCTCTATCTGGAGAAAATTTATGGTGGCTCTTCTGCCACCCACTCTCCCCATTTTCAACACCTTGGAAAACCCCTGCTGTTTTAAATTTACAAACCTTTCCAGTTACAGATGCCAACATTTTGAGGCAGTCAAATGTTCATCATCCTGCTGCTCTGCTAAGATCAATAGCAGCCCACCTGAGGGTTGGCTACCCACAGTAATCCTAGGACAGACATCTGGGTTGATGCAAACACACTATCCAGTCTCACAGCAATCCCCTGGGAAATCAAGACTTTATTCCTGCTTTTCATGCGTATTTTGCTTGGAAACAACAACAATAAAAACAAGTACTTCTCTATTCAAATGTTGCTAGAAATAAAAAACAAATCAAGAAGGTCCATGAATGCACTTTCTCCACTGAAGCCTCTAATTTAATGCAGCAGTTGCAGCATTGCCTTTACACGAGAAAAGCAGACTCAAAGCAAGATTTCCCTCCTGGCCATAACACCCTACCGTTTCTTTGCTACAGAACACATCCATGGCAGTTTTTTTGGAGGTTATTTTCATCTTGATTCCCTTCAGATGTCAGCTATTCATGTCCAGCTCCTTCGAGGTAAAGCCAGCTTTACTGTTTTCTTCCAACAGAGGGTTGCTTAACCAAAATCCTGCTGCCTTGTGGTTTCCAGCACATCTTTAGCATTCCCAGTAACAAGGACAGTATCACAGAGAGTACCACTTTAACAACCAGGCTCAAATCTTGTATCTAATATCAGTTAAGGCTTTTCCAATGCCCTATCTTAACCTAAATCCTCACTGATGTATCTAATTTGTTCCTTATCTTCTTTGCACGTGTCCTTTTGAACTCTACTATTTAGTAAAATTTCAGCATTCCCAGCATCCTGTTATGAGTCACCAAATAGATTTTAACCATATTCTGTGTCATACTGCTGTGTCTGGGCTTTTCCATACTGGACATGACACTTAGAGGCATCTAAGTGCTATCAATCAGGTTGGCTCTAGCTGATGATTTTTAAATGTCTTTCAATTTGGTGATTGTAAAAGTATGTAGAGTATCTAACAACTCACCTACAGTGCTTCAGCACTGCTTTTATCTTCCATTCCTCTTCATTCTTGCTGCAACAGCCTGTGTGATGACACTTTTCTTATCTTAATATGAGTTTCTACTTGTATAGCAGTTTTTGTGCAAAACCAGCAACATGAAACAACTTCCCCTTGCTTTAGCTGAAAGCTCATGGACAAAGCTCCTGAGATATACTTTCACGTAAAGAGTTTCTTGCCCACTCTAGTCTGGTTTTCCATTCTATTAGTTCATCATGAATTCAAGCATGGAAAGATACCATATTTAATGGATAAAGCTATTGGGAGTTCTGTTGCTGACTTTGACAGAGACTTTCTGAAAAACAATTAACCATTTTGCACTTTGATTTACCCCATTAGAATAGAAATTACAAGAACACACTACTTCAGGAGAGGAAGGTGAGGACCTATAATGGGTTATGAAGTATTTTCAATTCCTAAGGAATCATTAGATTAATGAAAGCAATGAGATGAGTAGCAAGTCCTGATTCATTAAAAGATTAAAAATAGTCTTCAGTGAGGGAGGATAAGGTACTCATCAGATATTTGTTCAGTCATGCTGGGAACATAATTTACTCTGCAGCATAGATGGTGTCAAGCCACATTCCCAAATCACGTTACAGCCCAGCCAAAACCAAAGGCTATCGCATAATTCAGGGACAAGGTAAAGACACAAATCACAGTCCTGTCTGCATTGCAAAACCAAAATGTGTTAGAGTCACTGTAATGTCACCTGTCAAGAAGCCAATTTTAGCATAGCTTGACTAATTTGCACCATGGCTTCTCTCTGTCTGCTTTCACAAGAGTCCATTTAGGGTGATGCTTTTAAGAGATGTTACATTCATACTGCTCAACTCTGCTGAGGTGCTGATAAGGGCCAAAAGTCTGGTGTAGCCAAACTAGACTAATTTCAGCACTCACACAGCTACTTTTTGATCCACAGTGCTGGATATGGAGGTGACATCTCACACATTGAACAGGTGACTGAGGTCTCTGTCCTTCCATGAGTCCACACAACCCACCCACCAGCAGTGGTTCCCTTGGAGAAGAAGGAACGTGGCTGCAGCAATGACCTACACCTTGGGATAAACAACATGAACAGGCCTCTCTGACCAAAAAAGACACATCAGAGGTGCATTTCCTTATAGCAGAGCATCACCCCTACTCTTCCCTTATGAGAGGTCACAGACACTTAGACTTGTCTGCTCCTAGCACTCCAGTATGTCTCACTCTCATACACACAGCCACCTAGATGTATGGCAATGGTTTAATGGTTTGTTCTCTTGACTTACTTCTCCCCTAAGAGAACAAGCCATCAACACCTTTCTGCAGCTGACAGAACTGCCATGGTTATGATCAGCTCTCTAGATATCTCCTGTCATGAACTCAGACATTTTATTGAAGAAGAATCTAAATAAAACATTATGTTCTTTCTTAAATTTTGAGTTCAACAGGCAAGCTGTCTGTATTTAATGGTAACTGCACAGGCAGTTACTGCCATGCCAGAAACTTCAGACATGTTATTCAGAAAACTAGGGTTCTAAATTTTAGAACCTGCATGTCACAGAACTGCATTATGTGCACACCTGTAAGCTGGCTAACAAGGTCATCAGCAACAAAAATTCAGGAATTAAACATATTCGTGTCCATCATTGTTTGATGAACCCAAGCAAGAAGGCTGCTGAAAAGCCCTTTCTTTAAATTTAGTTGCAGCTATCATTGCTCTTCCCACACTACTGACAGTTCAGAGACCCTCTGCATGAAAGGATTACAAAGGGAGGGGAAAAAACCCAACTTGCATCTCACAATTCCATTAAAAGGCTCTGTATTATTCCTTTCTCCACTCACAGTTTTAAATTCTCTAGAAGCAGCGGCAGTTTTAACCAGATCTTTCTTGAGCAGGGAGGTTATACATCTCTCAAATAATATCAAAGGTGTTACTCCTGTCATTCAACAAATTCAGTATTTTAAAGACAGGAAATTTGCCAGCCCTTAAGTTGCAATAACGTAATTCTAAAAGGTGACAGGCACACACACAAAGCCTTTTTCTTCTTATACAGGAAACATGTGTGTAGGAGAACATCCAGGGATATACATGTAGTATGGTCAGAGAAAGACAAATAGAATGAAAGTTAAAATTATATTTATGAATTCACATTTCTGGATTTCCCAACTTCTGTTTGCATTTTTCAAACCATTTACTATTACAGAAATGATAATAAACCTCAGATGGTGGGGAGGCAAATACCTAGGAAGACATACCCACACCATTTGATTATGGAACACAAAATCCTGGTAGTAAAAAAGGGAAGAAGTAGGAGAGAAACAGAGGAGGTCCCAGCAGCAACAGCCCTCACTGCCTTTGAAACAGTAATACTAAGCTTAAAAAAATAAATATTCCATTATTCCTGGCACCTGCTGAGAAAACATTATTCCATCCACCTTGAGCTGCATGTATCTAATAGCAGAACTTCACTTACTCACAGAAAACCACTGTTTATCTGATAAAAGATGAAAGATGATCAATAGATTTTGTAATTTTGATACATCTGCAGGCTGCAGTAAACAAATGTAAAAGATCATCTTTGATCCTCATGAAATCTACATTTAAAAATTGTTTTGATAATAGCCATGGGGCACATTTTCATGCTGATATAGCAAAGAGCACATGTGAACTTAGCCATTAAATTAACATAAATATGTCTGTAATGTGATGGATCAAACATTTCTGTTTTCATGAACCTTTCAAGTGTGTAAATTAGAACAAATTAGGACTGAGGAAGCTCTCCCTGGCAAACTTTGGCTCCTACAGCCAATCTGAAAAGGTCCATTCCATAAACTCAGCCAACAGTTCCCAAGTAAGGATTTGAGTTCTTACCCCCTTTGCTCTATGCCAAACCTATGTGGATAGTGTGAATTCTTCTTCTGGTTCTCCTGAAGTAATTCAGCAATCAGTTTATAGCTTTTTTTTTTTTTTTTTTTAATAATATGTTTTCTCATTTTCATTTCATCTTCTCTCCCCCAGTGTATTTTAGGCAGCAATCATCGCCTGCATGAATACTCAAGTGGGTCATCTTTTACGTGCTACCTACAGATGTTGAAGGGGCAATGTTTTGTCTAGTTATATGTAAACTCCATTCTAAGTACCACTTGGCTTAAGGGCTCTATCTCCAAATATTTCACTTTTTTTTTTTTTTCTCAGCTCAAGACCCCAAGACTGAAAGGCTTGGGAAAAAAACCAAACAAACCTGAAGAAGCTTTC
Organism: Poecile atricapillus; assembly: GCF_030490865.1. NCBI lineage: Eukaryota > Metazoa > Chordata > Aves > Passeriformes > Paridae > Poecile > Poecile atricapillus. The sequence goes on from NC_081249.1 coordinate 111,489,158, forward strand.
AGTCAAACTCATGCCTGTCTGGTTGACACACATGACACAGAAAACAGGTAAGTGCCAGGCATGGAGCATTTTCCAAGCCCCATTACAGGCCTGGGTAAGCCAAAGCAGGCAGAACAAGAGCTCTGCTGAAATACAACTCCCCTCAGGCAGCTTCACTCCTCAGCAGCCCCAGACCAGGGAGTTCAAGACCAAGGTGCTATGTTTGGTGCCCGAGGCAACAGAGTTCTACAGACACTGAGCAAATAAACTGCAGCCAATCCCCAAAGGAGGGCCTTGCCTTAATGCCTGGTTAATAGTTAATGCATAGGGCAAGTCCTCAGCAGCCAGGAGCTACCTGGGAGGAAAGCAGCACGCAGGGGTAGGCAGGCAGACAGCTGAGAGCAGAGCTTCAAAATCCGCTGAAAAGCAAGAATGACTTCCATTCAAAATACATCACGTTTTAATTAGCCTAAATGAGATATTTAAGCATTTCAATCGTCAGGTCTTAGCACAGATGTTCCTGTAGGAGCAAGAGGTAGCTAGAATCATTGGGTTTGTATTTTTGTGATCCCAGAAAGGCTGTCTCTAAACAACAACGCTTGGTCGCCAACCAAGCTAAACACCATCACGTTAAGAGCTGTGAGAGATGCGTGTGTTGTGTGGAGAGCAATAAGTGTTCTTCAGCTCCTGTGCACATTTCCTAAAGAGCTCCAGATGCTTTGTATGTATAAAATAACACAGACATTATTTTTCCTCTTTATCCCCACTTCAGTAATACTAACAGCACATACATAACTAATCTTTAACTTGTTGTTTCTTTTATCAGTTCAATTGAGTCTTGAATTACAAAGGTTTTTTTAAAGAGTGGGAAGGGAAAAAGTTGGCTGTTTTCCAAAGGCAACTAAAGGCTGTCCTGTAAGCAGGACATGTCACCGTGTGTGTGAATGTAGCAGCAAATTAGATGTGGGTACTATTTATATTTCCTATATATAATTCTCTTATTGAATTTCCTATATACATAAAACACTGCTTTGGAGGATCTAAAGGATGCTTGATAGATTTGAGCTTTCAAAACACTGTCATGGAATAGGCAAATAAACCTCTGTGTTGATTAATCAAATTCTAAAGTACCATATAGTCTTCAGGACCACATATGTTAACAGTTTCTAAGTGCTATTTGTGTATTGACAACCAGGTAAGTAGTGCACAGTTAACAAAAAAAGCCAACAGTGTGGCCCATTTTGATTAAGCTGGAATTGATTGATCCAGTTCCAGTTTATTGGAAAGCCTACACACATTCCAGTGGATTTCTAAAGGTTGCAGAGTAAATCATCAACCACAAATGAAAGTACAAAACCTGAAATCCTGTATTTCTATTTTCTTGCTTTATCTAAAAACCAGCACTGTTTCACTAAGGGGAGAAAGACCATTGAGGATGATTGGAATTGTCAGAATTATCTACAAATCCTTCAAAAAAGATCCCAAAGTTCAAACTGCCCGATTTAAAAATGTTACATTTCATCCATATTGATTTTTCTTAGTATCTTAATAGCTATCTTCCTAATCAAATGGATTAAAAAACTCCAGAAGATACTTTCAAAATAATCAGAACCACAAGAAAACAAGGTAATGAGGAGCTAAAGAAAGATAAAAACCTCAAAACAAAACCGCTTTAGGAATTATACCTTTTTAAACTGCAGATCTCATTAAAACTGCTTCGTATAAGCATTTATACATGTAAATTGACAAATAAATGCTAGATAATGTAACTACTTATAGGCGTGCATTTCCTTGTGTACAAGATACCTTCTAACTATGGATGAGGCTGAACCCTACCATGTTTTTATTACAGTGTGACCCTAAAGCTTCAAAAGACACGAAGACTCCACTGAAGCCGAAGGCACAGAATGAGAAACTTTCTCCTTTCCAAATGGTTGGCATATACTGCAGTCTTTATGGAGGTGGCAGCAGCTCACAAAAATACCACTAAATTGGTTTTCAACTATCTGATAACAGCACCTTTCCTTCAGCACAGATCTTTGTGTGAGCTGCAAAAGTCTGGCTGAGCAGCTGGGTAAATGCACAAGCAGCTTGTCTGAAGTAAAACTCCTCCTGACACCATTGGGCAGCTGCCTAAGCAAGATAGCCAAATTAGTTTTAAATTAGCTGTGCTTAAATAAGTGGCACTTACTAAAACACTGACATGAACTAATTAGAAGGGGAAAGTTTGACAGAAATTAATTACCATCCCCACATTACAGTCACAGCACATCTAGAGGTGATGCTGCTTGCCAGATCTTTTTAAATACCTGAAGCCCTCCAGATAATCCTTCTGTTCAGGAAAGGTCAGCAGCACATGTGCTGGGCTTTCTCAGATTGCCTCTGCTGATCAAAATTCATGTTGCTGAATCCCTCAGATCCCTGCATATCTTTAAGATATAGTAGCCCCCTTCTAAATCTTCCAGTCCTGTATAATTTCATGTGGTTTCAGCAGTGGCAGAACCATCCATATATAAGCATAGATTATCAGTCCTCATGTTATTGCTATTTTTATATACCCAGACATGAGGGAACAGCCCCACCTCTGTGCAACATTTAGCAGAGCATCTCACACACAGGAACATGCTCAGTGATCCTGGTTGTGCTGGAATACAGTTGCCACTAAAGAGAGCACAGTTTTTTGCCAGGGTGAATGGGGAAACTCTTAGAGACACATATTCCAGTACTTGACTGCAAAGGATTAAACTGATTCTGTAAAATACTACCAAAAAAATGAGGTTTTAGGGTTTTTTTTAATAGGTTTGTCAAGTTCATCAAGAACAAATTCTGATGATCCATTAGCTAAGGAATCTTTCTAAACTCCATTAGAGTTTCTCACCAAAGGCAGCAAGAGTCTTAGCATGTGTGAGCCCCATTTGAGGTCCTGCTCCAAATAACTCAGAAGAAAGAGCTGAACTACATTTCCCTCTTCCCAAATGCAGAACACAAATTGTTTGGTGTCTCACAAAAATAATTTAGAAGGGTTTTGATTAATCTAATGGAAAATGGGGGGAGGAAATATTAAAATATTTCAAAGTTTTGCAGAAAGTTGCTTCCATTTAAGCTCTGTTTTAAACCTGATATGTGTTCTAGTACAGCCATTATGTATAACAAATAGACAGGCTCAGGATGTAAAAAGAAGAGCAAGAGAGAAAGGGGGAAAACTTGTTAGCTACTTCTTTGCAGCTGAGAATGATAAAATCAGAGAAAAACACTTTGGAAAAGATGCTACCATAAGATAGGGCTGAAGGTTCATATCTGTAACTTCTTTAAGAGAGTTATAAAAAGAAGGAAAAAAAATTGTCTCAAGCCTGAAAATAAGCAGTGCTGCTTTTCCATCAGGAGAGACATAGCTAACAGCAGCAAAAAATGCATTATAGTGCTGCTGGGTTTTGAGTCAAGTAGTGAAATTAACATCTGAGTTATTAGGAAAAACGAGATTAATTTATCTGCATGAATGGACAGGAGAGGTAACATAATTCTGCCTAGTTCACATTAATACTAGAGAGATCTGAAATTTAAGAGAGAATTCAGAACAAGGAAAATTAAAGCTGCTTCTTCTAGAGAGAAATAATTTTTTAAGAAAATTTTGGGGTTTTTAAACATTTGAGTCAAGGAAAAACACTTGGAGATGTGATCAGAATGAATCACATTTTGGAAATTAAAGAAAAGGCAATTAATGACGCCAGTTGGCACAACATTGAATATTTCATTATATTTTAGGCAAACCACTTTGGAAAAAGAAAATCCAAACTCTTGAAGATCTGTGGTTCTTTCCAAACCTTTGGGAGCAGACCATAATTCTGAAGTTATGAACAGTCTTTATCAGAACTTTAGTTTGCGTCAAGACAGCATCAAAAAAATTACTCTAGGTTCTCTTGCAAACCTAATGTATTAGAAAAAACCAAACAAACAATGGACAATGTTGTGCTATTTTCAATTAGAGTAGGAATAATTTTCTGCAGAAAAAGAAATACAGATGGTCAGCAAACTGTACTGAGTCTTATGCGGAAAACAGGGGCCATCTGCCAAAATTGGGGATGGTTCGGGCTTTCCAATGAGGGCATTTTACAGCTCATCGGCAGTGAACCAGATGGAGCAGGATGCAGCTCTGTGCCACGGGAATCAGCACTCCCTGCACTACTCTGCTCATCTAGAACACGGGGTGTGGGTAGTCAAAACTTCCATCACCTCCCTGCTCCAATAAAAATGAGAATGGGTCCTACTGAAAGCATAATTAAAACTAATTTTATCAAAAGAGATTTAGAAATATTTTTTTCTTTCATTTTTAGATGCGTAATCTGGCAGGGTAAATTCTAGAAAACCTTTCTGGTGTGTATTAGAGGCTCATTTTTAAAAGTAACTGGAATAGTGTTAGACCTGCTTGAAATCCAGATGGGTTAACCTTGTTTATCTTCTCTGGCTTGCTGGCTATCCTTATGCTCATAGCACATGAATGCTCAGTTTTACATTTAAAAGATCAATAGTTTAAAATTAGGCAACAAGTGATGGGGTATAATGATTCCCTTTCCCTTCTCAGAAAGGCTTTCTCATTTGCTTTCACTAATTCTCTTTGAGATTACCACCTGCAAATATTTCATTCTTCCACATCACTCTTCAGAGAAACCCCTCAGAAAAATTTAGGCAGAGAATTTACATGTCCTGAAGGAGACTGAAAGCACCAGAAGCCCCTTAGTAATGAAGATGTGACTGATAAATAAGCAGGAAAAAAAATGCAGGTAACAAACAAGCACGAAGTCAAATCCTTCCCTAGTGTAAGCCTCCAGTTAATTATCACATGGGTTACTTTGACTGCATTGCATTTGTATCTCTTCAAATCCCAGACAGATGTTAATATTAATAGCAATAACTTTTCTCATTTCTTGAGAACTATGAAAATTAAAAGTCATAACAAAAAAAAAAATCAAACAGAAAAATGTACACTTTCATCACACAGCACTGCTTCCATACACTTCTCTTAAAAATTTTTTTATCACAAATTACCTTAAGAGTTTCTAGTCTATAATGATTTAGACTTTCAGAAGGAGTGCCCCTCTGGACACTAACTCAGGTATTTTACCTCTAGGCAGTGAATCTTAAAATAACATAAAAAACCAAATGAACTCTGAAATACAGCAGCAAATTTTTAAAAAGAAATCTGTAGAATTTAAACAGCATTCTTACAAAAATTGTCCAAGGATACTAATTTGCTACACGAGTGACATTTTATGAACGGACCAACTAGTCTCATAGCAATTCACAGAATTATTTATTTGCTTCTTAAAAACTGAGTTTAGGTACAGTTTTTTTACAAGATACCAACAATATAGTATTTCTCTCTGTCTGTATTCCATCTTCCTTCCCTTAGAGGATGATTATTAATCCATCTTGTAAGATGTGATCCTATTTTTGCCACGTCCAGAAATGCACCTGCACGCTTGCACAAAGCGCTGCTGAAATTACCTTACTTATATAAAAGCCCAAAGTGATGACATTGTGCAAATTTGCATCATGGAGAGAAAAACCTCCATGAGAAAACATAAAGAGAGGGAGAGAACTCTAAATTCCATTAAGACTTTCTTTTCTGGAATTGGCTTCACCTGGCTGGATGGGCAACTACATAAATGGCAACAACACAGAGTGGATAAACAAAGAAATCATTCCTGCTCCCAAAGATTTGATGTGGGGTTCCTAGACTGAAGCTTGTTGATATGCAACTGAAGAAATGACCAAATGTTGTAGTAATTTTATGGCTACACAATATAATACGATAAGCATTACAATTTTTCTTTTCAAAGGTTTAAAATTCTGCTGTATTAATTGTGAGCTGCAAGCTCAGGAATCCAGTTCGTATTTTATGGTTTTTTTAAGGAGTAATGAATAACTTTTAGCTATTTCTGAGTGACAAAATGAACACTGGATACTTAGGAATGCACAGTATCCACCATTAGGAAGCTGAGTTTGCTGAGAGTATTTAAAAAGCAACATTGTCAGACTATACCAAACTCTTGCTTCAGATTGATCTGATCAGAAGTAAAATACTGGATGTTCAGTTTAAGTTTGAGCTGAATTTCTACTTGACCTAATTCAAAAGAAATGCTTTGAAAACAAAGTACCTCATTAGTTTGAGCCCTGCTCCAAAATCCACAGGCTCACAAAAAGAGCCTCGATTGGCTCCCACCCATCCAGTGGTCACCACCTGGAGATTTTTCTGTTCTGTTTCCCCCAAGCCTCAGTTTGCAAGGAGATGTACACCATGGGCAATTGGAAAGAATTTACAACACAGGCTGATGTGTTAAATATTTGGGAAGCATTTTTGTAACTACTTGGCTCTGTTTATTTTACATTTGGCTGTCATGCAGATGACAGCAACACTCTAAGAGAAATGAATGTAAAACACCCATGCTCTTGGCTGGAACAAACTCATTATGGAATTTGGATGAACAAGGGAAAGGAGGTTTTTAGTTATGTAGCTCTTATTCAATGGCCAGTGTACAATTACATGAAATAAAACAGCACCCAAATTAGTATTCAGTCATTAATTTCCTGGGTACTGCACCATATGCTATTAGCAAAGTGTTTCAGAACATTACTGTGATGAAAATAATAATTAATTTATTAATTTATTTTCATAATAATTAATTTATTTTCATAATAAAAATCTGAAGGGGTCTTAGGAAAGCTTCTCTAAGTGTTCTCTGGTTTAAAATATTTCATGTGCTTTTTTCTTTGATGAGGAAACTATTTTTAGTGTTTGCAACCATGAGCGTTGCAGCATGCTATCGCTCCCCCAAAATAGCAACTGCCTTAAAAAAAATTATAAGTAACAAATCATATAGCTAGTTTGGTCTTTTATTTTCTTCTTGAGCCATGCAGGCTTGCATTTTCAAGGTTAACTTTCTTGTAAAGTTAGAAAACTTTACAAGGAAACTAGAAAAGTTTATTTGTGGTGAAAGTTAAGATTTTCACCTAAGACAGCAGCTTAAATTGTAGGTAAATCATATACTGTGAGATTTCCTAAAAAAAACAAACAAAACAGCCCACAAGTATTGACTACTGGCCACCCTCTAGATTTATTCAGTGTGTCCTGCTCCTGTTTATTGTATCATTTGTTGAAAATTTTCCAACCATTTTCCCTTGTCAGCTTTCACTGAATTCTAATTCAGAATATATTTCACCTCCACATTATCTGAGTTTTGTTATCATTATGGCTTCTCCTTCACTTAAAAATGTAACAAACTGAAAGGAATGGTCTGCTACTCAGAAAGAGTCAGGATAGAGGTGGAGTTTTCACTACAGATGGATCTCACAGAAGAAATAGGCCAGATAGTATGAGGATTTCATCAGCCTCCAAAAGCACAGAAAGATGGAAAGCAGCAAACTTGCTGTTCTCATAAGACTTAACAGAAATATAACAAAAGATTGAGAACAAAATGCACAATGGGCTTCCAAAGGTTGATGGTTTATTCCTAGGGAACTTGTAGGACTTAAAATATTTCCAATCTACAAGGCTCAAAAATTGAGGTGGCTTCTATCACTTCGCAGAACTTGCACAGACACCAGTGCTTGTGACCTCCGAGGCTGAGGAGCTAGTTGGTTTCTGCTTCTATTTTTCATAGTAATATTGGCAAAGGACTGAAAGAAGTCTGACTTCCACAAAGAGGGATGTACCCACCGTCTGGGGCTGAACACAAGCATTCTGCTGTGTTTTGAGGCCTGTGTGTTTGGGTGAGTAGATCGAAGAGCTGCGAACCAAGCTTTTCATTTGCCTGCTTGTTTTATCTGTTATATATGAAGTTATAAATCAAAGGACAGAGTGGAGATAAATGCTTTCATTGCTTTCCTGAAAAAAAAACTGATTTGGACTGTCATACTTTAAAAGCTAAAAACACCATGCATTTCTTAAAGGACCAGGGCTTAAGTTAATTAAGAAAACAATATTCAGTCCCAGTCTCAAAATATTACCATAGACAACATCACAAATCAGAAAAACATGCAAAATTTCAGCTTCTACCGGACTCTGGAATAGCATAAATTCTTCTCTTAACACTGAAAAGAATCAGTAATGAAACTTAAATTTATCTGTTGACCAAAGTCAGCAAAAGAGTGAAAACTCACCAATATGCTCACAAGTTTAACGTGCACACAGAGAAAATAGATACCTTTAGCAGAATACACATTTTAAGTATTTTTAAGAAGTTGCATCTTCCATTCACGCCACCCTAAAAACACCCTCCATTTTCTTGCCAGAATAGCCGATGCATCTTGCATTTCTACTCACAATATAGGCATTGAAATATATGATTAATTGGAAAGGGGGAGAAGGATTTGATGGTTGTCTACAATTCTGCAAAAATGAGTATTTTTTCTTTCTTTTTGAAAGGGAGTTTGGTTAGAATTTGGAAATAGTTAGGAAATAACCCATATGCAAGGAAAAAAAAAAAACAAAAAATTTACTCATCATGCTAGTCACCAGTCTGTGTGAGCAACATAAAATGGTTGTCAAAAACATTCCTCACACGAACATTCATTTATACACCAAATTCTTGTCACCTTGAGCTGCCAGTGAACCTTCTTTTTTAACTCCACTTCGGCTTTTTATCCACATTGTCTTACGAAGGACACATAGAGGAAAAATATATTTTTCAGACAGCTTTCTGCATTTTGTATATCCTTTCCATCTAGTGCACATAAAAAACCAAAAGGAATGCAATCATTAATTTGTTACTTCACTGATTAGGAATTCTACTTGGAAGGGTTAAGATAGAAAGCACTTACTCTGTAACAAGCATTACAGAATTGAACATAGCACTGCAAGGGCTCAACAAATGTCCCTTTACAAAGGAAGGCTACATTGCCTACATTTTGTTCCATTCTGCCAGTTCATAGGGTTTCTTCCATGAATTATTAATGAATCATTGTGAACAGGCAGGAGAAATAAAAGAAATAAAACATGTAAAATTAAGCCTTTAAATTTTTTCCCCCTAGGTGTAACAAGAATGCAGCTCAGAGAACTTAAGGCAGCACATAAGGACACAGGGACAGTATTGAAAAAAGTCTGAATTTACTTGTTTGGATTCCTCAGACAAGCTTGTAAACAACTCCTGGTTTACAAATCCTGTCATTTGCAGAGCAGCTAAATCATCTGATGAAAGGGAAGAAAAGAATTAATGCCAAGACCTATTACCTGTCCCTGAATTAAAAAAAAAGGCTCATGGCATCATGGCAACCCAAGGGGCAGGAGACACAGATATGCAGAGCAGAAAAACAGTGTGGAAATGAGTTGTACAAGTAACATCTGGTAAAGACCGACATGCTGTAGTTTCCACAGAGTTAGCTAAAAATAGGGCATTATCCAGTTTCATTTAGCAGACAGTTCTTAGAAAAGTGACTTTGTAAAGTAGTGTTGAACACTGGAGGGCTGATCTTAAACTCTTGCACATACATTTATGTACACGCGTGTGGCGTGTGTTTGTGTAAATCAAAGCATCATCTCGTCAGCCTTAAAGAAAAACAGGGGGGCAACTCCACACCATTGCTCGCAGGACTGTTTTATTGCTATCAAAGCCTGTCACACTTCAGAACAAAAGCTGTGTAAACTATATGAAGGTTTTTGCCATTTTAGTCGTGATACCCAGGTACAAGTCTTTTAATATTCTTGTCTCAACAAACATGATTTACAAAGTCATCTGCTCATAATTAAAATTATTACTTTTCACAGACTTCTCAACAGAGGGGTTATAGGAGGACCTCATCTAGATTTCCAGATGTACACTTTTGTGCCTTTGAAGAGGGGAAATAAAGTAAACCAAACCTGTATACATATATGTGTGTATTTAAAAATGTGAGATGCCTTCCCTCTATTTGCTCAAAGGACAAATCTGAGCATTCTGAAATCTGTGGTCAGATGCCAATAAATTCAAAGTTTGCATCAGAATTCATCGCCCATCTCTAGAATTACTTTAAAACATTTTTTTTCCTCATGCCTGACATATTTACTTCAGAACTCAAAGATCAAAAAGAAAGGCTTTGCGAGCTCCTCAGTGCTAATCTTGGTGGCATCTTTTAACTGCCCTTTTAAAGAATCAGCACAAACATTCTATAGTGAAGTGGAATTAACTCCCTGTGAGGAGGTATGCAGTTTACCGAATCTGTACTGAATTTGAGCTCGTTTCATGAAAAGAAAATAAAAATTAATTTCCCTAGAAGTCCCTCTAGAAGCGAACACTAAGAAAGCTTGAAAACACTCCAGGCAACAAAAAATCTTTCTGCTCACAGCTCTGAGCTGAAAAACCCAACTGTTTGGTCTCATTGTCGGACTAAATTCATGACAGATCTTACATTTTCATTTCTGTCTATTCTGTATCCACAATGTGGCAACAATTCCACAAGTTTTGATTTATATTTTTTTTATTTTACCTACCATCTTTGGCTAAATGCTGCTATACTTCAGATGATTAGAGGTATCCAATCAGAAATACTTCCCCTCAAATCCACAGACAGCCACCTACAAATGGGTGACAACAGTATCCGGTTCAAAATTTGAACCAGGTATTCTTTGCAAGTGTGAATACCCCAAGAGCTTTCCACCAGAGACCTCTGCAAGCTGCATTACATATTTTTCAAAGCTTTCTGCTGAAAATGCACTAATAGGAGCCTGAACTACAGACATTGTGTGACAGGTTAAAAAGGAGGAAATGTAAAAAAAATGGGTTTGCAGATGGATTTTGACCTAAAGTAACTTCCATACTTTTGTATGCATCTGTGGATACAGAGCAAGGTACAAAATACGAGTAGTATACTTAAGTACAGTATCATATTTGGGTATCAGGAAGAGACAGAGGCCCCAGGGGTTGAAGGAGGGCAAACACAAATCATGGCCTGCAACAGGGGCCATAAAATCCCCTCTCAAAACCCTCCTGGAAAGAAAAACCTCACAAATCACCAGGACCAGTTCCACAGTATTAGAAAGCAGCTGCAAACTCTCCTCTCATCCCCAGAAAACTTTCCAATAAAATGTCTGTGGCAGTCACCCAAGCTCCTGAGGATGCTGCGTTTAAGTACAGCCAGGGTGTACACTGTGGGGGAAAATCTTCCGGAGGATTTGGTTTTAATGCATGCTCAGATGTGGCTTATGGCACATTCAGACCTCGCCTGAGGCCTTTTCCAGATGTAAATGTTGTTGCTTTTTTGATCTACTATGCTCCTAAGAAGTAAATTCCTCCTTCTCAAACTTAACATGACTTTGGAAAATTTGTGCACACCGAAGCTGCTCCGCTGGGTTTCCAAGCAGGGCCGGCCTATGCACCACACGAATAAATAACACAAAGGAAGAAATTGCTTCATTTTGTGCTGTGTGTGGTGGAGAGGAGCATGGAGGCAGGGACGTGAGGGGAAGGGCCCAACCCTTTTGCTCGCCACTTGTGCCCCATTTCCCGCCGTCAAACCCACAGCCCAACACCATTAGAGGCCTTTCCCATGCAGCTTACTTCAAGTCACTGTTTTCCATTGCTGCTTCAAATCTCCCCTTTTAAATTGCAAGGAAAGCTGCCCAGGTGAGGGCTGAGAGTTTTGTTTATTTTACTGTTCAGCTGTGGCATCGCTCCTGCAGAAAGGCCCCTCATCCCAGCCTTCCAGAGGGGCTCTTTATTCCAGGCCAGCTCAACACGGCAGGCCCCGCTCCTCTTTCACAGGAGGACAGACACGGCTGAGGGGCTCGCACAGACACCCTCCTGCTACCAAAATGGTGGTGAATCCACCACAGAAACGCCGCACCCTTTCCTCCAGAGAGCTTTAGGAGAACTCCTCACAAACCCAAAGGCGGCCTTTACCTGTGCTTGGGAGCTGTCCCTGCAGGGTGGCAAGGACGGCGATCCTCCTCCACTTCATCTTGCCCCGCCGGCAGTGCTGGGAAAGGGAGACCACGGGAGAGAAGAAGAAGATGAAAAAAGGCTCCTCTACAGGCTGTGCTGGTGTGCAGCCGCCACAGGAAGAGGCTCACCTCCTATGAGGGCTTTTGGAGTCCACCTGCTGGCTTCCTCTGCCTTCACAGCCTCTGAGTGAGAGCTGGGGTTTGCCTTCTTGGTGTTGATGTTTGGGGTTTCCTTTGTTATTCATCCTTTTCCTCTCTGCAAGATGGTTTTCAGTGAGTTGGGTTTTTTTCCCTTCACTTTGTCTGATGGTTCCTAGATCATCCCCACTCAGCAGCTGCTGGTCTCTGTTTCTGGTATCAAATTTGACCTGACTTCAAAAGGGATTTATGCAACTGTTCCCAGTGTGCAGCACAGGGCATAAATGGAAATTTAAAACTGTAAGTTACAGTCACTCTTGAACAATATCGCTGTCTAAACTCATAACAATATAAAACTAATTTTTAACTCCCACTTTGTAAGAAATCTCACATTATCGTGCTCTTCATAAATGCAGGCAAATAAAACTTTTCACTTTCATATTAATAAAAAAAAAGTTAATTTTAGATAACTTTGAATTAGGAAAGCTTGACGCCATAGCTTAGATGAACCCAAAGGCTAAAAGCTCAGCCTCACTCCCATCAAAATATATCTGGCTCAATAGATTACAGAGTGTTTAATGTTTACAACTGTAACACTAATAATGCACTTAAGGATCAGAGCTTAGGCTGGGAGGAAATTAAAACATCTTAACATATATATTTTTTTTCCCTCCTGTTTCTAATTCTTATAAAATACAGAGGAATGTGTATCCCCAGGAGGTACAGAAACTGGTGCTAAAAATTTACCTGAAGTATGGCAGGGTGTGAGTTCCTGTGCACACAAAAAGTAATGCTTAACAGTCTTTTGAAGGCAAAGTAAACTGAAGTTCTTGGAAGAAATTTGTCACCTTGCTGCCTGGAGTAATAAAGGCTAATACATGGATAAAACTGTCTTTTCCTCTAATTGAATAACTATGTATTGTGCCAGTCACATTGTGCCAAAAGTACTCGACACCATTAGTAGTGTAGCACCAGGTGTAATAGTGCAGCATACCCTTCTGTGATACCCAGGCAGTGCTGCTGAGCCTCTGCTCTCTCCCAGTCCGGGGGAGGGTTTTCTTTGAGGCTCTTCTACCCCAAAAACCCCAAGGAAAGGCTGGAGGTGGGCTCTGACACCACCAGGCAGAAGCAGAGCACAGCCCAGGAGAGCTGCCATGCACTGAACCTGAAAGAGGTGTCATTAGTCCCAGAAATGACTGTGCTCTGGTACATGTTCTATATTCCAATGCAAGCTGGATATAGCCCTTTCTGTCCACTTCTCTGTGTGACAGAAGATTGGCTGAAACAAGGCATTAGTGAGCAGAAAAAGACCCCTGTTCTCACTGCTGGCTGCTTCAATCTCACTGATGCCTTATCCAAAAGCTGAAATATCATCCTAGTTATTGATATTTTTGGGTAACGGTGTTTCCAGAGAAGCAGATGGCACTGCTCATCACTATTCCACTGACCCCTGTCTCCTCCTGTTATTGATCATAGCTTCTCCCTCCGGCAGAAAGCCAGCAAATTATCACTTTGAATAAAGAGTTGAGGCCAAAGGTAAGGAAAAGAAATGAAGAGCTGTGTAAGAAAGGGAGATTAATGGCAACAGTAGGCACACTGGGAGAACAGCAGTTGGGCCAGTGTGTTTTGATGTCTAGATAGGGAAAGGTCAGAGAAATTGAGTATATGGACTTCATTTGGAAGTGTGGGTAGAGTGAGAAAAAGGCTTTGCATGACAGTGCCCCTAGAAATTCTCACCTCCCCATCCCTCAGCTTTTGAACTAAGGCAAGCTTATCATTATCCAAATATAATCAAACTATACAGAAGAGCACTCGTGCTTGTATTACGAGTTATTCTCAAAACAAGCATGGCATGGGAGAGATGCAAATCACATGCAGCCAAGCAGGACAGGAAAAGATAAAGGGGAAGAGGTCTCCTCTCTAAGAAAAAGCTTTTCACTGTTCATAAGGCTTACAACTCTATCATGGGGAATGATTTGCTTAGAGTGCCACCTTCTTTTCAGCCTTTCCAGTTTTTGCATCTCTAGGAGCTACACAGCACTGTAAAAACTTCAGCACCTCCTGCCCACATTGTGCATTGACCAATCTTGCAAATGCATTTCTACCAGCAGTTTAAACCATAGTGATGTTTCAGTTTACTCACTTCAGTCAGACCGTAAGGACTTTGTTAACCCTGGACTAGAAATGAATGCCAAACCTCGTTCAGCTGAACCAGCAGCAATTTTTCTCAATACAGACAAGGCCACACTGGAAATATAAAACCCTTCCTGCTGTGTTAAGAAAAGCTCTCAGCTAAACTTGACTCTTCATCTAAACATATGGGTGGAGAAAAATACGATTTCAAGAATTACCTGCACTGGGAAGACTGCAATATTTGATCTGTGGTTTGTGAAACAGAATGGGTCAGGGAACTGAAGTGGTCCCCAAGCACAACTCAATGTGTTTAATGCTGGTTAAGGTGCAGCTCATTATCCGTAAGGATAAGATCTTTCGTAAAATAGTCAAGGCATACATTCAACTGGTTCTGTGCATCCATATGCCATCCTTTCTCTGGACACAAAAAATCCTGGAACAGCTCTAATGCAAGGGGCTGATTCATTCCCAGAAGCATTCCCTTTTCACGCTTACTGGTTATGCTTTGACTGTACTATAAAAAAAAAAAAGCAGCAGGGTTTGCAGTTTTAACAGGAAATAAATGAAAACTAAAAAAAAAAAAAAAACAAACCCACACCACAGTCAAGCTGAGGATTAAAAAAATATATAACTACACACTGCCCTCTGGCTCCTGTATTGCTACCACAGAGATATGCCTGTAATCATCACCGCAGACTGCTGGGATTGAGAACAGGTCGGTTATCAGGAGCTCTCCTAAGCCTGTTTGATACAGTTAGCACTCACAGGCAAAATTAGTTCCTGCATCACCTGATGGAGGAGCTGGCCGAGTTTAGAGACGTGAGAATCCAGAGAGACTGCAGAGCCTTGCCCCTGGTCCGGCAGGGAGCGACGCTTGCAGTGCCGTAATTAACTCAACAAGTATTAAAAATATTTCTGGAGATGTTCACACAAAGATAATGGGTGTTAAAAAAAGCAACAATTTTCACTGGTGAGCAAGCTGTAGCCTCCAGCCAGGCATGCCATTCAGACTAATACACTGAAAAGAAATGGTCTGCTGTTTATTGCGTGTAAGCTCACCATTTTTATTGATAAAATGTTGCAGACTGACGGTCCTACACTGCTTCACTGCACCTCAATGCACTGTAATGCCTTACAGTGCAGCTTCGATTTGCTATAATTGGGTTCAACTGTGCTAATCCCCTTGGAATGCAGCAATTAATACTTATTTAGTGGTAATGGCTGCATTCCAAGAGGATTAGTCCCTGCCCTGCCCTTTTGCCAGCAAATGGAGTGCTGGAAAGAAGACAGTGTCTAACTATAGGTCTTGCTTTGCAGCTCCCAACATGGAGACAGAGGAGTTGCTCTTGCTACAACTGCTCCCCTTTGTGTATGAAAATATTACTTTTCCAAGGAAAACTCGCCTCACCATCACTTCTCTTTGCAGCTGTGTTGAGTAAATAGAAACCGTGACAGGTGCAACAAGAAAAAAATAAACCCCAAACATAAAAAGGGACACCTGTGCAGGATCACAAAGACAAATACAGCCAGGAGTGCATGTTTCCTATAGGAGATTATAGACAGGCCTTGATGCAATTCCAAAACATATTTCTATTCATTATTTCAGGGATTTTTGTGACTGGCAGTTTCCTGTTCCTGCTATGGTCTTAAAATCTTCAGTGCAACAGGGGTTGTGGAAACCTATAAAGGAGTTGTTAGGAGAAAGTTAAAATACATCCTCTTTGAATGTTCAATTTTGAGACTACTGAATCTGTAATATCCAATTTTTCCCTCCCTAGTGATGCTTTTATGATCTGCTCTGGATTTTGTTGTTGTTAATGCACTCAAGAGACCATGGCTTGTCATATTTTAAGGAGGAGGAACAGTGCTTCTTTTCTTTTAGGCTACTCAAACTACTCTCTCTGGCATCATCAACAACCCTGTTAATTGCAGGTGAATTTCCCTCATTACATTGCATCACACATAGAAAACTTCTGTGACTTTATCACTACACACATTTTGAAACACTCTTTTTAATTATAAAACACCTTCAGTATTGCAGTATTACAGCATGGCTGTACAGAATATAACTTATCAGGTTATGCTTTTTATAAATATAAAAATATTGTGAAGCCACATTTAAGGTGTATGACAAGTATCCTCTTTTCCTTTATTCTCCTCCCCTCTTTATCCCTAACTCACCTGTTCTGCATTTTTCAAATGCTCACCTGAGGAAAAAAATAAAGTAACTGAAATTCATTTAAGCATTTAAAACAATTCAAATATTCAATTCATGCTTGATTAGGCAACTGTTTTTTGTCTAAAAGACAAGAAATTAGTGTGCAATGTTCTTATAATCATATAATGCAGCGTTTGTGCAACTATTTCTTATCTCTAAACAATTGCCACCTTTCAATCTAGAAAGTTACTTGTTAACACGGGAAGATGTTTAACAGGTTCCATTGGCATTAAAACATTACAGAAACACAAATTATCTTCAGTGTTTTCACAAAAATACACATGCTTAGAAATGCAATTACACACTATTCCTTGACACTCTCTTTCTCCCCCTTTGCACACACACCCACCCTCTGGTTTTGTCAAATTACTCTGTGCCTGTAGCAACTACAGATTTATTTTAAAAACCTTAAAATTAATTACTCACAGATGAAAACCAAGTCATCTTGTTCTTCAAATTAAGCATTCATGTCATCTAAGGGTATCAAGATGAGTTACAAGTATTTTACATGAGTGCTGCAAACTGGTATCTACATTTTCATAGGTAAGGGGAAGGGAAAAGTAAAGATGCAAAGTAAATTCACAATCTGAGTCCTTGGCAGTAGCAAAAACAACATGAAGTAGTTCTAGACCTGTGTGGATACACTGACAATACTACTGAGGTCAAGGGAGAGATTCTCCTCTTTCAACAAGACCCACAGCAGCTGTTGGGATCACCACCAGAAACGTGGCACCTCTTTTGTTTAAACTGGAGAAATTCTATGCAAAACTAAGCCTGGAAGCTGCATGAATCAGAAGCAAAGAGTAATGGGGAAATTTTAAGGCTTTTCAATGCAATATATTAAGAAATAGAGGAAGAAAGTAATTCTTATCATCGTTACAGCTGTCAGGTTCTTTGATTAAAGCCTGACATCCCTTAAACAATACAGAATTACACCCCTTCTGGTACTAATGCATACCTGGTCACACTACTCAACCAGAATACTCCAGCTCTACAATTAGCACAATTAATGAAACTCAAATTTTCAAAACATGACTTTTGTACCTTTAATATACATGAATTGGGGCTTGTTTCCTCTCCCCAGTTGTCATGACATTTATAGGAGCTTGGTAGCTTTGAGGTCAGACTTCACATTTCAAATCTGAATCCAACACAAAGTGAAAACAAATCTGACAAATGCAAGTACCCAGAAATGTTACCTAAGCTTTGTTTCCACAGAAAGTGAAGAACATTGACTACTATACCCAGAATGAATAAGTCTTACAGCCTAATCTTCTTACACACCAATTCAGCTTAGAAACTCAGGAAGCCTCTAGGTACAGAAGTTCTTAAGCCAAAAAGCCCTGGGAGCAACTGCAAGAGGCTTGTATGAGAAACTCATGGGCTGAGTTTCCCCCCCAGGGAAAATACAATTATTGGAGAGGACCAAGCAAAGGAGCTGGCAGGGAAAACAGGCTCAACCCCAAAATTAGCAGTCCCACAGTACCTGAACAAGAACAGAGGTTGGGTGACAGCAACCAGGGTCAACTACACTCAAGTTGGACTTGAGGCCAAGACAGTAGGACTGAGCAAGCAACAAGAGCCTGAGCTCTAACACAGCCCTCATGGAAAAAGGGGAAGCTTCGGGCTTTTCCCAGCTCTGCCTCACCACCCAAATACTGCAAATCATCTGGGCAGCCCAAACCACTGGAGAGCAGCCTGGGAGCACTTGAAGAACCCAAGATTAATTAGCTGTTGGAAATTACAAATCAGAGTCGAGTGGTTTAATTCAGCTCACGATAAGCCTTAGCCAAAGCATGGTCATGTTAATGAACCCCCCTTTCTCTGGATTTGACAGAAATAAACACTGTTGGGTCTGGAGCTGGCTGCTCCAGCCGATGTTCCATGGCATTCTATACTTGTCTCCATTTCCTTTACTAGAGTTACTTAATTTAAAAACCTTTAAATCATTTTCATGGATATTACTTCTGAGCTCTCCGTAGCACAAAATGATTACAAAACACAAAAAAATGATGAATGCTCCCTTTTTTTGCAGCCAGCAGGCTGCTGTGTTTATGGAGGGAAGCATTCATAATGTAAAGCACTGTAGAAAAAGAATTTGTTCATATTATGCCTCCGTCGTTTGCTTTTCCAGCATCTTTGAGTTATGATGAATTCAATAACCACTTTTAAGTATTAAACATTTAACACTCCAGCCGAATGTTAAGTCTGTGGCACCCTCTTGTGTTCAACAACAATATATCAATTTATTGGATTTTTATCTTGATTCAATTTTTTGGTTTTATCTCGATTTCAATTTTGGTTTTGCTCAGGAAAAACCTTTTGATAACAAATTAATCAATTAAGTTATTATTAACACCTTTTGTGTTAGTCTGATACTCTGACTGACCTATCTCTATTTTATTGTGAAGATCACAGGCACAATATTAAACAGCTAAGAAATTAATTCCTGAGACAACTGAATAAAGGATTAAATGAATACCTGAAATATTTGAGATCTACTGTGTAATGATGTTGCATGATGATGCAAGAGCCTACAAGGCACAAGTCCTACATTTAAAAATCAAGAAAGAATTTGAAAATCAAGAAGTAGAAACACAAACATGTCAATAAGCAAGATCAATAGAAGGAAAAACATGAAGTAGGAAGTAGAAGGAAGAACATGACGAGTTGTGATGACTCTTATCGGGTTCTCAGCTAACAAACATCCTGTGGCTTAGTGGGATGGCTGCATTTATCCTGTGTCAGATTCCCATGTGTGCAGGTACCTCCCAGGGATGGAGGCTGACTTCACTGCTGTTGAGAATATGCTCAGGTACTTCAAGCATGCCCTGGGAGAGGATACACACAGAAATCAAAACACTGATTCATTGCTTACAGCTGTATCAATTGATTATACTCACCCTCTTCTGTTCTAAGCCACAGTATTAGTCCTGGATAGCAGGAAGAAAGGAAACATGCTCACAAAGGAATTCCTGAATGAGCTGGACAGAATGAAGGTGAGTACAGGGAAAAGAGGGGAGGAAAAATAGGACCAGCTGATGACTTTCTTGGGTTGGTGATATAAACATTTACACCCTATTACCAAGGGAGAAGACTGATAACCTGAACTGCTTTACATTCCACTACTAGGTATGAAACACACCAAGAAGCATTCAGTGAGATGCACTGATACAGCTCCAGAGTTCTTATCTAATTGACCCTCAAATCCAGGTCTGTACATGCAGCTTAACCAGCCTGCTGTTCACAATTTTCCCAAAGAAACAGCTGGTTGGGGTCCTCCCAGATTTCAAAGGTGAGGAGATTTGGATGATCTACAATTGTTGCAGTTTTATTACAAAACTGTTTTAAGATCTTACTGTTACCAAAAAAAAAGGCAAAGATTTTGCCTTCCACTTCCAAAGAGAAAATATTTGGGAATTGATAGTAAAAGGAGAAGAAAATCAGAAACAAAGCTATCCCTATTCTGCACCAAACCCTCAAGTCAAAGCAATACTTTTGAAGGTGCTGTACTGGTTTTGGCTGGGATGGAGATTTGGGTTTTGTGGTTGGGTTTTTTTTTCTTAGCTTGCTTAGGGCTGTGTTTTGAATTTGTGCTGAAAACAGCCTTGACAACACACCAATGTTATTGTTGTATTCTACAGCACATTCAATGTCAAAACCTTTCCTGCTTTTCACCTTGCCCTACCAGCGAGGAATCTGCAGAAGCAGATGGCAGAAGAAGGAAGTTGGGCATGTGTGGAATGATGGCATTTCTCTTTCCAATTTTCCATTTCACAGCATAAGATGCATGTGAAATACAAAGACAAGATTTAATCCAAGGAGGGGAAGGCAGGTGTAAGTAGGGACATTTCCCCATAAATTCTAGCAAGAATGAAAGACATCAGAGAAACAGTAAAACAAGAACACTGAAAAGAGAGAGTGCTTGTATGAAAGACAGTAGGAGGGAGACAATAATTCTTGGACATGTAATACAGAATGCTTGACACCACTTGTCAAAAAAATATTTTAATTTAAAAAAAAAAGCCCAGCATCATCAGTCTCACACATCAAAAGTTACAGGGTTATAAGTAATGCATTCAAGTATCCTCACAGAAAGGACTGAGTCCATGACAGAGACGCATTTGAGTTTTCACAACTGTCACACCTTATATAAAAATATTTTTCAATTTCACATTAAATATCAGTGTCACCTATTCAACATAAATTATTTCTATAAGTTTTTTTGATCCTAAATTAGTTTTAAAATAGTAGAACAGACAATACCAAGTACCTTCCTTCCCCTTGTGAAGAAAACTCTTAATAAGTTACATAAAATATACTTCCACAAATCATCCCAGTATTTGAGAAAAGGAGTGATATAACAGCAACATTAAGACACAGGAATTTTACATGACAAATCCCGCTGTTCTATATATCAACCTCCTCTAAGGAGTCTAAATTCTTTACTCTGTGTCAACTAGGTAACATTTGTTCACTGTAAAATCAACTTAGTCCTTCATAAACAATTTTTAGTGTTTGTGAACTTAGCACACAGCAGATTGGAGAGGATATTAAAAAGGTGGTTTTTTGTGGTTGGGTGCAACTTACTTTAACACAGAATTAGTTAAGCACACCTTTCATTAATTTTCAGTCTCTACAAATCATTAAACATTTATGTCATACTGTATTGCTTCTTTTTCATTTCTGGGTTTACTAATCCAACATTGCTGTGTAAGGCTTCCAGACCCCAAAATCTGCTCAGTTCTGCTGTTGAGGGCAATAAAAGCTGATAAATTGCCATTTGACCACTCTAATAAAGCTGAGTATTTCAGAATCTCAATTACAAAATATTTATCCTTCACAACATTGTAAATTCTCACTGAATTTACAAGACACTAGTCTTCTTAAGTCAGATATTTTAGGTACTAGTGATCTGCTTCTATTACAGAGTCAGGGCACATAATCAGCTGAAGAATTACCAAGAACTTATCCTGAGTTATAGGTACAGCTGGCATGAACACAATTGTATTTGACAGCACATTCAATAAAACAGAAAAGTGGCTCAAACAAGTGAGTTTATCAGCATGCAAAGAAAATTCTTAACAGGATTTGGGAACTCAGCACATCATTTGCCACTGTAATACAGGCACTGCTTTCCATTTCATCAGCTGAGCCATCCTGTAGAACTTCACCATAAAATTCTAAACTAAACTGGTATTAAAAATAAAATAAATTGGAAAGTGCTCAGAAACATTATTTAACTAAGGCACTGAAAGCTTTAGAACTGGATTAATCCTTTAGATTCCAGTAAACACAACATTTCCGAATGCACACTGTCAGATACCTTGTCAAATTCCTGTCTAGTGAATAAAATTTAGTTATTGCTTATGCACAAAAGTCTTTCAGTGACATGATTCAAGTTAGTGAGAAGTTGAATCTACTTCACAAGGGTAATACATGCTCCTTAACAATGCAAGGTGTTTGATTTATTGTATTATTATTTCAGCTCTACATTACATAGAAAAAACAAATCTTTCATGAAACAGCCAAAGTAATTCATTTCCATATCAGCATCACCAAGGGTCTTCTTCCACCTACAAGGAGTAAAAATAAGAGTGAAATTAATGCATAATTCATGTTGACTGTGCTAAAATATATTTGAAAGTTTGAAGACTTGTTTTTATGTAGACAACAGAACACAATTTCTCTATACTTCAATATCACAAGGACAGATTCAACAATTTTCTTTTGGAAGTATCAGCAATATTGCTGCAATCCCATTAATACAGCTTAACAAATGCTGAAGAGTCTCACTGCTATTAATTATTGCACCAAAACATCATCTGTTTTGCAATTAATTCAAACAGAGGACAGTAA
Organism: Poecile atricapillus; assembly: GCF_030490865.1. Lineage (NCBI taxonomy): Eukaryota > Metazoa > Chordata > Aves > Passeriformes > Paridae > Poecile > Poecile atricapillus. The sequence goes on from NC_081249.1 coordinate 111,511,396, forward strand.
CCATGCCAATTTTACAGGAGCCACTCCTCCCTGTTAACAGCAAGAAGTTTTACAAGTGTGAAATATAATGAGAGTTAGCCATTAAAAACTTCAGTACTTACTAAGGCTTGGCACTGTAGTACTCTTCTGGTGTCACAATTTTCAATCCACCAAAGTAGTCCAGGACCCAAATATTGGTGATGTTGAATTTGGCAAAGAACCAATTATGATCCTTGGGCCAACTTTCCATTTCAGGGTGGCGACTGAATAATGCTTTTTTTGCTAAGCCTGCTTCTGTATCATTCACCTAAACAAAAACCAGGAAAATGTTACAATATCACATAAAGATGAGTTTTAGCTAAAAAAACACTGCTGACTGCAGTGTGCTTTTTTTAGTTCAGCCATGTCTTGTCTCAGGGGGCTCATTACTGTGGCTGAGTCTGCTCATCTTCAGTGTGGTGTGCAACCATGTGAGACAGGGGATTTCAACATTCAGTCAGAAGGCTGCTTTCAAAGTTAGCACGAGCAAGAAAATACTTCATCAACAGAAAAACAAATCTCTAAACAAATCACAAAACAGAGAAGTATGGATTCTAAGTGAATTACTATAATGTGATGTCTGAGGCGTAATTTTACCTCCTCTGCACCTGCTCTTTCAAACTGACAGAAACAGATCCAACTGTGCCCAGACATCTGCAAACACACACTCACACACAAATAGGATGGTATAACAGATTCTACAGAGAAGGGAAGCTGAAAAGTGTGATGGTACCTAATATACAATGTGCACATGTTTAAAGGGTTAAAGCAACAATTTAGAGCTCTGGGTAAGGTACAAGAAGAACCACCTAAATAAAATCAACTCCATTATTAATGAGAAACTCAGGAAAGCAACTAAAATATTGCTGAGTGCAATGTACAAATATTAGAGCTGTGAAAACACCAAATAAGAATTGAGACTATCAAGTCAGAGAGAGTAGTGATGACTAGTCCTCATCCTCAATCATTATCCCCAATAATGGGATTAGGATCTTCAATGAATAACACATGCAGTTCTCAGTTCCTCCTACGAGACACACCAAAGTGGTGGTGCACAAAAGAACACTGCCCTGGCAGCAGCACCACCAGATCACACAATGCACACTTTTTGTCTATAATACCTGCAGCTTTGTAGCTCAGGTTAGTATTTATTTCTACAGAGTTTCAGAAGCAGGCATGCCATACTGCTTGAACCAAAGAATTTAACTGAGCAGGAGAGATGTGAATAAAGTATGAAGGTTTTTCCAAAATAATGGCCTCAGACTTCTTACTTTCAGAACACATTGTCAGGAATGAGGGAGATTTCCTGCATTATTGTCCCTGAAAACTCCTTGCTAAAGGCATGTCAACAAAGCTCCTGCAAAAATCAAGGATTAAGGTTTTCTTTCCTCACCCAAACCACGAGCTGGCCTTTGGATAGCACAGCATATGTCAGAACATGTCAGCATATGCTTCTGCACAGAATTTCTCACCTTTCTCATCTCCCTCCACTGTAACACAAATCTATATTTGATGCACACAACCTTGCCCAGTGTCAGCTTTCAGCTGCTTACCTTTACAATGCTCCCAACGAAGATTATGTGGGCACAGAGGGGGTTCTGTGGATCATATCTGTGCTTCCTGCAGTAAGGAGTCTGTGCCAAGGACACAGTCAAAGAGGCATTTGAATTGACCTGAAATGCAAGAAGTAAGATAAGAGATTTATGCTTACTTTTCTTATGTGAAAAAAAATATCATACCCACCACATTTTCAGCTCTTGGTACTTTATTGAGTTTTTGGTACTTTATTCAGCTCAGTAATACTGGCAAAAAGAACAGAGCTGTCATCACCTTTTCCTAACTACATGTGAAAGGCTCCTTGGGCAAGCTCTGAATCTGAAATAAAGCCCAGTTCAGAGGTGTGCTGAGTTTGCTAACATAAAATGCAAACACCACTGAACAATACCCCTTAAAACTCTGAATTCAGCCTACCTACTTCACATACAAATTATGATATATTGCAGTTTACAGACACAAAGGACAGTGCAGAGCACAAGGACATACAGTGAACTTCATCAGGTTAATTCTGGTGGAAGGGCTGAGTGTTACTGAGAAGGCAAGCAACTGAGCTTCACAACTGTTGGTAAAATTACTTAGAAGAAATACAAACACCTCTTCAAAACAGCCTCCTGGCTCCCCCAGACAGCTATTTTGATACTTAAAGTGAATTTTACAAGTTAGGTTTTAAAAAAATTCTGAGTATTTAAGTGAAACGCCTAACCTGAAGAATTAAAGAACGCGTATCTGATTGGTTTTTCTAAAAACCTAATTTTGTGACCACGGCTGGGAAAGCATTGGTGCCAAACAGGACTGCAAAATGTCACGTACTAAGGGTCACTACCTCCCAGTAAGGGAAGTTCCCCTGCTTTGAGAAGTTTCATTAGAAGGGCTCATGTCCAAGAGAAACCCTCCAAAGTCACTTGAACCCTACAGAGAGCACCAGTGACCTCATGAAACAAGCAACCACTTGAGAGATAGGAAGTTGCTTAACTCCCAAAAAGCTGACTCATGATTATTCAGCACCCTCTCGCCTGCCCCTGACTATCACATGTCAAGAGTTTCTGCCCTGAAGCAGCAAAATAAGGACCTGTTGAGGAGCCTTCTGAAGGAAATATTCATTACCGGTTTACACCGTGGGTTTTATGTTATTCTGAAAGCAAACACCTTTATCTGGGATGGAAAGAAAGGTAAATTAATCTCTCTACAGTACTTAGATACATAATTAAACTATTTTAAAGTAACAAACTAAAACCTGACAGGGAACAAACAAAAAATGATAAAACAGTGGTAATTTTTCAGACTATTTTGTGTTTACTAATATTGTAACATACTAAAACAAACAACCAAATCTAATAAATGAGGCATACAACTGCTATTTAATCAAGTTTTTAGCAAATTCTTGGCCACAAAAGATCTGGGACAAGGCCAATTACACACTCAGAGCCTCAGCATGCCAACGATGTCTTTCCACGTGTGCTTCCCTGTATGGTAAGCTCCAAAGATTTAATAACTATTCCTTTAGCAGGCTCGGTAAGACTTCTCTTTGCTTAGGTCCCACACTGATAAGTTGCAGTCCTTTTGACTTTTTTTTGTGTGATATTTTCTCTGTTCAAGTATTCCGTGGTGTCTCGCTGCTTTGTTCAGTGCTTTTGGAAGCTGCAGACACTTCCTCTGCCTGGTGCTGCCCTTTCATTCTCAAGGCCACGATCAGCAGGAACTTTTCAGGAGAGCTCCTGTCACCACAGACAGCACTGCTGGTGCTCAGCTGCTCAAAGGCTGATTACAATAATTGTCAATATAATAATTGATCAAATAATTGTCCCCAGGGCTGACCAACGGGGCGACATCCATGGAACAGCCAACAACTAAAACACAGACGAGGAAGAATTTTGCACTGAGGGTGGCAGTGCACTGGAGCTGCTCAGGGAGGCCGTGGAGTCTCCCTCTCTGGAGAGCCCTACCTGGCCATGTTCCTGTGTCACCTGCCCGAGGTGACCCTGCCGTGGCAGGGGGGTGGGCTGAGCTCCCTTCCAGCCCCAGCAATTCCGCGTCTCTGCGAACCAGCGCTGGCGCACTAACCTGGCACTCTCCGCTTGCTGGCGAGAGCAGGCCTGAGTGACCTGGCTGCTTCCCTGAGTGCCCTTCCTGGGGTCACCTCACACCCGCCGTGCCAGCGCAGTGCCACCGCCCTCCCGCTCACCTCCAGGTCCTGCACGGAGATCTCCATGTCGGTCAGGTACAGATAGGGGACGCCGCTGCCGCCGCAGGGCCCGGGCGGGCCGTCGCTGAGGGAGAAGATGTTGGCGAAGGGGCGGCCGCGCAGCCCCTCCTGCGCCGACAGCGTGGCCAGCGCGCCCCAGTCGCAGCTGTGCAGGACGTAGCGCGCCATGCGCGCCGCCTCCTCGGGCGGCGGGATGGCCGCGACGGCCGCCAGCAGCAGCCCCGATGCGGCGCACAGGAGGAGCGGCAGCCGCCTCATCGCCATCGCTCCCCGCACAGCCACGGACCGGGACATCCCACCCCTCACGGCGCCGGCCACCGACTGCCGGGCCCGCCCGTACCGCCCCCGCACCGCCCCCGAACCGCGCCGGGAGGGGCGGAGCCTCACCCTGGTTTACCAATGGGAGCAGCGCTTGCCCGCCCCCCGAGCCAATGAGCGACAACCTCAGGAGTGACGAGACACACCCTCACTTCTAGCCAATAGGCTTGCGAGATCTGCGCACCTCAGCCAATGAGAGCTGCAGGGGGCGGGTCAATGTGCGCAGCCGTTGTAAACAACCCAGAGAGCGCGGCCTGGGAGGGGGCGGAGTCACCGGCAGCCTGGCAGCCAATGGGAGCCCTGCTCTGCGTCACCGAATTGATGGAAAAGACCCCAAAATCGCCGAGTCCAAGCTGTGACCCAGCACCGCCGAGTGACACGGACCATGGCACCGGGTGACACAGCCAGCCTTTTCTTCAACACCTCCCGGGGGCGGTGACTCCAACGCCTCCAAGGAGCAGCCCATTCCAGTGTCTAATCACCCTTTCTGTGAAGAAATCCCTCTGAGTGTCCAACCTGACCCTCCCCTGGCACAGCTTGAGGCCGTGTCCTCTCATCCCATCGCTCGTTCCCTGGGAGCAGAGGCCAAGCCCCGCTGGCTACACCCTCCTTTCAGGGAGTTGCAGAGAGCAGTAAGGTGCCCCCTGAGCCTCCTTCTCCAGACTAAACACCCCCAGCTCCCTCAGTGCCTTCTCATAATCCCTGTGCTCCAGACCCTTCCCTGGACTCGCTCCAGCGCCTCAATGGCTTTTCCAAGTGAGGGGCCCAGAACCGAACCCAGCATTCGAGGTGTGGCCTCACCAGTGCCGAGAACCGAGGGACAATCCCTGCCCTGCTCCTCTGGCCACGCTATTCATGATAGTGGCCATTGTTGGCCTTGTCGGACCTCACCGCGCTGGCCCCGGCCCACAGAATTCCCTGACAGCCCCGTTTCCCTGGAGCGCCTGGCGGGGGAGGAAGGGAAGGCGGTGGCCGCGCTCCCGCTGGCCTGAGGGGGGCGATGGCGGGACGCGGCTCCGGCGATGTCCCCGCCGTGTCCCGGGGATGTCCCCGCCGTGTCCCGGGGATGTCCCCGCGAAGTCTCGGGGATGTCCCGGGAATGTTCCAGGGCTCCCGACTGTTTGGAGGCAGTCTCCTCTCCGGCACTCCGGAGCAGGCCCGTTCTGCGGGGTCTGAGTGACACAGGACAGGCCACGGCGCAGTCCCCTGGCATCGCCCCTGCTTTGTGTGCCCGGAGAAGTCCATCACATCCTGGAAGTGCCCCAAAACCGCGTGGATATGGCATTTGAGGGCATGCTTTAATGGTGAGCACAGCGTACTGGGTTAACAGGTGGACTCGGTGATCCTAAAATTCTTTCCCAACCATAATGATTCTGTCGTTCAGCAGTCCAAGGGCCTCTATCCCTGCCCACTGCTGAATCAGTCTCAAAGGCTGGTTCCGTGTTACCACATGTGATTGGGGCCCAGCCTTCCCTTGGGAAAACCTTATCCTTTAATCACAGCAGCAGGGACTATCTGTTTTGGGCCACAAAGCCCACAAAATGACTAGGCAGAGCTCAGGTGTTACCTCTTGCACACTGCAGGATGTATGTCAGAGCCCTTGCCTCTACAAGACTTGGTTTTGTTAGTTGAACACCACTGGAAGGCTCTTCCAAACATTACTTACCCAAATAAACACTGAGCTGGCTTATTTTATCCATCACTTTGTGCTCAACAACCTTATAAAGATTTGTATAGAGAGATGCACTAAACTGAAGAAATACTGAGACTTGATTCAACTTGGCCTAAAAGATGGTGGATTTTCGTATTTCCACCTGGATCCAAGTATGTTCACACTATGTAAAGTAGTACAGTACTTGTACTGTAGCACTGAGAAAGCCAAATTAACTTGCCCTGTGACCACCAACTGCCCCAGGTGCCCCATAGCACCCACAGCTTATAGCAGGCCAGATGGATCAGCCTGTTGGGCTGAACTCAGCAAGGAAAACACACTATCCATCTATCTCCTACTATTTATCTGCTGCCCTGTACAGGCAGAACAAAAATAATTTTTCCTCCAGTATTCCCCTTGCCTGCAGAGCATGAGCAGAGATCCCTGCCTCCTCTCCAGGACACATGGAGACTTCTGCTGCTGCCTTCTCCTGGAGATGTTCAGGAGAAACTGAAATTTTTGTAGGAAAAAAAAAAAAAAAGAAAAAAGGATTCTCTAAACCCCTGATGTGCAGCCACCAGGCTCTCTCACTTCCTCAGTTAGATCTCAGAGAAAGGAGAAGGATTCTCTCTGTTGTCTTCCAGTATTGCTTAGGGGCTCTCAGCATCCTTGCATAACAGGGTCAAGAAAGTATTGCTAGGCATTACTAGTTCTCCTTTTCAAATCATGTGCTTCATTGCATTTAAAAAACAGTAAATAGACAGTAATATCTCACCATAAATGGAGCCAAGTTTACTTCCTCCAAGGCTGAGTTCATGGAACAATCTTAATTTCAGTGTGTTTTATATGTGATGGGCTTCAGGCTGTGTCTCTGGAGAAGATGTATTTTAGTCAGAAAGTGGGCAAGGTCTCCATCCTGGCTTGTGTCATGTTTTGCCTGCCCTCTTCAGAGCTGGTTTTGCCTGATCCAGCTCTCTCTGTTGCCAGCCCGGGCTGGGCACGGTTTCTCCTCAGACGCAGCCTAGCTGTGCTCTGGTCCAGGCTTCCTGTCTAGCTCATGCAGTCTGTCCATGAACAGAGACTTTTCTGTGTCCAGATAACACTCGGGGGCTGTGCAGTCTCGCTGTGCAGCGCTTGATTCCTGAGCCAGGCCCGTTCTCCGAATCCAAATGACAGCCAGGGTGATTAAAGTCACTTGCCGGGGTGATTAAAGCCACTTGCCGCTGCCTTTGACAGAGGAGACCGACCTGTGAGTCAGCTCTGGCAAAAGCTGAAGTGCTCAGTGCTTTGAAGTGCCAATGCTTGGTGCCACATGAGACCCACCATGCAAATTGTTTCTAAAAATGTTGGTTAGATTCTCTCCTGGGGAGATACCAGCCCTGCTGCTGCTAGAAGTGGCACACAACACAGACCTTTGCTGAGCAGGGGAGGCGTTGCATGCTTGTGCATAAGACATTTATTTGTTCTCACCCTCAAACTTCCTGAATTACCCTGGTTGGGAATTTAGCCTTTGACTCTCTCCTTGGTGTATTTTTTAGAAGATAGGTAAAGTCATTATAGCGCTGGCCTGCTGTTCAGCCAAAAGTCCTTTTTTAACAGCCACCATGCAGGCAGTGGCAAGGCAAGCTTCCTCTGTGCATAACCTGTTAGGGACCAGAAATGTTGTTCCATTTTCAGTCAGAAAATCTTGTTCAGTCAGAGCTTGGGCTGCGTGCTGAGGAAGCTGCTGGAGGGGGCCACTGCTTGTGAGGCTGCTTTCTAGGACACTGAGAGATGGGCAGTAGGACTGGCCTGAGAACAGTGTAATCAAAACTAGAACATATACCCAGAATTGTGCCAGCAGCCATTTTCTGACTGGTTTTGTTGGTTTATATTAAGCCTGGTGTACTAAAACTAGTAACTTTAGAGGAATTGTTCTGTCTGGAAGTAAGTTGTCAGTGGCTCATGCTAATAATATTTGTCCCATCACTGTATGAGTACAATGGGATGCAGCCATGCCTCTTAACACCCCAGCTCGGTTTGTTCTCTGAAGTCAAGCAGACCAGCAGTGAAAGAAGAGCTCTCCAAAAACATTTAGGTGCTGCAGGAGATGACACCAGTTATCTGAAAACCACCCACCAGCCCCTGGTAGGATCAGGATGATCCATCTCCCTGTGATCTCATTATTATGAGCTGAAATGCTCCCTGTGCCATGCAGCATTTTTAAACTTTGCTCTGCTTAGAGACAGGCTTTTGCCCAGAACCTGGCAATTAGGAAGCCCTAATGAAGAAGCCTGATTAGTCTGAACCACAATGTTAGTGCTCAGGCGTCAGCTGACAGTCAGGAACACGTGAAATGGTTCAATCTTTCAGATAGTCTCTACCACCTACTTTTTTACACGGCCACCACAGAAAACACACAAACTCACATTCCAATTCAGCGTATTGAGAGCCACTTTATAGCCATGTCCTTCCATTTAATTCCCTTTGTTAACGGGGCTTTCCCACTGACATCAGTCCCCAGAGAGCCTGGCACGCCGGTCCGTGTGTCCGTGTGGGTGTTGGCACGTGTGTGTTTTTGTGTTTGTGCTCTCACAAGCGCCTCGCTGCAGCTGCAGGACCCCAGCACAAAAATGTCAATGGTACGAAGCGTTCCAGCTGAGTTCATTTCCTGCTGATAAAGTCCCTGAAGAGGAGGGTGAGGCTCTGCGTCCACAGCGTTGGTTTAGTGCTGTGGGGCACAGGCAGAGAGCTCGGGGCACGCTCAGCAGAATGGTGGGTTCAAAAAGCGAGTTTCTCATAGAAAAACACTGCTCACCTTCGCTTCCTTGTTGGGCTGCCAGTGTCAGACCTGATGTGTAAAGCCAACCCGAAACAGGATGTTGGCTTTTTTGAGTTGATTAATCTTTGAAATACAAATGTTGTTTCTTCGGTGGTTACCTTATCCCCTCATTTTTTGGTTTTGGGTTTTGGTTTTTTTTTTCAGTTGAGAATTGAGTTGCTTGAGTGGGAACAGGAAGGGTTGAGACCCCATTTTCAGGAGGCCAAAACCCCAATATAATAACAGCTGCTGGTTAGTGGTGGGAATTCCAGGAAATGATGTGGATAATAGCAGCCAAGACCTGGCAGAGAGGTGGACAGAACAACCTCAGATACTGGCACTGACAGGTGAGCTGTACTAAAACCCTCAACAAATGTCTTAACAAAGCACAGAATTGCAATCTGTCTTGCAGGAACCCACAGCTCCCTCCACCCTTTGCTCTCCCACCACTCTGACAAGCATACCTTCCCAGATTTGGCAGCTAGGCAGACACACCCAAATGAGATTACTGCACGGACACAAATACCAGAGACAGTTTCAGATGGCCTCCAAAACTCTTTTAACTAATTGGTTTCTGAATAAAGCATAGCCATCTCCTTTTGGTTGCTCCTCTGAGCACCCTGCAGAGGCTCCATTGCCCATCCTTTGTAGCCAAAATGCAAGAAGCCAGCAAATGTTGCCCACGGTGTTTCCGAGCATGGCAGAACCTCTTACACCACCTGTTTTGCAGGAATGCCAGGATGAAGGAGTTCCTTGCACCTCTCTCCTACATGCTGCCTATAGCAGGAGTGCCAGTCACTTATTTTGAAGCAAACTTGCTGTGTTGGCCTCACATGTCTTGAAAAGAATCAGACAGGAAGCTGCAAAATCCAGGGTGCCACAATTGCAGCTTTTTCTCAGTCAAATGAAATTTCCCCCTAGAGCCTGTTTTAATGGCACTAGCAATGGCTATATATATATATATTTTTTTTTTCCCCTGCAGAGCAGAACAGATGTGGAACTTTTTTTTGGATGTAAGAACAAGTCAGTCTCACATCCCAGGTTTGTAAGCAGGGATATACAGAAGGATGCAAAGAGTCATACTTGAAGATAGCTCAAAATACTTGCAAATGCACATCATGTAGAACACACAGTTTCTCTGTAGAACCTCCCTTAATAAGGTTTGTTTCAAAGTTCTTGCAGCTGAAGCATGTGGGTTGTTTGTTCAGATTTTCTAGTGGTTTCCAGTCCTGGAACAAGAAAGAGGAGAACAAATCCACACTGCATGTCTTCCTGTCTGGAGAAAAACATACACCATACTTCTGTGCATTCATCCCTTGCTCCTTCAGGAAGGAAGATTTAGCATGGAAAAGTGTCAAAAGTACAGACAAAATGACAGAAGTACTCTGAGTACTGCCCAGAGCAATGGCATATTTGGGAATAATGGGAATCCAGCAGGCAGAAAAGATCTGCTTTGTGGCAAGATACTTGGAGGCAGAAATAAATGGAGTGAAGAACTGTGGTAGGGCAGCTGCAACGGCTTTTGCTTTACTTATATGGGTGAACAGATACTGCCTCTGTCAAGCCGTTTCCTTTTCTGTACACCTAAGCAACTGGTTTCCTCTGCACAGCAGAACCCCTGAAAGCAGAAAGAAAATACTGAAACAGCCCCTGGGCAGCAGGAAACAGTCATGGGAGGTGTGACTTTGACGGTGTGTTACATGGCAGACGTCTCAAAAACAACATTTGCGACCCATGTCCAGTGAAATCCCTGAGCTTCAAATCCTTCTTCTAGTCCCACAGCAGGCAAAGCATGGACAGTGGGAAAACCCTGCCCTCCCTGCCTCAACCCTACTCCTCAGTTCAGTTTCTATCCCACTCCTAATGTACCATTGTCAGGACTTGAAAAAATCAATAGGATTTTTAAACAAGTGGTGGTTTCATTTTCATATTTATTTTAGATTTTTTTTTTTTATATCTACAGTTGCAGCATCTTCTGGTTGCTTACAGCAGAGGGGTTTCATCTAATCTAGAGTTTCAACAACAGAAGATTAATTAGTCCTCTTGCCCAATCTCCAGATTGCAGCAACCCAGCCTATCATTCTTGTGGCTAAGGACAGGGTGACTGCTGTATATTGAATCTGGGAGATAATTGGATCACAATTTAAACCTGCAAATTCCACGGGAGTCCTGCAGCGTGCAGGACAGCAACAGTTAACTACACTGGAAGAACCACTATCAGTAACAGGGAGCTAGGATATCATGATGCTCACATTTAAATCCATGCTGGAGCGTTTGCAGCCACAGCCAGCAGGGACTTGTGAAACACTGCAAAGGAGAAGTATGCATCCCTTCTAGAAAACATGCTTTAACTCTCTTCTGCCCCCAAGGTATCGTGCCAAAATGACGATATGACATTGTGTCACTTTGCAGTTGCACTCAAGGCGAGGAAGCCAGCAGAAGACAAAGGGAGCGTTTCCAAATTCCTCTGCACCACCCTGCTCTCGGGAGGTGGGGACTGAAATTCTTTGAGAAGGAGCATATGCAAACAGTTGCTAAAGGAGATGTCCGGTTTACAGCACTGTGATCAGCGTGGAAAGGGAAACTACAGCAAAAAAAACATTCCGGAGGCTTTTTTTCGCCATCCGAATTTTTCTACCACTACAGAAGCTTCTTGCTTCCAGTGCACATGTCTGTCCATCCTGCGAAGGGAGAGGAGAACAACCTGCACCTTCTGACCTGGTGGTGTGAGACACAAATTCAGGGTGGAAAGAGCTGGTCCTGCCTTACAGCCGGACAGTGAGAACCTTGCATGGGGACCCTCTGCTAGAGCCCACAATGAAGCCCTGTCTTCTCTCTGCGGGATCACCCAGGAGATATTTGCCCTTCCTGGGAGTCCCAGCCGTGCACCAGGACAACGCCTTAAATTCTGTTCAAGCCCAATAATAATCACCCTCGCTCTCCTCCTATTCTGCCTTTCTAAAGACAGTTCATTGCTGAGTGAAATTACTGAAAAGAGGGAAGAGAAAGGAAAGCTGTGGTTACAAGGAAAGGGATTCTCTCCTCACAAATAAACAGACCCTGGGAGAGGGAAGTGTGGACAGCGGAGAGATCGAAGCAGAGATACCAGGGCAGGAGCTGCAAGCGGTGGAGAGAAATAAAGACTAAACAGAGGGATGGGAGGGGAATAAAGATAAGGTGATAGAAAATAGGAAGGGGGAGAGAGGAAAAGGGAGAGGAAATGCACATGCGGCGTCCCCAAGTTTGGGCCCGGAGGCAGAGCTTGTTGCTTGTTGTCTCAGGAGCCCAGCGCTCCGGGAAGGACAGTATCTGTTTAGATTTGTGTCTAAATTTAAACCCTGATTGCCTTGCCTCCCCCTCCTCTCCCCTCCCTCCCTCCCTTCCTCTCACCCACCCGCCCTTCTTCCTTGTTCGTAGTGCAGGGCCACTCGCTGGGCTCCGGCAGTCCGGGCTGAGCGGGAGCCGGCATCTCCCACCCCTCCTCGGCGGCTCGGCTCTCCTCCGGCCCGGCTGGACCTTTCCCACAGACAACAAGGAAAGGGGTGGGGAAGAAAGTTTGCCCCGAGGACACCTCTCTCTTGCAGGACATGGAGGTAAAGAAAACTTTTTATTTCCCCTAGCTTGTGACCGGCTCCGCGATCTGCTGTAGCTCCACCTTGCAAAGCAATTTCTCCCTGAAGGCGGCTTCAAAATATCTCTTTGCTACGGTTCAGATGAAGGGCTCTTTCCTCCCACCCCAGACTCTTTTGCAGGTTTTAGTCCAGATTTGGAAAGCAGGGGGATAGTTTGGGAAGAAATTACCTCTGGGAAAGGGGAACGAGGAAGAGCTGCCATTTATTTATTAGTCTCCGAGGTGTGATTAGAGTGTTAGATGTTAAAAGGTACCATTTTAAAAGGAGGTTTTAAGGAGGCATTAAAAATGGGGGACATAAGAGAACAAACCTTCCAGGACCGACAAGCTCCTTGGGGTTGGTTCCTTCCCAACCCGTGCAGCAGCAGATTCACACGCTCAGCTGTGTGTAGCCCCCGTCCCACGTGCATTGGGAGCTCTCATTTTCTTTATCAATCGAGCATTTTGGGTCAGGGAAGGAGACCCGAGAACCTGTCCTTGAGCGAGGTAGACGAGAAGCACAGCCCCAGAGGGTTTTCTGTCCCTTTTTTCTCTGCGTGCCCTGTGCTTCAGGAGAGTTGGATCTCGTGTCTCAGGGTGGTCACACGGCTGGTGGACAGGAGTCTGGCTTCTCTGGTGTTTGTGTTCAAGCCTTCCCCTGTGTAACACTCTCTTGGGCAAGTCAGTTCACTTCCCTCTGCCTCCTGTCCCATTCATTCAAAATGGGAATGGTGGTGCCTGCTTTGGTCATGTCAGGCTGTATTTGCGAGTTTTTCAAACAGTTTTTTAAAGTGGCAAGGGAAAAGGAGTATTTATTTTTAGGAGGGGCACAGGAAATAGAAAGGTGATTACAACATTGGCAAAACCTCAAATTATGAAAGAGGACATTTGGTATTTCTCTCTGCTAAACAGAGACCTTACTAAACACTTTATATTATCTTCCCAGATAAGTCTTTTTCTGTGTGGATGCAGCCCCAGTACCAGGGGACACACAGCAGAGCCAGAGAACACTGTGCTTCAAGCACCAATTCTTCTTTGAAGATTTCCATTGCATAACTCAGCTGGCCAATTGTGATAACAGGTGCTAACATCACCATCCTTGTTATCTGTGCTGACCTGCCCCACAGGCAAGGGTTAAAGATTTGGCTTGTTCAGGTGTGTTTGTTAAAAAAAAAATAAGTCCTCAACTGAATTATCTAAATAGATTTTGGGGTGGAGAAGGATCAAGCCGTGTTGAAACCAGCCCAGCACAGACTACTTACGTGACATGACAAATGTTTGGCTTTACAAGGGTTTTCAGGTTTGACAGACTCCAGTTCACTCACTGTTCACACTTCTTTTATTCATTTTCACTGTAGTATCCTGTAATATTTCAGAGGGGAAGGGGAATTGAGCTCCTAATTTGTTAGAATTTAGGGCTGAAATGGTATTTTAGCACACTGAGGACGGTCTCCCTTACCCTCTCTCCACTCCACACACAGAGGACTGCACCCCTCGAGTATTTTTTCCCCCTTTAGGGAGAAAAGTATAGAGTAGAAAGTTGAGTAGAAAGGAACACACCTGCCATTTCCTTTTTGGAGACACATGTGACACATGTTCTGGTTGCCAGGAAGCTTCTCTGAAGTATCTGACCTAAGAGCTTCCTGCTCTTGATTCTGTCCTGTCCCTTTACCTCTATTTCCCACCTTTTCCCTGTGTTACCTGCTTTTTTTTTGGTCATCTGTAGATTGCTGAATCCATTCTTATTTTTAAAACATCTCCATTTCCAAAACATGTTATGAGTAGTGCACTTGGTCCTGCCCAAGCCTCCAAAAAGATGTTTAATGTCCCAAACGCAAGGAAGTATTAGACCAAAATAGAGCCAAGAACAAGAACTTGATTTTCCACCAGCTGATTCTCTGCTCTGTTTCTGCCTGAGGGCTTTTCATAGGCAGGACACAGAGGCTCACCACAGTCTTTTTGCTTTAAAACCAGATTTAATGATCCTGTGCAGCAGGAACGAGAGTGGTCCTGTCATTCCCCTGTTTGCTTCATCCGTGGCAGGCAGAGCTGCTCTGTGCTTTCATGCTGGCATAACTGGCAAGCTCTTTGCTCTAATGGGACACATGAGGATTATCCAGCATTAGGAGGAAAAGGGCAGAGGGCTGACCTAGCCAGCTGATTTCCATCACATCTCTGGCAAGAAGATCCTAGTTTTGAAAAACCCATAGAAGATAATTGGAATCTCTTTCTTAGAGGGGTTAGTGTGGGTTTGCTGCTGCTAGGGACTAGTACCTGTGGTCTTGGCCATCCTGCTGTCAGCAATGTGCCACATTGAAAGCAGCAACTGAAACTATTTAAGATCCTAAAGAGGGAGAAAAAGGCAGCAAAACCCTGCCCTTGCAGTTCATATAATTCTGTGAGTCTGTTGATCTTCAGTGTTTTGTTTTGGTGTTTTGTTGGTTTTTTTTTGGCCCATCTTCTTGATGCAAAATAGATTTGAGAATCAGTTTTCTTTCCAGTGTTATGGCAGATGAAAAGAAATCATGAAGTTTATACCACAGATTGTTAACATGAGTTCATATCAAAAATGTGTTAAAATGCACTGGGGAAAGCTGAGCCACTTGTAAAGAAAAGCAGACACGAAACATTCTTTGCACTCATGGTACAAAAAGTATCAGAAATTTTTGTGTTGGTTTGTTAGTTTACATCTTCAGATTTGGCCCCAGCTGTCTAATTCCCATGGCTTGTGGGTTCCCAAACCTTGCTGCAGATGTTGTGAGTTAAGGCATCCACTGAAAGTGCTTGTGGCTTTCTGCAGCCCATATTCCACAGCAGTCATGGCATTCCTCTTCCCAGCCTCTCTGTAGGGGCTTGGGAGCATGGAGACACTTCAACTTTACTTGCACAGCAAAGGGAAACAATCCAAGACTGAATTTCACTTGAGTGGCTCCCTATGGTGTGATGGGTTCCCTGAGCTGCAGAGGTGCAGCAATCAGGTGTATTTCGGGAGGGCTTCCCTCTTCTTTGTGCCTGCCAACAGATGTCATTTAATTCTGTGACACCTCCATTGCCGTGTCTCTTTTCTGCAACTACTCCAGCTAGAACTCCATTTTTCCTGTTGGTGCACTGACTCAGCAGAGGGAAAGCTTTTCCAGGGGTGAGGGCAGTTCTCACTGCTCAGTTCACCCTTCTGGGCAACCTCCTGGGCAGCACTCACCCTGTCCTGAGGAAAACTGCACTGAGGAGATGTCACCCGAGGGGACCGAATTGGAGGGGATGCAGGAATGGGTACTGTGCAGATGAGGGGGCTGAAAACTGTGGCCATCCTGATCCTTAGAGCAGCAGGACAGGAGGTGAGCTGGGCTGAGAGAGGTTTCTACCCACTCTTGCAGCTCTGGAGCTGAGATTAAGAGCAGGCTAGCTCTGCCAGGAAGCAATATCCCTTTCTCAGGAAGCTCTGATGATTGGCTTTTGTTCTAAAAGTTAAAGTGTTCCTTTTCCCCTCTTCTTTTTTTTTTTTTTTTTTCATTTTGCTTAACAGAACAGTTCAACCTCAAATACACTTCTTTTCAGTGTTTCCTGCCAAACCCATCAAAATGACATGTTCGCACAGTGTGTCTGCAAATAAAGGGAAGAGTATTTAAATATACTGGGAGAGGTGCTATATGACCCCATTTCACTCCTCAGGTCTGGGCAGATTTGGGGCCTGTTTGACAGTAAATAGCATGTCTGCAGCAAAGATCCTAGAAAGAATCAGGTTTGCCAGACTTCCACATCCCTGTGACTGGAGGCCTCCCTCTCGAAGGACAGAAACCAGCAAAACCAAACCCCACGGGCTGTGCTGCAGCCCTTTCTTCCACCTAGCAGAGACCCCAGAATAAATGGAATTATGGCTTTTCCTGTACCACCAGAGAGGGATAATTCTTCTGAACCCCTCCTCACTCCCCAGTTTCATTGTCTGAGTGTCCCAAGCCATGGTGACAGCATTCTGGAAACGCTTTCTGTCCTGTGCTCCACAGCCTAATTGGCAGGATGCTTTGCAGTTGAGCAGCATATCATGCATACCTTCTCATACATTCCCAGGAGCTGCTTATCTGAAGAACAGGGGAAAGCATCAGCACTGCTTTATCAATAGATGCTGCTTGGAAACTTGCTGGCTTTTATCATGGAAATGAACCAGCCCACACAGACTGGGGTTGGTTTTCCATTCTGTTTCCACTTCCCTCTGTTAACAGAGGTGTTTTAGAGAGGTGGATGCTCTTCCTAAAACAACAACTCTACAGCCTGAGTCTGGGATCCGAGCTGGCGGCTGAAGCCAGCAGTGAAGAAACCTGTTTGGAGGAGCTTGTCTTGGTGCTTTGCAGACAGGGATATGCCTTTAGCAGTTTGCAGGACAGCAGGCATAAGATGAACATGGTCTAGGGACAGCAGAGCTGTTGTGTAAGGAGAAGTTGTTATTGCACACTCACTGCAGAGTTGCTTCACACCTGGTTGTGACAGAGGCACAGAGCACTTCATTCCTACAAAGTCTTACCTAGGCATGGATTTAAGTCACACTTCATGCAGGTCACAATGTATCCAACTGTGCAGTCTCATGTCAGAAATGCTTTTACATCAAATCTGAGTTGTATCTTTAGATTTTAGCACCAGTATCTGGGTCCTGGTAATGTACTGGTAAGGATAAGCCTTATCTGCCCCATTAGTGCCAAATGAAGTTTTCACTTTTCGGAACAACAGAAAAGACACTGGACCAGACTCTTGTCAGATTGAAGCACATCACTTACTGAAGGTGTTTCTGGAAGTTTTGTGCAACCAAAGACCCACACCTCACTTGCCAGATTGATGTCAGATTTACGTGCATGGCTTTTTCTTCATTATTCATCATCAGATTTTAAAATTAGCTCAAACCCTACAGAACAGGTAGCAAAGTTGTAAGCTGTTGGTTTGGTTATTTTTTTGCATATGCAAATACACCTATTTACCCTTTCTAACTAAATGCACATAGGGTTTTGGTCAGTGTGGATGACTGGTGGCTAATCTGCAAAGGATATTGATTTACCAGAGGTTTTCAACAAAGCCTCTGTTCATCCCAGGCTTCTCAAATGCACAGAGAATTAACATGTGTGGCTTGGAAAGCCTGGATATCTAAAGGGTGCAGACCAGTGACTTCTTGTGCACAGAAAGGCACAGAAATGCAAAGGAGAGGGAATTCTGGCTCAGAAGATTGGAACTGAAGTGTGGCTTTGCTGGGAGACTGAGGACAGTACTGTAAAACTGTTAGCACAGAGGAAGCAGAATTTGTTAGTGCATGGGAAAATGCAGTATGCCTGGGAATAGTGAGATCCAATTAAAGGAAATATTTATATCTCACCAAATAGCAGGAAAGATTTCTGACAGTGAGGTCTGGCATGGTTTGGAGTAGCGTAGTGGAAACCAAATGTAGTAGAAATCTTTTTCACATGAATGATTCAAAAATAGACTGGACTGAGCATTAGAAAGATAAGAAGCAATCTTCAGTTGTATTCAGGTTAGTGCTACTGATAGGGTCACCAGAGGGGCAGCACCATGCTATTTCTGCAGTTCTTCCACGTTGTGGGCTGCTAGGAGAAGCCAGTGGCTATTCAGCATCAGGTCCCATAAGTGTTTATGATTCCTCTCTGCTGCAGTGCATTGTTCAAGCCCAGCAAACTTCTGCCTGTGGGAAGCTTAGGTCAAAATAAATTGGCATCACATCTGCAAGAGGCTGGGAATGGTTGTTTTATTGCCTGTGTAAAACACAGAACCAATTTTATTTTTATTCTTTCTTCCTGTTTTTAGAATGGGTTTCTTTATCCTTTAAAACTGCATACTGCAACAGCAATCATGGCTTACTCAAGTCAATCATCTTGAAATATCTTTCTGCTGAGTGCCACGTTCCTCCTGATGTAAGTTCAGATGAAACATGCCCTGTTTTCATAGACACACACTTGAGCTGGTGTGCCAGGCTTCCCAGGAATTTCACCCCTTGGGCCTTGCAGTGAGGGCATGTTTAACCTGTGAAACGTGCACAGTCTAATTTGGTTTCCCATTCAGTCTTTACAAGGTGCATGGAGTTGTCAACACTGTCCCTCTGTGAGAACCCAGGGTTTCCATTCCTAGTTTGAAGGTGTTCATTCCCAGTTAGAGGCAGAGGGAACAAACAAACATGGTCCTCCAGACAGCAGGTGCCTGTGAAGAGGACAGAGTGGAAGAAGAGGGGTGGATTGCTGAATACACTGGCCACTCCTACAATAAGGAAACAATCTTAGCATTGTGTCTGTTGTCTCCCAGCTCAATGCAAAGTTGCCTTTTCTACTCAAATCAGGACTTCAATCTCATGCAGTACATCCTCCTGACATAGTCAACTGATGTGCTCAAAAATCACTGGATCATTGCAGTGACTCCAGACATCAAAAGTTGAATTTAATTTCTCAACACCTGTGAATTCAGGGACTTGCTAGCCAGAGCTTCCTAGTGCTGATTCACTCATTGAGCAAGTGTTGTGCAGGCACTGAGCCCACACTTCCTGGACACCTGGTTCCGGTGGCCCAGCTTGAACCTGGGGAAACTGTGCCTGAGGCTGAAGGAGCTTTAGTTCCTCTTCTTGCCAGAGAAAGAACATGTAAACGAGTTCCAATCAGCCAGCAGCTAAAAGAAATAGAGCACTGAAGTAGGGGTACAGTGTTATAAAACTCCTACAAACACTGGGTTTCTCCATTAGAACATTTTGGGGGAATTTTGTGAGCAGTTTTACTCAGATACAGAAACAGATCATTATCTTCACATCACCGAAAAATAATCTGTGTCAAAGGCCAAGCTGCAGCTCAGATGTTGCTTGTGTGCATTTTCCTTAAGGTGTATGGAGGAGTTGTTTACCTGTGGAAAAGACTAAATTTCTTATCCATCATTTTGGCTGATCCAGACTGGGCTGAAAACTCAGGCATTTTCAAACATGACAGCAAATTACATCTGCCTGAGTACATTTTCCCAATGTTTGGCCCAATTTTCAGGATTCTCACACACTGGAGACTCTGGATGAAGCCAAAGGGTGAGAAAGCAGCTTTGCAGTCCCAGATCCTCAGTGCCACTGGATCCACTGAGCCCTCCAGGGTCCAACTAACAAGACATCTCTGTGGGTATAGCTCAGCACTCACACCTCAAGCTGGCTGCCAGCAGAGTGCTTGCTATCACTTTCCTCCACTCCATATCTGTGTACCTTTTTAGACTAAATTCCTGGCTTAGATAAATATGAACCTCCTTCTCTGACCTGCCTGTATCCAGCGTAGACCTAATTTAATAGCAATGTGTTACAAAGATAGCACAGTCCTAACTGATGAGTCCTGGAAGCCGCTCCAGTTGGAAGCTCTGTGTAGGCTCATTTACCCTTCTGATTTTCTGTTCCCAGCCTGATAAATTAAGAGGAGTTTGAATCCCTGTGCTGCTCCAACAAGGCTGTCTCTAACCAAGTTTAAATGGGGAGGTACCACAGTCTACTTACAGCATTTATCAGAAGTATTTTGAACTGTCCTTGCATCTCGCGTTCTCTGTGCACCTTCTTTGACAGTTCAGTGACTTCAGTTTCTAATTTAACCTTCTGAATAGCTTCAGAATAGATAATTCATGCATTTTGTGTATGCATTTGCTTAAAGTTCATCCTCCTTAACCATTCCATGAGGCCAAGAGCAGTCCCTTCCTCGTCCCACCTGAAGCATCTTGAGTCTGAGCCTCCTTGTGTTGAAATTAGTTTCTTTTTTCAGACTCTGCTAAAAGCAGAGCTGACCCCCTGTGAGGCAACCAAGGGAGAAGATCTGTTTCCCTGTCTGCAGGTGGGAGTAGGCTCCCATCATGTCTGCAGCTACAAGAAGTCACTTAAAGGAACACTGTGGTTGAGATAGCATGAAGTAATGATTTATTTTGAGGCACAACAGAAAACTTCTCATCTCAGAGATCTGTATCACATGATAAACATAGTTTATGCTTTTCATTCCCCACTGAAGTAGTACACATGCTAGTCCAGCCTTTCTGGCCATCTCTGTCTTAGTCTAGAATTCCTTGCTCACGGGAGATTGGAGCACTTACACCATAGACTGCACTATTTCCTGTCTCCTGTGGGCTTCCTGGGAGGTTTTGCTGGTTGTTCCTCCATTAGCTCACCCCTTACCCTTCTAGAGGAGCAAGAGCTCCCCAGAAGAAGGCCTGGAAGTACACACAGAGAGGCACCAATTAATTTGTGAGAACTTGACAAGCTGTGTACAGTTCCCAGACCATTAAGAAAAACAGATGTCTGGAAGGGAAACACGGGGAAGCAGAGAAGGATCCTGAGGGAAGCCCTGGCCAGGAGCAGAGCTCTGTACAAGCAGCTGGTGGTGGCAGCTCACCAGGAAAGCAGCTACATCTTACAGTGGCCACCACTGCTCTTCATCAGAGCTGCCACCCCACCCTTCCAGCCATGGAGCCTTTGGAAGCAGCCTTTGGAAGTCTCGAGGACACATCCTGGAGCCTGCCTGGACAAGCTGCTGGAGACACACTGGAAGCAATGTTCTCCAGGCCAGCCAGACCAACATCTTGCTAACAGCTGGTGTCAGCTGTAGATCGGGACATCAGCATCACCCTGCCAGGGTACAGATCAGCCCTTGGCTCCAGCAGACCAATTCCACATTGGGAGTGTCTGTGGATTCTTAAAACAACACAATCCCACCAACTTACTTATTCAATGGATAATTTCTGAGAAATAACCCATTTGCCCCCCAGCCCTTCAAGCATGTTATCTGCAATTTAGATATCTGCTATAGCTCATGTCTGGTTGTATCACCAAGCTTTCAGACAGTATTTATTGCTAGAGGGCTCCCATCAGATGGAGAGAAGGACTCTATATCCATACCAGAAAATCCAGATGTCTTCCTGAACTAATCTGAAAACTGTGTAGGTGTTCACCTAATTTAATTTTGGAGAAATGAAAAGTAGTGCTGCTCTTAGGAGAGTGGGGATCTTCAATTACTTAAGAAAGTGGTGCATCAGCTCTCACATGACACTGAAGTCCTGCTGCCAAGTTAATCACAGAATCAGCTAGATTGGAAAAGACCTGTGAGATCATCGAGTCCAACCATTAACCCAGCCTTGCCAAGCCCACCACTAAAACATACCCCTAAGTGCTACATATACATGTCCTTTGGGATGGTGGCTCCATCACTTCCCTGAGAATCTGTTCCAACAACCCTTTCAGTGAAGCAATTTTTCATAATATCCTATCTAAACCTCTCCCAGGCCAACTTGAGGCCATTTCCTCCTGTTATATTCCCACTGGCTTCCTTCATTGTGGCCCTCTTTAAGCGAGGAGCTGAGGGCTGTATTTGATAGGGCATTGCAGAGTAATGGACTTTATTTTCAGCATCCCAATCTGAATTTTCATAACCTCAAACGATAGGAATGCTCAGTGTATCTGCTGCAAGGTTCTGGTTTACTGATAGCACTCCCATTTAAGCAACACAAACTATTTCCCCCAGAAGACTTAGAGATATGGTAAACTTGATGAACAGTTGCTTCAGATGTGTCCCTGGTGTTCACTTGGAGTAAGGGAAGAGCTCTGCAACAACATCACCACTGCTCTTTTAAGGCCAAATGAGCAAAAAGAAAACCCATCTTTTTTTTTGAAACTGTTTGTTCCAGACAAATACAGCCAGAATTTTAAAACAGGTATATTAACTTGAAGGAAAAAGCAAGACACTGAGTTTCCAGGACTTCATAAAGGGAAGAGGTGTATAAGTTTAGTCTCCTAGTGTAGTCAAACTTAGTAGTTGTAGAGATCTGTGCTCAACTACTTGGTTTTTGTGTCTCAGTACTTAAGGTTACTGATGGCTGAGCTCCAGTTTGCAGTGCTAGAGTTGTAGTTAGATGGTTTGAAATACATTTCCACCTACAGTAGCCGCACAATAAACTACTAGCTTTTCAATCGTTCTGTACTTCTTTTTTATTTCTTGAAGCTGTATCATCTTAGATACCTCAGCCTCTGAACAGAGACACCAGTGCATCCCAAAGAGTCGAAGGGAGAACCCTGTGTGGTACGTCTGGGCTTAAAACCCAGTATGGGTGCGTTTCTGAAGTTGTTCTGCTTCAGGTGGCAGGAGAACCCCGCCTTGCATGGAGCCTCTCCAGGGAAAGGCTGCCACGCTCCCTGTGTGGGCACAGCCCCTCTGCTCTTTCCTCTTTTTCCACTTGTGTGGCTGGGTATGACCGCATCCAGCCACATATCAGCTTTATCCACGATCCCTTTCCTGCTGCCTGAAATTATTTCCATGTTGGCTGCTCGGCCTGTCTGCGAGCAGCTGTGCTGGGCTTGTCGTGGGGCCATTGCAGACGCAGGGCCCTTCTACAGGAAAGGCGGAGGCCGTTTCTCCTTGAATTGATTGGGCTCCTCAACGAAGCTTGTATGTTTTCCCTGCTCTCTGGACACCCCGGTCACCTTGTCTGTAGGCAGCTGGCCTGGCTGCCAATGCAGATTTTTGCTTCTTGGCTTAGCCCTCCTGTTTTTTCCTTGTCACTGTCTGCAGGCAAATGTTGTTATGTATCTTGTAAAACAAATAATCCTGACGATCATGATCTCTTTTTACTGTATGTCCCACAGCCTCTCTCCCTTAGGTTTCACTGGTACTTTAGAGCCTTTTGTTTCACCTTCCTACCTCTCATCCCAGCCTCCTATCTTCTCCCTGCAGTCACCTTGTCATTTCTTTTGTGTCTTTCCTCTTGAGCATTCTGGCTTCTGGGACCAAATCTCCATTTAGTTGTTGGACTAAAATTCTTTCCTGGATTTTTGAGTAATTGAGGGGACTTATCGTGTCACAGATCAACTACAGGACTAATGCAGAATGGAAAGGTTGCAATCCACATCTTGCAGCCACTGCCTGACCTTGTAGGTTCCTCCAGTTCACTGGGCACTGCCTGCTCTACATTAAAATTCAACATTTAACCAGTGCCTGGGATGCTGCTTCTGCACCCCTGGATTTGCCCTTCTTGACCTGTCCTTGGGACCCTATTGCATTCCCCCTGTCCCACATCCTCATCTCTCCCCACCACTCCTTCCCCCTTTAGAATACTCTGAGCATGGTGAACACAAGCAAACAGGATCAGGCATCTCATAAAAAGCACTTTTTGCAGAAAAGGAAACAGTGACACCCATGTTTTGCTGGAGGTTTCTGCGGTCACCTCAGTCATGGATTCCCAAAACCGCTATGAGCACACACAAAACAATTTATTTAAATGATTGATTTGAACTGGTTTGCCATCCCCTGCACAGAGTTGTGGCTGAGCAGCCAGATACCTTCTCCTGCTCAGGGCACAGCAGAGCCAAGAGCTGCCTGTGTCTCTGTAGGGTACAGGCTGAGGTTTCACACATGCTGCCCCTGCACAGGCACCCTGCCCAGTGGGGACCAGGTGCTGCAGTTCGCTGCCTCTTTTGGTAATGGTGGTGCTGGATCAAACCACTTTTGGCAGCCTTTGCCAGATGCAATAAGACACTTGCTCAGGAAGCCTGGGCTCTGTTCTGTCCTCTGAGAGTGGGCTTCAAACTCTGATCTGCCCAGGAAGGGATGGGTTTCAATCCAGGGTTTTAGGGCAGGCACTTTCCAGCCTGCTTGTTAAAGCTGTGCCAACACATAGTAAAGAATTCAAGGTTTGCTGGGGCAGAGGAGACCTCACACACCTGCCTGGTCACCTGAGTGCTCTCCTGCCAGATGAAACCCTGGCTTGCCTCAGGACCAGGTCTGGGGGGTATGCAGCAGTAGGTGCATTAAGGTGCACAAGCCCATACATTGCCCTCTCAGCAGATTCTACTAAAAGTGATTTGAGGTAATGCTGCTGAGATTAATCAGCCCATGCAGTGTTGGGAACATGCAGGCAATTGCCAAATATTCTCATTACCAAAAGGGAGAATCAAGATCTCAGAGTGACTTTCACAGTGACTCTTGCTGCTTTTGCTAATCTCACCAGACAGAGAAATTGGCAAGCACAGGCCAGAAACTCCTGAGAGCTACGTACCATGGCACAAAGGAAAGAACAACTTGCTTAAAATAATTATTATCTCATTTTATTTTCGTTGTAGTCACTCTCTGAAACAGAAGGTAGATAGTTTATTCACCACATTGAATTTCCCCATGTCTACAATGTTTCCTATAATTCCGTTGTGAAGGACACAGCTCCTCTCCTGAGTGTCTGGCACTGGCTGCACTCCTCTGCCTGTCTCCTCCTGCCTGGCACTGTCTGGCTCTGCTCACACCCCAGCATCTCACTCCAGCCACCACCCAGTGGTCCCCATGGCCCAGCACACTTGGGCCATTGGTACCTCATAGGTACCAATAGAACTGGGTACCTCAAACCACTAAACCATGGAAAACCATCAGGATTTTCCCCTCTACTTTTAGGAGGCAAGGCTGGGAGTGCATGAACCATTTATTTACAGTGTAGGGGACGAGTTCAACACAGTGCTTCTTCCTTTGAGAAACATTTGTCCCTTTACTAGTTTTGGACTACTTACTGGCCTCTACCTAATTCCCAAATCTTGCTTTGGTTAGCCTTTAAATTTGGCAGATCCAACCCTCTGTAGTTTTCAAGTGAGGCATTTGGGAGATTTTCTCGTCTTCTGGATGAAAGCTGCTGAGCTGGAATATCCTCACGTTACCCTTTGGGCAGTGCTTGACCCCAAGTGCCAAGATGGCAGCACTTCACAAGGGAACTCTCAGAATGAGAAAATCAAGACCAGATCATTGCAAGCCTTGAGAAGAATGTTGCCCTAAAGCAAACTCTTTCCAAACTCGGGGAAGCATTACATATTTTTACATATTTTATGTAAAGTGGGATTTTTCAGCCTGTTTCTCTTAAAAACAAACAATCCCTTGTAGTCCACATTCCTCATACTATTCTGCCCTGGGTTATAGTCAGAGCTCCTTCCTCGTTATCACCCTCATTACAGCTGTGCAGTAGCCTTGCTGTTGAGGTTAAGCACGCACTCATCCTATATTCATTTATCTGTGGTGGGATAAGCTTTGACTCGGGTGCCACTCTG